>NC_080089.1:36612584-37228161 GCF_950005125.1 Chionomys nivalis
TTAACTTAATTAAGATAATATCCCACAGACATGTCCACAGGCCAACTCCATGCAGATAAACCTTCATAAATACTCTGTAGTGGCATTTCATTTGTATTTTAATAAATAAAGCTTGCATGAAGATCAGAAAAGTAAAACAGCTACCCTGACCAGCCTTACAGATCAGGCAGCAATGACACACACTAATCCCAGAAGCCACAGTGACACACACACACCTTTAATCCCAGTAGCCACACTAACTTGCCATAGAAACCAGGGGGTAGTGGTGCACGTCCTTAATCCAAAAACTAGAGAGGATTATAAAACAGGAGGTGACAACTCAGTCTCTGTCTCATTCTGAGATTCCTGGAGGCAGGATCATCATTTTGGACTGAAATAGAGGTAAAAGCCAGTGGCTGACTGTTTTGCTTTCCTGACCTTTGGATTGGATCCCAATTTCTGTCTCTGAGTTTTTATTAATCATGCTACAATAATCACTTCCTAGTTTGAGTCAAGTTGACAATTAAAGGTAGCCATGGCAGTCTTCATGTTGGCATAGCAACCCTTGATTCACTGAGGCATCTCCCTAGTCCTTTCACTTCAATTTCAACGACTAATATTAATTCTTAGATCACACAATATACTTTACACAATAAATTAATCATATATATATACATGTATAAAGACACAGACACATGTGTATATATGTAAATTATAAGACAATTATGAAAGGTTAAAAGTGCCCCAGCAGAGTTCAGAGATACTTGCAAGTATTTGTTGCAATGCATTGTTTGTCTAGTTTGAGGTCACTGGTTTCTGCTACCTTATCAATACTGAGCCCTTGCTGGGACTCCTCTTGGATAACCTGTTGTTCTATGTCTTGGAGATCCTTTCGCTTTGAATCTGCAGGTCTGGCCCCTTCATATACTCCAACAGTTCATAGATGACGTGGATGTTGGGTTGGGTCAATTCCTAGCGCTGGTTTTGGGTCTGGGTGATAGCTGAATTGGTCAGTCGCGCCAGTCAGCTTGCCTTCATCTTCACCATCCAGGTGAACACTCCAGCCCGGCCTCAGCTAGTTCACGCAGTGCGTCAGGCACGGAGGAGCATGGCCGCGTCTCCTGTTCTCACATCCTCGGGTCTAGCGCACCCACACTCACATACATCACCAGGGCCAGCTTTACTGTTGTGCCCAGGGGAGGTGCAGGGTTCGCTCTCCTGATTGCTGCAATCGATGAAGGGCAGAGCCAGCTTTTCTATTTTTATGCCTTTGAGGCCAACTCTCCCGCCTTCCCCAGATGGCAAGGGGTGGGAGGCTTATTTCCCTCAACCATATCACTGCATGGCACATGAGGGAGAGAGCGAGGGAGGCTCTCATTCTCTCTCACACACAGGACCAGCTCAACACAGACCCCCAATTGCTGCATCAGGGCCATGAACCAAGACATGGTCCTTGGCAGCAGCCCAGGCCTGGGAATGGCCCCAGGTGGCAAACATGCCATCCATGTCAGCCCATTCCTCATCTCTTCAGACCTTCTTTCCCTAGTACAGGAACCGTTCTACTTCCTCTCTCTCTCACCTCCCCCCCCTGCACTCACTTACCTTAATGGTGCCTGACCAGAGTGGGGGTACTGTGACCGACCTTCACTGCCTTCAGGCTTGGAAGCACCGAGAAGCTCGGGGTTGATTCTGCTTCATTTATTTACTAAAATGTCCTCTGCATTTTGGTTATTTTCTCCATTTTCACATCAAAATTAGGAATTCATAGAAAGGTTAAACAAATTTTCCAATACCACACAGTTGGCGAGCAGAAAAGCCAGATTTGTGCTGAGGAATAAGATTTCAAAAACTCATTTTCTAAATACTTAATTGGGATACGGAAGGAGCTAGTAACAATATTCCTGGGTTAGTAAGTATGATAACTCACATTGATTATAGCCCAATCATAAAAGGAGTGCCTATTGAGAAATCTGTTTTAAGGGGGAATGTTATGTTCTTCTTTGTATCCATGTTCTAGAATGACTATTTAGATAACTTTTAGAAATTTTCAGACAAAATTTGGTTACTTATGAAAGGACATAAGTGAAAGTCCTTGAACTTAATCCACCATCGTGAGTGCTTTCCATATGGAGGTATTATTGAAATCATAGAACAAGTGATAGGTGCTTACTCAGGGATTTTGCAAGTTTGGGGGTTATTGAGGATGGACTCTCTCAGGTTAACTTTGGATTCTGCCTCCCATTTCCTTGGTAACTCACTACTTTGAAGAATGGGAAAATACCACAATTTCACTCCTTTGAATTTGAAATATCATGTGAAGGAGGGAGGAGGCATCATTATCACCTCCTCCCCCATTTAGATTTAAAATACTACGTGAAAACGGGGATGTGGAGGCAGCAGGAATTTGCTGCAGCCCAGTGTGGAAAGGCTGTTTTCTCCTGATTAAGCATGGATATTTTATAGACTTAATAGTATTTGAAATTTTTTCTTTAATTCTTTTACATATACTATTATGTGATATTGGTCACAAGAATGGGATTTGAGTTATACCCCAGTCCCTTGGTGGAGAAAAGCCAACCTAAATACCCCAGGACTACATGATTTCAATGACATGCTGTTGTCTCCTCACATGAGTTAATCTAGAGGGCCCTGTCAATCATGTACACAAGAAAACACCCCTTAGAAATCTGTAACTTCAATAAATATGGTATATCTGAAAATGTGATGAAAAGCTAGACGGAATAACTATCCTGTTAATGATGTAACAGTATGCAATTCTACCTCCAAAGGCCCTCCCACATCACTGAAGTTGCTTCTGTCTTCTCTGATTATTTATTTGAGGTCTAACTCTGAAAGCATACTTTATTTTTATTTTTCCTCTTGCTATCTTTTTGAAGAAACAGTTTGGCAATGTTTTATGAAATTAACACTTTGCCCCATGACCCAGAAATTACACACCTGGATAGTTACCCTAGAGGAAACATATGTTCACACAACATCTTGCTTATTTATTTATTATTTTTATTTTTTGAGGTAGGACTTTATTCTGTAGCCAAAAATCTAATTTTGCTTGCTCTATGTCGTGATTAATACTGCAAATGTATTTAAGATCACTTGGTAGACAGGCGTCTGGCATGTCTGTGAGTGATTGTCTGGATTAGAATACTTGAGACAGGAAATTTCACTTTAAGTGTGAACAGATTAATTCTAGCTATTTTTCCAGAAGCTCTCTGAGGTGTGGCCATGATAGTAAAGTCCTATCTGGTACTATCTCTTCTTTCTGATCAGGTTTGTGCTATTTCATCTTCTTTGTTTCTCTTTTTATGAGAACAATTTTGTTTACTCACATAATATACCCTAATTATACTTTTGCCTCCCTTCCCTCCCATCAGGATCTATCTCCTTTTCTTCTCTCATTAGAAAACAGGCTTCTAAGGGTATATAATAGATATAATATAGTAATATTATAATTAATATATTATATATAATTAATAATATAATAATAATATTGTACAATACAATACAATAAAACTGACACATTGAAATAGGATAAAACAAACAAACAAAAGGAAAGGAACCCAAGAAAAAGCATCAGAAACAGATATAGATGCAGAGACCCACTCATTTGCATGCTCAGGAATCCCATAACAACATGAAACTGTAAGCCATAATTGTCAGGTGCATTTATCACAAGCTATTGCAAGCCTATAGCTTACTCTGAAAACTGTTGCTTTCTTCTGTAATTTCACTTGTGCAATATCAGCTATGAATCTCCCCATTACCATGATTTTCATACAATAGGCACATGTAATCATAAGGGCAAGCATATCCATGAATGGTTAAATAGATGACTTTTCATTTAGTATGTAGTTTTGATATTTAGAATATATACTGGGATACCCTTCATAACTAGTTCTATTGTCCCATGATGACTACAGACACCTAAAAGCCTGCCTTGCTAACCTTTTTTTTTTTTTTTTTGTATAAAAAAACCCAAAAAACTTCACAGCTTACACAAGGTCAGAGTCACAGATGTCTACCAAGGTTACTAAGAAAGAACATGCCCATTCTTCACTTGCCAGTCTACTAGCCATGAATCTGTGTCTCAAAATATTTATTGGGCACCGTGCACCCCCCACCCCATCTCATCAAGGTTTTGCTCCTATGTACTTGGACGCTTGTGTTGCCTTGGTGTGTGGCTCAGCTCCTTATAGCTTCAAGGCTCCTGTAGCAGAAGAGCTTTTAGAACAGAAGAAGAAGCTAGAAGAAGCATGGAGAAGTTAAAAGTGGACAGGATTATTAGAGTAGAAACAGAGCAATAAAGAGCACTTGAAATGAAGAGCGTCAGCCTGTCTGTGAGAAGTTACTATAAAAATCCTTTCACTCCTAAGAATCATTTCACCTTTGGGATCCTAGGTAGGGGCTGGAGCCATCTTGTAGGCCCTACACATTGTATTTATGTAAAGGATCTGAAGGCTAAAAAGAGAGAAAAATATATAAATAAAAAATTAAAAAAATTAAAAACAGAGACTCCCTGAGATGACATTATGAGACAGAACTTTCAACAATGCTGTTGAGTTCATTGTCTCTTGATCATTTATTGTTGGGCATGCAGCTCATCCTTAGAGTGGTGTCTTTCCCCAGTGAGACTCCCTTGGAGAAAACTAAATTTTCATTTGCAAGTGGTTATCAATTGGAGACAGCATCTGGCTTGGGGATAGGGTGCATGTTCATTCCTCCTTTCAGCTCTAGACACCATCTATGGCAGATCTGTGCAGGTCTTATGCATGTTCCCTCAGTCTCCATGAGTTCATATGTGCACCCATGCTGTTGATTTAGAGGGCCTTCTTTTCTTGGTGTTATCTATTCCCTCTGGCTGTTACACTCTTTCTGCCTCCTCTTTGTCAGAGTTCCCTTAGCTCTGAGGGGAGGGATTTTATGGAGACACCCCACTTAGGGCTGAGTGTCCCAAGATCTCTCACTCTCTGCAATATATCTGGCTATGTACATCTCTGTGTTTGCTCCTGTCTGCTATAGGAGGGAGCTTCTCTGATGATGACTGATCAAGGCACTGACCTATGAGCATAGCAGAATGCTACTAGAAGTCATTCTATTGCTTCCCTTTTTCATTTTGGAACGGTAGCATTTATTTTCCCTCCAGGTCACTGGGCTGTCTAGTCTCAGGTTCTTGATTATCCAAGGAGTTCTGAGTAAGGGCTCCATCTCATGGAGTGGCCTTAAGTCAAGTCAGATCTTGGTTGTTTACTCCCATAAGCCTTGTGCCACCATTGCGCTAGCATATCTTGTAGACAGGACTTCATCATAGAGCAAATAGTTTTGGTTGGGTTGGTGTTTACATTTCTTTTTTGGTAGGATGTAACTTCCTTTACTAAAGATGCTAGAATGTAGGGGTAAAGGTTGTATGTAGCTCGTGCTTCTTCTTATGCAAAGTGGAACCTTATACTGTTCAGTACGTGGCTCTGAACTATACTTGCCATCCGTGGTCCTCCAGAGGCTAAGACCTGAGCTATATAAGCATATATGCAAAAAACTATTGCATGCAAAACATCTTATGTTCTACAATGTTGGAATAATATGCGACTTAAACCAGAAATTAATAAAAGAAGAAAGTCAATTTCCTGACACTCAAGCTTTGGAAGCTGGAGATACTGAAAAAAAAAAAAAAAAGAAAAAAGAAAAGAAAATGTCAACATAGTTGTTTTTTGCTGACTGCTTGCACTGGAACAAGTCATTAGGTAACATGGTTTTAGAGAAGCCTGTCTAAGATTCATTTGGAAATGAAGTTGTCATGGTAACTGTCTCTGAAGCAACAGACAAAATTCCTCCAGAGCTTCCGGAGAACCTCCAACGTCTTCTTTGCACTCGGATCCGAGCAGCCTGCCTTATGGGCTTATTTTAATTTTGTTTTAATGAATGGCCTTTCCCTTTCTTTTTCGGAATGCGATTGGAATCTCTGGGATGTGGACAATTCTGTGTGTTTGACTGATGAAGCATTGTCATTGTCACTGTTAAGCCGAAGGTGAGCAGGTTCTCACTGATGATACATATGTCCTCAAAAACTGCCCCGGTCTGTGTGCTGTGATTTCAAGTGTGCTTATCTAGAAGAAGATGGACTTCTGCTCTTATAAAGGTTTGCCAACTTCCCCAAGACCATTTCTGTCATTATTTTGGAGCAAACCCCGACTTAACATTGTAGCTCAAATTTCCCTAAATTCAGAGATTTGTTTCATGGCTATGTAATCAGTCATCCTTAAATATATATTTAATATAAATATACACCCAGATCAGCAACAACAAAGCCAAGTTTCCACAGAAAAGTTTACTAGGCCTTATATTTCTATGCATGAAATCATGTCTTTAAAATGGTTTTGACACTATGTTTAGTGAAGGCAACCTGGAGACAGAGTTGGGTGCTATTAGTAATGTGCCCCAAGTTTAAGAAGCTTAGTGGGCTTGACTCAAGATTCTGTATTGTGTTTTCTGAGTGCTCCATTCTCTAAAGCAGGGAGTGACGGATCTTCCTTATGAAGTTGTTGTGAGCAGTAAGTAGTACAGAATAATTTGTATATTGCCATCGGATGCTTTGTTTTCACATGAGGTTCCTGGGCCAGCTGTAGTGTTTTGTGTACACTAAGTGTGTCAGTACAGAAGAGCAAAAATGTATTTTTCCATTAATAATTTGTTTTTAATTGTGCACGTAAAGATGCAATTTGAATTGGCAAACAGATTAAGAACTGCATTATGCATTATCAAGGGTCTATTTGCATGTGCTTATGTAGGGAGCAGACTGCTGACAATGGATCTGTGAGCCCTCTGCTCCTAGATCTCACTGAGATCTCTAATCCAGAATCAAAGTCTTTAGAGCCCTGTGATCCACCGTGCCAGGACACTATACTGCCGTTCTGTGCAGAGACTATAGGGGAGCCCCAGGGCAAAGGCAAAATCAGAGAGCATGTTCTGCAGTTCAGCTAGGGGACCAAGAAAAACTAGAGCAGACAGGTAGGGGTTCTACCTTCTCTTTCTCCCAGAGTTATTTATGTCCAGAAGCAGTAGAGAGAAGCCATGTGTCTCTAAACTAAAAGGGGTAAGTGCCTGCCTGACCCACAAGGAGCCCAAAAGTCAGAACTCACTGCTGTTCCAATTCACTAGCCTTGATACTTGATAAAAGTTCTCAGGCCTAGGGTCCTCGCCTGTCAAAGGGGCAGCGTTCTAATGCCACACAGCATTAGGCACATTCTGTAAATACTTCCTTTCTTTTACCTTAGCTTTTAATGCATTACTGATATGGGATAGTCTTCTGTTTTGTGTTGATTTCATTGGTTAAATAAAGAAACTGCCTTGGCCCTGATATGACTGAAAATTAGGTAGGCGGAGTAGACAGAACAGAATGCTGGGAGAAAGAAGCCGAGTCAGACAGTTGCCGTGATTCTCCCACTCCAGACTGACGCAGGTTAAGATCTTTCCTGGTAAGCCAGCTCGTGGGGCTACACAGAATATTAGAAATGGGTTAGATCAATATGTGAAAATTAGCCAATAAGAGGCTGGAACTAATGGGCCAGGCAGTATTTAAAAGAATACAGTTTCCGTGTAATTATTTCGGGGGCATAAGCTAGCCATGCGGGAGCCGGGGCGGCTCGTACTACACATTACTTCACACGTTTACACAGTTACGATTATCACCTAATAACAGTGGTGACTTTGGGTCAAAGAGCTTCATCTTCACGCTCTGCTTACTACAGTTCTCAATATTGAAGGTCTGGACGGTGTCAAATGGTTTCATTGCTGCAGTCACTCTAGAGAAGGGACTCAGGTTTTAGCAGTTTCAAGGTGGCTGCAGAGGGAAGGGAGTACCTGTAAGAGGGCCACAATAACAGTTGGTGTGTCTAAACTGTCCTGTCTTAATCTCTACATCCTGTGCACCCTCTGCGTTGTATCAACATTCACTCCTCAAGATGAATTTCACTGAGCCAGTTCCCAGAATAAAAGCTCTTGGGAACCATGGGAACAGAGACAAGGATAGGGAAAGGCTATGTTGTTTAAGTTCTAAAATCTCTGCTTGGATGCTGTTTTCAAGAATGAAGGGATATGAATCTTTCTCTCCATGACTTCTCATTTCTCTCCCTGACCTTTTTGGAGGAGAAGGATCACTAGGAACTCCTCCTCCATGAAAGGCCCCTCCCCCTGGCCTCACTGACCAGCCAGCACTCCTGATTCCACTCTTCCAGTTTTGAGGTCTCCCCATCACCGTGCTCTTCTTTTTTATATCAGCTCCAAAAGAAGCAGTTTAAAAATTTTAGTACTAGTTAGACACATATAATTACAGTTTTTTCTTCTTTGAATGATAAAGTTTTATGTATCCCAAACTGCACTAACACCTTGACTCGGGAAGCTATTTTCCATATTTTCTACCACTGTTACGTCCATGTTTATTTAACCCATTAATCTAAGGTATAAAAATATCAAATTCATTTTTAACAGAATAGCTATTCTTGAAAAAAGTTTATTTTGTTTTTTTAGTGTACGTGTGTGTGTGTGTGTGTGTGTGTGTGTGTGTGTATGCTTCTGCTGAGGCCAGAAAAGAACATCATATCCCCTGGAACTGGCATTACAGGCATTTGTGAACCTGATGTGGATGCTGGGAATTGAACTCAAGTCTTCTGAAAAAACTGCACAATTTTAACAGCTGAACCATCTTTCAAGCCCAGAATAAACACTCCTAAATTTGTTTGTTTCTGTAATCAAGGAGCAGATCCAAAGACTTTTTATTATTATTCTTTTCCAATAAGTAATACAATTTCCAGCAGCTTCTATTCTTTATGTAGAGGGAATTTCAACTTTTTCCCTTAATGAGTTTATTTCCATTTATTTTTATTCATAATTTTTCCTTATTTTAAGACAGTTTTTGCAATGGCAGGATATCTGGCATTATTTTTTTTAGAAATCATTTAGTTCACTTATTTATAACATAAGGGTAAGTACACTTTGGAGACTAAAATTTTGCTACTTATCCAGGAGCAAAAATGCCTGGCTCTAGCTTTGGAATCCTGGCTTAAATGCCTATCTATTATGGCTTTTATTATAAAATATTTTTTGATTCCATTTTTTCTTGGAAGATTTGATTTCACATGCTAGTTGACCTAACACATTTAAGTAACTTTTTGTTATTTTTCACAGGATAATTTTAATGTACCACACTTTACAGGAGTGTAGAAGGTGAAATATCTTGCTGAGTGGGCCTTGGCAGAATGAATTTGCAGTATGTGGTGAGGGAGGCATGTTTGATTTCATATAGGAATAAACATGGTGTCCTCAGACTTGGTGAGTGGAGCCCTAGGCAGACAGTTTAGTGAAATACATCTTCTAAAAGAAACATATATGGTAAGGAACTTGAATTTAAAATATAGGAAGAGGTCAGGAGTAATTTGGAGGTCCCTCAAACAGAATAGGCTATTGTCACTGCTCTTGTCCACCATAACTTGGTGGTAAGAGTGTGTTGCTGAAAATGTCACACAGTTTGGTCACAAGATATGGAGAAATCAAGCTGGTGCTGATTTAGAAACTTTCTCCCTGCAGCTTTCATAGAAGGTGCTATGTGGACTGCAGAAAAATCGACAGTCTTACCCAGCAGTAAATCCTATGAGCTATAGTGGTAATAGCTGGCAACATATGTTTATGGGTACAATTGTGGAATGAATGTTATGGAGCAACAAACCACCCCTTGCCTTGCTTGCTGGACAGGAAGAAATGGTGCCTGGTATTTTATCTGGCTAAGAAGTGGCTGGGGAGCTCATAGCCTCCAAGGATGAATCCATTACTGCTGCTTTACTAAATGGACATAGTATATTAAACCAACTTTTAAATACATAGCTATGTGCCAGTATATTCCAGCTCTCAGTTCTCACCAGAGAAGCTTTTTATGCAATAGACAGTAATTAATGCAGAAACTCACAGCTTGTCCAAGTACAGAAAACATGTATCATGTCTGTGGAGTTCTCAGCAACAAATCTACACCACAGTCCTTCCCTCCAAGGCTCAGGGAAGACTGTAGAAGAGGGAGCCAAATATCTGGGAGGACCAGCATAAAACAGTGTCTTCTGGGTATGACAGGACTGTTATGTTTATGAACCCATAGCAACTACTGTTGCTTGCAGAAGACCTGCATAATGCCAAGCCAGTCAACGTTCCAGCACGGAAGGCTGAGAGGCTTATCAGCTCCTACCCCTACCGGAGGAGCTATCGACAGTTGATAGCTACTATGGGAATAAAGTCAGTTTTCTTTTTGGATGTGGCCCATTGTAGATCAACCATGATTCAAGAGACTGCTCTATACCCATGTATACATGCAATGGACAGTACAAATCAAACTCAATGAGTTATTAAGAAAGGAGTAAATGAAACTTTCAGTGGGCGAAGTGGATTAAAGAATCAGAAGGAGTTAGGGAATGGAGTAAATATGGTCAAAACAATATTAGTGGGGAATAAATATGATCAAAATACATTATATGTGTATAAAATTCTTAACAAATCATTTTATTAGACACACATGTGAAGGAAAATTTTTTTTTTTTTTTTTTTTTGAGACAGGATTTTTCTGTGTAGCTTTGGGGCCTGTCCTGGAACTCACTCTATAGACCAGTAGACCAGGCTGGCCTTGAACCCACAGAGATCCGCCTGCCTCTGCCTCCTGAGTGCTGAATTAAAGACATGCAGCACCATTGCCTGGCGTGAAGGAAATTTATAGCTTGAAGGTAATAAAAAATTTACAGTTAAGTCCTCAACAATGGTTTGGCTAGTTTGTTTATTTTTGGTGGTATCTTTGATAGATAGGGATTAATGGAACAAGAGACTTAATTGGAGTGGCAGATGGGAGGACAGGGTAGGGGAAGAAATACATGGAGGGATAGCTAAAACTAAAAACCTTTCCACAATAATCAAAACTGACATCAGACAAACAGAAGCAATAGAGTAGGTAGACATGAGCAGACACACATAAATTGGGACATTTGATTCTTTTCATTAATTCTTGTGTTTTAATCTTATTCAGCCCCTCCCCAACTCCTCCCAGATCATCACTTCTTTCTCTACCTCCCACATTTGTGTCCTTTCCCCCCACCAATTAAGTCCAATTTGATGAGTGTTGAGAGATTAATTATCCTATTGGCATAGCAATAAGTCAATAGAAGTCAATTTATTATTATGTCCATTTGGCAGCATGATAGTTGTAGGTTCATGTTCAAAGCCTAT
The DNA here is from genome assembly GCF_950005125.1 of Chionomys nivalis. Taxonomy (NCBI): domain Eukaryota; kingdom Metazoa; phylum Chordata; class Mammalia; order Rodentia; family Cricetidae; genus Chionomys; species Chionomys nivalis. The sequence continues at coordinate 36,623,829 of NC_080089.1, forward strand.
GCTCTGTCTAACCACATACTCTTGGCCTAACAATGATATCTGGTATAAGTTGCATCTCTTGGAGTGAGCCTTAAATCCAATAAAAAGAGGTTGATACTGTTGATATTCCTATGATGCTAATGCCACTATTGAATCAAGGGGCATGTTTTAGCCCATCAATCAGCTAACTACAAGCCCTCCAACTCTAATCACCTTTAACAGACTGTTTTCATTACATCAGAATCTTAACAGTCTAACCAATTTTTAGCTAGCTCATAAATTCCATAAAAACTGCTCATATTTTGATGGGAATTCCTTAAATATATGGAGAGTAGGCATTTGTAGTCTCCTTATGAATAAATGGGAGTGACTACTTTAATTTCTCTAATGTAGCATCTTTTAAAATATTTCAAATTTCCAAATGATAATCAAATGACTATTTTTGTGTTGTTTTGTTTTACATTTCTGTTATTATGAGACAAATTGAGGATGTTTTTGAATATTCAATGGCTACTGAATTCTTATATACAGTGTTTTTGTATTCTTTGCTCCTTTTCTTCTGAGGTTTTGATTCTTTTGCTTTTATCTGTATATTAGTGATATTAACTTATATTGAGATATTACCATATATTTGAGGCATAAGTTGCATGTATTTTCCTTCAGTTTGTGAATTGGCTTTTGATTTCTCTTTTAGTGCTTTAAAACTTGCTTTTGATTAAATTTATTATTTTATAATTTCTGATATAATTTTTTTATGTTTTAACCAACGTTAGAAATGCTTTAAAATTTCTTAGTTTATGAAGTCATTTGCCTAGTATTCCTTTCATATTTTTAACAGGTAGGTATGTTTTTTTTTTTATAAGCTCTACTGATGTACGGTGTGAATGAATCTAACTTTAACTTTTTTCCAGATGGCTATTCACTTACTCCATTGCCATTTACAAAGCTGTCCATCTTTTTCTAAGTTTGAGCGCCTGCCTTTATCACATAGTAAATGTCAAGGAAGTTGGGATATTTCTGAGTTTTCTATCCTGTTCCATTGGTCCATCGGTTTACCAGTAAGCCAATCCCACACAGCTTTATCTATAGAAACTTCATTATGTTCTCTTATCATCACGGTAACTTCCCACATACTCTTCTTTGAGGGATTTGCTGAGTATTCAGGTTTAACCATAACTTCTGTAATTAATTTGACTAGCTCCAACAAAAAATTCTGATAGCATAGATGCATTAAGATCGTTTTCATTTTTAGTTGACAAGTAAACTAGGGAGGAGGTTTCGCACACTCTGGAACTTGAAGCTTCTAATCTTGAAGTGTGATATAGCATCCCAGCTTTTCATATTTGTATCAGGACCTTTGGTAATGTTTAATAATTTGCTTTATTTCTCTTTTGCATACATTTTATTGGTTTTATGTTTGGGAATGCTATTGTGACTGCAATGACAGTCTTATTTTTCATTAGGTTTTTCTGATTATTATTTGGTTATATGAACCATACTAATAAATATGTCAGTTTTACACTTTGTAATATAATTTGTCATTTATAGAAATTTTTATTTTTAAATGTTTCTTTTTGATTGAAATAATTATTCTGGGTATAAAGTTCAATGTGATGTTTCAACCCACATGTTCATTGTATAATAATCAAATCAAAGTAATTAGCTTTTAACTGTCACCTTAAACATTATAATTTCCTTATGGAGAGTATATGTCTTACTTACAACTTTTAGGCCTCTTGTTCTTCCCCCCTTTACAACAACATTTTCCTTAAATATAGCATTAAACAATAGTAAAGACTTTAAGCTTTATGACTTTATTCTGTCTTCTAAGAATGAATTTCAAATTAAATTGCTACCTTTCTATTTAAGATTTATATACTTTACTATTGATTGGTTCAGATTTGAATGTTACCTAAAGGCCAATAGTCAAAAGTCTTGGTCCCCAAAGCATGGAGCTGCTGGGAGGTTGTGGAATCTTTAGGATGTAGGGCCTGCTTGGAGGAAGTTTGAGCCACTAATATGTGTTCTTGAAAGGGATATCGGGATTCTGACCCCTCTTTTTTCTTTGCTTCCTGGTTCCTGTGAGGTAAACAGGATGCCTCTGTCCTGCACTCCCACCATGGTGTCCTCAGAAGCTCATAAAACCTCAAATAAAAATAATCAGTGAACCACAATCACAACAACAAAACATGTCCCCAGAGTGCATGGACTGAAACTTCCGAAACAGTGAACAAAAATGAACTTTTCCTCTTCCAGGCATGAGGAGAAAGGAATTATTACACTTTTCAACCTCAATTAATTATCTAATTAATTGTTATTGAATATTTCATTTTTGGGTAACTGCAGAATCCTAGGTAGTTGTGAGAAACAAAGATCCCATGCTCCCTTTATTCGGTTTCCCCTACTAGTATGGTTTAGCAAGACTTCAGTACAATATAACAACCAAAATATTGAGGTTGGCACAGCCAAGATACATAACAATTCACTGCCACTAGGACCCCTTGTTTCCATTTCCTTTTCATATCCACACCTTCCTCATCCAAAAGGAACACATTATTCACACACATTACCACTTGGGTAAATTTCAAGAGAATTAAGCAGCATGAAAAAAAGCCAATCTCAAAGATTAAATACGGTATGGTTCCATTATATAACACAGTTGAGATGAGGAAAGGATAGAAACGGGGAACACGGTAGTGATTGTCTAAACTGAAATTATCTCTACTCTGCCTACTCCGATTTTTAAACACTACCTTCTTTCAAAATTTTATGGGAAAATACGAGCATTATTTAAAGAGGTAAGCTTATATAAACAACACCAACATTTAGTTAATACCATGTTCTAGAGGAAAACATATTTTAGCAATTGAGTGTAATTTGATACTTATATTCATTTAAAATGCAGAAATTATGGAAATATGGAATAATTACTGAATAGATGTATGAATCATTCATATAATGAACTTATACCTTAGCCAAAATAATGGAGAACATGTACTGAATATTGCCTCCCGATGTGATATATCTTTAGCAAAATGTCACTGTGATTACGTGTGATTCTTCCCTGCTGTCTCCATGCAGAACATCCCTGCTTCCATAGAGTCAATAGTAAAATGACATTTACCCCACTCTCTCTCCTTCATGAACTGGTTTTGAGTCCTTTTTAGAGGGGTAAGTTTCCACTGCTATTTGATAACATAGACTCTAGATGGTTTAAAGCTTTAAGTATTTTACTGAAAAAGCCATCACTACGAGATATTTTACTTTGGAGAGGGTGTAGGTACTTTAACTGAGTGATTGCTGTATCCCCAGACTGTGGCATTAAATGTTTTTTGCAGGGAACCAGATAGGAATTCCAGCATTGATTCAACCTTGCTCTTTAAGCTGGGTCTAAAGAGGTTTGTGCTTCTACCTTGGGATGTGCAATCTTTTGGAGAAAAAAAAATTCCATACAGAACATGTGAAGATGTCTCTGGGTTTCCTTTTATAGCTCTGATCTATACAGATATGAAGGAAGCTTGCTTTCTTCAGTTGTAGATGAGTTTCCAGAGACACACTTGTCCTTGAGATCACGATCCCTATCAAACTGTCTTCCCAACATCTGCTTCTTTATCTGGTGAATGGTATGATCCTGTGCTTCTGACGGAGCATCTTTATCTCAGACAAAGTATCTGTTTTTCTTTCTTGAGAATACCAAAAACATCATTTTCTTTAAATTAGATAAATACATGTACCCCATTTCACCTTCTGGGTCCAGGACTACACCAGTGCTTTTCAAATTTAAGTATGCATAGTAGCCATCCTCTTGTCCATGGGATTATATTTCAAAGCTTATCCTACACACCAATATCTTTTATAAAGTTTAATTTACAGATTAAGCAGGTTAATTAAAAGATTAACAATAGTGACAATAATATAGAACAATCAAAACAATATATAATTGTTGCTTGATATCCAGTGAGATCAGTTCCATAACCCGTCACAGATATCAGAATCCAGCTCCGCTTCAAGCTTTGATATCACTTGCACAAAATGGTGCAGCATTTAGATATAATATATGCAAAACTTCTTTTACAATTTAAATATCTCTAGATTATTTATGATACCACATATGATATAAATGTTATATTATTTAGGAAAAGTGTGCAAATGTTCAAGGGTCTTTTAAAATATTTTTTATTTCACAGATGATTGATTTTGAACATACATAATCCACAGACGTAGCAGGAGATGAGTGCACTATAATAAAGGTATTTTAAATCTACAAATTGGGATCATGAAATTTCTTAGCTGGTATTCTTTGTTTTTTTATTTATTTTTATTATTTAATTAAAAATTTCCACCTCCTCCCCTCCTCCCATTTCCCTCCTGCTCTCCCTTTCCCCCTTCCCCTCCCTCTCCAGTCCAAAGAGTAATCAGGGTTCCCTGCCCTGTGGGAAGTCCAAGGTCCTCCCCCTCCATCCAGCACTAGGAAGGTGAGCATCCAAACAGACCAGGCTCCCACAAAGTCATTACATGCAGTAGGATCAAAACCCAGTGCCATTGTCCTTGGCTTCTCAGTCAGCCCTCTTTGTCAGCCACGTTCAGGGAGTCCGGTTTGATCACATGCTGCATCATCCAGCTGGCCTTGGTGAGCTCCCATTAGATCAGCCCCACTGTCTCAGTGGGTGGGTGCACCCCTCACGGTCCTAACTTCTTTGCTCATGTTCTCTCTCCTTCTGATCCTCATTTGGACCATAGGAGCTCAGTCCAGTGTTCCAATGTGGGTCTCTGTCTCTAGCTTCATCCATCGCCAGATGAAGTTTCTGTGGTGATATGCAAGATATTCATCAGTATGGCTATAGGATAGGGCCATGGTATTCTTTGTTTGTAACGATTTTCTACTTTTTATTTATTGTTTGTGTCTTTCACATCATGCCTCTCCCTTTCATTCATTTCTCCACCCTTCATATCCAACTTCTACCCTTGCAACCACCCCCTGAAAAGAAAATAAAATTTAAAAGAAAAAAGTGAAAGAGAAGAAAAAAAAATCAATCACATCATGGAAACTGCACTGTGACACAGTGAATTATGCAGTAAACTGTTTTATCCATATATCTTTGCTTACAAGTGTCCATTGTCGAGATTCATTGGTTTGGTTTGAGGCCTCTGGATTCTGCTACACTATTGATGCTGGGCCCTAACTGGGACTCCTCTTGGCTATCCTGCTGTAGCCTTGTGTTGTGGAAATCCTGTGGCTTTGGGTATGCGGACCTTCATGTACTCCAGCAGATCACAGATGCGGTGGATATTGGGGTAGGCCAACACGTGACCCTGGTTCTGGGTCTGGGTAGTTGCAGGGTTGGCCAGCCTGCCAGCTCTCCTTAGTTCTTGCCACTAAGGTGAGCACTCTTGCATTGTCCTAGTGAGTTCACCCCTTGCAGCAGTGAGCAAGGGGAGGGGCCAGCTCTCCCATTTCATGTCCTCAGGGTCAGATCCCCCACACCTACACCTTCAGGGTCAGCTTTTCACTGTGAGCAGGCATGGTGTAGGGGCCACTTTCCTGAGTGCTGAAGCTGATGTGTGGCAGGACCAGTCCTCTCACCTGCCTTGGGCACTGACAGGTAGAGATGAAGCATCTCTCCCCTGCCCATGCTGCCACAGGACAGATGAGTAAGGGGAACAGTTCTCCCATGTTAACAACTATGGAGATGGCTCACTCACTCCTCTGCCAACAGGACTGGCTCTTCTGTGCTGCTCAGGTAAGGTATAGGACCTGCTCTCCCAAGTGTCAATTTAGCAGAAAGTTCAGAAATTTAGGTAAAATCAAAGGATACACCGTTACTCTGGTTATCACCTATTTAATGGACGCATTTGAAGAATATATATCCCTGGCATTGTTTTTTTTTATTATTGAAAATAGATTCTTCTTTCATATAACACATCCCAACCATAGTTTCCCCTCACTCCTCTCCTCATATTATGCCCACCTCCCCCTTTCCCAGATCCTCTCCTCCATGCCCTACACTGTCTGGATGGCTAGAAACCTGATACTGGATAGCTCAGAGTCCTAGAGTAGAACCAGAAAACAATCCATAAAATAATTCCTAATGATATTCTGCCATACGCGTAGATGAGTGCCTTGTTTAGCGATCATCAGGGAGGCCTCTTCAGAAAGAATGTGGGAACAAGTGCAGAGACCCACAGTCAGACATTGTACAGAGAGAGAATCTAAACTGGAGTTCTCCACTGGGTCCTTCCTGCTGGAGATTGGGAAACCCCTCTGAAGGGTGAGGGGAGTGTGGGAATTAGAGAGGATGGAGGGCACCAGGAGAACATGGCTCACAGAATCAACTAGGCAAGGGATATATGGACTCACAGAGACTAAAATGACAAGCACAAGGCCTGTATGGATCTACACCAGATTTTCTGTGTATGTTATGGCTGCTAACTTGGTGTTTTTGTAGGATTCCTAACAATGGGAGCTGTTGTATCTCTGACTCTTTTGCCTGCACTTAACACTTTTTCCTCCTATTGGGTTGCTTTTCCAGCCTTGATATGAGAGTTTTTGCCTGGCCTTATTGTGTCTTGTTTTGTCCCGTTTGGATGTTGTCTCTTGGAAGCCTGCCCCTTTCTGAATAGCTGATATTTGTTAACTATCGTTCACCATTGTTATTTATTTATTTATTTATTAAAGATTTCTGCCTCCTCCCCACCACCGCCTCCCATTTCCCTCCCCCTCCCCCAATCAAGTCCCCCTCCCTCATCAGCCCTAAGAGCAATCAGGGTTCCCTGCCTTGTGGGAAGTCCAAGGACCACCCACCTCCATCCAGGTCTAGTAAGGTGAGCATCCAAATTGCCTAGGCTCCCACAAAGCCAGTACGTCGTTCACCATTGTTAACTGAACCCTTGACTACAGGTGAACTTCTATAATGAAATACCTGGCAGAGCAACTAAAATGCAAATTATGAGTCCCTTGTCCAGAGTTTCCAATTCGGTGGGATTTGATGGTATTTAAGAATGTTTTAAACTAGTTAAAAATTGTCATTTTGTGTGTGAGCATGTACATGTGTGGGCGGGTACACGTATAGGAGCACACATGTGGTGGTCAGAGGACAAGGGTGAGATGATTTCTCCTCTTCCACTTTGATGTGGATCCCAGGAATTGAACTTAAATTGCCAGGCTTGCATGACAAACGTCTTTATCTGCTGAGCCACTTTGTTGGCCTGGACTTAAGAATTTTTATTCCTAAAAAGTTCCCAGGTAATGTTTCTGCTCCTGCTCTGGAATCAGCTTCAGAACACACAGTTACCACACAGTATCCTCTAGTCACAGGGTAGCCATTGCCACTTACCTACTCAATTGTTACTTCCTCGGTTTCTTGCCGTGAGTTAGAGGTGTACTGATGTATAACATTTATCTGTGTTTTAAAGAGATTATGATGTATTTTGAATCCTAAGCATTTTCCTTCTGAAGAGAATTGATTAAAAATTTCAAGTGGTTTGCCCTTTGCTTTGCTTCTGTGAGCAATCTGTTCTCATCACTTTCTTTGCAGTTTCCTTCCTCTTGTGGAAGGATCATAGATAGAGTTCACAAGTGATTTCTTTGGGAGCTGTGATGGCTATTCCTGGCTGTCACCTCAACTGCAAATAGAATTGATGAAAACTCAAGCTGTTGGCCTCTGACTAGGGGATTTCCTTAGATTGTCTGAGGTGTGAAGACTCACCCTAAATCTGATCTCTATCTCCTATGGGCAGCCCTCCTAAAAGGATGCAGAAGGAAGCTTGCCTTTTTTTTTTTTTTTTTTTTTTTTTGCCTGCTTACCCTCATTCTCACCTGAAAGTTTATCTACTGTGTTGCCACAGCTAGTGCAAATCCAACCTCCTCAGGTTTTCAATATGGAATGAAAACCATCCACTCTCCAGGACTATACTAGGGCTCCAGGACAAGACTGAGCCTGCAGAGACACCCAGCCTCAAGGACTGAACAACTACTGGATTTTATGTTTTTCCTTTGTTGGACCAGCACGACCATATCCTATAAGTTAGTCTAAGAAGTCCCCCTTTATTATCAGATCTATCTACTGTGCTTCCTTAGAGAATTTGGGCTAATACTGGACCATTGCAGACGAATCCTATAGAAGGCTGCAAAATGCAGAACTGAGACAAGAATACTAAGAGTACCATAACATCTAGAAAATTCTAGGAACAGTTAGCTATGGCTACTACCTGCACGGGGCCTTTGAAGACCCTATGACATGTCTCAGAATTGTCCTGAGCAAGGTTCAGGCATCTGTAGTGTTTTTGACTTGCATATGCCAACCATGGCCTTGGGGAATACTTCAGGAAATATAACATTCCTAGCTCTCTGCACTCTCTATCTAGGGCCTAGGATTCAGGTACCTTGAATTGAATTCTGGGGAAAGTAGCAACAGGTGCTGCCCTTTGTCGGTTTGTGAATTATTACTGCACACTGGTGTGCATCAAATGGAGAACAATATCTGGCTGTGGGTGACTGGGTCACCACGCAGTGATATTGGCATGGTTAGTGCCTGGCATTAAGGAGAGAGGCATTACATCTGAATTGGTCATTTATCATTTGTGCAATGAATTTCTGTCCTTCTGGATGTATTTTCTGCTCTTTATACATGGCCATGAGTAAGATTCATAACAGCATATGTATCTTTATCCCAATGCTTCATCTGTTGGGGGAGATTTTTCTTTTATTAATTACGAATCAATCACTTGCCTGTGGATAGAAAGGCAACAGACTTGTTTGCTGTTGGTGATGAGTTGGTTTCCTCTGCATTTACTCATCCCAGACACTTGGAGCTGGAGTCACTGAGTGTGTCCCTCTTAGGCTGGCCCAATTCCATTTATGATCAGTCTTGGTGAATTGCAACAGATCTACTCCCTAGAGGATTTTTAATGCCTCCTTCCTCCTCCTGGCTCTTTGTCTGTCACATGTGGACTATCATGTGACCTGTCTCTCCTCATTTTTCTTCTGTTAATCAGTTTGGTTGCAGGGTTGTGTTTGTGATTAAGCGGAATATTTTTAGCTTATCTCATGTGAGTGCTATGTGCTGACTCCACCCACATGAAGGTGCCCTCCATTGTTTCTTGCTTGTTCATGTTAGCATATATATGATAATGATGTCTTCCTTAATTGACCTGGGATTCTTTGTGATTTATTTTGGTTTTTGCATCTTACACATACTTTTTCCATAGTTCCTATTATTTTCACCTAACAAGATCATATATGTTGTTTTTTTCTCTACATATCTCATACAGTAAAGGGTTCAACTCATCAATAATGGTTTTTCCTTTTAAAGACAGAGTCATTTTTAAAAAAATATATATTTATGTATTTTTGACTTTTATGTATAAGTGATCTCTATGCATGTATGCTTGCATACCAAAAGAGGGCATCAAACTCCATTATAGGTGGTTGTGAGCCACCATGTGGTTGCTGGGAATTAAACTCAGGATCTTTGAAAGAGCAGCCAGTGCTCTTAGCTGGTGAGACACCTCTCCAGTTCCTAAAGACAGGGTCTTAATCATTATCAGAAAGGCTTCCTTCAGCAACTGATGGGAGCAAATGCATAGATCCACAGCTAAATATAAGGCAGAACTTAGGCAACACTGTGGGACAGGAGTAGGAAGGATTGTTGGAGGCAAAGCAGGGGGTTGAGGACATCAGGAGAACATGGCCCACAGAATCAACTAAGCAGGGCTCATAGGGGCTCACAGGGATTGAAGCCACAACCATGGAGCTTAGGATCCTCTTAAGTAGGTGTATCAGGATTTCTTTTGGGCCACCAACCAGCTTCCAAATTATGACACAGAGACTTCTTATTAGTGATGACTGCTTGGCCCAGCTTAGGTTCATCTCCTGCTAGATCTTTTCTGGTCCTTCTCTATTTTGCCTCAGGGTGTTTTACCTTCCTGCTTCCCTCCTTCCACCCCTCCCTCTCTCTTACTTTCCTACTGTCTCTATAACTGGCTGTCTGGCTTCTGGTCCCAGGAGTGTGCTTCTCTTTCTCCCTCATTCTCGTCTTCTCTTCTTCTTCTTCTTCTTCTTCTTCTTCTTCTTCTTCTTCTTCTTCTTCTTCTTCTTCTTCTTCTTCTTCTTCTTCTTCTTCTTCTTCTTCTTCTTCTTCTTCTTCTTCTCTCTAGAGGTCTACATTTTCCTCTTAATTATTCCCTCTGTCTGCCAGCCCTACCTATCCCTTCTCTGCCTAGCTATTGACTATTCAGCTCTTTATTAGACCAATCAGGTACTTTAGGCAGGCCAGGTGAAACAAATGGAACCCATCTCTACTGTGGTAGCCCACATATGACTCAGTTTCCATCTGGAGTCATTATTGACTTAAAGAAATATTTGAGTGCAAGACTGCCTGCTTTGTTTGCTCCAAATATCCTTGCAATATGTGAGAAAGTTCTGATTAAGCCCATGAGAAAGAGCACTTTTGCTCATGAGAAAGAACATATTATCTGTTAAGATCTGGACTGGTGTATGCCAGCTGGAGGCACTCTTCCTTAGTGATTAATAGCTGCTAGCTGCTAGCTGTTAGCTGAATTCTTGTATTGGGATAATGCACTTGCTTGAGCTTCCTCCCAAGGACAGTGCAGAGAGACAGTTAGCTGACTGTATTGCTCTTTGTTCTGCCTTTTGCCTTAATTAGTATATATGCTGGCTGAGAAATAAGCTTGGGGCTGTTTGGTATTCACCTTCAGTTCTCCCTGTCTATCCTTTGTTTTCTCTTTCTGTTTCTCTTAATCTGCCATTTCCTATAACCATGAGCTCCCCCACCCCCCACCCCAGGTACTTCCTGCTGATTCCTGTCGGGCTGGACACTTTACATAATCAAACAAATGCAGCATAAGCAAATGTAACACACCCTTACCCAGTTAAAGATTTATTCAGCAGCACAAACAAATGTAGTATGTCTTTGCCTCATTAAAATATTTCACAAGAAGTAGGGGCCTACGTTCTGTGCCCAAAGAGAGAAGTCCTCACTGTTTACCAATACCCATGATCTTCTCCTCCTTTGCCACTTACCTGCCACAGCCAGAGACTAACCTGGAAACAATGATTCAGTCTCTTTCCTTCTGAGTGTGGTCTGCCTTCTGGACCAGTATGTACATCCTCATTTAAGGATCCTTTCCCCATCAGGAGGGAAGTCTTCATGTCCATCTCTTCTTATGTCTGATCTCATTTGGCAGAAATGGTAAGGGAATTAGAAAAACACATATGGCTGCAGATTTAAAGCAGGTAACTATCAGTATTGAAGTCGATATTTTTAAAAATTACGAGAGGCCAAGGAGAATGGCACAGGAACTTTCATCTGGCGATGGATCGAGAGAGAGACAGAGACCCAATTTGGAGCAACCGTCTGAGCTCTTAAGGTCCAAATGAGGAGCAGAGGGAGGGAGAACATGAGCAAGGAAATCAGGACCACGAGGCGTGCACCCACCCACTGTGACAGTGGAACTGATCTATTGGGAGCTCTCCAAGGCCAGCTGGACTGGGACTGAATAAGCATGGGTTGAAACTGGACTCTCTGAACAAGGCGGACAATGAAGGCTGATGAGAAGCCAAGGACAATGGCACTGGGTTTCGATCCTAATACATGAACTGGCTTTGTGGGAGCGTAGCCTGTTTGGATGCTCACCTTTCTGGACCTAAAAATTAATTAAAAATTATTATACAAAGTAATGATTTCATCATGCCATTTCCACAGAGGTGTATTACTGTGCTCTGCTGACATGCATCCCTCCATTACCCCGCCCTCCTTCCACCATTGCTCTTCCTCCTCAGTTTCTTCTATGCGTATCCGGGTCTCAAAATGATTTATTGCAATGGCTGAAAAGTGTTTTGGTTGGAGACTCTAAACACCAACCCTTTATTTAGTTATAATCATCACCATGGCATCTCCTAAAAGTAACTGTTTCAAGCATGGAGAATGTCGTTAATGGTGCCTCCAGAGTGTCTTCTTATAGTAGCTTAAGAATTATGTTGCTGGTCATGCCTCCATCTCTCTGCAGATAACTGGGTAGAATTCCACAGTTGTGGTAAGGGCATTCACAATCTTCCATGATTTTTGAATATTAGATTGGTGATTCAATCAGTTTCTTTTTCCTGAAAAACAATCGGCTTTTAATGAAGTAAAAGCAACATGAAATTTATTGTTGAAACTTATGAATCCGCCATGGGTAATCCTTCTAGCACTGGGTTCTCAAAATGGTGCATAAAGTCCTGAATATACAGACAACATGCAGAAACCAGAAGAAGAAATCTACTTTCAGCAAGTTTTTTTTACATTTCTCCTGAGGACTTAATAATCCTAAGATTGTCTCATAGGCAGCAGATACCAAATATGAAATGTCAGTAGCAGCTCTATCTGCGAAACCTGTGGCAATGTCTCTTTGCTGAGTCTGAAGTCACTGGTGAGAGAGCCATGTTCAGGAAACACACACTTACAGCTTATGTCACATAAGTTGGAAGCATCCTTTATCATATACTGAGTTTGTCCATCTTGGAAGCACGTTAGTACACCAAAGTGAAGTCTACTCCCAGACACCTAGACCCTGGCACACCTTCCTGATTCTCAGCTTCAGTCAGGCCACAGACATTTGGAAGAATTTCCATTGCAGTTCCAAAATGACTTGCAGAACCCTTCAGCCCACTCCCAGGAGTGAGCGTTGGGAAGCAGGTGTGTGTTGTGCCCACAGTCCACTCTTCCCTTGGCTTCTGCCACATCCCAAATAAGCCATCAGTCAGCAGAACCCAAATTGTTCTGACCGAAGGGCCAGGGAAGTTTTGTTAAATGTTTTGTGAAGGACTGTCTTGGACTTGACAAAGTAATTTTATCTTGGAATTCTTTTACCAAGAGTCTTAACTGTCAGTTGTGTTAGACTAAACCACACTGTGGGAGGGAGTGGTGTTAACTTGTCCCAGATTATTGTAATTTTCTGCTGGTTAATGACACCAGCAGCTTTTATGTTGGGAATATTAATTCTTAGCTGTCCAAGTTCCCCTGTTTTTCTACACATAAATAGATTACAATATTTTCTTCAGGTATTCTTTTAGCAGCCTTCCTATTTTATTTCTATGTAATTATCCCTATGTAGTTCAAGTGATTTTAAGCAGAAAACTAAAAAAAAAGAAAGAAAAGAAAAAGGAAAAGGAAAAAGATAAAGGAAAAACACACATCCCAAAACAAATTATGTCCAGCTGGTACTCTGAAAGGTTGCCCCAGCCCACCAAGAAGACAAGATTACTTTACTTATAACTTTGATGAAATCAGTTTCATGTGGGCAAGCTATGCTGGCTGGTCTATCCCAGTCTCTGTGGTCAACAGAGGAGGACCAGCAAGATTCAAGAGCCAGGAGGCATGCTTCTACTGAAGCCAGTCATTCTGTAAAAGTTCATCTGGTGATGGATATGTAAGAAGGTTCTACATCTTGGTTCCTGTCAACATGGGACATATAAAGATGTGTGTGCAAGCCCCTCTGTGCAATGTGAAGTGGATCTTTTAATCTCCGCTGGGCACCCCATGTCTTATTTCACAAATAGTTATCTTCTGAGAATGTAAAACATGAGAGGAGGGAGCACAGTGAACAATTTCCTGACTCCTCCACACACCGAGCAATTCACCCTGGACCTCAGTGTGCAAGGCTTTAATGGGCTTTGAGGATTTTGTTTACCTTTTTTAAAAAAATTAGTTCCTCTGCTTGCAATACCATCCTCCATCCTCCACCCACTGTTTCGGATCCATGTATTATTCGTGACTCACAGCAATATGTTCCCAGTATGTCATAAACCTCACACATAATGTCAGAATATAGTACAAGAATTATATTATGATTTTATTAATAACAATATAACAGCAGCATACACTTGGGGAAGATTTCTGAGTGGAAATTAAAGTAAAACAAATTAAATATATGATCCACAACCAGAGCCCTGGCCTGGACTGGTGAACGTCACCTGTGCTTTGCCCAACCTGTAGGTTTGGTCTAGGAGGCACATCCTGTTCACCAGCCAATCTTGCTATTTTCACATCAGACACAGAACCAGTGAGACAAGTCTACAAGTCCAGGTCTCAATGCAAAAATACAAGCAATATGAAAAGACAAGAAAGGATCTGTCCTAAAATCCACCAGTCCTATAGACATGTTCTCTAAGGTTCTGGCTTTGTGGGAGCCTAGACAGTTTGGATGTTCAATTTCCTAGATCTGGATGGAGGGGGGAGGACCTTGAACTTTCCACAGGGCAGGGAACCCTGACTGCTCCTGGGACTGGAGAGGGAGGAGAAGAGGAGTGGGGGGAGGGGGAGAGGGGCGGGAGGAGGGGGAGGAGGGGGAGGGAAATGGGAGGCGGGGAGGAGGTGGAAAATTTTTTTTTTCAATAAAAAAAAAATAATAAAAAAAACGAATTACCTAGATGAATGCCAGGACACAGAATTAGATAAGAATCATAAATTTTATCAAAAAATTCAAAGACTCTAAGGAAAACACAACGAAACAGCCCAATAAACTTAAAGAGAATAAATGCCTGAGTGATACCGAAGAAAACACAAATGCAAAGGCTGAATGAAATGAGGAAAACAACTCAGAATTTGAAAACCAAATTCAAGAAGGAGATGGAAATGTTGAAGAAAACTCAAGCTGGAATGTAGTTGATACATTTTAAAAATAGCTATTGCCACAAAATGAGATGGAGAAATAAGTTGTTGCATATTATTATTACAACAAAATAATATACAGAAAAGTGAAAATGAAATAGGCATAATATGGGATGAATCTGCATTTTGGATCAAAATAAGCCAGAGAATAAAATGCAGAAAATCCACTAACAGATAAAATTTTATCCTGTAAAGGTAGAACGCTGATATGATAACTCATTGGGAGATTGATGGTACTACTACTGTGAGGAGTGGCTATGAGGGAACCTCTGAGTATTGAAAATGTTCTGTAGTTTGATTGGAACAGTGATTACAGATTGTGTTGAACTCTGAAGACTTTGCCCTTTATATGTCTATTTACAATGGGGGTACAGAAATCCACACATGTTTTAAACAAATATGGACTAAGACCTTACCAGATGACAACCATCCATAAAAAATTAAATCTAGGCAAAATTAAACTATAAAGGACTACCTGGAGGTGCTGGAGAGAGATTGGAAACAGACAGAGCCTAGTGGGGGAATGAATACGTACTTGGAGGAGGAAAGACAGATAGTAGCAAGTTTCATGTTCATAGTTGGTGTGATGGCCATTCTTGGTTGTTAGTTTGACTGTATTTGGAATGAACTACAGTCCAGAAATGGAGGGCACACCTGTGATTCCAAATTATACAGAAGACATCCAACCTAGTGGACTGAGCAACTCCATTCATGCCAGCCACTATTGGATTAGTTGGACTGCAGCCTGTAATATATATATATGTATGTATATCTTAACTTCTGTGACTCTAAAGAACCCTGACTAATATAGCTGGTGTTATGTGAAGTTACCATGTAGAAAAACCACAGTCTCTTCGTATTGGGAAAATAGAAAGCTGAAATTAAAGTATTAAGTGTACACATTTAGATCTATAGGAAAGAACAGTTTAAAATTGAATGTGACCCCTGATAGGCTGAATAGGCCCCAATACCAGGGAAGGCTGGGCAACACAAAGTGGGTCTGATGGGGAAAGAAGAAAAATAAGAAGTGTGGCAAAGTTATATGGGAAGGGAATGGGAGATGAGAGAGTAAAGGGAGGGGTTAAAAGGGTGACTACATTGTATGAGAGTCTCAAACATAAATAAAAATATTCATGAATAAATGCTTATTGGCTTTGACAATGGCATGGACTCTGCTTTTCAGAAATGGTACCAGAATAACTAGATATCCAAAATGAAAAAAAGAAGAAATTTCAGTCTATATTTCATATCCTTTGTAAAACTGAAGTTCAAATGGAAGCCTGTACAAAATGTATAACCAGGTTTTGCTAAGGGAATAATTTACTATGTGAAAAAAGATTTCATAGACATAAATTATGAGAGAAATCTTGATAAATTTCCATCAAGATTGGTAAGGCTTTTCTTGTTTCTTAAATTAGGTGATTTGGGAATTGCCTTCTGGTGAAACTGGTAAATCTACAGTAGTTACTGAAAAGCAGAGCACTGTACTGGAGTACTGTAATCCCAATGCTGGGCATACAGAGACAAGCAGAACCCAAGAGTCTCTGGCTACCTAGTCTTGCTGAATCGGTGAGGTCTAGGTTTAGTGAGAGACCCTGTTTCCAAAAATTAGTTGGAACACAATTGAGCAAGATATTTGCTGTTGAACTCTGGCATCCAAAGGCACAGGCCAATGTATACACATGAGTATAAACAAACACATACAACAGCCCCCCCAAATAAGGTGTATGCTAAGAAACAAAATAACACCAAATGTGGTATAATTTGTGGGAATAAATAAGGAAGAGAGTGAACTCTGTCCTGCAGACAGATTTTTGTGCTTGAGTTGTAACTCTGGCCAAGTCACATCTTTAATCCTACCCCAGATCCCAAAATGAAAGCTTTAGTGAATCTAAACAAATTTAAACTAAATTGAACATAAGCTAAATGGGTGGTCTGTGTTCACACACCCAATATCCCCTCTGCCACATTAAAGAGAGGGCAAGGCAAAGCCTCAGGGATCCACCCAGTTCAGGAAAGCTTCTGGCATTGTTGCCAGCTGAAACCCAAGCTTCCCCCTGTAATTGCCAAGTTTTGGTCCAATGCCTGGCAAGTTATGCTTCTGTTTTCATCATTGACAGTCTCAAGACTGGAACTACAGCTTTTGGGTCCTCATTCTGCCTGTCAGGTGCCATCCTGCTTTGCCACATAGTAACTAAATTGGCAGTGACTCTTGCATCATGTGATCCAGTTCTTCTTGTTTGTCCTTGCTGTTGAGATCCAAAGTTCTACTCTAGGAAGTTTCTGGAATTGTACAACTAAGACTCTTGATAATTGTTCTCCCTCAGTACCCCACATAACTACCTACTGACTCTCTAATAACTAACAATCAGGGAGGAGGTTTTCTACCCAGTTCTATCTTCATTTCATGTCCTTTAAGAAGAATGTGTGGTATCCTCAGCAATAGCATCTTACTATTTAGTTCTAGAAGGCAACCATCAGCAGTGGCTGCAGCTTCTATTGTTGGAGGTCCTCAGAGGCTTCCCTGACAACTCATAGAACACTTCTGTTAAAACTAAAACTAGTTTTTACAATTAGATTCTTAATTATAAGATTTGCTTATGGATTTTAATTTATCCTTAGTTTTAAATGACTTAAACCAACAGAACCCTGAGTGTGCCTTGACTGATATGGGATTCCCCTTTGTATGTTTTGTTATCATTGGTTAATGAATAAAGCTGTTTTGGGCCAATGGCTTAGAGTAAAGCCAGGTGGAAAATCAAAACAGAGATAGATAGATAGATAGATAGATAGATAGATAGATAGATAGATAGATAGTAGGTGGAGTCAGAGAGAGATGCCATATAAGTGCTGATGGAGAATGACACGCTGGAACTTTACCTGGTAAGCCATAGCCTTGTGGCGATACACAAAATAATAGAAATGGCTTA
This sequence comes from Chionomys nivalis, assembly GCF_950005125.1. NCBI lineage: Eukaryota > Metazoa > Chordata > Mammalia > Rodentia > Cricetidae > Chionomys > Chionomys nivalis. The sequence continues at coordinate 36,641,407 of NC_080089.1, forward strand.
ATTTAAGATGTAAGAGCTAGCTAGGAATACACTAGAGTCATTGGCCACACAGTGTTGTAATTAATATAGTTTTTGTGTCATTATTCAGGTCTAGGTAGCCAGGAAATGAACAAGCAGCCTCTGCCTACAAAATGGTATGCTAACATGGGGCCACCACATACACATAAAAACTGAGAGAGCTTGGGAAGGAATTCTAGACACAAAAGAACAGAGTTAAGCACAGCTTCTTGTTTGCCACATTTTTCTTTTTCAGATAGGCTCTGTTTGCTAGAAGCAAGCAGAGGCATGAATCCTTTAAGAGAAGGATTCATCCTTCCTGACAAAGCAGTAGCAGCAAAAGTTGTGCAGCTCCTTTAAGAAGGCTTCCTGGTGTGTGTTAGTTGCACAGACAGCTCTGGTTCTTTCAGGAGACCAAGCTCTTGAATGGGGTTTGTGGGCAGCATGTTGCAAGTTACGTGGTGGCAGCATAAGCCAACTGCTTCCCAGAGTTGAGATGGTAAACTTGACTCCCTCTCAGAGGTTCTAGAGCTGGTGGTGAACTACTTATGCCATGTTAGAAGGCCGAGAGAGGCAGAACCAGCATCCAGGGCTGCCCTACCACACTGCTTACCATTTTAAGGCACTCCTAGTCAGAAAATGATTACAGATATGCAATAAAGACAGATTCAGACAAAAATAGACCTCTGAATATGTCAAGTGTGTTTAAAAATGTACATAGGCTTGAGAGAGGGAAGAAAGAAAAGTATAGACAGTTATAAAAATAGTTTTAAAAATAAAACAAAGTCTTTAAAGAGACAGAGTACAGACAATTATAGATTAAAGGAGTAAAGAAAGATAAACCACAGAAAGATGGAAAATACACAGAGAGTCTGGATTATGTATATTATTGTATTTTATTTGAATTTCTTGACTGTGAATGAGCTAAGTACAGAGAGACATTTCATTGTCTGGGCTGTTAAGCTAAACCAACATAATGTTTTAAAGGTATCTTGACTTTAAAAAGGCATTTAGACTTTTGGGTCTAAAGATATGTTGCTTTGGAAAAGAGTTTCTGCTTATGTTTACACAGACAATAGAAAGCTGTTGATTCCTTACCAGCTAATATGGTTTGATCAAATAAGAACTCCTGAAGCAATGGCCCAGATGGTCTAACATCTATGACAGCTTCAGGAGCACTGGCTGAGATGGATCTCCCACATAGGATACCCCATGAAAGACCTGATTAAAAGTGCCCCCAATTATCAGGAAGTAGTCTAGAGAACAATGCCCAAATTCCATAAATGATTGTTATAAATGTTTTTTACATTTAAAGGTGGATATGCTCTAGAGATAAATACTTTGCATTGGTATGGATCTTAGTTTGTTGACACAAATTTAAGGTAAATTTTGTTATATGTATATTTCTGCTTGATTAAGGTATTGTGTTTGCGCACTTCATTAAAAATGCAATGTACAGCTAAGAAATGCAGGTTAATAGATAGTCATCTATAATAGCTAAACTTGTAGTCATGTTTTTAGGTTTTCTAGATGTACTGAGATATATTTTCAGATGGATAGGTATTCTTTAAACCTTTCAAAGACTAAAGAATATGGCATTAAAAATGTTTTAAGAACTTAGAACTTTTCAGGACAATGAGACACATCTGTTCCTGTCAGCACCAATCTACTCCAAGAAGATGATGAGCAGCAAAGAGGCTTCTTATGGAGTTTGTTAGCCATTTGGGCAAGAAATTGCTCTTGCCTGTACTGTTTGATGTTATGCTGTATGAACTGGATATGTAGGAACCACAGAAAAGTGACTGCTGAACATCTCAAAAGATTAGATGGTCCTTCAGGGTTCCTGATTCATAGAAGAAACTGCCAGACATTTTGCAGGATGCAGAAGAAAATGACTGACAAACTGCCAAGATAGGCAAAACAACCTTTCAAATTTCCTGCTTCATGGAAAAGTCTTCCAGATACTATGGGCCTGTAGGCTGAAGATGGATCCCCCAACATTACAGAAGCATGTTGGGTGACTGTCCAGGCAGCAAGTTGTCTATGTCAATTCTAAAGTTTTGGAAGTTGCTTTCAATGCACTTCCTGTTTATCTAGGTAATTATAGACCCATATTTCTGTATGGCACAAGAGTCATAAGCCTGGTTTGAGCTGATCACGTAACTCTGCAGACAAGCTGTCTCTGTTTAACAATAGCCAGGATGTGCTGCTCCTAGTTTTTTTTGTTAGAAATGTAGATCTCCTGAGAAGAGGTGTTGGCTGAAACTGGTCAGGATATTTGGTGCTTATTTCTTGGTATTGGAGGAAGTCTTATAGAGATGCTAATTCATGGCCTATGTGACTGCTAGCATACAGGCAGATGCGGATGTGACTAAAAGCCCATTCACCTGGTTGCCTAGGAGACAGCCTAACGTGTTTTCCCGTTCAATTGATGTGATGATATATAAAGTGTTTGGAGAATAAATGAGAGATCTTTGGAGAGAGATCTTGCCTTCCATATGACCGTGTAAGCTGCGTCTGATTATTCCTTGCGACTCTGTTTCAGTCCAGTTAGGGAATCTGTGTTGGACCCACACGACCTCCAACAGGTAATAGTATATCCTTCTGAGGTCTTTGAAGAGTTGAAGACAGTTATAGTTTTCCTTAGTTATAATAAAAGATAAATTAGATATGAAACTTTAGGCTCACAAAGATAAAATAGATGATAGTATATTTTCTTTAATTTTGTCAGATACAAATAGACTAAATATCGTAACTGTAATTCTTGATTGATGTTTATTTTGTTATATGCAATTTTGCTATGTTAAAGTTAAAACCTTCCCTTTTAATTAGACAGAAAAGGGGAGATGATGTGGAATTCCCTTCTGTTTGCTGTGAATATGTTTTATTACCATTGGTTGATGAATAAAGCTGTTTTGGGCCAAAGACTTAGCAGAGGAAAGCTAGATGAGAAATCAGAACACAGATAGAGATAGAGATAGAGAGTAAGAAGAGTCAGGAGATACCATGTAGCCCATGTAGCTGCCGAAGAAGAAGAAGATGGTGGAACTTTACTTAGTAAGCCACAGCCTCGTGGTGATACATAAAATAATAGAAATAGCTTAATTTAAGATGTAAGAGCTAGCAAGGAATACACTAGAGTCATTGGCCAAACAGTGTTGTAATTAATACAGTTTCTGTTTGATTGTTTGGGTCTGAGTGGTCAGGAAAGGAAAGAGCAGTCTCTTCCTACAGTTGTCAACAAGGCAATTTTATGCTTATAAGGCAAGAACTTTGCTAACAGAGATCTACCCAAACCTTTAAGCCCAAATCTTTAAAACTGTTCCAATCACACTATTACAAGTCTTCTTGATGGCTCAAAATCCTCTACAAAGGATCAAAAATTCATAAGTTACAGCAATAGAATGATGGACTCTAACACTGGAAGTTAAAGATCTCTATATGAGGCATTAATATACTAATGCTTGCTACGGTATCTGAATATAATTATGTGCATTCTGACATTATTATTTGAAAAATGGGAAGATAAAACACCTTTGGAACTTTTGGACTAATAATAATAATAATTTTATTATTATTATTTTTTTTAGTGTGTTTTTTCAAGACAGTGTTTCTTTGTTAAATAGTTCTGGCTGTTCCGGCTGGCCTCAAACTCACAGAGATTCACCTGTCTCTTCCTCCCTGGTGCTGGGATTAGAGGCATGTACCACCACTACCTGTCTTGACTATAATTATTAATCTTCAACCTATTGCTCAAGTGGGAGGTAAAAACCTCTTTCTTAGCAATCAGAGAAACCTCAGACTCCTGAGGTTTTCCTGATGGCTCATAGTAATCAAGAATCATCTTCCAGTGTTTAGTAGGAAGCCAGTACAAGTCAGTCAGTTCCTTTGTATATAAGGTACTGTTTTCAGAGGCATGATTCACAGGACCCTCAACAATATTTGTCTCTACAGGGACATACTTCTTGTTTTTCACCAACCAAATCTTTATTGAGTATGTTACAAGGGTGTCAGGCACTGTCCCTAGCCATCTTATCAGCTTGTGTGATGGTCTTTTCACCCAACTGAGAATGGCTCAGTCTCCAGTCCTTGTCTTACTGTTTGGATTGGGCCACGGATGATTCTGTTTTCTCTGTCCCAGTTTCTCCAGAGTTAGAGTGTAAATGTGACTGATCTCCAAGTCCCCCTAAAGAAGGAAGTTGTGGGGGTGACCTCATCCACACTTGAAGTATCTTGAGTGGTGCATTTTTATGATTACTTTAAAGAACTTAAACATAAAATGCTAATGTTTATTTCATTCAGAACGTTCAGTTTATTTGTTTTTTGGTTTTTTTGGGAGAGGGTTTCTCTGTAGCTTTGGAGTCTGTCCTGAAACTAGCTCTTGAATATCAGGCTGACCTTGAACTCACAGAGATCTGCCTGCCTCTCCTCCTGAATTTTGGAATTAAAGGTGTGTGCCACGACTGCCTGACTCAGAACATTTTAAAAGAGAAAATTCAGTTTAAAGAAAAGTGTTAGAGCCACGCAACAATATTTATAATTTGATGGAGTAAAACACTTAAGAGCAATAGCACAAAGGATAGACAGGAAAATGGAAGTAATGTCACATAATGCACATTCTGTACAATACTATTTCAAAATAAAGTTTGTTAAGAAAAAGTTGTATATCCCTAAAACTATTAGTAGCAACTAATAAGATGAGATGATAATTGAAAAGATAAAACAAAGTACTGAAAAAAATCTTTAAAAAGGCAGGAAAAAAAGCGAGAAAAGTAGCAAAGATCAGACCAGTTGGAATTCACTCAGTAATTACACTAAATATAAATAGTCTAAACATGCCAATTAAAAGACAGAGACACTAAACTGCATGTTGAAATATTCAAATATGTACATTTAAAAATGAATCATAACAGTAAATGTGAAACAGTTTTTTTTCCTCAAAAATTATGTGAAACATTATGGAGATTTCTTTAAAAACTAAAAATAAAGTCACCATATGATTCAGCAATTTGACTACTGTAAAAATGGAAAAAGTTAAACATTGTATGAGTTAGCTAAAATTGCTTTTATACTTGTAAGAATTCAAAGAATGAAATTATTATATCAAAGAGATATCTGTATCCTTACTATAGTACCATTCACAATGATCATTTAATAGTCAGTGTCTCCATTATAGCATGAGTGAATAAGAAAAAATGTAACAGTAGAATACCATTAGGACACACAGTGATCTAATCCTGTAGTTAGCGCATTGTGGGTAAAACTGGAGGTCATTATGTTAAATAAAATAATTCATGCACAAGAAGACTCATTGACATTGAAAAATTAATCTTATAAAAGAACAGAATAGAATAGTGGTCACAAGAGCCTAGGAGGTACAGAAGAGATCAGGGGTAGAAGGATATTACATAAGAACCACAGTACATAGGTAGAAGGGTTAGTGCTGGTCTACTAGAACTTAATAGGGTAACTGTTATCTATAGCAGTATGTGACAGATTTTACAATAACTAGGAATGTTAACATTCCCAGAACACAGAAATGTCAACCATGGAAATTCCAGCAAACACTTTGATCTGGTTACTACACTTTGCATACATGTATCATATTATCATAAAGTTTTCTACAAATACATATAAGTATTATAAGTTAAAAAAGTAAAACCTGAAGAAAAATATACTGTGTAAGACCCAGTCATACAAATTTTGGAGTAGTTATGTTAAGTTTTGACACAATAGACAACAGGTGATGGAATATACTAACAGATATTGTTAGAGCTATTACATAAGAAATCCTGTCAGTTGTAGAATGTTTGGTTCACATATACATGCTCTGGGTTCAATCCTGAAACAGGAGGTTGGGAGTGAGAGTGGGAAGAAAGGAGGGAGGGACATGGGGAGAGAGAGGGAAAATAAATAACTGAAGTCAACTTATAACCGCAAATACATCAAACAAACATTGGGAAAACTGAAAAAAGATATAGAAAAATTCATTGTGATATTGACAATGACTGACAGAACATGGAGACAAAAGTACTTATAGACACAGAAGACCTGAACGGCACTATCAACTTATATGAAGAGAGTGACATTTATATAACATTTCATATAACAACAATAAAACACACAGTTTTCAAGTGTACATGGAAAAAATCATGAAGACAGACCATATGCCAAGACATTAAACAAATTTCAATAAATTTAAGAGTACCAAAAACATACAAAATATGTTCTCTTCCTACTGTGGAATTAAATTAGAAACTAAGAACAGATCTTGGCACATATGGAAATTAAACTAACCATACACTTCTAAACAACATAATTGCTGAATAAAAACTCTCAAGGGACATTAGAGCTAAACAAAAATGGAAAAAGTTGAACATTGTATGAGTTAACTAAGATTGTTTTTGTAGTTGTAAGTAGCTGTACTATAGAAGAAAAAGATAAAAATCAAGAATCAATAATTCATAGCCCCAAACCTGTAAACAGAAAAAAATTTAATGTGAATGGGGGAAAATTGAGATAAAGTATAACTTAATAAAACAGATGATCAACGATTAATAAAGAAAAATCAGTAAAAGCACAATATAGTCATTTTAAGAGATCAATAAAATTCTTGTTAGACCAATCAAGAAAAAATATAAAATAAAAACTAATAATATCAATAATAAAGAGAGTCAATCACTATGGATATTGGATATTAAAAGTAACTGAATGTTGTGAATAACCATACTAATAAATGAACAATTTAAAGATCCTGGAAATTCATTTGAAAGATGAAAATCAGTGAAATTCACAAAAAAGAAAGAGAAACTCAAAATAGTCTTTAATATGTTAAACAAATTAAATAAATTTGTTCTTAAAATTTTTCCAATGTCTTAAGTAAGATGGCTTCATGTTGAATTCTTGCAAAAATTTTTCACTAAGATAAAGCTAAAATGTGATGTGGAGATAGTTGGAGTCTGAGACTATAATTTATTTCTCCCATTGGTGGGGAGGAGGAGTGGAGAGGTTCTGCCAGTTTTGAATCTAGCAAGTATTTACTAAAGTCAGACTTTATTCCTTATACACATGTGCAAGAGTGGCATTACCCCCCTAAGTTTATATGGGGTCATCATATATCAATGACATCAGGACAACTTCCCCAAGTTCACATAGCTAAGGAATTACTAAGTTGGAATTTCATTCCAGGCCAGGCCAGTTCAACATCCAATCTGTCTGTCAGTTGTTATTCTCAGCTTTTTAATTAAAAGATTTTTTCTCAGCAAAATTTTCTTCTCCCATTTTGTGAGTACTTTTCAAAAAGTTTCATCCTTAATCCTCAGTCCTTCTGTTTAAATATTTCCTCTCAGAGCAAAGTTCCTCATTCTTCACCTACTTCTGTAGCTGATTCTCTCGTTTGTATTTTGACCTTGTCTCCTTTCAGCTCTGCTTCTCCAAGGCTGTATCTTTAATTCTTATTTCCATTGCAGGTTTTGGACAGCATTTGATCATCTGTCCTAAATCCAGTTCGTTGCCATTCCTAATCACTTATTCATACTGTCACATGCCTATATTCTCTCGGCTCAATATTTTAATTAGACTCCAATTTGTGATTCTTTCCTTTCTGTCCTTCAAATAATAGAGTAGTTGTCCTGTCATTTCACGATGTCATCTGGTTTGGTTTGCCATCTGTACTGCTGGTGAAACCTAATGTGTTGTAGGGGGAGAGGGCCCCCTTGTTCTTCCTGGCCGCAGGGCTAGTTTATCCCCAAAATCACCACACAGAGATTATACTAATTAAATTACCGCTTGGCCCATTAGTTCTAGCCTCTTATTGGCTAACTCTCACATCTTGATTTAACCCATTTCTATTAATCTGTATCGCCATGTGGCTGTGGCCTACTGGGAAAGAGTCTGCATGTCTGTCTCTGGTTCTTTTTTTGTTGTTGTTACTGTAAATCTAGTCATAAATCCATGAATTGGGAGCTCTTAGGCTCTAGGATAAGCTAGTTAGTATTATTTTTGCTAAATGGAAAGAGTATCAAAGTGCTTTTAAGTTCAAATACCTATACCCATTGATTAATGCAGCTCTTGGGCCATGTCAGAGAAGTTTCTTTGTGCACTGGATGACTGTTAATGTAGAAACTCCCAATTGTCAAAGTGCACAGAATAAGTGTCAGTAAAATGTTGAGCCACAAATGGGACACGTTTGTCAGTTTCTGCTCCAAAAGGCCAGAGAGCTTTGCAGAAGAAGAGGTGGGGGAGATGACAAGATCTGGAGATCCAAGAGGAACAGAACGGAACAGTGACTTCTGGACACGATGGGACTGCTGTAGTCATGAATTCACAGCAGCAGTAATTGCCTGCTCAAGATCTCCACAGTTTCCAGGCAGTTAATATCTCAGCAGAGAGTGTGGAAGGTTTCACTAGCTCCCATCATTAGGTAAGTAAGAATCTATGATATTTGAGAGATTCTGTGGGAAGAAAAGTCAGTTTTATTTAAGGGTAAAACTGGTAGGTCAACCATGCACCAGTGCAGTGGATGGCCCCAAACCCATGAGTACATGGGAAACCCAAATTAGACTTGGTGGGTTATAAGAAAAAGACATGAAGTTTGGAGGAAGCGAGAGGGGGTTTGGAAGGAGTTATGGGGATGAGTGGAGGGTGAGTAGAATCAAAATACATTGTATGTATGTAATTCTGAAAGAATTAATAAAATATTATATTAAAATATGTTCTCTGATGCATATTTCAAATGGAAAAATACTCCATTTGTGATCCTCTTATTTTAAGATTAGTTATCTGGGGCTAAGTATGTAGCTTAATTTGTAGAGTGCTTGCTTTTTGTGTATGAGACTCTGCGTTTGACTGCCACTACCACATAAACCAGGTGAGATGGAGCAGGACTGCGATCCCCATATTCAAAATGTTGGAGCAGGAGATCAGGAGTTCAAGTTTATCCTCAGCTATAGAGAATTTAACCAACTTGGTGCACACACACACACACACACACACACAGAAATAGAGATAGACAGACAGAGATAGAGATGGAGAGACAGAGATAAAGAAATGGAGGGAAAGACAGAGACACAGAAATAAAGAGAGACAGAGGGAGATACACACAGACAGAGACACAGAGAGACAGAGCCAGAGAAAAAGACAGAGGGACAGGACACACGTACACATGTTCGTTATTTGAAGCTTAGGAGCTATTCAACACAGTTACCAAGCTCTTCACCTGGTAAATAATAGGCAGAAGTGGGAAGGTTGATTTGGAAATCTTGTTCAACATATATACAGTGATTATGTGATTATTGGTTATCTGGGATATTTTTCACAGTGAATGGGATTGTTGCTAATAATTTTTCTTCTGACATAGTAGATATAAAATGAGACCAAGACAGATAAGTCAGGGCTTCAAAAATATATCAACACTCCCCTCTACTTCTCCAATAAGTAATTAGATGGGAGGGTTTGAAAGGAGAAAGAGGAAAGGATGAAATAATGTAATTATATATCTCAAAAAATAAATAATTAAAAAGCGAAACAAATAAAAAAAAGAGAAATGGAAATCGCCTAGAAGGTTTTTTTTTTGAGACAAACAAAATAGGTCACATGTTAATCTTTGTATTTGTTAATCTGTGATGGCCTGATAGGATGGGGGATGTTATTTAATTTTTCTTGTATTTGTTTAGACTTGCTTTGTGTCTAAGTATGCTGTTAAATTTGAAGAAAGTTGCATGGGGTGCAAAGAAGAAGGCATATTATTTTGTGTTTGCGTTAAATGGTCAAATATCTGTTAGTTCTATTTGGTTTATAATGTCACTTAGCTCCAGCATATCTCTGTTTAGTTTTAGTCTGGTGAGTCAGATACTGCAGTCTCCCACTATCAATGTGTGAGAGTCAATGTGTGTTTTAAGTTACAGCAGCTTTTCTTTTATGCATTTGGGTGCTCTTGCGTTTGTTGAATAGATGTTCAGAATTATAATGTCCTCTTAGAGTGGATTCTTCCTTTGATGAGTATGTAGGTGTCCTTTCCCATTTCTTCTTATTAGTTTTGGTTTGAAGTTTGTTTGGCAGATAGCAAAATGGTTACAGAGCTTTCTGCTCAGGTCCATTTGCTTGGAATATGTTTTTCCATCCCTTTACCCTGAAATGATGTCAATCCTTGACGCTAAAGCACGATTTTTAGATGCAGTAAAATAATGAATCCTGTTTTTATATCTAATCTGTTAGTCTTTATTGAGGAATTGAGACCCTTTATGTTGAGAAATATCAAAGAATGATGTTTGTATATCTTCCTTCTTTGGTTATTATGGAGTGTGTGTTTCTTCTCTCTTTTTGTATTTATTTATTTATTTATTTATTTATTTATTTATTTATTTATTTATTTATTATTTTTACATTTTGACTGCAGTTTCCCCTCCCTCCTCTCTTCCCAATCCCTTCTTGTCTCCCCCTCTTTTATCCCTATTTTGTGATTTGGTAGTCTAGGATTATTTATTCCTTGTGTTTTCTCAGATGTGCTTATCATTTTTAGGCTGGAGTTTTCCTTCTAAAATCTGTAGGGCTGACTTTGTAGATATAAATTACTTAAATTTGGTTTCATCATGCAATGTCTATTTTCTCCATACATTGTGATTGAATTTTTTTTTTTTTTTTTTTTTTTTTTTTTTTGCATATTGTAGTCTGGGCTGGTACCAGTAGTTTCTTAGAACACTTGCTCAAGACTTTTTGGCTTTTAAAGTCTTCATTTAGAAATACAGTGTTATTCTAAAATGTCTGCCTTAATATGTTACTTGATCTTTTTCCTTTGCAGCCATTAATATTCTCTCTTTCTTCTCTACATTTAGTGTTTTGACATGGGGGTTTTCTTTTCTGGTCCAGTCTGTTTGGTGTATTCTTTTTTTACCTTGATAGGTATCTCCTTCTTTAGGCTAGGAAATTTTTCTTCTATGATTTTGTTGAAAATATTTTCTGGGTCTTTGACCTGGGTTTCTTTTCCCTCTTCTATTCCTAGTATTCTTAGATTTGTTCTTTTTGTAGTATGTCTGATTTCCTGGGTGTTTTTGTGCCAGGATATTTTTAGAGGTCTATCATTTTCTTTGACTGAGGTATTCATTTATTATATCATGTCTTCAATGACTGAGATTGTCTCTTCCATCTCTTGCATTTTGTTTGTAAAGTTTACCTCTGTGATTTCTGTTCCAGTTTCTAAATTTTTATTTCCAGATTCTCTCAAATTTGGGTTTTCTTTATTGATTCTATTTCCACTTTCAGGTCCTGACCTCTTTTTTTCCTTTTTTTTTTCCCATTTCCTTTTACTATTTGTTTGTATTTTCATATATTTCTTTAAGGGATTTTTTAAATTTCCTCTTTAAGGATCTCTGTTAGGTTATATTCATAAATGTTATTTTTGGGGGGCTTTAGCCATCCTGCAGTACTCAGGGCCTATTATGGTAGGGTTGCTGTTCTCTAATGAAGACACACTGCCTTGACTATTATTGATTGTGTTTTTAGGAATATGTGATGTGGAAGACCATAATTTTATGTGCTGATAATTGGTCTTGTCTTTGTTGGGTGATTGTTTTGTTTCTTGATTTCTGATGACCTCTGTGCTTCTTAGGAGAATATGTTGCCTGTAGAAAGTTATTCTGGGATAGTAATAGAAGCTGTCACTGATGTTTCCAAGTATAATGTATCTCTAGGTATTGGGGGGTGACACTTAGGCAGGGGATAGGCTAGGAGGGGGTTGGTAACTGAGTCCACAGGAGGGAAAAAGAAGGGTGTTCTATCAGAATCTGCTTATTTCTCTGGAATCAGAGCAGAGAGTGGGGATTACCATGGAATGCCCATTAGTTTTGGGGGCTGGGATAATGCAATGAGTTCAGAGAAGGGTAGAGCTGTGTGATCTACTGGGGTGGGGAAGGAGGAATGGAATGCTGCAGCAGGTGGTCTGCTAAGGAGCTGGGGATAAGAATGGGAGATTGGACTTGGCAGAACAGAGAGAGAGCTAAAGATCTGCAGTTAGCTTGCCTGTTTTCCTGGCCAGAGCTTCCTGTAGGTTCTGAGGAAGTGCCTGCTGGAGTCCTGGCCTGGGGTAAAACAGTTAGGTGGCCAAGATTTGTGAGCTCCACTGGAGATGGGGGTAGCTGGGGGAAGGTGGCCTCAGCAGGTGGCATGCTGCTAAACTAGGGTTGAAATATGAGTGGGTAGGGCATGGGGATTTAGAGAAGATGAGGATTAGGTGAAGATCTGCAGTTAGCTTTGAAGGCGAAGGCGTAAGTCACAAACAATCCCACGCTCGTTTGGAATTATGATTAATATAATGGTTATTTATTTAAAGGGGAAAAAACTTACAGATCACCATCCCAGACAACAGCCCTCTGCACAATCAGGAAGGGAGTCTAGTCGCCGGAAGCGGAGCAGGAAGTAAGAGAGCGCGAGGAGGGAAGTGGCCGCTTTTTTAAAGGGAGAGAGACCATGCCCCAATGGGCTGGTATCTCAGCGGCTATTGACTGGAGGAGTGGAAGGACCTCCTGCAACATAGCTTACCTGCTTCCTGGCTGGTGTGGTGAAGACTATCTTTAAAGCCCAGCAATGAGATTATCAAGCATGTAGAGAGGAAGAGTCACAGATCACCAAGAAGCAAAGCCTGTGAGTTCTGGAATGGAAAAGATTAGTCAAAGGAGGTGGAACAGATGGAAGATGCCTCTGTCATATTACAAACCTTTGGGAAAGAAACCATTTCTTTGGATTTTTTTTTACTTAGCATTTGACATAAATGCACAATTAAAATTAATGTTATAGTAAGATGTCTTATAGATGACATTAATCTATGCACATCCTTTGGGTCCATCTGAACTGATTTTGGGTGGGAACAATTCAGCTGTTATCTTTCTTCAGACAGGCTGTCTGGTGTGTTGGAATTTTAGTTGTTTTTGGATTTCTCTTGTGTAGAGTGGACAGAGTCATCTTCAGCACAACCACATGCTATTTGATGGCATGCCAGACTCTTAGAGGCTAATGTATACACCATATGTTTCAAAGTCCTGTGTAGTGCATATACTTGCCCTGATCAGCTTGATATAATTCTTGTCTCACATATGATTTTCTATTAATAGTAAATCAGACAAAGAAGATATTATACAGAGTTTCAAGTTTGGAGAAAACGGTAACTTACAGACATATTTCCTTGCTTCACTCTCATTATATTGCAGCAAGTCAAGAGTAGAAGGATAAAGAAGCCTCCGGCTCACTTGAAATAAAACATTGATGCAGTGAAATGAAGTTCCCATGGAAACCATTTGTGAACTGTTAACCTCAAAAGAACTTTCCCTTGTGTTATATCATGCATATAGAGCTTTCTAAAGCTCCTAAAGACAAGCAAGCATATACTGAACTTCTAAGGTCTTCCCCCCTGCACAGTCTCAGAGAAAGCTTGCTTTGAAGGATGTTGTGATTTTTCATAGTTGTTTGATATTATGTATTTCTCAAGTGTGTGTAGTGGGCGCTTGAGAATAGAAGGCAGCAGTCATTAGTCTCAGTCTGAGATACAGTTCTAAGTATTAGTTGGCTAATGAGACACCATTATGGCTGAGACCGAGCTGAGAGTTAGTAAATCCTCATTGATGTATGTGTGCTTATGACAAAATGTATGCATGTGGCTATGTGTATGGTGAAGGCTGGGCTTGGCTGAAGGGAGATGGACTTTGGAGCTAAAATTCTAAAACCATTCCAGGAAGTCTCTAGACTGAACTCTGCTGAAATCATTATAAATACTTTGATGACCAAAGCTAGATTTTCCTCAAATACAAATTATTTCTTGGCTATGAAATTCACAATTCTTAGTCTCTGATAAGGGATGTACACAGAGCGCCACTAGAACTTATATTAGACTCAGTCAGTTGACTCATGCTTGTCTAAATCCCCAGCCAGGTATCCCACATTTCTTTCCTGTTACTACATCTAGAAATTTCTCCCTTAGAGTCACTCACTGTTCTGAGTTAATACATTTCAGTTTGAGGGCAAAAATGGGATTCCTTGGGGGAGGATCTTGAGTCAATCAAGCAGTGGATGCTAGTGTGGTAGTTGAGTAACTTATTTCCCAAACAACACTTCTCAAATCTTGTGTTTAGATGTCAGATAACTAGTTAAAACTGGAATGTTTTCTCCCTTTCTATTTCTCTGAGTGGTTTATTTTTCCTTCACAGAACTTTTCCTGTTCATGCTTTTTTCCACATTTCATAGATAAATATTTTCTGTCTTCTTAGACTTGGATAATGCCCTATAAATATATAACTTACCATTTTCTATGTGGGCTAATAATAATAATAACAATGATGATGATCATAAACAACTTATTAATCTCACCTAGGGGAGAATAAAGTTGCTCAGAAGAATTTCTGTGTCACAGAAGACATACAATGCCATTCTTGGTCAGAGTCATCAAATTCCTATTGCTAGGTTTAGGGACAATGCTTGACCTTTCATGCATTGACAGATAATGACTATCTGGCAAGCATTTGTTTTTTATTACCAAGATTAACTTGCTTGAGCAGACAATAGGATGAGATAGTAAGTGTCTTTATATTTTAGCTTGGATATGGTCAAGTGGTTTCTGTCACATGAATGAAATGGTGACTCTTTTCTGCTGTTGTCCGAGATCCTCTCTGATTGACTTTTCCTGCATCTAGTACTTGTCACCCTCTTTGTTTAAAAAAAAAAAAATCTACCTAGAGCCTCTAAATTCTTGTACTTAAGGACATTTCTTTAGAGAATGTGTGACACTGGCAGGGACACGGTAGGCAATGATTAAGACTGTCATTGGAGTTGGAGAGATCAGAGTGGACTTAAAACTCTGGAGTCAGCCTCCTCGTTTACAAATCAACAGAATTTTTAAAATCACTAAGGATATATTATATATTCAGTGTGTACAGTGGGATTCATTGAAGTATGTAGTCATTGTGTGATGGTTAACCACAGCTAGCTAAAACATGTATTAACTTATGTTTTAGGGTAATATCGGTAATAATCAAGTCAGAATTATTTGTACATTGTCGTGATGTCAGGCACAGTGCTTGGTAAACAGAAAGTGCTCTGTACTGGATGGGAAGAATTAGCTCCTCCTCAATGCTTTATTTTTAACTATGTTCAAGAAGATGTAACTTAAAGAAAAAAACAATTCATTAAAAGCCACTTGAAGCATTATCAAGGGTGTAATGAACATTTCCTTAGGAAGGCAGACTCTGGGGCAATAGTCCTGTGGGAGCTCACTGAGATTTCCAATAAAAGCCTCAGTTTTCTGTTGTTCATGTGCTAGGGAAAGATGTTTAACCCTCTCCTAGTAACTGTCCAGGAGTCTCACAACAAAGGGACAACGAGAGAGCAAGCTCGCCATCCAATCCTAACTGAGAACCAAGACAAACTAGAAGTTTTGATCCTAAATGCCAAGAAGCAAGAGTAGAGCTGTCTGTACAGTTCCCTAGACCAATTGCCTCACCCGGAAAGAGATGAACCGGAGGAGGTAGAGAGCTCTAACCACACGTGAGTGTCTGCCTGACCCACAGCTTCCTGCTCCAAAGCAGTTAGAAGCTCTCTGCTTAGGAGTCAGGTGGTTGTAATTCCCTGTGACTTCATGCTAGTTTCAAAGGGTCCTCACTTGGAAAATGGGATAATTGTAGACCAGCCAGCATTTAGAAAGTGTCTGTCCCATAGTTAGTGTTAGAAATTGTTTTGTTCTTTTATTATCCCTCCCATCCTTTGGTTCTGTGTACTTCCATGGTGTATAACTACTCCCTCTTTCTCTTAATGATTCTTATTATATTTTTAACCTTCACAGACACTCCCAGAGGAGAATGGCTGCAGAGAACACTTCCTGGGTGGCAGAGTTCGTCCTTGTTGGATTAACAGAGCAGTCTGAACTCCAGATCCCATTCTTCATCCTATTTCTAGGTTTCTATGTGATTACTGTGGTGGGAAACCTGGGCTTGATCACCTTGATAGGGCTGAACTCTCACCTGCATACCCCCATGTACTTCTTCCTCCTCAACTTGTCCTTCATAGATTTTAGTTACTCCACCGCTCTCACCCCTAAAATGCTGATGGGATTTATTGTGAGAAAGAATATCATTTCCTATGCAGGGTGTATGACTCAATTTTTCTTCTTCTGCTTTTTTGTGTTTTCTGAGTCCTACATCCTTTCAGCAATGACATATGACCGCTATGTTGCCATCTGTAAACCATTGCTCTACAGGGTCACCATGTCTCCCCAAGTATGTTCATATTTGTTGTCGGGTGTCTATGGGATGGGGGTATTTGGGGCTGTGACCCATATGGGAAACTTACAGTTTCTAACCTTCTGTGCCGACAATGTCATTAACCACTATATGTGTGACATCGTTCCCCTCCTCGAGCTGTCCTGCAACAGCTCCTTCACCAATTTGTTGGTTGTTTTCATTGTTGTGGCCATTGGCATTGTAGTGCCCATTGTTACCATTTTTATATCTTATGGCTTCATCCTCTCTAGCATTCTCCACATTAGTGCCAAAGAAGGCAGGTCCAAAGCCTTCAGTACCTGCACTTCCCATATTATCGTAGTCTCTCTCTTTTTTGGGTCAGGAACTTTTATGTACCTTAAGCCACCTTCTAGTTTGCCCCTGGACCAGGGGAAATTGTCCTCTGTTTTCTATACTGCTGTGGTGCCCATGTTCAACCCATTGATCTATAGCCTGAGGAATAAGGATGTCAAGATTGCTCTGAAGAAAACCTTGAGCAGAAAAATCTTCTCGTGAAAGTGCTTTGGAAATAACATGCAAGGCTTTATTAGAAGTTTTTTTAAAAAGCAATATTTTTCAATAACAAAAGTCAGTCCCTCCTCCATTATAACAACAGGAGAAGTTAAAATCTCATTCTTAAGAATATTTAAATTGTCCTATCCAGCTGCCTCAATCATTCTTTATTTTGCAGAATTAGTTTTTTATAATGATAAAATATACCTAAGAAATAATCCAATCCCACCCATTCATATAATGTGCACACACTGGTGATTTCTAAAGGTTTTACAGGTTACCTAGGGATGCACATGCTCCCAGTACTTGAGTTGAGACTGAAATACAGGACTTTGGGTCCCAATAACATTTGTTTTGTTTCTTCTTAGCCCCGTTTTCTTGTTCCACCCTTCCCATGGCTAGTTTCACATCTTTAAGGTTGTCACTGATGTTTAGAGTCAAACAAATCTGATTTTATTTCAGAGATGCCATTCAACTTTGACTAGATTAGTTTTGGGATATCATTTTTGCAAGCATTTTAGACATGAAAAATTCAGTTGAAAAAGAAATGTTTTTAAGATGATTGAAGTAGCGAATGAATGGGAACAATGGATCTGAGAACCATTTGTGCTCCCTCAAAGTGGTACAGAGAGCCTTACAGACCCAGGCTGTAAGATGCTGCACAGAAGCTTCATCCATTCATTATTTTTCCATAAATGGAGACAGAATTTTGGAACTTCAAAGGTATGGAAAACTTAATAACAGACAGGTTTGAATGTATGCTTACTATATTGGGTAAAAGGAGATAGAGTTTCATGGAGAGATTTAAAGGACAATCTTTATAACAATTTTTATCCATCACTGATAGAAATATTTCTTTGTGAACCCTTGGGAAGATGTTTTGAATTAGAAAATATTCTTAGGCAAGTTCTCTTTATTAGGAAAAGGGGTTAAGAAAACTGTTTAATTCCCCCCTTCCGAATGATTCTATTCAATAATGTACAGGTTGTCACAGAAGGTGAAGCCCATTGGAAACTATATTTCCAGTAATGAGGTCGGTCGCGTGGAAGACTGAATTCAGGACATTTATGGGTTAGGAGTAGGAATGGTGGGAAATTCATATAATGTAGGCAAATGGAAAAAGTGCCCAACCTTTTTACCATCTTATTTAAAAATACTATCATATACTATTTGTACAAAATGATAGGTTTCATATAAACTTTTCATATATATAAAGAGTTTATTTCTATCATGCCCTACCTCATGCTATCTCTTTTCATCTTTTCTTCTGGTAGGTGTCCTGTCCCCACAATAAACCACTCAGAGTAGGCAATTTTTGTCATTTTAGACTGTTCTGGGCTGTTCTTTCTCAGTAATATTCCCAGTAAATTCATTCTCTTCCTGGAAAAACCTGCCCTTCTCACTCTGACCCTGGCAGAATCCATTTTGCTTAGTCTTGAACATCATAATAAGAGTTAAACATCATATTTACTTTTCTTTTTACTTTGTTTTATTTTTACAGTGCTGGGATCCAGGGTCATGCTCACGTTAAGCATGCGTTCTGGCGTTGAGCAGCACCTATGGTTTCCCACGCTGTCTTTGAGTGCTGGCCACTGTCATTGTCAATGCCATCGCAATATTTTTCTTAGGTGTTGCTCCTTAGTATGTACTCTGCTGTCTAAATACACAGTTTTATTTCCTTACTGTCTTAGTGAATATTTGTTTACAGAATCTAAATAATACTAATAAAGTTTCCATGAAAATTGTCAAGAAAGTATTTTGTCTAGAGCGCACTCTTATTTCTCTAGTACATGTGGGAGTTTCCTGGATCATAGAATTTCTATCATCACGGTATCTTACAAAGTATTCAAACTACTTTTGCTTTCACCAACTGCTAGGTACCGATCTTTCTTTCCTACATGAACTTTTGTTATTTTTAGTATTTCTTTCTTCAGCACTCTGCTGGCTGGGCAGTGCAATAGTACTGTAAGCATTTTTTATAAAGTTTCTTGGCAAAACAGTGATATTGGAAATTTTAATATGTTTATCAGCTATTTGGCTATTGTCCTCTGTGAAGTGTCTATGCAATGCTTTTTCCTACTTAAAGCACTGTTAGTCTCTGACTATGTGTGTGTCTGTTCACATGTTCAGGTCCATGAGTGTGCATGCATCTGTGTGGAGGCCAGAGGTCAGCATCGGGTGTCATTTATTCAGGAGCATCCACCTTGCTTGTTGGTAGGAGGTCTCTTACTTGGCTTTGAGTTCACTGTTCAGTTAGGCTGCTTGGCCAGGAAGTCCCAGGAACTCTCGTTTCTGCATCTCTATAATTAGGATTGCAAACATGAGACATCATACCTAGCTTGTTTACATGGGTTATGGACATCGGGCTGTGATTCTCATATTTTCATGGCAAACATTTTGTTAACTGAATTATCACCAGCCCATTATTTGTCTTAAAAATTGTTTTAAAAAGAAGTTTGGATACTTTCTTCAGAAATATATAAGGCAGTTATTATTTAAGTTGGTGGCTTGCCCATCTACATGATTTTATATCTTTTGGTTTAGTTTTAATTGTCAGTGCATCAATTTTTCTTTTCACTATGAGTGCTTTGTTACATTGGATTTTCCTAATCACATGTCTCAAAGATAGTTCATGTTTTCACTTGAAAGAATTATGGTTATTTCATTATAATCAGATCTTTGATCCATTTCAAATTAATTACTGTATACAGAAGCATAGTTGTATTAGCTATGTGTATAGAATGAGATAATGACATTTTCAAAGACAATAAGTTGTTTTTAACATCATTTATTGAAAGGACTGTTTTTTTCAATTGTTTTGGATATGATTATGTGGACGTATTTGCAGATTAAGTGACAATAATTTTATGGGACTAGTTGAAAAGGAGGCTGGAAGCTAAAGTACTATATCCTGTGGAAAAATGTTCAACAGACATGGTAGGAAAAGACATTCTCGTCTCATTTTCAAATGGAATTATGCTCTCTTTAAAAGAGAATTTGATACCTTTTATTTCATTTTAAATATCTGAAATTTAAATTTCAAAAATTTATGTCTAGCATGTAGAAATATAATTGCTCTTTATTCATTCAAGTGCATACATTTTGTTAATTTCACTTATTGATTCTAGAATTTACTAAAATATATAAAATAAGCAGAGAATCTTATTTTTCATGCTTCTATATGTACAGTCATGTCATTGCAAAAAAAAAAGACAGGTTTATTGTTCCTGAAAAGTCACATCTATTTCTCCTTTGTATTGATACTTCCAGTATAATGTTGACTAGAAATGAAAACAATGACTTTTCTTACCTTATGTTACGGCTTTAGAATAAAAGAATTTAGGTTTCTACCATGGAGCATGATGTTCACTTTTTCTATATTGTTGCAGAAAGCAATGTTCGGGTTATGAGTGAATGACTAAGGGTTTCCATTTAAAAAGAATTTCCCCATTAACAGGGAATTCTTAAAATATCACAAGAATGTTAAAAACAACACAGTTAAAGTCATTTAATAAAAATAAGCTATCAGAGAGAGATGTGTAAACCAAGCCAATGGAGTGTTATGATATAACAGATATAATACTAGAGGAAGCTCCTTGTTCAGCGGAGAGCTGGTTCTGAGGAGACACAGGGACAGTTTCCTGATGATCACAGTCAAATAACCTTTGTTAAGTTATGAATAAAGAACACAATTTAGAATTTTGTTCCACTGTCAGTGCATACACATGTGTGATAATGGTGATGGTCCCGAGACCATCTGAATCCTGGAAGAAGATGTAACAAATTAGAAACAAATTCTTTCTGTATAAAATATATTTGAGTTCTTTGTTTTTTAAAAAAGGAAACTTTCTGTTCTTCAATGCTGATGTTCTTCCTCCCACATGTAACTATTTCCAGTTCCTTTATAGATATATGTTGCCAGATTATAAGTCTGTCCCTCTAAGACACTGGTCACTGTAAGAGACCAGGTTTCATAGCTTGAAGAAATCAGCCTTCCCCTAACCCAGTTCTGCTCCTAAGACAGAGTTAGGAAGCTGTTCTATGCATGTTCACAGCTCCTAATTAATGGTATGTCACCCTTTCATGCTCTTTGTCGCTTACACTATGTTGAACTGAATCAGTTGGTGTGGAAGGTATGGAACCTTCTGCCTCTGAAAACATAAAAGCCTGATGTCCCCTTCATTTGGGGTATTCCTCTGGACCCCTCTGCCATCCTGTCATGGTGGCTCTCTCTCTTACTCTTCCTTTAAGCCAGCCTTTAAAGGAAGTTCCTCTCCAGGTTTTAAAAGGAAGCCAGTCTTTTCCCTTAAGACCATGGTATGATTTTCCGACACAGTGTACTGTTGCTTTGTAATGCTTATCTCTCTCTCGGAAGATCATGGTCTCTGCTTCTCTTTAACCTAACCTCATTCCTGAAGGATAGTTATGTGTCAGCTCCTTCATTAACCAACCAACCCTCATTGAATCTCCTTTTACTCTTAACATATAAAAGCATGGCCCTATTTCTCCTGGTACCTATTTACCTCTCTGTATATTTATGCAATAAAGTTTCAAAAAAATCATTTAATTATGTGTCTGCTAACAGAAGTGGTCGGGAAAGGAGGAAATACAGGGGATTGCTGTTGAGGGAAATGGCTGGACACAGAAAGCCCCGAGATATTGTTGCTGTCACTTTAGGTTCCATGTATGCTAAAGAAGTTAGGAAGCAGAAGTTGTTGAAAGAAAATGGATTTATTTATTTTCAGTTCAGCCAAATAGGGGTATAAGACAGGGCTGCAAGAAGTCTCTCCCCTATGCTTGTGATCATTTTACAACTTATAGGGAACTAAGAGACAAATTATAATATATGCAAACTTATGTATGAGATAAGCTAACCAGTCCATTCGATGTGAAACCCCTCAACTTGTTCTTGGTCTGGCAGATTTATTTGTTAGGTGTAGATGTAGTGGAGGCCAGCTACAAGCTCTGACTTCTGCATAACCACACTGTAGGTGTAAAAGGGTGCTAGTTTCATAGACAGAGGGAAATGCACAAGGATATTTCCTATAGATGATTTCTTCTTCTTTCTACTCGTTTGTGAATCTAAAACATTTAGTCTCATAAATATATTGAGATGGAGGAAAGGGATAATGTGATTATAATTTCAAAAAATGAAAACAGTTGTTAAAAATTAACACCACAGGAAATTGAAGCCTCAGGCATTTTCAACTAGAGCAAACAGAAGAGTCAGCATAAATCTTAGTCTATAAACATAAAGCTGAATGTCAAGCCAAACTAAAATTCCACATTATAGATCTATTAATCTCAGTACCCCTAACCCAGTAAACCACATCTGTTTTCAACAAAAAGTAATGAGGCATGCTGAAGGACTGAAGTCTAAAGAGATGAAATGAGCAATAGTTTGAACTGAGTGAACACGTTGCAATTATCATTGAAAGCTGCACTTAACATACTGAGGGCATTAACGGAATCGGTGGAAAGTAGTGTCAACAGAGAGGTGAGAATTATAAGATGAAATCCAAAGGGAATACCAAAAACCCATGTAACAAAATAAAAACTCTTCTGATAGGCTCATCAGTTGACTGGCCATAAAAATCACTGGTTTTGAAGGTATGCCATGGAAATATCCCAAGATGAAATGAAAAGAGAAAATGAAATGAAAGAAGGGGGGGACAGAGTTCACATGAATTATAGCTTTTAATGAAAATACTAGAAGACAAGAGGAGAAAAGAATAGAAGAAAATGGAAACAGCAATTGTGCGGAGAGTTGTTGAGAATTAGCCATAGACTACATCCATGTATCCAAAGGCCTCAGTGAGTACAAGACAGTATAATACCAAGAAGTCTACATCAGCTTCTTTCATTGTCTAAAAGAAAAGCAGCCAGAGAGTAAATTTTAAAAGGAGTCAGAGGAAACATACCCATATTTTCTATAAGGTCTTATCCACAAAGAAGTATGAACAAAGATTTCCTAGATTTCTATTCAGCAACCACACAAAAAGATAGGCTGGGATGTAGCTCCATTGGTAGATTGCTTAACTTGCATGCCTGAAGCCCTGGGTTTGATACGCGACACCTTGTAACTCAGGAAAAATTATGAAGAACCTTTAAAAAGAATGTACTCTTATGGATAAATTCTATTGTTAAGTTTTTTAGGAACCTCCATTTTATTTTCCACAAGAGCTTGTTAGTCAGGATTCTCTAAAAGATAGAATAAACTGATAGAATGAATATATATATATATATATATATATATATATATATATATATATATATATATATATATATCTATATCCTGACTGGCCTGATACTCACCATATAGCTCAGGCTGGCTTCAAACTCAGAGAGATCTGCCTGTCTCTTCCTCCAAAGTGCTGGGGTTGAAGGTGTGTGCCACCGAGCTTGGCCAATATGTTCTATTCATAGTTTTTCATCTGAATCTGTCCCTCACAATTGCCTATCTTCTGGTGAGAATGGAAATGCAGAATATGTAGTTAAAAATTAGCTTCCTGAAAGGAATGTTTTATAGGAAGTTGGTATTCCACTTTAATGATTTTGTCAGCTCTAGCTCTCATAAAAGTCAAGTTGGTCATCAAAGAAGAAACAACTCTATGTAGCTAAACAGGGTTTGATTGTACAGGGATGGAGATCTTTTCTTTTCTTTTCTTTCTTTTTTTTTTTTTTTTTACTTATTTATTTATTTTTATTCTTTTTTAATTAAAATTTCCACCTGCTCCCCATTTCCCATTTCCCTCCTCTCCTCCCAAATATTACCCTCCCCCCACTTCCCTCCCCCTATCCCCACTCCTCTTCTCCTCCCCCCACTCCATTCCCCCTCCCTCTCGATACTGAAGAGCAGTCCAAATTCCCTGCCCTGCGGGAAGACCAAGGTCCTTCTATCTACGTCCAGAAAGGTGAGCGTCCAAACAGGCTAAGCTCCCACAAAGCCAGTTCATGTATTAGGATCGAAACCTAGTGCCATTGTCCTTGGCTTCTCATCAGTCTTCATTGACCGCCATGCTCAGAGAGTCTGGAATCAACCCATGCTTATTCAGTCCCAGACCAGCTGGCCTTGGTGGGCTCCCAATAAATCAGTTCCACTGTCACAGTGGGTGGGTGCATCCCTCGTGGTCCTGATTTTTTGCTCATGTTCTCCCTCCTTCTGCTCCTCATTTGGACCTTAAGAGCTCAGACCGTTGCTCCAAATTGAGACTCTGTCTCTACCTCGATCCATCGCCAGATGAAGGTTCTAAGGTGATACAAGATATTCATCAGTATAGGATAGGGTCATTTCAGGTTCCCTCTCCTTAGTTGCCCAAGGTACCAGCTGGGGACATATTCCTGGACACCTGCGAACCCCTCAAGAGTCAAGTCTCTTGCCAACCCTAAGATGGCTCCCTTAGATAGGATATATACTTCGCTGCTCCCGTATCCATCCTTCCTATATCCCAACCATCCCAATCCTCCGAGCTCCTCCCATCCTCCCCTTCTCATATTTCTCATCCCTTTTCCCCTTTGCCCCATGCCACCTCACCCGCAAGTTCCCAGTTTTTGCCCTGGAATCTTGTCTACTTCCCCCTCTCCATGCGGATGACTATATGATTTTCTTTGGGTTCACTTTCTTATTTAGCTTCTATAGGATCACACATTATATGCTTAATGTCTTTTATTTTATGGCTAGAAACTGATTATGAGTGAGTACATCCCATGTTCCTCTTTTTGAGTCTGGGATACCTCACTCAGGATAGTGTTTTCTATTTCCATCCATTTGCACGCAAAATTCGAGAAGTCATTGTTTTTTTACTGCTGAGTAGTACTCTAATATGTATATATTCCACACTTTTCATTTAGAATGGTCAAACCCACACTTGGTTAGAAGAACACATCATAATATAAATGCAGTCTAAGAAATCCATACTGGGTCAAAATTTCTGTTCCTTCTAGTGAAGGAACCAGAGATAGTATAGAAAGAAGGGATCCATAGTCAGTGATTTAGAAGGGAACACTTATAATAACTACCCTGAGCATTTATTCCCAGCTTTTAATTACCCGACATCATCTGTTAATATTATTGCAGTATGATAGGTTCCTTGGTTTTCTAGGCTTTAATCAGGGTTTTCAGGCTTTGTTGAGTATCTGCTCCAAGTCTGAATTATAGGTATTACAAATGTGGAAGCAGCTGCATATGTATACAGTATGTAGGCAGGTATGTGAAAAGGCTTAAGAGCTGTGAATTCAGTTTGACTCTCACATCCTTGTTAGTGGGAAGGGGATCGAGAATGCATAAAAATTTGATAAAGGGATATGGACAGAGCACTGACGGCATGTGGTACAGCTCTTAGCTTACAGAAATGTTTTCATGTCACTGCTTTGCTATTAGTGACAAACACACAAACAAAGAAAACCAAAATAAACTATCACATCTGAATCTCCCATTTGTTTCTTAAGCTTTTCCTCTTTTTTTTTTGGTGTGTTTATTATATTTTTAGGTTCTATCTGTTGAGAGATTTTTTTTCCTTTTTTGCTAGTTTTGAGTCAGTTACTAACCCTTAGAACAGAAGGTACCAGCTTGTTTGCTGTTAGTGATGTCTTGGCTTTCTCTGCCTTTGCTGCTTTCAGAAGTTTAAAGTTTCAACCATGGACTCTTTCCCACTCACCTTTGTTCTATTCTTTTTTTTTTTTGTTTGTTTTTTTGTTTTTTTGTTTTTTTGTTTTTCGAGACAGTGTTTCTCTGTGGTTTTGGAGCCTGTCCTGGAACTAGCTCTTATAGACCAGGCTGGTCTCGAACTCACGAAGATGCGTCTGCCTCTGCCTCCCAAGTGCTGGGATTAAAGGCGTGCGCCACCACCGCCCGGCTACCTTTGTTCTATTCTATTTTTGACAAAAACTTACAGTTATCAATAATCCCAAGCCTCCTGTAGCAATGAGTGTCATCTCCCAGACTGTAATTTGTGGGGTTGTCTGGGTGGTCTGTTTCTTATCATTCATTTTCTGTGTTTGTAAGGATGCCTCAGACTGTGCCTATGCCAGACAGTAAATTTGACCTCCAATCTACCCTCTGACTTACCCTGGTAGGTTCTCTGATGTCTGGCTGATATAGGCTGAAGTAGCTGACTCTTGTATTCTGGCTTAGTGAGCAATCAAGGGTGAGAAGGAGGTTGGGGCGTATTTACCACTTTGGTCTGTTTCTAGGTTAGTGCTGTAGGCTGAATCCACCCACCCTAGTCATACCCAAGGCAAGAAACCCTCTACACCCTGCTTTTTTTGTCCATAGCAGCCTACACATGATAGTCAGTCTACATGTGGCAGTAGTGATTTTTAAAATTTATCCTTCACTGTATCTTTAACTTTCCAGCACCCTACCTACAGAGTCATAAACCACAAGTCTTATCCTCATCATCAGCTGAGCAAGAGGACTCAGCTGATGAACCAGAAAGTTCATCTTCTAAACTCTCATCTCATCAACTTAGGTGACCATATATTGTCAAGCAACAGAGGCAGACTAAGCAGGTTGTATTTCTACATCTGTGCGTATATAGATGTGCAACAGTAATAATCAAAGGAAAGAGGCCCTCCACTTCAGAGTGGGGGCCATGGGAAGAGTTAGAGGAAAGGTACCTCGGAGGAAATGGATGGAGAAAAGAGAAAGGGGAAAGTGGCGTGATTCTATTTTAAAAATAAAAGTATTAAAACATAAAAATGTGTTATATTTCTAGGACTCAGGAACAGAGCTTGCATACATTTTCCCTTTGGATTATAGGAAGAAATATGATTGCAAATAATTCCTGCGAGTGGTCTGATCTCTGGGCAGAGCAGATACCCACTGTGAGCACCTATCATGTCCCTTTAGGACCAAAAACTCAGATCATTCTATTTTTGCTGACATTTCATTATTCACCCCCTTTAAGAGGGGGTGTTACTCTCCTAAGTGTTAGAACTGAAGTCCAACTGAGTGTGGGATGTGCTCGCCTCTGTTTTGAACAGAAAGACTTAAGCTTTCTAGGTTTGCTTTTTGCCTGGCTTACAAAATTTATATGTGAGTTAGAAGCAATTAGAACATTTAAATTTGGATGTAGATCTCAGTTCTACCCTCCACACAAATTTATCTACATTAAAAATTAAAAGCTCATCTATATCTCTCTATATAATTTATATCTATATGCATACATATAGTTTTCAAGACAAATTCTCATTATGCAGTTCTGGTTGGCCTGGAACTTCATATGTAGCCCAAGTTGTCCTTAAACTCATAGGGATCCACCTGCCTCTGTTTCTCCATGTTGGAGTTAAAGGAATGCACCACTACACCCTGATTATTTATTTTTTCTTGAGATAGGTCTTATGCAATCCAACTTCGATTCAAATTTGCCATGTATTGTGCAATGACCTTAGACTTCTGATCCCCTTGCCTCCATCTTCCAAGTTCAAGGATTATACTTTGTTCACTTTTAAGAGGTGGTTCAGTTTGAACCTAGGGCTTCATGCTAGGCAAACTCTTGACCAACTAAGTCTTTTCATCTCCTTCTGTCCAGTTCCTGTTTCTTATTTCTCTATCAGTTTCTCCCTCAAACTGCGAGTGAAGACTGATGAATTATTCCCCTAACCTTTCTGCTCTCAACAATATTCTTTTTAATGTCCCTAGTGATTTATCCACTAATGTCCCAACCCCACTCCTAAAGGAAGTAGGTGTTTTGGAAAATACAGTCTTTGTTGTGGTTAATTCCTCTGGTTGGAATGATTTGCCTTCTTTCCCACAGGTCAGCTTATAATTATCATTCAGGACTCAACAGCAATTAGTTTCCAGCATAACTCAACTGAACAAGATGTTTCCATAGTAACAGTGCTATAATGGTACATGGTATCTTAGTGAAAATGTTAGCTCAGTAAGTATATGACCAATCACTTGTCATAAAAGCACATATAATAAGGACTAATTATTCTGCAATTGAAAATTTAAAAGCTGGATAATAAACTACTTCATAGACTGATTAATGGGAAGCTCAATGGAGATTATTTATAAAGCAGCATTCATGAAACATAGATATTTATAACACTGACCATTTAAGATTTAATGCCTTCTATACTCATGACAGTTAATCATTAAGTGAGTTCTACCATGAGACCTAATAAATCTCATAAAAATTTGGGGGATTAATTGATGGGTAATTATTTTCTGAAGCGCATCTGAAAATCTTGACTTGATATACTTGGTGAACACATGTCTTTTTAACAAGTAAATCCTTCTTGTGCTTATTACACCATTACCGAAACTTCAAATATAGCTTATTCTCTTTTATAAATAATTATTATTACACAAGATTAATAGGTTTAAAAAATGGTGCCTTTAAAAGGATTTGTCTTTATTTTCTATCTATTAGTACTGAACCACACATGCTCCCAAAGTGTGTTCCTGCTCCAAGCCTTCTCATATTGGCTTTTTGTTTTTGTTTTCCCAGTAGCTGCTGATCCAAAGTTTCTCATCATAGTTTTGTTTTCAAGTAGCTTTAGTCCCTATTGCATGTTTTTGTTCCCCCTTCCTGGATCCTGTCTCCTTTTTACAGGTGCAGTTTCATCGTGCCTTTCCTTCACTTAGTCGAAGTCTGAAGCTTTACTCCACAGATAGTCTGGTCCATAGGAACCCTGAGCTCAGGTTATGGGCATAGCAACAAGAAAGACACTGATCTGAAATGACGGGAGCTTCATGAAGTTCTGGACGTTAGCAACAAGCAAAAACATCTCATTGTGAACTTCATTCTCTTTAGGTCTTGAATCAGAAATGTGGGTTCTTCCTTCAGACTAAAGTGAGCAGCCTATGGGGAAGACTCCTGAGAGTTCTAAAAAATAGCCATATATATAGAATAAGGAAGTTCCCTGGGGTCCACAAGTGACCCCAGCCTGTAGGGTGGTGTGGTCTATTAGATATATTTTGAGTTAAAAAATGCCAAGAGTCCTGACATATTTGAAGAAATAATACAACTTGAACATCATAGAAACCAAATGCTGCATACCAGCTTTCTATTCAACATCGGACCTTTGATTGTACTGGCCAGTCTCACTTTAGGGTAGTTAGAAGCTGTATCTTACAAATTATGATGCTGAGGTTACCTGGTCATTCTTGTAGCTACTGGGAAACCAAACCAAACCACAATGAGAAGCCTTGCAGCAGGCACACTCTTCGGGGGCTTCCCTCTGCTGGAATAGAGAATGAGAACTTGGACAAAACTAATCAGGGATTCTCTAGGGGTCACCCTTTCCTATTTACAAACATTTGCATTCTATAGGAATTTTCTTCTACCTCCTGGGCCAAGGGTTTGGGCCCTGCCGTGTCACAAAGGGCACAGAAGCATGCCTTCAAATGACAGACACAGGGATTTGGGGAGGTAGTTCTTTTTCAAAATTTATTGGAAGTAGACAGATGAGTGGCAGGAATATTTTAGACACCTTACTGCCTGGATGTGAAGCCTTGCTGGATGGGAGTGGGAAGGCTTTGGGTGGTCTTGAAGGAAAGATGCAAATAGAACATGAAAGCTTTGGCCTTGGTTTTTGCATTATCATTTTAGAGGAAGAGAAACAAGAAAGAACGATGCTTTCACCAATTTTGTTAACACATAGCTGATCTGAGGCTGAGGTTGCCTCATGGATTAATTTTATAAGAAAATAACGTGGAAGAAGAGGACTAGGTCTAACTCTCAGCCCTTCTCTTTCCCTTTTAAAGAACACTTTAAAACAATAGTGTTTTAGGTTCATAACAAAATGGAAAGAAAGATGTTGGATTTTGCCATATTCTCCTTGCCCCCATACTCTCCTTGCCCCCACATATAGGTAAGCTTCTCTATACTATTGTATAGCAGCAAATTGATGTACTCATCACAGATAAGCCAACAGAGTCATGGTTTACAACAAGATCCTTTTATCTGAGTATTATATAGCCTATGGATTTGAAGAAATTTATCATGCAGTGTATCTACCCTTGCAATAAACTACAGATTAGTATTGCCACCCTAAAAACCTGTGCACATCCATATTCTCTTTTATAGAGATTTTGTAGTGGATGAAAATGTTGTGAGTCCAAAAAACATCCACGGTAAGGTTCTGAATAGTGTTCACAAGGAAACAGAAAGAAACAGTGAAGAACAGTGAAGTCTTTGTCCAGAGCATTCTCCATGCCAGTCAGTAGCAGGCAACAATACTATCTAACCAGACCCTGCCGAGGTGGGGAATGGGGCCTCCCAGAAGAGACAATTATCATGGCCAAGAGTCTTTGAAGCACTGAGTCCTGAATTGATTAATGTGTCCTAAATAACAAGGCACAAGTCATCCCAAATTTGAAAGTTTCCAGGCATCAACAAGTAACTTGAAATTGAAATAGCTCATTTCTATGTATGTTATTGAAAAATTAAGAAATAATTAAAATAATTATGATGGAGGAGGGCCATCTGTCTATCTGTTGTTTCATTGGTTAATTAATAAAGAAAACTGCCTTGGCCCTTTTGATAGAACAGAAAATTAGGTAGGTGGACCAGACAGAACAGAATGCTGGGAGAAAGAAGCCGATTCAGCCAGACGCCATGCCTCTCCTCTCTGAGACAGATGCAGGTTAAGATCCTTCCCGGTAAGACACCATCTTGTGGTGCTACACAGAATATTAAAAATGGGTTAATCAAGATGTAAAAATTAGCCAATAAGAGACTAAAACTAATGGGTCAGGCAGTGTTTAAAAAAAATACAGTTTCCGTGTAATTATTTTGGGTAAAGCTAGCTCGGTGGCGGGGAGCGGCCCGCTGCTCCAACTACATAATTACTGCTGAAATCCCTCACTTTTGATTTGGTCCCTTCTTTTATTCCCCCTCTACAAAGTGGGTACTTCAGAAAAACATTTTTGAAATTGTGAACTACAATTTGGAAGTGGACCATGACAGCAACCTTAGCACAGGAAAATACCTGAGGAGAAGGCGGTGTCATTGATAAGGATGTCAGTTGTAAGAGGAAACCCCATGGTCATCAACTTGATTGTCCAAACCACGGACGGTTCGAGGCTCAACTCATTGAAGTGGGACCCCTGTGTAGGTCAGCAGGGTACACCAGAGCATGTGCTCTGCAGTCGTATCTGCTAAAAAGATTTTACACAGCCATGGGCAGGCAGGGCTATCAGAATGAGACAGGCAGGGTGAGAGTGGGCAGCTTCAGATAGCTACCCTGGAGCAGAGGCGGGTAAAGCAGGACATGCTTTGAATAACTTGCCCGTCTGTTGACTGAGACACTGGTAATTATAGGGGGCTTGTCCTTGAGAAGGCTCTTATTGATGCAGGATCTAACCTGGGGCTTTACCTGGGATTGCTGCCAGGCTGTCCTTCTTAGGCTTTTGATGTGGCTGGAGTCCTATGGCTTCTCTGCTCTTTAATTATTCAAGTTTGGGGTATTGTGGGAAGGGGGAATATCTTGGGTGTCAGGTCACTTGTTTAATTGAGATGCAATTTGATTTGATTAAAAATACATTTAAAGGCCCCTATTTTGTTGTTTGGGGTCAGGTTAGAGATGTAAGACTTAGCTCTGAGTATTTCCTTCATTATGATCTTTATCCCAGGATGTTCAGTTCTATGCTGTGGTTTCTCCCCACAAACTGTCCTGCATTTAATACAGGTTTTATATTTTATTACCTGATTTTTTTTTTTTGCTCAACATATTTCAATTACATTCTTAGCATCTCCTTTACACTTTGGCCTTCTGGAACAGTGTAGGGTTACATAGCAAGATGAAGAACTTTGAATTTAGGCCCTCTAATTTGAAAACCTCATAGTGGATTTATAACAATCCCAGGGATGTATCTAAATCTCAATTTTCTCTTCTGTAACATCAGAAGATCATACTCTCTTCCAAGGCTTTGGGGAGCGAATAAAATATGTCATGGAACAGTTTTCAAAAATACTATTTTTAAAAGTGCCAGCTCTTGCTTAAAAATGAGCCACATAATGTTGGACCTGTGGGATTTGCACTCACAGAGGGAGGATGGTGGGGGTGTGGCAGAAGAAATGTGTAGAACTACATCCTATGTCAGGAAGACAGTTGGGTGTACCAGGAGAGAAATTAGAGTGAGTTTCTGTGCTGCTCCTGATCAGATGGAAGAAGCTGTCTGGAAGGAAGGAGATGCTGATCCAGGAAGACATTTGAAGAAGTTCTACTGAAAGGAGGACTGAAATTTAGTCTACATGCTTATAAAAAACATGAGGTCAACACACAGAGGGATGATCAACTCCAGGAAAACAGACTATCAGTGTGTAAGACAGGAGTAAGGAAATTTAGATTTTTTTTTTTAGGGCTACTGTTTCTAGCAATTCTAGAAAATTAACTCTCTCCATAAATTAGACTTTCCTCATTTATAAAAATAATTTAAGAACAAAATCTGTTTCACTAAGATTTATTTATTTTATGTCTGTGGTATTTTGACTCCATGAATGTCTGTGCACCAGCTGCATGCAGTGCCTGTAGAGGCCAGAAAAGGGCATTGGGTCCCCTGGGATTACAGTTACATATGATTACAAGCTGCAAGTGGGTTCTGGGAACTGAACTAATACCTTAATCAAGAGCAGAAATACAAATGTATGCTGGGCAATGGTGGTGCATTCCTTTAATCCCAGCACCCGTGAGGCAGAGGCAGGTGGATCTCTGTCAGTTTGAGGCCAGCCTGGCCTACAAGAGCTAGTTCCAGGACAGGCTCCAAAGCTACAGAGAAATCCTGTCTCGAAAAAAAAAAAAAAAGGAAATATACATGTAACAAAATTGACCTTAAATTTGTATCAATCACCCAAGATTCATATCAATGTAAAGTATTCATCTCTATATCATATCTTCTTTTAAATGTAAACAAACATTTTTAAATCATCATTTAGGGAATTTGGGTGTGGTTATCTCCAAACTGCCTCCTGATTTTTGTTCATGATGAGCTTTCAGGGGATTCATGGTCCATCAAACCACATTAGTTTGGAAGGAATCCACAGGTTCTCTTCTTCTGTGGAAACAAAAACAGAATCTCTTTTCCAAAGCAACATATTCTTTTTAATTTTTTTTATTTTACTTTTTATCGAGGTCTACATTTTTCTCTGCTCCCCTCCTTGCCTCTCCTCTCCCCTTCAACCCTCTCCCAAGATCCCCATGCTTCTAATTAATTCAGGAGTTCTTGTCTTTTTCTACTTCCCATGTAGATTAGATCTATGTAAGTCTCTCTTAGGGTCCTCATTGTTGTCTAGGTTCTCTGGGATTGTGATTTGTGGGCTGGTTTTCTTTGCTTTGTGTCTAAAAACCACTTATGAAGTCAGTGCATGAGATATTCATGTTTCTGGGTTTGGGTTACCTCACTCAAAATGATGTTTTCTAGCTCCATCCATTTTCCTGCAGAATTCAAGAAGTTATTATTTTTTTTTCTGCTGTGTAGTACTTCATTGTGTAAATAAATATACCACAGTTTCCTTATCCATTCTTCAGTTGAGGGGCATTTAGGCTGTTGTTTCCAGATTCTGGCTATGACAAACAATGCTGCTATGAACATAGTTGAGCACATGTCCTTGTGGCACGATTGAGCATCCTTTGGATATATACCCAAAAGTGGTATTACTGGGTCTTGAGGAAGGTTGTTTCCTAATTTTCTGAGAAATCGCCACAGTGACATCCAAAAGAACTATGCCAATTTGCACTCCCACCAGCAATTCAGGAGTGCTCCCTTTACCCCACAACTTCTCCAGCATAAGTTGTCATCAATGTTTTTGAACTTGGCCATTCTTACAGGTGTAAGATGGAATCTTGGAGTTGTTTTGATTTGCATTTCTCTGGTGACTAAGGATGTTGAACATTTCCTTAAGTGTTTTTCAGCCATTTTAGATTCCTCTGTTGAGAGTTCTCTTTTTAGGTCTGTACTCCATTTTTTATTGGATTATTTGATCTTTTGATGACCAGTTTCTTGAGTTCTTTTTATATTTTGGAGATCAGACCTCTGTCTGACATGTGGTTAGTGAAGATCTTTTCCCATTCTGTAGGCTGTCGTTTTATCTTGTTGACCATGTCCTTTGCTTTACAGAAGCTTTTCAGTTTCAGGAGGTCCCATTTATTAATTGTTTCTATCAGTGTCTGTGATGCTTGGGTTATATTTTATGGTCTCTTGTGTACTTCTCACTTTCTCTTCTATAAGGTTCAGTGTGACTGGCTTTATGTTGAGGTCTTTGATCCATTTGGATTTGGGTTTTGTGCATGGTGTTAGATATGGGTCTATTTTCATTCTTCTACATGTTGATATCCACTTATGTCAGCACCATTTTTTTCCATTTAATATTTTTTGCTTCTTTTTCAAAACCAGGTGTTCAAAGGTATGTGGATTAATATCTGGGTCTTTGATTCAGTTCCATTGGTCCTCCTGTCTGTTTTTATGTCAGTACCAGGCTGTTTTCAGTTCTGTAGCTCTGTAATAGAGTTTGAAGTCAGGGATTGTGATGCCTCCAGAAGTTCTTTTATTATACAGGATTGTTTTGGTTATCTTGGGTTTTTGTTTTTTCATATGAAGTTGAGTACTGTTCTTTTAAGGTCTGTGAAGAATTTTGCTGGGAGTTTGGTGTGCACTGCATTGAATCTGTAGATTGTTTTTGGTAAGATTGCTATTTTTACTATGTTAATTCTACCTACCCAAGAGCATGGAAGATCTTTCACTTTCTGTTGTCTTCTTCAATTTCTTTCTACAAAGATTTAAAGTTCTTGTCATACAAGTCTCCCATTTGTTTCATTAGAGTTACTTTGAGATATCTTATGCTCTTTGTGGCTATTGTGAAGGGTGTTGTTGTTTCTCTGATTTCTTTCCCAGCTCTTTTATCATCTGTGTACAAGAGGGCTACTGATTTTTTGAGTTAATCTTGTATTCTGCTACATTACTGAAAATGTTTATGTGTTGTAGAGTTCCTTGGTAGAATTATTGGTATCACTTATATAAACTACCATATCATCAGCAAATAGTGAGAGTTTGATTTCTTTTTTTCCAATTTGTATCCCCTTGATCTCCTTTTGATGTCTTATTGCTCTAGCTAGGACCTCAAGAACTATATTGTATAGACATGGAGGGAGTGGACAACCTTGTCTTGTTCCTGATTTCAGTGGGATTTCTGGGAGTTTCTCTCCAATAATAAAACTATTAATATAAAATTTTCTTAATAAAATGTCCCTTTTCTAGTTCTGAGTTACTGATCAATATAGTTTTCTTTATCATTATTAAATGAATTTTTGATGAAATTATGATACCTGGAAAATACAATGAAAAAAAACATTGATTATATGATTGCACATATATAAGAGAATTAATGGTAAGAGCTGAGGGAAAGGAGGGAAGGAAGAAGAGAAAGACTGAGAAGAGAAGGTGGAGTAAGCACCTGAGGCATTTCAGTGTATAGTTAAATACCATCTATATGGAGCCAGTCCAGGACTCTTAGAAGTGTTTTCTTTGAATGGAGAAGGGAAAGAAGTTTTGTGCCTCCCATTAAGATTTCTCTTGCTTCCAGTAGTTGTTAAATACCCACGGATAGGTTAAGTGCTACTCTGAGATATTTGTCTGCTTTTAGAGATGCAGACTATTTTTATATAGAGATATAGGCAAGAAAAGTTCTGAGAATATCTTGTCGTAGGAATTGTTGGGAGAGATTTGGTCGTGAAAAGGTTTTCTGAAGCTGATCTCTTTTTGTAGGGTGTGTGTGTGTGTATGTGTGTGTGTGTGTATTTGTGTGTGTTTCTTTTCTTTGGGTTTTGCTGGTGTGTGAGTATTGTTTGTAATTTTCTTGGTGTAGTTAATTTCCTTAGGCTGAAGTTTTCTTTTAGTACCTTCTGTAGGGCTGGATTTGTGGATATATATTGTTTAAATTTGACTTTGTTATGAAATATCTTGTTTTCTCCAGCTATAGTAATTGAAAATTTTGCTGGGTGTAATATTCTGGGCTGACATGCATGGTATCTTAGAGCCTTCAAGAGGTCTGTTCAGGTTTGTCTGGCTTTTTGAATCTCCATTGAGAAGTTGGGTGAAATTCTGATAGGACTGCCTTTTTATGTTACTTGGCCTTTTTCCTTTGCAGATTTAATATTCTTTCTTTATTCTGTATGTTCAGTGTTTTTATTATTATGTGGTGAGGGGACTCTTTTTCTTGGTTCAGTCTATTTGGTGTTCTGTAAGTTTCTTGTAACTTTGTAAAGAAGGTATGTCCTTTCAGTTTTGAAAATGTTCTTCTATGATTTTGTTGAATACATTTTCTGGGCCTTTGAGCAGGGATTCTTCTTCTTCTATTTCTATTGGGTTTTGTCTTTTCATAGTGTCCAAGATATCTTGGATGTTTTGAGTTAGATATTTTTTTAATCAACATTTTGTTTGACAGATGAATCTATTTCTTCTATAGTACCTTCAATGTCTGAGATTCTCTCTATCATCTCTTATATTCTATTGGTGATGTTTGCATCTGTAATTCCTGTTCCCTTATCCAGGTTTTTCATTTCCAGAATTCCTTCAAATTGTGTTTTATTTATTGCTTCTATTT
Source organism: Chionomys nivalis (assembly GCF_950005125.1). Classification (NCBI taxonomy): domain Eukaryota; kingdom Metazoa; phylum Chordata; class Mammalia; order Rodentia; family Cricetidae; genus Chionomys; species Chionomys nivalis. Next base: position 36,677,723 of record NC_080089.1, read on the forward strand.
TTATTTTCAAGTTTCAAACAGTTTTATTTGTTTTTCTCAACTGTTTGTTTTTTCTTTGTTTTCTTGCCATTCTTTAAGAGATTTATTGATTTCATCCAATTTTTTGTTGTCTTTTTCTCCATTTCTTTATGGATTTTTTTCCATTTTCTCTTTGAGGTCTTCTATCATCTGTAAAAAACTATTTTTAAGGTCATTATCTTCTACTTGAGTTATATGGAAATATTCATGTTTTACTCTTGAAGGATAACTGTGTTCTGTTGGTGACATATTGCCTTTTCTGTTATTGATTGTGTTCTTACACTGACATTTAGATATTTGTATTTGGGATGATTACAGGTCTATATGTTGATTCCCATGTTTGTCTTTGTTGTATAGGTGCCTTGCTCCTTGTCTTTTCTTTCCTCTCTGGCTTTTTTACCTAAGGGGCCAAGGGTGAGTCTTCAGGTCCAGTTTGGGGTCTCTGATAGGGTTTTGGGGGGGTCTTGGGTCCCTTAAGCAAGTCTGGCCTCTGGTAAAGCTAAAATCCTTTTAGGTCTCTAAATCTGGCCTGATCTCCAGTAATGCTGCTGTCTTCTTCGAGGATCCTAAGACCAGCCTGGCCTTTGGTAGAGCTGCTAGGGCTGTTCTTCCAACAGAGGTGTGGTCTGTGTCTGGACCTATGGAGTCTACTAGACTGGGGAAGGGCTGGCCACAGGGATGACAATGAGATACAAGGATTTTGGCTGTCATGTGGTCTTGTGGAAGCAAAATCCAGGAGATCTAAGCAGTTCAACTGGTAGGTTGGCCACTCACCTGCTTGCTTGTCAATTGATGAGAGCTGTAGCAGAGCAGTGGGAGTCATCTGTAGTTGGAGGCAGGGCCCAGCAGTGGTGCTGGTGATGAGACCCACTTCTTCGGACAGGTGAATCACTCACTGGCTGTGATTAGTGTGGTCTGGGCCTCAGTGGTGGATGTCTACTGGTGTTGAGGGCATGACACATCAGCAATAGGGCTAGGGACAAGTTGGGGTGGCATTGGCCTGGGGATCAGAATTGGTCATGGGGAGCAGAATCCAGGGAGGGGTACAGTACTGCTGGCAGGTGGGTCACTAATATTGTTATTACATCCACAATTTCCCCTTCTTCTTCTCCTTCTTCTAGTCTCTCCCCTGACCCATTCTCTGCCCTTCCCATCCACTCCTCCTCTGTTTTCTTCTGAAAGAGACAAGTTTCCCATGGAATCAAGCAAATCATATCAAGTTGCAGTTTTTGACTATGCACCTCCCTGCATATTAGGACTGACATATAGGTTACTCAGTATGAAGAAAAGAGTCCCGAAAGCTGGCAAAATAGCCAGAGACAGCCCCTGTTTCCAATGTTAGAAGTCCCAAAAGGCTAAGCTATACAACTATAACATATATGCTGAGTGTCTAGGTCAGTTCCATACAGGCTCCCTGTTTGTCAGTTCAGTTTCTGTGAGCACCTATGAACCCAGGTTAGATGATTCTGTGTGTTTTCTTGTGGTGTCCTTGACACTTCTGCTTCCTACAATTCTTATTCCCTCTCTTCCACAGGATCGCCCAAGCTCTACCTAATGTTAGGTTGTAGGTCTGTATCTGTTTCTATCAGTCGCTGGATGAAGCCTTTCTGATGACAATTGGATTAAGCAGCAATCTATCAGTATAGTAGAATATATATCATTAGGAATCATTACACTGTCATTTTCTTCTCTAGTCATTTTTGCTTTTATTTTAGGTCTCTGGGTTACCCAGCCTCTGGATCCTCTCCCTCCAATCAGTGTCAGGGTCAGGCTTCCTTTAATAGTATAGGTCTCAAATTAGACTAGTCATTGATTGGCCACTCCCACAATTTCTGCACCACCTTAATCCCAGTACATCTTTTAGGGAGGACAAACTGTAGTTTGAAGGTTTTGTGGCTGGGTTGGTGTCCCGTTCCTTCCACTGGAAGTCTTGCCTATTTAGAGGAGATGACTGGTTCAAGTTCTGTATCCCCCAGTGTTAGGAGACTTAGCTTAGTCTTAGTTCATAGATTTCTGAGATAGTATCCATTGCACTAGATTTCTAGCTTTTACCCAAGATGTCCCCCAATTCCATTTGTTTGTCCTAGCATTTTCTACCCTGTATCATCCCCGCCTGCTCCTGTCCCCTCTGCCCCGCCTGCTCCTACCCATGATGTCTATTCTATGAGATTCAGAGTTAGCTGATGTTGTTAACTTCAGAAATCAATTCCTCTTTCTTGTCTAAGGAATCTCCATCCATATCATATTATATGTGAACATGAAAAGACATGAAAAATAAGGCTGCATGACCTAAATCCAGACATGTTTAGATGACCTACCCCTGAACCTCAGTTTTATCAGAGACATTATCAATAAAATGAAGAAAGAAGTTACATCAATGAGGTAATATACTACAATGAGGATGGAAATGTGCTCAATTTTTAATGTCTGTTCAATGTAGAATGTTATTCAGTCATTTGGGTTTATCTTTAATTTCCAAATATAACTTCTTTGTCTCATCATAGACTTTCCTGTAAATTTTGGGGAGAAGCTAGATACCAGCCAAAGCAAATAGCACAAAAGGAGCGAAAGTGTTGCTTGTTGACTCCTGAGCCTCATTTTAGGAAGGATCTAACAACAGATTAGCCCAGCTTGGCTAAAATGTCAGGTATCAAGGTCATATACATGTTCTCTTGATTCATATATGTTTATAATATTTGATGTGTGCAAGATTGTCTCAAAAAGAGTCTTTGTAAAGTTTAATTAGTTTATAAAATTCCATACAATCTTCTCCCTCCCCTAACTCCTCTAACTCCCCACAGATCTCACCTCCCTCTAGACCCAACTTCATGTCATTACCCTCTTTTAAACCAACCAAAACCAACCCCGTATATACACCCCCCCCACACACATACACTAAAACCACCAACTAAAGAACCTCTCTCCAAAACCTAGAGTCTGTTTTGTGTTGGTTAACTACTGAACGTGAGGGCTGAATGTGGTTGATATAACCAGTGTCGCTCCAGTGAAGAAAACTGATTTTACTTCTCCTAACAGCTATCAATTGAAAGCAGTTTCTTGGTTAGGGGTGAGATTTATGCTTACTCACCCTTTTCTATGCTAGGATCTTTTCTGGCTTAAACTCATGTGTATGCTGTCACCATCTCTGTGAATTCATCTGTGCACTGCCTAGTTGTGTCTGGAAGATACTGCTTCCTTAGAGTAGTCTATCACCTCTGGGTCTTACAGTCTTTCTGCCCCCTCTTCCACATGGATATCAGAGCCTTGAGGGGAGAAGTGTGATAGAGACATTCCTTGTAGAATTGAGTGCTCTAAAGTCTCTTACTTTCTGACTTATGGGTCTCTGTGTTAGTATATACAGCAAGAAGAAAACTTCTCTAGTGAGAGTTGAGTAATGTACTGATCTATGGATAGTGCCATATAGGGAATAAGGGAAGGTATAAGTAACAGCAAGGGCCTTTAAAAGCTATATGAAAATTTACCACTGTAAAGACTTCCTAAAATATATGCATATATAAAGAGATTTTAAATGGAATAACCATATAATAAATAACACAATGTCCCAAACCGTCATCTCCCAGTACTAGGAGTTGGTTACATCTTTTTGAGTCATTGGCCAAAATGTTCTCATAGATCCAGTCCACTCAAACATTGCTAACACTGCTGGTTACCCTCCACAACTTGATGGTAAGACCCTACATCACATACTTATACTGGTGCTTAACTAGAAGCTTCATCCTTACAGTCTAGAGCTGGAAGATACTGTGTACACTTCAGGAGGAGAAAAGTCATCATCAATCTCTCCCAGCTACAATACTTATGAGCTACAATAGTCACTTGCCTATAATCTATACCCCTTGATGCAATAGTGGCAGAAATACTGTAGTAGTAACCAACCAATTTTTGGCTGGTTTTAGGCCTGCTCTGTGAGATAGAAACCAACACCTGACACTGTTAATAACCTCAAGAACCTGAGGTTATTACAGACACATGGACACATAAAGTTTGTCCCTTGTCATGTGTTTTGACACATTCATTTTTAATATATATGCAAAGTTCAGGAGGACACTGTACTTTGCATGGCAACTAAGAGGTTTCAGTAAGGATGGAACAAGCTATTGGAGGTCATTGGAAGCAGATTTTGGACTACCAAGAATGTGAGGTACCCTCTTTCCCCTCTTCATTTAAAATGCCATTGATTTATTTGAAGTTTTCTGAGGGCAGTCAGAAAACTGAAATTCTAGGATACTGGGAGATAAGTTCTCTTGTCTGGTACTTACCCTAAAGCCAGTTTCTAAGCTAGAGTAACATACCAGTAGACCAAAGTGTGAAGTAGAATTTGCAGTTAGGCAGCTTGAGACCTCTTGGTGCACCCAACAGTTGATAAAATATGCAATGCTGGTCTTAATTTTAGGGCGTATGCAGACATTCACAAACACAAAATAAATCACCTACATACTTTTTTAATGCAAAGATGTGCATGTTTATAAAAACACACATATTAAGGGTTAAATATAAGGATATAAAAAAGAGATGTAGAATTTTGATTATCTATGCCAAATAACTAGTTCTCTTTTGTATATAGTAACAAACTTAAGGAGTAATGTGTTTCTTAAAAAAAAATCAGAACTGGGAAATCAAGTTTGGGCTATATAATCAATGTTTATGGCTTCAGTCTGGATGGAGAGGCCATATTAGGAATAAAAAAGTCATATTAATTTTGGTTGACATTTCTACATTGTGCAAAATGGACATAATAAGCTTGGACTATAGCTTATTTTGAATGGGACATAAGACACAAAGAAAACTTTTCCTTCATTTCCTTCTTTGGTGGGCACATGAGCCCAGGTGATGCTGGGATCAGAAGAGAATTAAGATCAGAGTATGGCGCTTTCCCACTGGAAGACTGAGCGGGACACATGCCACTGGCCTCTTTCCTTTGTGTGCTCTCTAATGCTGGAGCCTTAGGCTCCCCATCCTTGGCCTTTTTACTCTGTCTGATATTCCTGAACCATCCCAGCCACACTGCTTCTCTCTCCCCCTATTTTTAATCTGTTGGGTCCATGTTAGTTTATTTTTTCTGGCTCCAATTATTAGAGTCAGTGTACGCATAAAGTACTGAATACACAGTACTATCAGACATTTTGGGTAGATGCAAGACCACCTGGGTGGAACAAAAGAAAACAAAACAAAGCAAAGCAAAGCAAAGAGACAGGTTAAAAGTAACTTTGTTAATTATTTTGTTGAATATATTTTCTGGGCCTTTGAGCACTGATGAATATCTTGCACATCACCATAGAACCTTCATCTAGCGATGGATGGAGATAAGAGACAGAGACTCACATTGGAGCACTGGACTGAGCTCCCAAGGTCCATATGAAGAGCAGAAGGAGGGGGAACATGAGCAAGGAAGTCAGGACCGCGAGGGGTGTGTCCACTCACTGAGACGGAGGGACTGATCTAATGGGAGATCACCAAGGCCAGTTGGACTGGAACAGATGGAGCATGTGATCAAACCGGACTCTCTGAATGTGGCTGACGGTGGAGGCTGACGGAAAAGCCAAGGACAATGGCACTGGGTTTTGATTCTACTGCAAGGACGGGCTTTGTGGGAGCCTAGTCTGTTTGGATGCTCACCTTCCTGGACCTGGGGGGAGCAGGGAGGACCTTGGACTTCCCACAGGGCAGGGAACCCTGACTGCTCTTTGGACTGGAGGGGGAGGGGGAGTGGAGGGAGGGGAGGAAAGTGGGAGGAGGGAAGGAGGTAGAAAATTTCAATAAAAAATAAATATTAAAAAATAACTGTTCATATGTGTGTATTTAAATGTATGCATTTTTATAAGGTAACAATTAGAACGATGGATTCTATCTTGACACATACATAGGGCATTATGTTATTTTCTCAGTTTTTATACTCCTCCATAGGCTTCCTCCAGTTGATTCCCTCTCTTCTGCTAATTAGTCCTAACTTTTGTTTTATTATTGCACATACTCCTTTATTTTCATTGAGCTCTCCTCTTCCCTCATGATCATCTTAGTTTTATGACACCCCCTTCCACATAAGTACAGACACGTACTCATATAATTTTACATTTAGGTTAAAATTTGGACTTTGATGCAATTGTTATTGTCTGTGTTACTTCTGATATACTGTTTCTCTTGTTATTTATATCAATAAATAAAACATATAAAAACACAACTGGAATTATCTTTTGAACGATTCCTTGATACAAGTGCACAGAGTCTTTTATTGAATAATAAAGAGCTAAGGGCCACAGATTTCGGTTCAAGATGGATGATTGGTTTAGATGGCTGGTAAAATGGTTTTCCTCCACTAGATGTTATGATGATAAAGTAAGAGTAGGTACAGAAGGGTGTGTGAGTGGAAATATTTCTTTTACTACACCTGGAAGGTGATGCCCAAGACAGCAATTCAGAATGTTCAAAAGTTGGAAACCTGGAGGTTGTGAGGCATTTGTATATTTAAAAGAATATTAATTTGAGTTTATTTTTAAGCTGGGCATGGCCACACATATCTGTAATTCCTGAACTTAAGGACTTAAATCAGGAAGACTTGTCTCAAATAAAATAAAACTGGTTTCAATTTAAATGTACCTCTTACCAAAAGATAATGAGAAAATATCAAAGATAATCTTGACATCTAAAATTAGCATATCCAATAATAAGAGTTAATTTTAAATAGAGGGTTGAAAAAAGGTGAGAAAATTTTGCAACAAAGAAAAAAAATGACAGAAATGTAGGAAGGGAAGCTAATTGCTTGATTAATGAAGTGTTATAAAAGTTTTTGCTGATTTTAATCCTAGTAAGTTTGAGATTTATATGCTTTCAGGCAAATGTTTGAGTGAAATATTTTGTCAAATATGAGGAGCAAATCGTGTGAGCACTGATAACACACAGTTGAACTAGCATCAGAAACAGCCCCCTTTCGGGGCTTTGTGAAGAGGCAGCCAAGGTGAGGTAGGAGAAATATGGGATGGAACCCAGACTTGAGGCCTAGAAATTGATGTTTTTATTAGACTGAGAACACAGGAGGAGACTACTGTATGGACAATGTAAATTATTTTCATAGCTGAGTTTTAGGCATGTGTGAGATAGTCAAATAGAGATGTTCGGGGATGGGCTGACATTATAAGACTGAGCTAGACATGAAGTTGCCAGCTGTCAATTGTACGAACTGATATAATTTAAGCCACTGTAGATTTATTTCATGTTCATCTCCTGGCCAGCAGTCAATGCAATGGAGTGTACACATATAATAAAAATATGATCTGTAAACATGGGTCTATGAGTTGTTCCAGGGCTAGAGGCTGCCAAAACTGCCAAAAAAAAAAACCCATTTGTATTACATAACAATGCAACAGTAGACATAATTGTGACTGATTCCAGAAAAGCTTAGGAATTTTTAACAGTAGACTGTGTACACAAGGCAAGCTCATTATAAGTTTAGTAGACTTGTGTTGGCGGAGTCTGCTCATTCGTTTCCCGGCTGCCCAGACCCAAAATAATCACACAGAAGCTATATTATTTGTAAAACTGTCTGGCCACTAGATTAAGTGTATTACTAGCTAGCTCTTATAACTTAAATTAACCCATTTCTATTATTTTATATTTTACCACAAGGCTCATGGCCTACTGGCAAGGTTCCAGCAGGCAGCTTGCATCTTTCTTCTCTGGTGACTAAATGGGTTTTCACTGACTCAGGCTACTTTCTCCAGCATTCAGTTTAGTTTTCCTGCCTAGCTCTATTCTGCCCTATCACAGGCCAAAGCAGATTATTCATTAACCAATAAAAGAACACATATACAGAGGGACTTATCACACCATTTCCCCTTTTCCTGTTCAAATAAAAAGGAATGTTTTAACTTTAACATAGTAAAATTACATTTAGTAAAACAGGCATCAAGGAAGAATTATAGTTACAATATTTACATCTACTTTATCTTTTATCATAACTAAGGAAAACTATAATTATAATGATCTATTCTTCAACTCCATCAAAGACCCAAGAAGGATACAATATTATCTAAGTAAACAGGAAGTGCATTGTAAGCAACTTCCAAAACTCTACGATTGACAGAGACATCTCACTATCTGGACAGTCACCCAAAGTTCTTCTGTAACACTTCAGCCTACAGGCCCACAGTATCCAACAGGATTTTCCATAAAGCAGGACATTTCAAAGACAGTTCCACCTATATTGACAGTTTGTCAGTCACTTTCTTGTGTTTCCTGACAGACTCTATCATGAAGCAGGAACTGCTGAAGGACCATCCTGTCTTTTGGAATGTTCAACAGTCACTTTTTCTGTGGTTCCTGCATGTCCAGTTTATACATAATAATACCAAACACTCTAGGCTAGAACAATTTCTTGCCCAAATGACTAGCAAACTCCATAAGGAGCCTCTTTGATACCCATCTTCTTCTTCTTAAAGTATATTGGTGGTGCCAGGAGCAGATGTGTCTCATTGTTACAAAAAGTCCTAAGTTTTTTTTAAATTAAATGCTATACTCTGTTGGCCTTTTAAAGGTTTGAAGGGTAACTATCCATCCGAAATACATCTCTATACATCTAGAAAAACCTAACTAACATGACTACAAGTTTGACTACTATAGATGACTATCTATTGACTGTATTTTAAACTATGCATTACATTTTAAAATGAGCTGCAAAACACAATACCTTAATCAAGAACAGAAACATATATATATATATGAAAAAATTGTCTTTAAATTTGTATAAATAAACTAAAATTCATACCAATGCAAATGTCTATATCATATCCCCCTTTAAATGTAAACAAACATTTATCAACAATATTTGGAAAATTGGGTATAGTTCTCTCCAAATTTTTTTCTGCTTTGTGTTGGGTGAAGTATTTTCTTTTTGGGTGTTCACAGAGACCTTTTGGGTCGTTTTAGCCATCAAACCACATTATCATGGAAAGAATTTATAGGTTCCCATCCTCTGTGGAAACAAAAGCAGAAACTCTTTTCCTAAGCAAGATATCCTTAGACCCAAATTTTAAAGTCAAGATATCTTAAATATATATATATATATATCTTAGCAGTCCTTAGAATCAAATGTCTCTCTGAACTCAAAATATTCAAAGAAAACACAATAATATGCATAATCCAGACTCTGTGTATAGTACATCTTTACATGGCTTATTTTTCTTTACTTTTTAATATATAACTGTCTATACTCTGTCTCTTTAAAAAACTTGTTTTATTTTTTAAAACTACCAGCACTTGGGAGGCAGAGGCAGGCGGATCTCTGTGAGTTTGAGACCAGCCTGGTCTACAAAAGCTAGTTCCAGGACAGGCTCCAAAAAAAAACCACAGAGAAACCCTGTCTCGAAAAACCAAAAAAAAAAAAAAAAAAAAAAACCTACTTTTTAAAACTGTTTATAATCTTTTTCTTATATCTCTCAAGCCTGTGTACATTTATTCAACACCATGACCCATTTAGAGGCCTTTTCATCTGAGTTTGTCTTTATTGCGTGTCTGTAATTATTTTCTGACCAGGGGCCCCTCTTTTTTTTCTTTTAAATGCTAAGTGGGTATGGCTAGGATCAACTCCGTAGCTCTGCCTGTTGACTCTGTCCAGTCCAACATGGCAGAGTCATGTTCACTGCCTCTGAGAGCCATGCACATTGCCCCAGCTCCACGTGGCAGTGGGTCTGTGTCAACATTAAGCAATTTGTAACATGTTACACACAGACCCCATTAAAGTGCTCAGCCTCCTGAAAGGGCCAGAGCTATTTGTGCAACTAGCTCAACCAGGAAGCTGCCCTTTTGAAGCCACACTGTTTTTTTTTTCTGCTACCACTAAATGAAGAAGAGCTCTCTTGAAGGATCCATGGCACTCCTGCACACCACCAGCAAACAGAACCCATGTGGGAAAAAATATCTCTGAGGTTTTATGTGGATTTAACTGGCACATGTTGGTGCTCCAATCTGTTGGTGGAGTCTGCATGTTCATTTTCTGGCCACCCAAACCTGAAACAATCACATGGAAACTATACTATTTGTAATACTGTCTGGCCAATTGTTTAAGCGCATTGCCAATTAGCTCCTATATCTGAAATTAAGCTATTTCTATTATTTTATGTTTTGCCATGAGGTTCACGACCTACCAGCAAGGTTCCAATTGACATCTTGTGTCTTTCTCCTCTGGCGGCTACATCATGTCTCACTGACTCAGACAGCTTTCTTTTTTTTGTAATTTTTTATTTTAATTAATTAATTAATTAAAAATTTCCACCTCCTCCCCTCCTCCCATTTCCCTTTCACTCTTCCCCCTCCCTCTCCCCCTCCCTCACCAGTCCTAAGAGCAGTCAGGGTTTCCTGCCCTGTGGGAAGTCTAAGGTCCTCCCCTCTTCATCCAGGTCTAGGAAGGTGAGCATCCAAACAGATTAGTCTCCCACAAGGCCAGTCCATGCAGTAGAATAATCAAACTGAGGTCTGAAATCAATAAAATAGAAACACAGAAAACAATCCAAAGAGTCAATGAAACAAAAAGCTGGTTCTTTGAGAGAGTCAACAAGATTGACAAACCTTTATCCAAACTAATCAAAAGGCAGAGAGAGAACATGCAAATTAACATGATCAGAAATGAAAAGGGGGACATAACAACAGACACTGAGGAAATTCAGAGAATCATTAGGTCTTACTACAAAAGCTTATATGCCACAAAGTTGGAAAATGTAAAAGAAATGGACTTGTTTTTAGATAAGTACTATTTACCCAAATCAGACTACTTTCTCCAAGCATTCAGTTTAGTTTTCCTGCCTATCTCTATTCTGCCTTATTAAAGGTCAAAGCAGCTTCTTTATTTATTAACCCAATAAAAGCAACGAGTATACAGGATTTCCCACACCAGATTTGTCTTCTTACTGTGAACCAAGATGCTGAGAAAAAAGTCATACCCCTGTTAAACATTCTTTCTAGAAAGTCAATTGATGGATTATGCAGAGTTAAAATCTTACAGGTGGGAAGGCAAGACTATCTTTGACTCTAACTATGGCCTACCATTGCGTGTAACCTAGTATGCTTGTGCCTTTTGGGTAAATATTTTCAGAATTTACAATCTTCTACTTTCTATTATTTTGAAGACTAAGAATGTCATCAGATAGCATCTGAGGTCTTCAGCATAGAGTTCTTTGTTTCATTGTATCCTGCTGCCTTACTTTCCTGTTGCTGTGAAAAAAATACCATAACCAAGATGGAATTATTCTAGGTAATTACATGGGATCAAGAGTTAAGAAGGATAAGGCTGAAGAATTGAAGAACTTCCCTATGTACTGATGGGAAGGGGCAAAACCATGAAACATATGTAACTTTATGAGGTAGACAAAGCATATTTTGTTCGTTTCATTTACAGAAGAGGGAAACTCAGGCTAAAAATATTTAGACTTTCCCAGGCCATACAACTTTGTGTTTGGGCCTAGGCTGGCTCCTTGAACTACAGCACATTAATTCTAGAGTAAAACTGGCCCTAAGAAAACACTCCCCTATCAGAAGCTTTAAAAATTCTGGAAAATTTACAGAAAGTTTTTGTGGCTTTCTGTCCAGCAGAGACGTTTAAAAATAGTAAAGAGCCTGTACCATCCTGCAATTAGGGTTTTTGAGATATTTCTATTCAACAGAAAGTCTGTTGCTTTCTACTGATTAACAAATCTTCATGCTTAGATTTACTAAGAAATGAAGCATTTGACATCTCTACCAATGCCAAAAGTTACTTTCCTCTAGCAAGTTGTCTTTATATGATGGCATGATATCTCCTTGCATATTCTGCTCGAACACAACCTTGGACCACGATGTTCCTTTTAACACACCTGGAAAGCACATATTTTATACTGCTAGTGCTAGTATAATTTGCTTTTTTAAATATAGCACACATATTCCTGAGATGAATGTCACTTAAAAATGGATTCCTATTTTAAGAGCTCCAAACTGTGGGCTATGATGAGACTGGTGCTGGGCAACTTCAGAAGCCTTTTCGTAGCTCATTTTGTTACAGAGTAACTTTCCTTTTGCTAATCCTTAGAAATTTTGAGAGGGTCCTTCTGATATGTAAAAACCTTGGTACTGGAAGTCACTTTCAACAAGGGTGCACCTCAAGGCACAGTTGTCAGGACAGGGGTGAGATGTGCAAGTTTCAAATAATAAAGAAACAGTGAAGTCAGGTGTGTATCCTCTGAATTATTTAGCTTTAGAAACCAGCCAGGCTTGCCTCTATGTGCATGGGATTAGGGTTATCCACTGAAACATGGGCAACCTTGCAGGAGCCACACTCCTTAATGGAATGGATTCTCCCTACCCCTGGCAGCCTTCAACTACCAAAGCTTTTTAGCTGGGATGGGGGTTGGGGTTCCATGAGCTCCTCCCCATCTATGGGGAATGTTGATTGTGTCCTTCTTGTGACAGTCATGTGCATGCAGCCACAAATTCTGAGAGTCTATGTGCACAACAACCCTGATACAACCAGAAAACATTGTTTAGCAGCAATCCTCCCCTATCCTTGTCTCTTACAATCTTTGTACCCCCTTACCTACAATGTTATCTGAGCCATAAAGGGAGGGTTATTGTAAGGGGAGACTGCTTGTTCATTTCCTGGCTGCCCAAGTCACTTAGAAAACTATATTAATTACAACACTGTGTAGCCTATTAGCTCAGCTTTCTTATTAACTAACTCTTACATCTTAAATTAACCCATTTCTATTAACCTATGTGTCACCACGAGGCTGTGGTTTACTGGTAAGGATCTGGAAAAGCTACATAGTATCTCTCTGACTCTGCCTTCTTTTCTTCTCTATCGCTGCTTGGAATTCCTGCCTTGCTCTATTCTGCCGGGCCATAGGCCCAAAGCGTCTTCTTTATTAACCAATGGCAATAAAACATATTCAAAACATACAGAGGCATATCCCACATCAGGGTACAGATGTCTCATTTAGGGATGGGTAGTTTATATTTACACATTCTCTGTAGTCTGACCAGCTATGAGTCACTGTAATCACCATCTACTGTAATCACCATCTACTGTACAAAGAAGTTTCTTTCATGAGATATAAGGACTGCTCTAATAGAGCTGACCAGTTTGAAGGCAGCTTGATACTATGTCCCTTTATCAAAATAGTAGCAGGAGATTCCCCCTTCGTGCCAATAAACTTCCCAGTATGGGGTCTTGGCCAGGTTTATACTGTCAGGACTGAGTTCCAGCCTGTGTAGTGGGTTGCAAATCGAACCAGAAAGAGTTTGGTTATCTTGTAACTTTCATGTCCCATTGCATCAATAGGCGTATCTTTTCAGATTGGTCATTATTTGTAGCATGTAGGATTTAGAGGTGGGTAAGACTGCTGATGATTTTCACTTATCAGTAGCTTGTACATCATCTTCTGGCACTTTAAAACTTAGCTGCTAGGGAGAAAGCTGCCAGCCTGATTTCTTCATGTCCTCTATGACACAAGTATGTGACATTTTCAGTATTAACAAATAACCATCAAGTTATGGTGGATAAACAAGAACAATGTCAATAGTAGCCTGTTTTGTTTTGGGGTAGTCTATGGGACACCCTCTGATATCTTGGAGGCTAGTATCCTACACTGGACGTTTTATCTGATGTGATGTCAGAGAGAAGCATTGTTCCTCTATATAAGGTAACTCCGTTTAAACACATCACATCTCACACACACACACACACACACACACACACACACACACACAAATACACACACATTTATTTAAGGAAGCTTCTAAAATAGTAAGTTTTCACGTCAATTTTTTGGACATCCTTGGTTTTTTCTATCCCTTTCCTGCTCCCTTTTCTGTTCTGTCCTCCTAGACACCTTTCCATTACCCCACCCCCATTATCCCATTCTTCTCCTTATTCCATCTTTTCTCCCTTAAAATTCCCTCATGGCCCTTTTCTAGTTTCCTGACTTTTACAAGTGCTTCAAGTTAATCACATACATCTAAAGATTCAAAGCTGTGATCCACATTTGAGAGAGAACATGTGGTGTTTGTATTTAGGGTCTGCTTTACCTTATTCAGAATGTTTTTCCCTAGATCCTTCCATTCACATGAAAACTTCATAGTCTTTGAGAATTTTATACATGCATACAAACTTCTAATTACTCTCCGCTCTTACCCCTTTCTTTTCCCCATCCAGACAACTCTCCCGGCCTACCTGTCCCCTTCCCATGTCCATGTCTTCTTGTTTTGTTTTTTGGTCCAATGATTTTAACCGGGGATGTTTTGTGACCACAGTATGAACTATCCATTAAAGCCACAGTTTCTGTCTCCTCTTGTGTAATGTGTGTTTATTTTTTCCCACACTTAGTTCAGCCTGTGGCTTCTGTAATCCCTTCTAATATATGTCTTAATATTTTTTCCCAAACACCTTTACTAAGAGCCTTTTAAAATTTCACTGTTCAAATTAAAAATTTAATGTGTGGTATTTATAATTTTTGAGGTTATATTATTAAATGTAACATTATATATTCATTATTATATATAATTAATAATTATAATATTATAACTTAATTTATATATTTGATTGGTAATGATCAAATCAACATGGTTGGCCTTTTAATTTCTTCTAACACCATCATTTGTGTGTTGGGTCTTTGTGTATATTGGATTTTTTTCGTATCCTCATGGATTTACTTTGAATACCTGGGAATTGAGTCTAAATTCCGTTTTCTCTCTCTTTGTGATTGCACTTATTTTAGCTTCTGGAATTAAGGATTTAGTCAATTCTAACAGTTAACTTTTCTGCTCTAGCTTTATTCTTCCCTCATGACCATGATTGCAGCAAACACCATGGCTTCTCCACCACAGCAAATGGCATTCTAAACTGAAAACCTGGACATCTTTGACTCACAGAACTGTTCTTGTGTAGAGCAGGGCAACACTAGAATCTATGTAATACTCTCTAAACAAACTCTCTTAAGTAATGTATGTAAAATACTTACTATAGTTCCCACCTAATACACAGTCAGCTTATAAAATAAATGAATTCTATTGTTAATGTTCTTGAATCCATCAGATGATTTTATCTTTTTATTTTATACATGCATCACAACTATGATGCATAGACTGGTGCTTTAAGGAGTTGAAGACAATAAAAGTAAACAGAAACTGGGAAAGCAACAGTAACTGACATGCAGCTTCTCATAGTTTGCTATCTGGAGCCAAAGCAGACTTCTTGCTATCTTTACACTCTGGGAAGTTCAGTGGCTTAGGAAACCTTCTGTGATCACCCTTGTTGTGCGGGGATTTATATTCTTGAGGTGACTTTCTCAGACTAGAAGTTAATGCATATGCTTCAGAGATGTTGAATTACCTTTCTGTGCATCATATAGATAATGACACAATAGAATGTGATAGAAAAATAGAAGTAAATAAGGATGCATTGTACAGCGATCCCTGTTCTTGAAAGAAGAGCAATCTGCAACAAAAGGGACGGTTAAGAATAGTTCTTCCTACACTGCTTTCTGCTTGGACTTCATCTGCTCCTTAGGGAACATGACTTTAGTGAGTCCCCTGTTGAGCGGATTTGGAGACATAGTTCCCATGGCAACAGACTTCAAAGTGACATAAATCCAGAAGCACTTTGCTTGCTTGTTCTGTCATCCCAAGAAGAAGCCTCTGCGGTACCAGGAGAAATGTCAACTTTTAATGAAGTCTGAGTGGGTTGTCTGTACTCCAAGGAATCCTTTCCTATGGGGCTCATTTCTGACTCATAATAATAGTTTATTTTCTTTAATTGTGAGTTAATAACAACGAGACTGAGAGCAGAATTGGCATTTATTGCAATTACCAGGGCAGTGACATATTTCTAAGTGTAAGGTTTACACTCCAGGTCTCTTGTTACTGAGAGCTTACTAAAAGAAATTTCATTGAAACATTTTAAAAATATTTGTTTTGCCTGCATGTATGCATGTGCACCATGGACATGCCTGGTGCTGATGGAGATAAGAAGAGAGTATTAAATTCCTCAGGACTATAGTGACACATGCTTGTGAGCTATCATGTGTGTGCTGGAAACTGAACTCTGGGCTTTTGTCAGGGCAGTCAGTACTCTTAACCACTGAAGCATCTCTCCAATCTGTCCTGAAATGTATTTCACAGTGAGCACTGATATACATACAAACATCATCCATCACTCATACCTAACAACCATGACTGATATAAAAGTTTCAACTAGCTTGGTAAATGGAGTACAGGCAGCTGTACTAGACAAAAATGACTAGAACAGGGTGTGGAATGCAAATGACTCCCCAAAAGCTTTAAGATTATCAGGAGCCAGGCGGCCTAGGTATTTTTCTGAGGCCTAGATGTATGGAGAAAGAACCTAGTTTCTTGTCTAAAATTAGAAACATGTTTGAAAAGGCTGGTAATGGCCTAAGGCCAGGGCCTTTGGGGAACTGAGGTGTTGGATCATGGGAGCTTGACTTTCCTTACTTCTTTGCAGGTTGTGTCAGTCCTAAGGCTGTTGAGCACCTGGTCTGTAGTGCATATGAGACATCCTGTGTTCTCTGTGTGCAGCATTTCTCCCTGCAAACTGAATATAAGGTACTGAACTTCTTAATAAATGTGATTGCATCAGCTCATACAAAACTTCCTGATCTCATATTTCCCTATCTTATTCTTATCTTTAAATCTCATTCCCTATGTCTTCCTCTCAGGAATCTGTCAGTGACGAATCACCTGTTGGTCAAGGTCAAGTAAGAATGTGTTGATAGGTTTGTGAAAACCTTCTAGAGAACTTATATGGACAGAGAGTGGAAGGCAGAGCACACACTTAACCTGTGAGGGCTTGAAGAACTTTTGTTGAACCTAGAAGTGGATACATAAAAAAGAAGACGTGAGGTTGAAAGGGAGATCTTACTTGATTTCATGATTGAGGATTTGTGGTATGATTGAGCATGGAGTTTTGGGAAATATGGTACTGATGGTGGGGTAGGAAACAAGGAGAGGATAAAACAGTGAAGGACCATGATGCTGTGTGAGGATTCAGCTATATGGGAGAGATGAGTTTAGCTAAAGATTTTTTTCTTTTCATCTTTTTTCATTCTTTGATAATTTCATAAGCATATCCTGAGCTTTTACTCATTCCCTCATCCCTCTTCTCTGCTGAAACATTTCTTCTTCCCAGAATCCTTCATCCTAATTTTATGTCCTTGTATTGACCCACTGAGTTGAATTATGTTTGCTTGAATAAGTGGAGAGTTATTTACTGGATAAAGCATTGATGGAACAAGCACTGCTTCAAAGCTCCTCAGATATCCCTCATTTTTCCTTTTTTCTCCTCAGCTCCCGATTACCTCTTTCAAGCCACATAACTTTCAGCAAGACTTATTCTCTCTCATTCCACCCTTAAATTATATACATTTTATTTTTGTTTCTGCATATATTTAGGACATTTAGCAGGAACATTTATCCATGCACCAGCCACTATGCTGAGCTCTTCCATTTTCTTGATCTAATTTGGCCCTCACAACACCTACGATTATCACCTTTATTCCCATTTTGCAGATGGGGTGGATAGAAAATCAGTCATTATGTCATTATGGAACATCTGTACAAGCAAGTCAATTGATAATTGTTGAGGAGAAATTACAGGAGGCACATGTGGTTAGGGTGAATTTAAATCTTAATTGTATTCTAGTCATATTGCTTTCCAGAATTTCTCCTACAGGAATTTTAATGCAGAGGAACGATACTATCTTAGAATGGATCTTTTTACCACATAAACCAAGTCAAAAATTAAAAACTTATGTGTAAAAAGTCTCTGAATTAATTATAAAAGGTAAATTGAGACTTCATCAATTAGCAGGTATAGACCCAGCAGAGATTATAGTGCCTTTTACTGTTGATGAAATAAAAAAGGTTATGGGAAGACAATGAACCCTGGAAAAGGGCTTGTGCTAATTTTTTGGGAGAAATTAATAACAATTTTCCCAAAAGTGATAGACTTAACCTTATAAAGAGAACTTCTTGGATTCTTCCCTGAATTGTATGTGATGTACCAATAACTGGAGCCCATACATTTTATACTTATGCAAATAAATCAGGGAAGACAGATTACAAATCAGAAGAATTAAGTAAGATGAAACAAAGCCCTTATAATTCTGTTCAGAAGGCAGAATTATATGCTATTCTTATGGTACTAAAAAATTTTAAAGAACCTCTCAATATAGTTACTGATTCGCAATATGC
Source organism: Chionomys nivalis (assembly GCF_950005125.1). Taxonomy (NCBI): domain Eukaryota; kingdom Metazoa; phylum Chordata; class Mammalia; order Rodentia; family Cricetidae; genus Chionomys; species Chionomys nivalis. The sequence continues at coordinate 36,695,987 of NC_080089.1, forward strand.
AGAAAGAGTTATCTTGCATATTGAAACTGCTGAATTTATACCAGATGATAAAAATTGACTTCATTATTCATCCAGGTGCAAGACATAATCAGCAATAGACTTTGTTCCATATACATGACACACATCCGATCCGATGTGGGTCTGCCAGGTCCTCTAGCACAAGGTAATGCAGAATTTGATCAATTATTGATTGGAAGTGTGTTGCAGGCTTCTGAATTTCATAAAAAAAGCATCATGTCTGAAGAAAGTGTGGAATATATACATATTAGAGTACTACTCAGTGGTAAAAAACAATGACATTGTGAATTTTGGGTGCAAATGGATGGAAATAGAAAACACTATCCTGAGTGAGGTATCCCAGACCCAAAAAGAGGAACATGGGATGTACTCACTCATAATTGGTTCCTAGTCATAAATAAAGGACATTGAGCATATAATTTGTGATACTAGAGAAGCTAAATAAGAAGGTGAACCCAAAGAAAAACGTACAGTCATCCACCTGGATAGGGGAAGTAGACAAGATTGCCAGGCAAAAACTGGGAACTTGCGGGTGGCATGGGACTAATGGGAAATGGGGTGAGAAACATAAGAAGGGGAGGATGAGGGGAGCTTTGGAGAATGGGATGATTGAGATATAGGAAGGGTGGATACGGGAGCAGAGAAATATATATCCTAATTAAGGGAGCCATCTTTGGGTTGGCAAGAGACTTGACTCTAGAGGGGCTCGCAGGTGTCCAGGGAGATGTCCCCAGCTAGTACCTTGGGCAACTGAGGAGAGGGAACCTGAAATAACCCTATCCTATAGCCATACTGATGAATATTTTGCATATCACCTTAGAACCTTCATCTGGCGATGGAGCGAGACAGAGACAGAGACCCAATTTGGAGCAACGGACTGAGCTCTTAAGGTCCAAATGAGGAGCAGAAGGAGGGAGAACATGAGCAAGGAAGTCAGGACCACGAGGGGTGCACCCACCCACTGTGACAGTGGAACTGATCTATTGGGAGCCCACCAAGGCCAACTGGACTGGGACTGAATAAGCATGGGATGAAACCGGACTCTCTGAACATGGCAAACAGTGAAGACTGATGAGAAGCCAAGGACAATGGCACTAAGTTTCGATCCTAATACATGAACTGGCTTTGTGGGAGCTTAGCCTGTTTGGATGCTCACCTTCCTGGACCTAGATAGAAGTGGGAGGACTTTGGACTTCCTGCAGGGCAGGGAATTTGGACTGCTCTTCAGTATTGAGAGGGAGGGTGAATGGAGTGGGGGGAGGGGGATAGAGGGAGGGGAGTGGGGGGAGGAGGCAATATTTGGGAGGAGGGGGAGGGAAATGGGAAACGGCGAGGAGGCGGAAATTTTAATTAAAAAAGAATAAAATAAATAAAAAAGGCATCATGTCAATAGCAAAGGTTTAAAGAAAGAGTTTTCTATTACATGACAACAAACTATGGAGATTATAAAGAGATGTCCTACTTGCATTTCATTTATTCCTAATGGTAAAAAATAAACAAGCTACTTGCCTTCCATTAGTTCATGGAGGGATCCACTATTACAATAAACAGAATGACTCAATGACAGTAATAGTCATGAGCAGAGCTGTTGGGTGCTTGGTGATTAAGTGCATAGAACTTTCTGAGTTAGTCTCCATTAGTAACCTGGTAACGATTTAATGAGATCCTGCAGCATCTGATGTTTCACAGGTGGTTATGCTCAAGATACAGTCTCTAGAATATGAAATTCCAGGGAACTGATAAATGCAGCTGCTCCTATTTGATTGAAGTTAGTAGCTCCCCAACTCAGATATGGAATCTAATACTTTGTTGAGAACGGCTTCCATACCACTGTAAGAACATCTTAGCTGGGGTTTCCACAAAAATCTATGCTGGAGACAGAAATGTGTGGTGTAGGTAGTTTATTTTTTCGAAAAGATCCAGGGTAAAATGAATGAAAGGGGAGAGGAGGGAAAGTCAATGCAAATATATGATCTTTGTTACCTTAATGGGAGTCTTTGAGATACTGAAAAATCTGTGGGTCATTAGAAAAACAGAAGGACATTTAACTTTCATTGGTATTTGGCAATAACTACAATGCCATGTTTGCATAAACATCTGAATGACTGATGGGTTATTACATACATTTCATTTTGTAGCTACAGAAAGTAGGAGATAAGTGGTACAGTCAAGAAACAATGTTCTTTGGCCATACCTGGACATAGTTGTTGCCATAGCCATTATAAATCACTGGACCAACAATGATAGGAGCGGGGGAACACATAGGTCCAGTGCAGAGCACTGCGTGATGGGGCCTGAACCCAGGGCTTGGTAAAATGGTCAAAGTAGAGGGTAGAGGGACCACAGCTATTAGGTAGTGTCAACAACATAAAATTATAATATTCTAAAAAAAAGTATAGAAAGATATTCTTTTTCACTTACCAAGAATTTGTTCTAAAAGTTTCAAATTTCTTATCTTATTGCTGGGTTACTCGATTAATAAATTATACCTGAATTAAAAGTTACAAACACCTGAAGTGCTTTCCATCAAATCACAGATATTGAACACACCATTAAATTAACTGATCTCCCTCAGCATAATCTAACAAGCTCACTCCGTTGCTGAGTATGGTCCATGGAGTCACATCTTCTCTATTGTTATTGTGGTATTCAAGTATCTCCCCTGCATGACCCTGGGATGATATTCCAAGTCTGATGCCCAACTCTGTGTCTAACTTTAAACGTCATTTAGACTTCTAAGTCCATGTAACTGCAGAGGTTAGAGATCCATATTTTAATTTTTTTCTGAAAATATAGAATTCGGTGAAGGGATCCCTGGCTAGCTGCCCAGACTAACAGCCAACAAGTGGAGAATTTGAAGAGAAAAGTTCATTACAAACTCTCACCCCTGAAGATTCTGATTTATTATGTTTGCATTGGAGGAACAGAAATTACATTTTAAATGAAAAATGTAATTGTCTAATTGTGCAGCTAGGGTAAAATGATATTTTAAAATGCTGCTTTAAATTGATGAGGTCCTAAGAGTGAGGTAGGACTGCCATTAAACTCAAGCGAGGCTCAGAGAGCCCGGGCACTGAGGAGGTAAATTCTGTCGTAGGAGAGGAATTAGGAAAAGAGCAAAGGAAGAGTGCCAGGACAGTGATGTCTGACAGAGGGGTGGGAGCCAAGCCACAGCACTCTCCCTGGCTAGGTAAGCAATTTTGGAAAAACTCTTAATAACTAATGGTGATATTCACTAATACCAAGCTCAATTCTGAAAGAAGCAAGCTGGCTTCTGCCACGACTTGGTGTTCTCCAGCTCCCTTGAGGAACTGAAATGTAAGCAGTCTGTTGAACACCACCATCTGAACCAGCACAGCTCTTTATTTTAACCCTTTCTGAACCTTATCATATATCTAGTCAGATATCAAATCATAATGGCCAAGACATGTCAGATTTTGAAATAAAGGATCTTAGTTTGTATAGTTCATTATTTCCCATTGGGAGATATTAAAAGTAATTTTGACACTACATTTAGAGAAAGGTGGACCTAGGTTTAATGTGGTTCCCATAGCTTAATATCTGGAAAATTAGTTTATATATAAAGTCAGGTTGATAAATGCAGCTCATGTGATTCAAGGGTGAAGAAAAATGCACCACTGTGTGTGCGCACACGTGTTTGCACACACAGGCATGCACCCCCCGCCCACAATGGTATTAGATTCTATCATGATGGGTTAGAATAAAATTCTGATTAAAACGGGTTTTTAATATGCACTAAATAGTGTGTAGTGAACTTTTTTCAGTCCTTTACATAGTAATGAATAGATGTTAAATGAACACTCCCTGCACCCCACACACAAACACACAGAATTTGACAAAGGGTCTTCTTCCAGACTGGCTTCAAACTCACTAGGTAGATGGGCAAAACATTGGAATCCCCTCCCCACTCCTCCTCTTCATCCTGCCTCCTACTTCCCAGCTGTAGGATTACAGACAAGCACAATCAAGCCTGGTTTTTGTTGAACTGGGTATTAAATCCAGAGGGCATTGTGTATGTGAGGCAAACACTTATCAACTAAGTTGCATTCTCAGTTCCTCAACAAATATTTTTGTTATCAAAAGTGCATTCAATTATTATCAAGGGTATAAGCAAATTGTTCTTCTTTTTAAAAAAGTTAATATCCATCGAAAAACCAAAAAAAAAAAAAAAAAAGTTAATATCCAATGTTGTGCTGTGAACCCCCAGGGAATCTCAGGCTTCCTTCATTAATCAGGTCCCAGGTCTCCAAACCCAGAATACAACGGCTCCGCTTCCGCAAAAGCCTAAGAAGAACCTTAGGAAAGAGCTCCTTTTTGCAGATGTTGTTCCCAAACAGTGAGTTCTGGCATGCCCACTTGCAGAGGAAGTGGAGGTGTCTGTTTTTAGCCTATCTTTGAGTTAGCCCTGCAGCCTTCCTGAGCAAGAAGGATAAGAGCTAGCTAGGCAAAAGGCACAGGTCCTGACCACTGGCACTGAAGGAGGGTGAGTGATTGGATCTGAGTGAAGCTTTGAATGATTTCTAAAACTGAGAAAAACTCCATCGCCCTTCTGCTCTGGCCAGGACACCTCGGAAAAAGGCTGGCTTCAGCCTCTGAGAGCTCTTCCCAGAGACTGGCACACCTTTGTAAACTTGAACGGAAGAAGCTGGAGTTAGAGGGAGCACAACAGCACAACCGAGTTAAAGACCAGAGTCCCCTGTACCGGTACTCTGGGGTCCTTTCTAGCCTCACCGGCCCTTGTGTCTTCCTTGAGGCACCGTAGTGTGGGACTGCTACCGCACAGGAACCAGAAACCAGACTCTGCAGAAGTTCAGAATCTGTGATTATGTAATTCTCTAGACCCCAGGAGGTGACAGGGAAGGCAGCAGTGTTCTCTGTCTCCCCCTACAATGACCCCTTTCTCTTGTTTCTGTCTCAGCAGGAGGTCTTGAGGATGGCAGCTGAGAATGCCTCTTTGCCAGAGTTCATCCTTGCAGGCCTGACAGATCAGCCAGGACTCCGCCTGCCCCTCTTCTTCCTGTTTCTAGGTTTCTACATGGTCACCGTAGTGGGTAACCTGGGCTTGATCACTCTGATAGGGCTAAACTCTCATTTACACACCCCGATGTACTTTTTCCTCTTCAACTTGTCTTTCATAGATTTTTGCTATTCCACTGTTATCACTCCCAAAATGCTGGTGAGTTTTGTCTCAAAGAAAAACATCATCTCCTACCCTGGGTGTATGACTCAGCTCTTTTTCTTTCTTTTCTTTGTTGTCTCTGAGTCCTTCATTCTGTCAGCAATGGCATATGACAGGTATGTCGCCATCTGTAATCCTCTGATGTACACTGTGACCATGTCTCCCCCAGTGTGCTTACTCCTTTTGCTAGGTGTATATGTGATGGGATTTTCTGGAGCCATGGCCCACACAGCATTCATGGTGAGACTGACCTTCTGTGCTGACAGCCTTATCAACCACTACATGTGTGACATCCTTCCTCTTCTGGAATGCTCTTGCACCAGCACCTATGTGAATGAGCTAGTAGTTTTCATTGTTGTGGGCATTGATATTGGGGTACCCACAGTCACCATCTTCATTTCGTATGCCCTCATCCTCTCTAGTATCCTCCGCATCAGCTCCACAGAGGGCAGGTCTAAAGCCTTCAGCACCTGCAGCTCCCACATCATTGCAGTTTCTCTTTTCTTTGGGTCGGGAGCATTCATGTATCTCAAACCTTCTTCCCTTTTGCCTATGAACCAGGGGAAAGTGTCTTCCTTGTTTTACACCATAGTGGTACCCATGCTCAATCCATTAATCTATAGCTTGAGGAATAAGGATGTCAAAATTGCTCTAAAAAAGACATTGAGGAAAAGTTCGTTTTCCTAATAAAGGGGAAATGTTTTGGAGTCATTCCTTTCCCCTTTCATATCTGACTGGGTCACCATGTGTTACACACAGTTAAATTTCATTCTTTCCTGGATGAATGAGTTCATCTTTTCCATTTGAGAGGTTCATTAGAAGATTCTTAGAGCTGCAGAGTGCTTTTTTGAGGGTCACCCAAATCAATTCTTATTATGAGAGTGGATGCAGATTTATGTCCCTTCCTGGAATGTGTATGTGTGTCAATTTCTTAGCATAACAGCGGCTACCACAGGTTTTATGTCTCAAACTGTTTGTTTTCCTTTATGGCTTAACTTTCTTCCTCTCTCAGGCCACAGAACGCTTCATTGCATCCTGGTCTAGGATGTCAAAGTCTGACTGTGACTGTAGAAATTTTATGCAACGTTTAAGAGCCAATTTTAAATAGAACTTTTTTTTTTTTTTGCTAGAAGGTAGGAGGTTTAGGATTTTGTTGAGATGGTCTTGGTTAAAAGGACAGAAAAATTCTTGAGGTATTTTACAGAGTTCAGAGGAAGTGTATTATGACGTAGAGAGTAGCAGCATGATACCTCCTTGAGACAGTGATGTGGACTCAGATGTTCCAGGGTTTGGGAATGATGCTGCCTAGAAGAACTTACAGAAAATGTTAAGCTTCCAAAGGATGGATGTTTTAGTTTTTAGGAAATAAGGCCCTCTGTATGCCAGGCTGGTCTCAAATTCACTGTGTGGTGAGACTGACTTTGAATTCTTGATCTTCATGCCTCTGCCTCCCAAGAACTAGATTACAGGCTTGCACCACCATCCTCAGTTCAGTGAAAGAATCTGTATATTTTTCACACAAACTAATTTTCTAATTTTAATATTACATTTGTAAAGTTAGCATGAAGAAGTGTGCAGCTCAGGGTTATTGATTAAGAACCTAGAGAATATTTTAGAAGCATACAACTGTGTTACAAGTCAAACCAGGTCAGCTGTAGACTGTGACCAATTAGTGACAGAAATGTGCATGGGAAGTCACAGGTGTTGCAAACAACAGAGATGAGGTGTGATGTTTTCTTGTACCTTTTCAGATCAACTTTCTGCCACTGGGTTTCTCCTTTCCCCATGTCTTAGATGAAATTCTCCAATAAACTCCCCTTCCTTCTGGGTGATTTTTGGGTCAAGTCAACTGTGACCTTGACAGTGGAGTCAGGAAGCAAGCAAAGAGTGATATGGTGGCATTTATTTCTGGACTTCTTCCACCTAGGCTAACAGGGGCAGTAACTAAATGCCTCATTTTCTATTGAATTTCCCTCCATTGTTTCTTCCTGCCAAGACACCATAATGCCTCCCCTGGTGCTGTGGTTGGTTCGACAAGCTTTGGCAGTCACATTGTGATTTCTCTCAACTACAATTTTGCCCAAACTCTGTATCTTTAATCATTTTGTTGGACTGGATGCTTTGTTGCCTTCTGGGACTCATGGAGATATTTTTCAGTGAGAGGTGGATGAGTTGACAGACCTCACACTCATAAACTGTAAGCCGATGACATGATGTGAAACAGGGTGGTTACCTTTGGTATCAAAAAAATTATGAATAAAAAAATCTTTTTTTTTCTTTGTGAAGTAATGATATGTTTTGACTTCAAACGCTATCTTTAGAAACAGTATCTTCCATCTGGAAAACAAGAAGTTTGGACAGATGTATAGTTTTACCTTTTGAGGTGATGCAGATCTATGAAGATGAGTTCATAAGAATTATCATGGATACAAGAACAGTAGATTTTGTTCAACTAGAGCAAGGATGGGGGAAACAGGATCCAAGATTCAGAAAGAGCAGAGACTAGGGAAAGATGATAGAGTCAAATTGGATTTCTAGTTTTTACCAAGTAGAACTTTCACTAAATCATGCAATATTTCTTTTATTTATGTATTTATTTATTTAAGATTTCTGCCTTCTCCCCGCCACCACCTCCCATTTCCCTCCCCCTCCCCCATGAAGTTCCCCTCCCTCATCATCCCTAAGAGTAATCCCGGTTCCCTGCCCTGTGGGAAGTCCAAGGACCACCCTCCTCCATCCAGGTTTAGTAAGGTGAGCATCCAAACTGCCTAGGCTCCCACAAAGCCAGTATGTGCAGTAGGATCAAAAACCCATTGCCATTGTTCTTGAGTTCTCAGTAGTCCTCATTGTCCATTATGTTCAGCAAGTCCGGTTTTATCCCATGCTTTTTCAGACCCAGGCCAGCTGGCCTTGGTGAATTCCTGATAGAACATCCCCATTGTCTCAGTGTGTGGGTGCACCCCTCGCAGTCCTGAGTTCCTTGCTCGTGCTCTGTCTCCTGCTCTTGATTTGGACCTTGAGATTTCAGTCCGGTGCTCCAATGTGGGTCTTTGTCTCTGTCTCCTTTCATCGCCTAAATGTTTTTCTTTGGGTTCACCTTCTTAATTAGCTTCTCTAGGATCACGCATAATAGGCTCAACGTCCCCTATTCATGGCTAGAAACCAAATATGAGTGAGTACATCACATGTTCCTCTTTTTGGGTCTGGCTCACCTCACTCAGGATAGTGTTTTCATGCAATATTTCTTAACAAGTAATTAAATTAAATTAGAGAATTAAATGCCTAATTAAAATTTTGTTTTAATTAGTTAGGTCTAGACTTTTCCTTCGCAAACAAAGTTCATTTATGCCCACGTTAAAAAAGCACGCTTGACCAGATCATGTCTACATTCACTTATAATGTATACTTATTTGTATGTTAAGCAGAGAATAAATGTTTGCCGTATATGAGTGCTAATACACTGCTCTAAATTAAATGATGCATTAGGAGGTCAAACCTTTGAGAGGTGAAGTCATGAGGGTGAGGTCCTCATGAATAGGATTAGTGTCCTTACAAAAGAGCGCTAGACAAAATTAGTGCTCTTTTATTAGAAAGGCATCAAGAGATTCTGATATCATTTAAGGACACAACAGGAAGGTTCAGTCTGCAAAGCAGAAAATCAAATCTCTGGAAGAACAAAAATCAATCTATTGATACCTTGACTTTACATTCCTAACATCTCGTATTGTGAAAATGAGTTGCCTGTATTCCACTCACTGTATAGCCTTTGTTAAAGTAGTACAAACAAGCTAAGAAAATGTTTACATAATTTATATATATTACCAAAGAAAACTATAGAGAAGGCATCTTCATTTATGCTGGCTTTCTGGTTTTCCTGAAGTTTCATCCAGAGTCCATTCTTAGCCCTTCTGTTTCTTAGCTGTGTATTTTTATACTCAATGCATGTCCAAGTGTGTGTGCCTGACTACCTACATATTTTACCACAATGTTTTTCTTGTTTCCAAGCCATGAGAAGCTTACTTAAAATATATCTTCTGATAAAAATTAATCAGAAGAGGAAAATTGTTATTAGTATGGAAAAATCAATAATAGAGAAATAAAGATGAACATTCATGGTTGCAGTTAAGGAAAAAAAAAGGGTAAAAAGAGAATGTAAAATAGACAAAAAATTGTTTTCTCAGACAACCTAGGCAACAATGAGGACCCTAAGAGAGACATACATAGATCTAATTTACATGTGTAGTAGCAAAAGACAAGATCTCCTGAGTAAATTGGGAGCATAGGGACCTTGGGAGAGGGTTGAAGGAGAGGGGAGAGGCAGGGAGGGGAGCAGAGAAAAATGTAGAGCTCAATAAAAATCAATTAAAAAAAGAAAAGCTTACCCTTGGGTGCCAGACTGTGAACATTGAGAAAGACATGGCTCACAGATTTGTTTCTCATCTTTTCCTTTGACTCAACTATCACATTTGCATCTCTCCTGCCCCTGAATATTTCTTTTTGAAAGTTTATTTCAACTTGATCTCTCTCTAGGTGCTACTTGGGGAATCCATTGCCTTTCATTTTTTGGTGGTGGCAGCATTCACTTTATTGTCCTCTTCTTTTATATCCCTTTCTTCTTTATTTCATCATTTGCAAGTGATAGCTGTTTGAATAAAGAAGTGAAAAAAATGGGCCATGGAGATACCTCCATGGTTAAGGTGCCTACTTTTCAAGTATGGGAACTAGAGTTTAAATCCCTAGTACACACATAAAAGCCAAGCAAGGCAGTATTTGCTTCTGCAACCCTAGCATTGGGGGGCAGAGAAACTGATCCCAAGGGCTTGTCAACACAACCAGTTGGTGAGTTTCAGATTTAGTGAGAGGTTCTGTCTCAAAGAGTGAGGTGGACAGTGACTGAAGGAAATGTCTGGATATCAGCATATGCCTGGTCTCTACGTATGCCCATATGGCTGAGCAGAGTCCACAGATATGTACATATACACACACTCACTCCCCTTCATGAGACGAGCAGTGGAAGAAAAATCCTAAAGATGACCTCTGGTCTCCACATACAAACACACACATGTGCATGTACATTCATGTGTAGATACACACATAACACACATGTACATAGAAAATATTACTAATAAAAAGAAATGAGAAAAAGAGCCAAACTGGAAATTTTCTCTTTCTTTTTTTCCTTTATTTCTTATATGGGTTACTACTTTGCTGAAAAGTTCGTTTTATTGCAGGAAGAGGAGATTCTCTGGAGACTTAGCATTTGGGCTTAACTATTGTAAGAAGCCCTTTTAGAACAGCCCCCCCCTTTGATGTCAGCATCTTTAATGTGTCTTCTCACAATACTTAGCATTTAGCCAGGGAAGCTCTGAATACAGGGTAGAGTCATTGCTTGCTCACTTTTCTGTATTCATCCTCATCATATATTGGGTGGTACAGTTTGTGCACACAGCCCAGCTACCCTGGTTGATATATCACACCTGCTCACCCCTTCCAGCTTAATACTTGTCATGTAGGTGTTAATATCTGCAGACATAAGAATGGGGTATATAAGTTTTAGGACTGGACTTATAAATGGCCATTCACATTCTCATTCTTGTGAGTATGTCCTTCTCTTCCAATATCAAATGGACATGTTTGGACTCCCTGTCCCGTAACCGCAAGCCCTAATTATGGTTTTTTTTTTTTCTATTTACTTGCGACCTCCAACCTGGTGGCAAATGTAGAAATGTCAATTTTAACTTTCCATACCTTTTTATGTTAAAATGAATGGCATTAGATAAGATGATTAAACTGAATTTTTATCTAACTTTGGAAGGATTTTTTGTAAAATTCTGAAGTTTGATATTCATTTTTGCTCTATTTTAAGTGATATTTCAGAGATAACAGGGGAGGAAACTTGGACCACAGGGGAAAGGAATCACCCACATTTGTAATTGCTGTTCCCCAGAGTCCTGCCTGGATCTCTGCTCTCATAAAATAAAGTTGCTGAGCACAAAGCCTGCAAAAATCATAGCACAGTTGTTTCTTTGTTAACATAGAGTGTTCACTACTGCTAAGTCAGGACACATCTTCATGGTTATTCTTTCAGACATGAATATGCATTGTATTCCTTCTGTGGATATTTGATAATATAAAGGCTTAGTCATGTCAGCTGTTTAGTGATTTTATTGGGGATGGTTACTACTTTGACATTGAAACTTAGCAGTAGCTGTAATGAGCTATTTTGAGACTTATAAAATAGGTTGCTACCTTTCAGACTTTCACTAAGAATTTTAACATACCATGATAATCATTGCCTGAGTCTATTATTATTTGGAAATGGCTGTCTTTAAAACTCTGTAAAACTTTCTTAGTTAGAATTCTTCTACAAAGACACCTTTTAGTCATCTATCATGTGTATCATTATGAAAGTGTGTTCTAATTTTGTCTAATAGATTCTGATTCCTTATTGTCAGCACTTACTTTAATAATCAACTTGCAATGACTTCGCTGAAAGAAGTTTCATATGACTGATTTTTGTATCTTTTTAATATCTCTTCATCAGGATTTGGGGATTTTGTTTCTTTATGGGAAATCATGTACGTTTGACCGGTCTTGCTTAAAATTGTCTGTGTTTAGAGACTGCTTAAAACTAAGAAATGAGTGTGAGGTAGGATTGCCATATTTAGTGTGACTCTGCAATCAAGTATTTAGTGGAAAAATATTCATGTTTAAAGCAAATATTTAGATATTTGTCTCTCTGAGGATGTGGGGTCTGCATGAGTGGGCAGCTTACCGACCCTCAAAGATGATGACCTATGTGTGTCAGTTTTGGTCCCCTTGTCACCTGATCACATGACAGCTTCCTCAGCTTTCTATTAAAGTTTTGAGGGGCCACACAAAAGAAAGAAATGAACCTAGAATGAGAGGAGAAAGTCATACAGTTTGCTTGTAAATGGAATTTGGCTTGGTTTCCTTCAAGACATAACTACTTGTTCCATCTGCTTCCTTCCTCCCTTTCCATTCTGAAGCAATAGCTCCCTTTAAAAGAAAAATTCTCAGGCTATCATTATTTGAACATGAAAGTAGATATGTGGACAAGAAGTTCTAATTTGTGCCCTTATGGTTTTCAATCCCTAATATGTTTTTGAGGTTTTACTGTGTCTTATAAATTTTCTATACAGATTCCTATTTAATTTTTATTATAGCTGCATGAGACAAGTTCCCCTGTTTTATAGAAGAGACAAGCAACACTTAACAAAGCGAAGGGCCCTGTCTAGATTGCACAGATCATAAATGGCTGAATGAAGAATCGCATTTGAGTTGTGTAACCCTAGAGCCCACATTCTTCACACTAACTGCCTTCCAGAAGGCTCAATTTGGGTGTGCAAGAAATAGAACATACAGTGCATATATATTCACCTGTACAAAGTCCAAGTTCTTGTTATTTTGAGCTGAGTAAGTCCCCGAATTTACTCTCACCTGGAAACTATTTGCCAAAAAACATATGCCGAAAGAAAGGCATAAAAGATTTTCTTCCTTGTAGGAGGCACTAACCTAACAAAGTCAGTAATTATATATGTATATATATATATATATACACACATATATATGTGTGTGTATATATATGTGTGTGTATTCATATACATGTATATACATATATATGCACATATATACATATGTATACACACACAGATGAGGCCTGCCGGACTACTGTTTTTTGAATGTCACAGGTACATATTCACAGGTTGTTTATTTAAGGCTCTATTCTTGGCTTTAGCCAGGTGAGTGAACATGTTCAGGGAAGTGGGTGCCTGCAGATACAGAAGGTGTCAAATGAAAGCTGAACAAATCCCCAGTGATACCTTAAAATACTGAAATTATGCAGTGTTTTATTCTTAATTTAATTTTTTAAAGCATTTTGCTTTAAATTTGCAAAAGCAATGCTCATATGGGAGAAGTGTGTGAGATAAGTACATAGAGATAAGCAAAATCTTTGGAAAAAAAGAACTCCATGATCTTAGCACTTCAACATTACCATCCGTGGCATTTTAGTGTATGTTCTTTCAGAATATTCCACCGCAGCCCTCCTGCCCCCTCTGTGTGTGTGGGCAAGTGTGTGTGTATGTGTGTGTCTTTCTCTGTAAGTAGAACAACATGGACGTTTTTGCAAAAAGCTATATATGCATGTATAAAATATTATATACCATTTTGTAATTTTATTTTCTTTCTGTAAACAGTAAACAGCTTTCAGTGCAACTAATTATGCATCAAATCATGTTTTTTAATAATTACATATCTATTATGTTTAATACTGTCATGGAAGTGGGGTGTTAATACTTTCTGATTGTTGCAGGGAAAGATAGTATTGTTTCCTCCTTGTGAAACGGCTTTTAAATACACATGAGTTCTATTTAGGACAGGCAGGTTCTCAGGACCTTGATTTACTCAACCATTTTCAACCTCATGTTCTTTGGACAAAAGATAAATTGTTTTCCAGCTTAATTTGGACACGTACTTAGATTAAAAAATATCCTCCATGGTGTGTTGTGCAATGAGGGAATTATAAGGTCATATAAGAGGTGCACATCCAAGCTACAACTTCTAATCCATTTTGTCCACCACAAGGCTTTTGTTTTCTGTTTGACTCCTGTAGATAATTTCTTAGATGATTATAGTCTTATAGAGGGAGGAGAGAATGGTGAATTTACAGCCTTAACACACTCTAACAACACCGAACTCTCCTTATCTTGTATACCTGATTTAATTGTCATCATCATTTGCCATTTTCTGAATTTGAAACATTAGGCTTTTCCACCTTAGAACCCTCTTCACTTCCCTGTGTGGTTTCTTGTGCTGAGAATACCGTCTTGATTTCCAAGCTTGAAATCTATTTGTTATTCAAAACTATTAGTAATGGATTTCTCAAACTATATGATAAAGCAGAGTGTGCATTTCCATGGTAACAACATGATAATTAGAGACCGTTTTTGAACAGAATTAGCACAAACAACATGCTATTAACTCAAAGATACATTTTCCATAAATGCTTGCAGTGATGTTTTTCGACTAAAACTATTTCCCACATTTAAAAAAATAAAGTACTTAAATACTTGAGACTCTCATACATGCATACAGTATATTTTGGTCATAATTATCCCATTCCTCACCCAAATTCCTCTTAGATTAATCCCTTACATTACCATCGCCTCTAATTTTTTTTTGTCTTCTTGTTCTTAAGCAAGCAAGCAAACAAGCAAGCAAACAAACAAAAGCAAAAAACAAAAAACAAAAAAATAAATAAATAAAGTCCATGTTGTGCTGCCCATATACAAATGAGTTTGAGGCCAACAACTTCAGCATGGTCAACCTCCTGGGGACCACACTCTTAGAGAAACTGATGCTCACTGCCTCAGAAGCCCTCAACTGCTAAAAGTCATCAAAAGTCAGAGTTGAGGTTGATGAAACCACTTTTCTCTGCATGCTAGAATGCTGACTGGCTTTATCTTATACCAATGTTTTGCCTCCAACTATGGTGACTATGAGTTCATGACTGCAGTGGTCCTGCCGTGTCCAGAAGACACTGGTGCAGATCTCTCGCTCCAACAATCTTTCTGCTTAGGTTTCTAAGCCTTTTGGGGAGGGATTTAATACAGATGTCCCATTTGTGGTTGACCAGTTGTGAGTTTCTGATTTAGCCACTGCCTATGCACAAAGAAACTTCTTTCTGGATATCTGAGAGCTGCATTAATAATCCATCGATACAGAGATACATATTTAAAGGTAAGTTTTGTAGTGGAATTTCAATTGTATTTTAATAAATAAAGCTTGCCTGGGGTTAGGAAAGTAAAACAGCCCCACTGGTCAGCCTTACTGGTCAGCCTTACAGACCAGGCAGTGGTAACACACACCTTTAATCCCAGTAGCCACAATAGTTGCCATTGAAACTGAGCAGTGCATGCCTTTAATCCCTGTGATTTACACCTTTACTCCCAGCCCTGGAGAGGATTATGAAATGGGAGAAACAGCTCTCAGACATAGCTTCATTCTGAGACTCCTGGAGGCAGGATTGCCATTTTGGATTGAGGTAGAGGTAAGAGTCAGTGGCTGGCTGCTTTGGTTTTTCTGGTCTTCAAGTTGAACCCCAATTTCTCCCCCTGAGTTTTTATTAATTGTGCTTAGCAGTTTGATCCTATGTTCATTTAGCAAAACCATAGTAGTAAGTTAATGCCTGAGGCCTGTGGACTCTCCAGTGATGTAGTCTTTGTCAGATTCCCCAAATTTAACAAGCAAATTTTGTTGAAAAAATGAGCTGTTCTATGTACTGATGTTAAAAATGTTATGTCGAATTCCTTGCTATGTATTGATTTTTAAAAAGATGTGTAAAAACTGTAATAGTGATTACACTCAAAGCCTATAAACTGACTCTATAATATACACAAAACTGGATATTATCATAACTCCAAATAATTTATACATACTAACCATTTAATTATTAGTAACATTAATTACTGAGCCATTAGATATTAATGGCTTAGATATTAAACAACTATCTTAAATCTCATTTTGTTTTTATGTAGCTGACATTTCATTTAAAGAGCTGGACAGGTAGTTAATTGCATACATATATCTTTAGCCAATAAAGCAATTCTCCCCTCCAATAATGCAATTTATCTTCATTGCATTTAGTAGCATAATTTTTTTTACTTTTATTAGTTCTTTGAGAGTTTCATGCAATGTATTTGTATCATTTTGTCTTCTCCCCCCATATTTTTCCAGATTTACTTTCCTACCTACTCAACTTTGTATCTTCCCTTTTTTATTTAAAGCTTCTCAAGTTCCATTTTTTGTTGCTCATGTACTACTCCACTAGAGCCAAGTAAACCTATGAAAGAGTGTTTCCTTCCCAGTAGCGATCAGCTGCCAATAGCTCCTTATCTAGGACTGAAGTTCCCACCTCCCCTTTCCATGCTGGAGTTTTCTGTGGTTTGATCTTGCACAGGCCTCATGCTAATTGTCAAAACTGCGGTGAAGTCCTATGTGTAGCTGCTCCACTGTATTTCAGAAATCATGGCTTCCTTGTAGCCACCTGTTACCTCAAGCTCATAGTCAAAATGCTCTAGAAGGCAAAACTTTGTGGATATTTCCCCAGTGTTGAGAGGGAATATTCCTTTGGGATGTGCATGGAATGGAGAAGACATCAGAAAAAAAAAACCCAGCAAAGTGACCAGGGGAATGACCAGTGCAGGTCTGGGTAACTTGGTCCAGCCAGATCTTGCTCACTATTTAGAAAAATCACCTTTCATTCTATATCTGAATGATGTTTTTGAAGTTTGTTTTTATATGCAAGCCAAGGATTTAACTTTGTAAAGCAGAAGGTGATTATGGTTAGCTTGAGAAAAAGGATTTTTTTTTTGTTTGTTTTTTTGCTAAAAAATGGGGTGGGTCACAGATTCTTAGAACAGACTGGTGAACCAGCTGTTGTAGTCCGGCATGATGGGAAAGCCAGGTGGTGGAATTGTGGCCAAGACATTGAAAACTGTTTGGTTAGACTGCGCTGGCTGCTCCTGCTGGTACTGCCAACACGCTGCCTGTTTTTTAAAATGGAGATATTTGTTTTTTCTTCATTTTTGCCAAAATTCAGTGCAAACAGTTTCTGCTTGTAGTTTATTGGCATCGTCAGAGAAGGATTTGGAGTATGGGGCTCATAAAGGCTCATAGGAGGGCAGATTTCTCACACATAGAAAGAATTCAGAGGTTGAGCAGTCACAAAATATAATAACTTTATTTCCACTTATTTTTCTGTTTTGTGACTCGATTTCAGTTTCTTAGAGAGGTCTTTTCAGACTTTCAAGAATATAAGGGTTCTACTTACATAGTTCCACACAGGAGTCCCTAATTCCTCTTTTCACACTGATTGTATTTCTAATCAGTTTATGTGTAGGTTTTGTTTAGTTTTAGGTTTTTCCATCTGGATTATGCGTATGAGCCATAGGAGTTGTGTCTATTTTGATCACTGCCTCCTTTTTAGAGCAGAGATTTGGGTCTAAATTGAGTTAAGTGTTCTGTGTATGTAATTGTCTCTCAGTATACTTAGGGGTCTAGGGATAGAACAGAGGTTCAAATCAGTCAATTTTAAATTATGTAGAGCAGCGTACTGTTTTAATACAGTTTACATATATTTATTTCACAGGTAGATTATTTATAATACCTAATGCAATGTCAATGCAATGCAAATTGTTATAATGGTTTTTTAGAGAATAATAAAAAGAAACAAGTTTGAGTGAATTAAGTATAGAGGGGACTTATTTTTCTCTGCACATTTTTGAGCTACTATTGTTTAAATCTGCTGACATGGAAACCATGAAAGCAGAAGGCTGACTCCCTTGACTTATTGGGCCTTCTTATTTCTAGATTTGTTACATTGTATCTTTAATCCATAGTCTCCCCTACTCTCCGCTGATACTTACTTCCAGGTAATGTCCTCCTATTTACTCTCTAGTTGACTGATTTTATTTTCTATTTATTTTGTATTTTGTGTTGTTTGACGCATTGATATGGGTCAATTTGTCTTTGTTTAAACATATTTAGCTCATTTATTTACTATGCTGCCCTGACACACTTAATAATTCTACAAGTAGAAAACACTATAAGGCATGGTTTTTTTTTGTGTGTGTTTGTCATTCATGTGATTCTCATTTATGTTGTTTTGTCTCATTATGTTATCTCATTATGTTTGTGTTTGTTTAATGATTTATACAATAAGCTCAAGATGCTTATCTGGGGACTTGCTTTGGCATTTGTACCTAAATTTCATTCTCCATAGATGATTTTTGTTATTTGTATATGTAATAATGATTTTCTAGCCTCATACATGGAGGTAATTATAGATTCTAAAGAAATACTTTGTCCAATATTCTATGTATTTTTTAATTTTATTATTATTTTTTATTCTTCTCTCACACATTACATCCTGACCACAGGTTCTCCTCACACTCCTCCCTGTAAATGGAAGTTTCTGTCCCACCTAGTTCCACAGTCATTCAGTCCCAAATAAATACACAGAGGTTTATATTAATTATAAACCGTTTGGCCTATAGCTCAGGATTCTTAAACTCACCCATAATTCTGGCCTATGTTTAGTCATGTGGCTTGGTACTTTTTCTCAGTAAGGCATTCTCATCTTGCTTACTGTGTGTCTGGCAAGTGACTGTATCTCGGCCTTTTCTATTCCCAGAATTCTCCTAGTCTGATTGCCCCACTTAGTCTTCCTGCCTGACTTTTGGCTAAGCAGCATTTATTAAACCAATACAAGTGCCCAAACTTTATGGTATACGAGAGCATTCTCCCACAGCATTTCCCCTTTTATTTATTTCAAAACAAGAACAATCACTTTAGGACTGAGGCAGAGTTAAGAGCTAGTGTTTGTCTGTTTTGCTTTTCTGAACTTCAGGTTGAGCCTTAATATCTGTCTCTGAGTTTTTATCAGTTGGGTTACACCTCCCAATCTCTGCCCCTACCTTCTCTCCTAGATCCACTTCTCCTCTGTTTCCCATCTAAAAACAAGGCAGATCTGCTAGGAATATCAACCAAATATGGTATAGAAAATGGCAACAAGAGTAGGCACAAACCCTCATGCTGTGGTTGGATAAGGCAGCCAGTAGAAAGAAAAGGTCCCAAGTGCAGGCAAAAGGATCAGAGATACTCCCACCCACATTATTGGGAGTCCCACAAGAATACCAATCTGCCCAACCATACATATACGCAGAGGGTTTAGCTGAGACCCATACAGAATCCATGAAACATGACTGGTAAAAAAAACCAAAAAACAAAAAAAAAGCCCTAAAAATGTAAATTTTCTATTTATTTAAGACCAAATTCAATCAGACATGTTTGGCTCTTTTCCTTTGTGAGATTTCTTTTTCTTCTTTTGATTGAGATATAAGATGCATCTTTCCCAAAGCTACAGAGAAACCCTGTCTCAAACAAACAAACAAACAAACAAACAAACAAACAAACAAAAAATGAGTCTTTCAGGATTCAGCATTGTGTGCTCCGCACAGAAAACTCATGAAATCCACACTCACAGGCCCTCAGGAATCCACAGGTTCCCTGTTCTAGCAGCTGTTTCTCCACATTAGTACTTTCTATTTTTTTCCTCTTTACTCTTGTAGAGTTTTTATTTAGTTTTTACTAGATCTTAAAGGAAAAAATAGATAATTTGTGTATTTCACTAGAATTGCATACATTTTTTAAACCAAGAGGAATCCTTCTGAATATAAAGCATTTTAATACTGCAAAAGAACTTATCTTTATAAATATTTGTTGAGTGATGAACAAAGTGGCTTTTACACTGATGAATAGGAGAATTCTTTCTCTTTCATGGCCACACAGCTGCTAGGTTGCTGCCCAAAGTAGGAGAATGCAGCAGGTAAGAAAATAAATTCCCATTTTCTTCATAAAAACAAACCTCAAAAACATCATTCAAATATAGACCTGAAAGGAGACTTTCTGGAGATTGAGCAAGATGTGACTAGACCCAGTAACTCAGACCTGTATTAGTTACTCCCCTGGCCACTTTCTCGTGTCCCCCCACCCCCACCCCAGATATCTACTCTATACACATCCCAAAGGGTGTCTGTTCTCTCTCAACACTGGAAAAATAAATTTTTTTCAAAAAAGTTTTGAAACATGGTCAGAGCTCTCTGGATATTCTGTACTGAATGAAACTGAAGGGTGATAGCAGAAAAATAAATGCGATATGAATATGCTTCTATGATCCCTTGTTGGATGTCAGGAAGCATCAATTTTACCCTGATCTGTCAGTACAAGAAGCCCCAGACCATGAATAGAACCAGGATCCCATCACTTTACCGGAAAAACGTCAGTCCTGTCACACCAAAAGCAAGTGCGATGCAAGGGGTATATGTGTGTGTGCATGCATGCGAGCGTGTGTGTGTGTGTGTGCGCGTACGTGTGTGTGTGTGAGTGTTGGTAGGGCCATCTTTGGAAAATACAATCTGCCACATGCACATGCATTCCATAGTTGTTATAAACACAGCCTTATATTAGAAAACATCCAGCATAATGCTTGGAGCTCTGTAATTGCTCCAAATGCATTAATTATCTTTTCTATAGCTTTCCTCCTTTTATGCAAGAAAAATATAACAGAATTTTATTTTAAGAGACATATAATGGATGTGAAATAAAAAACCGTGTTATTTTTCTTGCATTGTCTACTATAATGGGTTGTCAGGCCAGCAAGCACCCATTTTCCAAATGAGAGAATTATGGCTCAAGATGTTTAGAAACTTTATGCTTAAACTAATTTGGTAGGATGACTTATTTTTCATTTTCCACTTATCCTTTAAGCATTTAATTTAGGTCTAACATATATCTATAACTTGGTGAGTGTTTTGCTAACTAGATGCAGTTGAGGAGTAGTCATGTCAGAAATAGAATGAGGCCAGCAGCCCGTCTTTCATATCTCTTTCTAGTCACTATCCTCCAACTTCCCAGAGAGAGGCAGCAGCTTGACTTCTAAGATCACAGATTACTTTTTGTTTTTCCAATCTGTATGCATATATGTTAGTTTTATTCCTGTTGTGACCACATATTTGGAAGAAATTACTTAATAAAGAGAAGGTACATTTTAGCTTACATCTTCTGGGGCAAATATTTGGCAGGAAATCTTGGAGTTGGGATGTGTGGAGGAGGAAGCCACTCACGTCATGGTAGAAGGAAGCACAGAGCTAGGAAGGGTCTAATGACCAGGGATAATCGTCAAAGTCACAGCTCTAGTGACCTGCTTCCTCTGGCTACATCTCATATCCTAAAGGTTCTACAAACTCCTCAAACACTGCAAGCACATAGGAGCCAAGTATCCAATGCTTGACCCATTTCATGTTTATAGCACAGGTCCATGGAGTCATAGACATGTGCCCTTTTGTGTTTGTTTCTTTTGTTGTATGATAGCTTGATATCATGAACTTTCATAGCTAAATGGAATCTTATTTTGTTAACATCCTACTATTTATTATCCATTTTACAGTTGGTTGGTATATAGGTTGCTTTTAGTTTCCAGCATATATGTATATAATCCTGCTATAAACATTATTTAGCATGAGTTGAGGTCAACCGACATACTTATCAAGCATGCACCTGGCAGTTGAGAGTGTTCTTTTTGAAGTTAAACAATGCCGACCAATTTCTAATCTTTTCCTTGGTTCCAATCTAATTTCTCTACACTTAGTTTTCTTTTCTCGTCTATTTTAGGTAGGTAGCTTGGGTTTCTAGCTTCTTGCTTAAAGTTCCTGGCTTCAGTAAATCAGAAGCAGCTTGCAGTTTAAGCCCTTCCTATGTTTGAAGGCAAAGTGATAATAAATGTGCAGGAAGAGAAAGTTTAGTCAAGGAGGACTTTGCAGGGCAAAGAAGTGGCAGACAGAGGGCTGACAGAAAGTAGACAAAAGTTTGTCACTCTGCAAACCACAGAGCCAGAGACCCTGAATAGTTGCTTATGCTCTTTTTAGTAGAACAAATATAAAATCTGTGACCCACATTGAAGTATATTTATGAGCGAAATGACATGCTATTAATAAATTATACCAGGCTAAAAGGTACCTTTTAGGGCTACCTCAGGAAAATTGGAATGATTTTAAGTAGCTTTAGTGAAAGCTTTCAATGCAGATATTCATGTTTGAGAGTTTGAAAGGTAGATTTATCCAAATAAGAGTAAGATAAAACCCTGAAATACAGTTTCCTATCCTATGCAAATATAGGTGCTTCCATCATGTGTGCTGTAATATTTTAATCTCCTCATATATGATCAAGACCTGTTTGTGGCTTTTTGTAGCACTGGTGGCATTTGTGGTGGTGTCTCACAGCCCTAAGAAACTCGTGGACCTAGGAGCGTCTTATGTGAATTGTTCTCTTTGTCTTCCTCTCAAAGCTTCTAGAAGAAATAGGAAATGGTAGAAAATAAGTTTGCTTTCATTGTTCCTTAAAGTCAATTTTAGGCTCCAAGAATGGAGAGGAAAATGAGCTCCCAAACTTAGGAAATAATAATATAACATCCCTGGAGCACAGGGAATGTTTGGATGGAACTTCAGCTCCCCAAGACTATACATAAATATCTAACCCATTTAAACAAAGGCAGTAGTTTCATCTCCATAGAGACTGCATTTAGAGAAATTCCCAGAGGAATCTCTCTAATCAGGTCCCCAAGATCACCAACCTGTGCAACTGCCTGCACTATGCCAGCTTTTGGTTCCTGTTAAAAGGGTTGTTTGTTTTCTTGAAGTTGATGGAGAGCAACTGGGACAATCCAGCTGAACTGTGGTCCATTCCTTGAGCACTTCAGAGAACTTGGGTCAGAGAAAGTTCAGTTTCTAAGCATCAGGAGAAAAAGAAGAGTGAACATCCATGACTGTCAGATTCTGAATAATGGAAAAAGCTATCGCATAAAGCCCTTCACTGAGGAAAACCAAGGGGAATAAAGGAAAGTTCTGAATTTTGTCCTTCCGGATGGTTTTGTTCTAAATATGTACACAAGGTTTCTAGAAAGCACTGATCACTCTGATATCTTCAACACTGACTCCGGTGCAAGGTAAGTAAAGAGGTTTGGAAATAGAAGGCAGTATACACAGAGATGGTAGGGAAGATGCTGGGCTCCGTTTTCTCTTTAGGTAGAAACTTTGTATGTGGGAGAGAGAGAGAGAGAGAGAGAGAGAGAGAGAGAGAGAGAGTCATGCAGAGTATAGTTTCTGCAGATCTACATTTAACAAAGGCTCAGGCAGTAGACCTGGGTTGTACTCTTGAATCTTGAGTTATCTTTTTGAGAGTCCATGGGTAATCAGTTGAAGTCATTGGCTTCCTCATCTATTAGGCAAGAACAAAATTCTTGTTGCCCATGAAAACAGAGAGCTTGAATTTTCGATCATCCCAGGGGAAATGAGCTACTGTCAGTCAAACTATTAATGGCTTAAGATGAAGAAAAGTGTAGATGAGTGAGGAGAGGACAAAGAGAAGAGGGCACACACACATGCTGACTTATCTCCTAGAGCCTTTCTCCATCGTGCATGCTTATGCTTGTCATCTTCTGTGTGTTTTATTTCAGTTCCCCAGGGCAACTTATCAGAAGAGAATGACTCTGAGAAACAACTCTGTGACTGAATTTATCCTTGTGGGGTTTTCAGACCAACCAGCTCTCCAGCTACTCCTCTTCCTCTTCTTCTTAGTTATTTATGTGCTCACTGTGGTAGGCAATTTGGGCTTGATCACCTTAATTGGGTTGAATTCTAGCCTTCATACACCAATGTACTTTTTCCTTTTCAACTTGTCCTTTATAGATTTCTGTTATTCCTGTGTGTTTACCCCAAAAATGTTGAATGATTTTGTTTCAGAAAATATTATCTCCTATATTGGGTGCATGATTCAACTGTTTTTCTTCTGCTTCTTTGTCAATTCCGAGTGCTATGTGTTGGTGTCAATGGCCTATGACCGCTATGTGGCCATCTGCAACCCTCTGTTGTACACAGTTACCATGTCTCCTAAGGTATGTACTCTGCTAATGCTTGGTTCCTATGTGATAGGGTTTGCTGGGGCCATGGCCCACACTGGAAATATGCTGAGACTTAATTTCTGTGCTTCCAACACTATCCACCACTATCTCTGTGAAGTTCTTCCCCTCCTACCGCTCTCCTGCACCAGCACCTACTCCAACAAGCTTGTGTTTTTTATTGTTGTTGGGGTGGTCATCACAGTATCCAGTATCAGCATCTTTATCTCTTATGCTTTGATCCTCTCCACCATTCTTAGGATTCCTTCTGCAGAGGGCAGATCCAAAGCCTTTGGCACATGTGGTTCCCATGTAGTTGCTGTTGCTCTTTTTTTTGGGTCAGGTGCGTTCACCTATTTAACAAATTCTTTCCCTGGGTCAATGGAAGAGGGAAGATTTGCTTCAGTATTTTATACCAATGTGGTTCCCATGTTTAACCCACTGATCTATAGTTTGAGGAATAAAGATGTTAAAGTTGCCCTAGATAAAACCTTGAAGAGAGTGTTCTTCTGATGGATCTGGTTGTATTATTGGCAATTAATCCCTAGTAAGCATACTCCAGTACTGTTTTCCTTCTACTTTCAAAAACTGGTATCTTTTTGAGGACTATATCACTTGTTATCTCTTTGCCATAACTTTGCATCTATTATGTGATATTATTTATTGGATACAATATTAGACCCCAGAGACCATGTATTTTACATTTTTTTCTTTGATTTGTCCAGGAAAAACATTTATAGCTAGAAGAAAGGGCTTAGGGTGGTTCAGGGTGGTGTGAGGCCCAGGAACAATTTTAGCAGGCTTTATGATTTGTCTTACAAAAGATCAAAGGTCGAGTCTTGGGGTCCTAGGTAACAAACTTCTAACTCTTTAAAAGGTTACTTGGCAAAGAAGGCTATAAAACTTCCCTTTTACATACATGTATATATACACAAGTCCTCACCCAAGAAACTTATATGCCCTAAGTTGTAAGGATGAGTCAATTCTCAAATATTCATTTCAAATTTCTGGTCCTTAGGATGGTAATCAGGGTGAGTGATTTTGTAATTGGTAAATATCCTGTGCTCTTGGGCTGAGAGTAAGAGGAAGGACATAAACTTCTATGCATTAGCAGGATGGTGTAACATGCTGCCCCTGTCCTTCCCTGGGGTAACTGAGATCATCGTGCATCTTTGGAACTCTTAGAAAAATTATTTTTATTTTTACTTCTTTAGTTTTTTGAGGTAGTGTTCTTGTTTGTAGCCCATCTGGCCTTGCACTTAGTAGGCAGCGGAGGCTGACTTTACACTCTTCACCTTTCTGCTTCAGGCTCCTTTCTGTCTCATCTGTCTGCCTTCTTGCTAAGACAGAAAGATGGTAAGTTCAAGGTTAGCTTGGACTTATGTGCATGCATTACTATGTTTGGTCCTTTTTTATTTTTCAAGGTAGATTTAGATTTTGCGATCTCTGAGAAAGTGCATGTGTGTGTGTGTGTTATAACAATTATAGAACCAGGAAGGAGGTGGAAACTTATGACACTTTCCTATATCTCAGGGAGGCTGAACAGGATATGTATCTTGAGGGCCAAGGACCATCTGTACCACCATGCTAAATATTTGTCTATTCTATATTGAATAACTCTTATTTTGAAAACTATACCTTCATATTAAATTGGCTATATAGAAGAAGGCAAATATCAAGTCATATTGGCCTGTATTAAGATGGTGAAGTCCAGACTCCTTTTGTGGAGAGATAGGCATTATTTAAGAAGAATAAAAAATTTGGGTCTTCTTGAGAAAAACTTCTGCGAAGCACCATTTGGTGCTTTTTCCTGGGACACTGGGAAAGTCGTATAAAAGTGACATCTACATCTTTTATTTTGCTTGTATGTTTCCAACTCTTCTAAAAAACTGGAGAGATACTTGCTGTGTGCTAGTGTGAGAGATAAAGCAGTGGAGGGAAGTGAGGCTTCCCGTTGATCATTTATTGATGCACACCACTCTGCTAGGATAATGAAAAGAAGGCAGCCCAAGTGTTCCAGGTGGAGCCCTAAGCAAGATATCATGGGGGTAGCTTTGAGAGCAAGGAGAAGCATCTGAAGTATAGGGCTAATAGACAAGAGGTAAGACAAACCATGTTTTCAGAAAATACACTAGATGGAAAGGATCACTGAAGAAGGGAGAAAATGTGGATCCCTGGATTATGCCTAGATTATGACAATGATGGGACTCAATGTTTACTGAGCATGCAAAACATTATATATACTGTATGTGCTGTAGGGTGCCTAATATATAGTACCTCATTTATTGTATTTAAGTCTATGAAAATCAGTCCTCTTGGCATAGCTAAAGCCCATCTTTTATATGTAATATGTATCTCGACACATGGGACTATTGGGATATTAGGGAAGAGTTAATAATGAAGGACAGTTAAACATTGTGAATGTGTATATAATCCCAGCAGTCTAGAGGCTATGGGGAAAGATCTAGAGTGGAAACCTAACATGGGCTGCACAGTGAGATCCTGTCTAAAATAAAAAAAAAAAACAATGGATTAAAAGTACTATTACCTATTTACCAACCCTTTATAATACATGTAATTCCATGTAGTTTATAGTTTTAATGAACTTTTCTCATTTGTGTTGATGGTGCTGTCTCTAAGAGCCCAAGACCACCTAACAAAAACATCCAGAGATGAGAAGCCCTCTTTTGATTTGTTAGCCTGTGCTGATCAAGAGACTCCCAAAACATATAGCTATTGCCGTTCCCCTTGGTTTTCCCCTAGAAGTGAATGGTAAGTACCTATTGCTGAAGACACCATGCACTTTAGAATCAGGGCCCATTGATCCCTAAGCTGGCACTGACCTGAATGTCCCCTCCATGAAGACTAGCTTTCATGGTACCAGAAGATACCAACAAAACTTCCAAAAGAGAAGCAAGTAACAGTACTACTCAATTATGACGCCTTTGTACCCTATCAATGACCAGCATGGCACAATAACCTTAAGGATACAGTAGTTCATGCATGCCTTGCTAGTAAACAACTCTCTAATTGTACTTATGGCCATGCCTCATACTGGCAACCTAGTTAACTACTCAATGCTAGTGAAGTCATGGTTATTAGAGGAGACTCTATAATCATTAATTTACTGAACCAGCATAACCCTTAACAATAGTCTATAAAAATTTGCCCTTATACCCACAGATAAATGTAGCATTTGCCCCTTATCAAGAAAACTTCCCTTTGCAACAGATGGAGACTACTACAGAAAGCCACAACCAATAAAAAGGCAGAGTTGTGGCGCTCATTCCCAATGGGTAGACATTCCCACCTAAGGCTCAGGAAACATTGAGGAAGTGGAAAGATTGTAAGAGCCAGAGGACAAGGGAGTTTGCCATGAGATTGTAAATCCTAGAAATATTAGAAGCTACATGCATAAGTCTAGCCAATATGATTACCCAAATATGAGCTGAACAAGAATGACACCAGTAACCAAACCACACTGAATGAAGAAAAGCCTATGACACCTCAACCCAGAAGCAAGAACTAACTATAGGCAACAGAGGAAGAGATGGCCTTCCCCATGGAAAAGCACACTAGTCAGTGTCCAGTGCTAAATGTTCAGCCCTGAAAACATACATACAGGTAGTAATTATTACATTACTGAACAGTAATATTTAGGAATTTATATGTATACACATACACACAGTCATATAATAACAGTTAATGAAAATAGGGCCATTAATTTGAAGGAGAGTGGGGAGCAGCATATGAAAGGGTTTGGAGGGAGGAAAGGGAAAAGAGAAATGTTGTAATTAAATAAAAATTTTAAAATAGTTAATCTGTTTTCATGTGGATAAAGAAACAAGAAAGGCAATCACTATTGTCAGCAATGAGTAGGCACAGGGGAGAAATGAGGTCCTGAGACCCAAGGAGAAAGCAACTTGATGAAGTAAATATATAAAGTTCAAGAATAACTTTTCCTGCATTTGGTTTCTTTTGGCATTGGGATGAATGGAGTGAGAGTATAAGTTTCACTTAGTAAAACATTGACTTGGGTCTTTGGAAAAGGAGTCCCTCCATCGCACAGCATCTGAAATTTGAAACTGTTCTTGATTCTTACAACAGCCAGTTGAAAGTCATCAATTGCTGCTCCAGAAAACTTATTATTTCTTAAACACAGAAGGTTCATGAGCTGACCATAGGCTTTCTTGTTTGATAGTTTGATTTCATGTTGAAGAATTTTTACCTCAATTGTCAAGAATGGGAACATACAGGAACTGCTGATTTACAGCGCTAGCTAGTTGGTGTCAG
This sequence comes from Chionomys nivalis, assembly GCF_950005125.1. NCBI lineage: Eukaryota > Metazoa > Chordata > Mammalia > Rodentia > Cricetidae > Chionomys > Chionomys nivalis. Next base: position 36,724,033 of record NC_080089.1, read on the forward strand.
ATGACCCAGAGAGAACTCTGCCAAGACCCAAGTCTGTCATCTCATTATATCACCTCATGCTGATTTTCAGCAAGGCCATTTATTGTTTCGCTTAAGAGAAAGTGAGTTAAGATTCTTCTGGGTTTTATCTTTGGTCTACTTTCTTGTCTATTTGCAGTGTCTCTCCAAGTCACATGATTTTCATAGTCACCAATGTGATGCCAACTTTCTAATATGTAACTCTGACCCTGACTTTTTAATATGTAATGAGTTTTGGAATAAAAGCATGAAAACGCTGTCAACATGGATGCAAATTGAGATTTTTCTATCAGTCAAGGAGTGATATTTCTTTGAAGCATGTAGATAAATATATTACTCTTTATGTCCATGAGGCATCTTTGGTTATTCTAAACATGAAAGGACAGAGATAAGCAAGAGACATCAAATAGTGAAAGGAGAGCCCAAGGAGCACTTAGGGGGTTCTTGGGAATAAAGGATAAGTGCCAGAGCCAAGGAACATTTAGGGGGTTCTTGGGAATGAAGGATGAGTGGCATGCTACATTCTGAGGAACAGATGGGAAGGTGTCTGTGTCCAACTTAGTGTGATCCTCATTCTCAGCCCAGATCACACTCTCCTGTCACACTTCTGTAAGTGAAATTCATTTGGCAAGTGCATCAGCTCCTAGTATCCAAGGTTTGTTGTCGTGGTATGAGCATGTAAGGACTCAAGTGGATCTTTCTGAACACATATGGCACCTGGAAGTGGGCAGTCCAGGACTGATGTGGCAGAGCTGAGTCACTGAGGACGTGATCTTTCTTTTCTCAGCTAAGAGTTCATTCTCAAAGATGCGTTATGGTTTCCAGATGGCCACTATGATTTTATGGTTTTGTTCACATTTTAAGCAGAAGGAAGACATGGGAGTGAGCAAGAGAAAGCAGAAGGGTGCTGTACCTATCCAATAAGCAACTTCTACTGACATTTTGTTAGTCATTTTACTTGCATGGGAGATGGGGAAACTTAGCATTCAATTGGAGAACATTAGCACTCTAGAAAACAATTTTTTTTTTTTGCTAACAAGTAGGGGAATGTAGGGGAATGGCTAGCTAGAAGTTTTTAGTAAAGGATTGGCTTCCACCTACCTAGAAGGAACAGGTCAGAACTGGGTAACATATTCCTATTTTTGATTCTGTGGTCCAGTCTAAAAGAGGAAAGTTTATTGAGTGGATTAAGAGAGGATAGATAAGATTGAAAGAAAGGGAGTAGCATAATAAACCCACTGTCCCTATAACTGGCTTGTGGGAGCTGAAATGAAGCAAAATCTTGGCAAGGTCAAGCTATGGCTGTGCTATCACATTTTCAATTCTCCTGTCTCCCATTGGGCGAATTTAGGGTCTGAGTTCTGAGAAGGAGGTGAGGTTACTGGCCTTTTTAAAGACATAATGGTAATTTGTTCCCCTTTGGATCCTTGAATTTATTCTTACTGCTGAAATCTCACAGAAGAGAAATAAGTGATTAATATTGCTGTGTCATTACAGAAATTAGGTAAAAACTATTATTTGGAAAAGCTTTACAAAGCTGTAAGTTACAACCCAAAATTAATATATAACATTATGACAGATTAATAAGCAAAGTATTGAGGGAAACGACTTCCTGTCACACACATTATTTATAAGAATCAGCCACGTTTTCATGGATGATTCATTTCAAAACCCCTTTGGATTCCTGGCACCCCAGACAGTACTGACTCCCAGATATACTATGATTTATGCACACATATATAGCCATCATAAAGTTTAATTTTCAAATAAAGCATAGTAAAAAATTAACAACACCAATAATAGAATAATTAAAATATGCTTTAATAAAATTACCAGCATTACTATTCTTGTGTTTTGAAGCAATTAACAAATCAAACAAAGTTGCCTTGGACACAATCATCATACTAATGTAACAGTTTGGTACCCAAGAAGGTCACTAAAGTGGCGAGTAGCATGTACAGCATGTTTTTGAAAGGCAAAGGGATGGTTCTTTTCTCAGGGAGGATTGAGTAGAATGCTGGAAAATGTTGCTGAGAATGCCATAGGATTTATTTATTTATTTACACTGAATATCTTCTGATTGTGGTTAATTACAGGTAGCTGAAACTACGGAAAGTGAACCCACTGACATATCAAAGTGAAATAGACCGCATTTTTGACCAGCATGTAACAAACTAAAAACTATATCATCAGAAAACAAAATTTCTATTACCTTTGTTATTAATGTTCTCTATTAAGTTACATTTAAATCACAAAACATATAGTAAAGTATATGAAAATATCATGCAATACATTGCAAATTGTGGGATATGTAAAGGGAGAATAATCTTATATATTATACTGAACAATGATATGAATTAAGTACTTAATAGGGTAGAAAGAAACATAGAAAAATTAATTAAAGTAAAAGAGGGAAGGAGATAGTAAAGCTAAAAGGAAAACAAATTGAATTGGAAAGCAAACAACAGCAATGTTAATAAATACCTTTCTTGAAGCCAATGATATGACCAGTATCTGCTATTCTAATATAGAAAGATGGGAAGAAGAGTAAATTTAAAAAGACATAGAGATGGAGGAAATAAGACAGTAGGACAAATGAAAAGCTAAATGACAGTTTTCATTAATAGTTAAATGATTATAAAAATCAGTTTTTATGGCAAACTTTGTTCAGATGAAAAAAAAAGCGATGTAGTTGTCAAATGATTAAAACACAAAAATGCTAGTTGCAGATGGTTTGCCCAGGAATTCTACCAACGAACAGAGAATTCAAATATTAAACAATTCAGAGCCCAGACAAAGAAAGAAAATCCTTGTTTTTATGAAGTCAACATAACTTGGGTCAAAAATCTGAAAGACTGCATTCAGAACAGAATTACAGACAAATCCTCACTTCCCTGAACAAACTGTAAGAAATATTAGTAAATATTCAGCAACAGAGAAGAGTAACACATTACATCCAAATAGAGTTTACTCCATGGGTGCATGAATAGTGCAGTATTAAACCTATTCTTTCAGCTCCTTTCCCTTTCTTCTTTCATATATATATATGAATATATATATATATATGCAACCCATGCTGATCTTGACCTCACCAAGTAGTCAAGACTGGTTTGTACTCTGGATCCCCTTGCCTCAGCCTTCTGAGTGCTGAGATTTCAGGCATAAGCCTTCAACTTTGGCTGGGAGTCACTGATTTTTTTTTTTCCTTTTCTGGTGTATACACACGTGCACTTCTGCTTGTGTGCACAAAAGTGTGTGTAGATGTTCATAGAGGGCAGAAGTCAATCTCAGGATTTGTGGTATCCACCTTGATTTTTGAGACAGGGTCTTTACTGGCCTAGCCTGGAACTCCCCAAACATACTCACCTGATCAGAGCCCTGGACAGCTGCCTGGGTTGGCCTCCCAGGACTACAACTATAAATGTGACACCACACTTGGAATTTTTCCTGAGAATTCTGGGGATTTAACTCAGGTCTTCATATTTGCATAGCAGGCAATTTACTGACTGAACTGGCTCCTCACCCCTTTGAATGTTTCCTAATGAAAACATTTAATTAATGGAATTTTAATAACAATTAATTTCAACATGAAGAACTTGCAGTAGTTTAATAGAGCTCAGTAGAAAAAGAATGAACTCATCTGCAAAGGAAGAGACAATTTATGATTCATTTTTGATAGATTCATTTCATAAAAGGATATTGATTGGAATAACTTAAAGACTGTATCTCTTTTCCTTTCTTTTATTTAAATGCTAGAACTAGAGTCTCAATTGGCCATCTTTACTTGTTTTCATTTCTAGTCATCTATGATCATCAAAATACTTTATCCTAGCACACAATTACTAAATTTTATTTTGTAATCATATATTACTAATACAATGAAGCTACATTTTGAAGAATGTTAACTGCATTGTTTATGTTTAACTCTAGCTTCTTTTTGTTTCTAGAATATTCTAAGATTTGGAAACATAGTCTAAGCCCCAGGCCTGATAGAATCAAAGACAAAACAAACTGAGTATACTGTCCAGCTAATTTTTTCTATCTTTTTATTTAACTTACATCATGTATTTTGACCCCATTCATTTTCCCATCCCTTCGCATCTGTCCTCTACCCCTGCTTCCCTCCCCAAATAAAACAAAATTTAAGAGATGAAAAGGAAACAAAAAAGCAAAAGATTAAAGATCTTGTCATGGAAGCTGCAGTGTGACACAGTGAGTCACATAGTAGACCTGTGGTCCATGTATCTTCATTTGCAAGTGTTCATGGCAAAGTGTCCGAGGTCTCTGGTTTCTATTACACTATTGATGCTCACTGGGACTCTCCCTGGCTATCCTGTTGCTGCCCTGTGTCATGGAGATCCTGCAGCTTTGGGTCTGTGGGTCAGGTCCCTCCGTGTGTTCCAGCAGATCACAGATGGGGTGGATGTTGGGGCAGGCCAAGTCATAACCCTGGTTCTGTGCCTGGGCAGCTGCAGGGTTAGTTCACATGCCAGTTCTCCTTGTCCTCACCATCAGGGTGAGCTCTCCAGCATTGCCCAGACTAATTTACCTCTTGCCTCAAGGGGTGGGGCCAGTTCTCCTGCTTTCACAGCCTTAGGATGGGCTCTCCCACACCTATAACACCAGGGCCAGTTCTATTGTGCTGTCCTCTACCCATACCACACATGTCAGATGAGTAATGGGGACAGCTCTCCCTTGCTCACAATATCCAGGTTGGATCACCCTCACCTCTGACCACCAGAATAGCTCTGTTGTGCTGCCTAAGTGAGGAGCAGGGCCTGCTTTCCTGAGTGCTGCAGCTTGTAAGGGGGAGGGCCAGCTCTCTCCTCTGTTGCAGGCAATAAGGGTTGAGGAATAAGGGGGAGACATCTTTCCTCCACCCATACAGCTACATGACCCAGGAGTAGTGGGGACAGCTCTCTCATGCTTACAACTTTCAGACTCATCCACACTACCGCCAACAGGGTCGGTTCTATTGTGTTGCCCAGGTGAGGTGCAAGACCTGTTCTCCCAAGTGTTGCAGCCAGTTGGGGGCAGAGATAGTTCTCCCGTCTTGTGACTCCAGTTCTTCCAGATGCTTCAGGGGTTGATAGGTGGGTGGGGGCTTTGATTTTTGATCACTAATGTATTTAGAGTTTGCTAGTACAATGAAAAAAAAAAGAGACTTAATCTTGAAACCTGTGGAGTAGATGGCATACTTTTTTATGTGACTCTTCCTTGTCATTTGTTTTTTACAAAGCGGAAGTGACATGTCCACTCTACTTACAGCGTATTGTTTTCTAGAGAGTCACAGAGTCAGATTTAAAGAATCTGCTGCTCACCAGACTGGGGGGTTGCACTTTAAGGCCATCATTATGTGGCACCAGCTGATTGACTTGTGAACATTCAGTGAATTCTAGGAAGAAATGACATCGATTTGTAAGTTTTAGGAGTGGGAGAATTGACAGAGGAATGGAAATAGAACAATCACCCTGAATCCCAGAGAGCAAACTGGAGAAATAACTGATATCGAACATAAGAGGATTGCCACGTAGATGATGCCCTGAATCCCACTGGTGGGGGATAATCTAATCTTGCTTTGATTTCAAAAGAGATGAGTACTCGATAGTGGGCAAACAAAGCTGTCTGCAGAGAGATGGTGAATTGTTGTTCACTTTTAACAATAGCACTCACAGGCCTGGGAAATGGGCTAGCTTAATTCTGGGACGGTGTTAGACTTACAAGGACATTGCATGTAGTTGAATATGTAGCTTGTGTCACATAACTTTGCATATTTAAATAAAATATATAAAAATATTTTCTAATGTAATTTAGTTAAATAGGTTTTGGGGGTAAGAATGAAAAACAATGGAATCCATTTTACTTTCACAATTTATTTTAAAGAGTCTTAGAGGATGTGTAAAATTTAAGTTATTAAATGATCTTGACATGGCTATAAACACTTATTTTACAGGAACATATTTAGGCTATAGATTGTACTGGCAAGCATTTAAAACCAAGGGACACAAAAACTAAAACTATTTTATGAAATCATGAATTCATCAGATCAGTCATTCCTTCAGCATTTATTGTGTTCCTAGGGTGTTACATGAATAGGTGCTATAATGAGCAATAAGCGATTCTACAAAAAATACTTATACTCAACGTTCAAATTTGTTTATGTTGGATTTCTTTATTGGTGCCTTGTCTGTGATTGTAATGTCTTTTCTGTTTTGACTTTCTTCATTGTACGATTTAGAAAGTGCCCATTAAGCATCTGCAAATTAAATGTATTCAAGTTGCTTAATTTGAATGTTGATTTAAAGAACATTTTAAAAAGTTTATGGTTTTTAATAAGGCATTGAAATTTTATATAAGGTGTTATGTAAAATCCATGGTTATACATTTCAGGGGCTTGAAAAAGATTCAAAATATGAATTTGCTGCTAAATTCTTTTTTTTTTTTTTCTCCTTCACATGACAGTGTTATTGAATCACCAGCACAACCTGGTGGCTACTTAAGTGAACTGCCTGGTGTAGTGTGAAGGTTCTGTTTGTGTCTTTTTTCTAGTACTAGTCAGGCAATATAAACCACTTTGAATAGTTTATCATCTGTAATTAAAGTTTGCTCAATGTTTTGTAAAGCAAATATAACCTCTTTAAACCTAAACAATGTGCTGATCTACTAACATACTGACTGGAAGTTTTTTTTTTTTTTTTTTTTTTTTTTTCTGTACAGCAGGATTAGTTTCTGGACAGCAAGAATGACATGCACTCTTTCTCCCAAATCTTCGTACTTCATATTTTATGTATTTAGAACATTTTGAAGGCTTGTGGGTCTTTACAGATGATTGATATCCACTTAAAAGAGTTTGAGTAGCTTGTTTTTGTTGGGTCTGTGATGTCTTTTGCTAGGGAGGAAGAGATGGCCTTTTCTTCAAGTAACTGTATTTAAGGCAGAGCTAGGCAGACGTGGAATGGTTGTTCACCAGAGTTGTCTTAGGTCTCTCACCAAAGACTTGGGTGATTGCACCAAAAGACCTCTAACCCTGAGATTTTAAAATGACAAATGATTCACTAAGTTGAATAACATCTGAAGAGTTCCCACTAATTATTGCAAGAATTCAACTCCTGAGAACCCACTTACATGTTTGTGAGAGTCTCCAGAGAGAATGGGTTGTGCTCAGGGGTCTGTCATCCCACTGAAGCACTGCCAGCTTCCTGAACACCCTCTGGCCTTCCCTTGCCACTTTCTTCCTCCTTCCCTAAGTCACAGGTTATCACTCTGGTGGAGGGGAGGGAAGATGCTCCTGCATCTGTGCTTTTTGCAGCTTCACCTGCTACCTTCTCTCTCCAGTAAGTGGACTGCAGAATACAGACCCACTCTCTAAGGTCCTTTTGCTAGCTCCCAGCAGGGAGTCCCACTGCTACACTGACTGGCTGCTTTACAGATGTTGGCTATTTTCATCTTGCTTTTCTGTACAAGAAGCATCTAAATGAGTCCTCGAGTTATTCTGGGCCCCCCACTTGGCTTGGTGGCACAGAACTAAATTGTTTCCTGAAGGGTTCATTCCAGCTAACAAACATGAATGCAAAACTCATCATCTTTCTATGATTTCATAAAGCCTACATGCTCATCAAACACTATGAAACTTCTTTGGTCTTCTCTGGGTGCTGCTATGTAAGTACTGATTTTACTGATTCTGGTAAATACGACAAAATTTAGTGAGGGTTTGCGATAAAATTATAAGCTAAAAAGGCTAAAAAACAATAAAAATCTAAGTGAATCACAGATTAAAAACATTATCACATTAGGTTAAAATATATACACCATGTAATAGTATATGAGGTATTAGGTTTACATATTGAGCAAATATATTTTGGATGCTATTTATTTATTCATTTATTTTTATCACCTCCATTTTTTGAGGTGCAGAATGATGGAATTTTATTACATATTTTTCATAATGACTGCAGTTTTTCCTCCCTCCTCTCCTCCAGTTTCCCTGCTCCCTATCTACCCTTTCCCCTTCCACTCCTCCTCTGTCTCCATTCAGAAAGGGGCAGGCTTCCCATAGGTTTGAGCAAAACTTGATACATCAAGATGAGGCAGAACCAAATGCTTCCCCTCAATGCATCAAAACTGGGCCAGGTAATCCAGCATGGGGAACAGGTTCCCAAAAGCTAACTAAGCACTAGGGATAGGTCCTGTTCTCATCGCTAGGAGCCCTACAAAGAGACCAAGCTCCACAACTGTCACACACATGCAGAGGGCCTAGGTCAGTCCCATCTAGGCTCCTCAACTGTTGGTCCAGAGACCATGATTTCCCATGGATCTCAGGTCAGCTGTCTCTGGGGGTGCCCCCATCATGAGCCCCTTGGCTCATGTAATCCTTCTCCCTATCTTCAGCAAAACTCCCAGAGCTCAGTCCAGCACTTGGCTGTGGATCTTTTCATCTGCTTCCATCAGTTACTGGACAGAGTATCTCTGATGAAAATGAAGGTAGTCACCAATATGATTACAGTAGATTTAAGGTACCCTCTCCACTTCTGCTTGGGTCCTTGTGGATTCCCGGGGTTATTTATGTACCCAATCAAATCCCTAGTTCACCATATTGTGAGTTCTGTGGGTATAGGGATCTCTGCTTTGTTTTGTATCACACACCAAGTTTAGCACTTACTAATACCTTGAATTAATATAAATCATCATCAGCATCTCTATTTGCTTAGGCAATTTAAGAAATTCACCATTGTAAGAAAAATGAGAGCAATGAATGTGGTGTGTGTTAACTTCATAAACATGAGCAAAAATTTCTCTGGAGCACACAGCAAAGCTCTCCCAGGCTCTTTCCTGTGGCGATGAGGCAGTCTCTACATTCTTCCCCAGCTACACAGAGTCAAGCTGTAAAATTTGCATTAAGCTTCTTCATCCATATTCATTTCAGAGCCCGGAATAACCAAGATGGTGTCAAAAGATGAAGCTGCAATAAATTTAGTTTGAATACCTTACTTAGTTTTTATTCACAGTTCTGGAATCCAGCAGTTCTCAGAACTAGAACAAGCTCAAAGAATGGCAGGGCTACCACATGATCATACATTTATGGACTGAAACAGAAATTATGAACTATACCGGTTATAGCTTAGGGCTTTGTTTATTCAACCGCCTGATTACCATGGGCTGTAGCCCAGCTGCCTTGAGTAGTGAGTTCTCATCTATATGCCCTATGCTGGGTGTAATTAATTAGGAAGGACTAATATATGGAGGCATTTTCAAGGCCTGAATTTAACTTAAATTAACAGCAGACAACGTGAGCTGTATTTGAACATAAGGGACAGCAGCCTTCATCCCTATACTCCTGTATTAGGAGGTCACACATTGAATGTTTTCAATCCCACATTTTGTTGGGTCTGCTGTCTCGTTCTATTGGTGCCTCTATTCCTTTTGAGACCTGACTAGATACTTACCCTAAATACTGAGCTATATCTTAGCTATTACCCACAGTTAACCAATGTTAACTTTTTGTTATATTTCTTCCCCATTCTAATTTGTAATTACCATAAACTATTCCATTGTAGAACTGATGTTCTTGGGGATGTATCTTACTTGTTACATTTGACTCTTTTCTCTTGCGGTTCCCTGCTTTGTTCAGACCTCTCATGCCACATTATATACCCCATCTCTTTTTGATCTAAGTCATTTTTTTTTCTTGCGTTATTAATCTACACATTACTCTCTCCATTGAGACTCCCAGCCTCTTAAGCCAATCTTCCTGTTTGGGCATCCATGCACATATGTGTACAAAACGGTTTTGTAGGTTCTCCTGGAGTTGAAACACTTCCAGGACAAAGGCCTTAATTAAATGTCTTGTCATCATTTTAAGACGTCAGTGGTAGAAGATTTCTAAATTTGGAAATATATAGTAGAGGTTAGTGTTGAGGCAGAAGAAAGAACAATCCATGACACATGGTATTTTTAAATTATCTGTTGTTCTTCTGTTATTGTTGTAAAAAGCCCATGAAGTTCAAAGTCACAGTGAATGTAATTAACACTGTGCTGGATTTAGCTGGCCATCAAAGGGTCACGTTTTTCTTATCAAACTTTCCGAGAGTGTGATTTGAGTGTAGCACTAATTAGGTAATGCAGGTGAACTGGGTCCTTTTGATCATATTCTTCCCTATAATTTTGAAAAATTATTTTATATTCTTATAGCTTTCTGTGGCAACTACCAAACTGCAGCAAATGAGGCTGATATTTTATAAAAAAAAACCCTCAATATTGAAATGACAATAATGTCATCACTTGCCACAACAGGAAATTAAAATTTTCCATTTTGAAAAGTCAGGTACAAGAAAGGCTGCAAAAGCTACTGCTTTCAGTGTTTCTGTGATTAATTGTGATGTGAGTTAAGACACCTTACAACATTCCTTTTTTTTTTTTGAGACAGTGTTTCTCTGTGTTGCTCTGGCTGTCTTGGAACTAACTTGTAGACCAGGCTCAGAGATCTGCCTGCCTCTGCCTTCCGAGTTCTGGAATTAAAGACGTCTGCTACCACTGCTTGGCTTCCTTACAATATTCTTTAACATTTTTTAATGTTTACAACTTAGGAATGTACATAATTTTCATAGATATGCCTCTGACAGGTAGTTCCTGGTTTGCTTTATCATGTAAGAAAGGTACTGTGTTGAGGTTTATGTTGACAAACAAAACAGATTCTATGAATTGATAGAAGGAGTAATAGAGATACAGAGACTTGGAATGATGCTGTAAAACCATGCGCAGAGAATTAGCAAATAAACTCGTCAGCTGTCAAGAGCAGGACACATTTCTGCATCAGTGGAACTTTTCTGCTCCCCAATACTATAAGCCTTGATCCTGTTGCAGTCATAGATGGTTCCCAATGGTTCCCTCTGTGTGCATGCTCAGGAGGGAGCATGCAATTTATTAAGCTTGGGAAGATGCACCTGTGTTTGGTTTTGAACGTTTCTACCACAGGCTTGTGGGTTTGAAGTTTGGTCTCTGATGTAGTGATGTTAAATTGTGGGAAACATTTAAGAGGTGGCGCATAGTGGGAGGCGAGGTGCAGATACTTCCCTTTTTAGGAATCAGTGTTGGTTTCTCCAAATGACTTAGTTTTCTTAGAGCTAGTTGATGTTATAAAGCACACACCTGTCCGTGCTATGTGTGGTTGATTCTCTTCCAGATTTTATTGTGATCTGGTGGCACAGGGAGGGGGCTCTCACCAGAGGCTGAGCAGTTGACACTGCCCAACCTTAGATCTTTAGTCAGAAACTGTGAGCTAAATAGATTTTATTTATAAAGAGAAGTTTCACTTATTTGTGATAGCAAAATAGAAGGGGCTACAGCAGTTTATTTTCTGGTTTCTACATCTAAAATTGCCATTTATATAATGTTATATATAAATGAAATCTTTCTTCATGTATGATCATACTATGATCTCCACAATGTACTGTGAAGTGGACAAAACCTTCTTATTCGTGTCCCAGCCTTCTGCTGGTCTGCAAGCCTGCTACACAGGGATCGTGCAAACTCTTCACTACCCTTTGGAGTTTGTTCTACCATGAATCCTGTCTTACTCTTACTCTAGATTCCCCCAAGAAATGGTAGATAATAGAGTTAGAAGATTTTGGATGAAGTTATAGATTTATAGAAGAAACATATGTAAGATATTCTTTGGACGTTATTGTAACTATAGCTAGTGTTGATATATTAAATCATTGAAGAGACGCAATCGGCTGTAAACAGAGTCTGCATGTGTGTTCCAGGCTGCTCAGACCCAAATAATCACACAGAAACTACATTAATTACAACACTGTTTGACCAATTAGCTCAGGATTCTTATTAACTAACTCTTACATCTTAAATTAACCAAATTCTATTAATCTATGTATCTCCACTAGGCTGTGACCTACCTAACAGCAAGGTTCTGTCATCCTTCTCCTTCTGCAGCTACATGGTGTCTCTCTGACCCTCTCTACTCTATCTATATATCTCTGTTCAGATTTCCCACCTGGCTTTACTTTGTTAAGCCATTGGTTGAAGCAGCTTTATTCATTAGTGAATAAAAGCAACACATATATAAATGACATCCCACATCAATCGGTATTAAGCTTTCTTAGCACAGAAGTAATATCTGAGGTTAATTGTTAATTAGATAGGTTTTAGAAAATCACTACATAGATACTTCAAAATGTTACATATAGTAAATACATACAATTTTGTATATTAATGGAAACTACATGAGTTTGATAAAGCAAGTGGGAAGACAGTGTATCTAGATGCTATCGTTAGTTTAATATTGGTGTGATAACGCATACGAGTTCTTTAACAGATGAGTACAGTGCCGTTGACAGCTAACAGTTCACTCCTCTGCTTCTTCTAGGAAGGGTAACTTGGGAGCTGAGGGGTGGACTTGCAAATAGACTTTTGTCATCATATTCATTATACTTAAAATAAATTTGTAACTTTTGACCCATAGTGATACAGTACAAACTCAACAAAACTAATTACGCAGAAAACTAAGAGCTATCTTCAAGGCTGGCAGAGAACTGGTGTGTGCTATACCTGTACAGGTGACCATGAATGGGGACCTGAGAAACATACTTTTCACATACTTTCCAAATTCTAAGAAATGTTCTAAAGCTATATATGGAGGAAGTAACTTACTCCCACAACAATTACCATTTTAATTTTATAGATGATGTTAGCAGGGATTAGAGAAATTATGTAGCTTGTTTAGAAAGAACTCTAGGTTTATTGATTTTTTTTTGTATGTGCACACACACACACACACACACACACACACACACAGAGCACATTCTGACTCATACTTCCTCCTTCTCCTTCCCTTCCTTCCTTTCCTTCTCTTTAGCTCCCTTTCTCCTACACAGTTTTTCTTTTATTTTTATATCTTATGTACATACACAATTTTATATCTCTATATATAATATCAGAACAACAAATTAGAGAAAACATGACATTTGTTTTTTTGTGATTAGTGTAATTCAATGAATTATTTTTGAGAGTTGGACTCAACTCACTATTGCTTTAAATATTTCTGAGGAGTGTTTCTGTCAAAATCTCTATTATTTCTGTTTTCTTCTTTTTTGTGTTGTTTGAACATGCATTAAAATATGTTTGACTTATCTACAGTATTTTAAGGTTTATATAACTGAATAAACATGCATAGTATATATATGTCTGCGAGTTCACCTGGAGTTTAAATCCTTGCCTTTGTATGTCTCTTTATCCTTTTCTGTTTATATAGAATTGTCTTAAATATTTCTTCTTCATATATTTAAAATGTATACAATGATTGAACATCTTTTAGATCCAAGAATAAAATTTAATTTTGAAAATTCACGAGGAAAACAAAAGTCTAATATCTTCCTCCTATTTTTGGTCTGTGTTTTGTCTTCCCTCCTGTTCCACAAAATTATTTTTTATCTTTTTTTTGTTGCTGGTTGTTTGTTATTTGATCAGTACTTCACTGTGCAGCCCTTGCTGTCCTGAAACTTGCTCTGTAGACCAACCTGGTCTCAAACTCAGAGAGCCTCCTACCTCTTCCTCCTGAGTGCTGGTATTAAAAGTGTGCACCACCAGTACCTGGCTCAAAGAATGTTTTATTTTTTAATTTTTGTTTATATACTTGTATCTTTTCTAGATTTTAGATTTTGGATGGGGATGATCCATCTGTTTTTCTTTGGTGAGCATGGTGTGGTTCTCATCCGTTCCTGGAGGATATTTTACTGATGTAAAATCACATGTTGACAGTTTTCAGCTTTGGTACTTGAAGCCTGTTTTACTTTTAGCATTTCTGCTTTTAATGTCTCTGTTGAGAACTAACAGCACTGCTATTGTATCATTTGTTATGGTGCTGTTGGTCTTCAAGACTCTATATTTGCTTGCCAGTCTTTTTTCTATATTGCTCAATTGAGAAATTTCTGTTTTATTTTTCAGTCCTTCAGTTCTGCTTTCTGTATCTTAGCTTATTTCCTCTAGAGTTATCATTTGTCTTATTTAGTCTGCATTTCCTTTGATAAGATTCTCTATTTCTGACCCGAGACTTCTATTTTTTTCTTTCATTTCCTCAGACATTTTATTATAAATACTTATTAAATAATTATGTGCCTGGATTAGATGCATTAGCACCAATTCTCTATGTTTTCCATCCTTCCTTTCTCCTTCCGTCTATTCCTTCTCTTTTCCCTCTCTCCACCCTCGGGTGTCAGCTTCCCACTCACTTTCTGTAGGAGGTAGTACAGTTTCTTTCTTGTCACCACAACACAGGACTTGACCAAAGCAACTGAAGAGAGGGGGTTTTACTTCTGCTCATAGTCCGACATTGTGGAAAGACATGGCATTTAGAGACACTCTGTTCTGGACAGTGGAACTGGAGGTTGTGGCTACTGTTTTCTCTTAACTTGAATGATCAGGAGGCAGAGAGAGCAAACCAAAAGAGGGAGGCTGCTATAACCTCCAAAAGTCCATTGCTAATGGCCTACATCTGTCAGTTGGCACCAAATCTCAAAGATTCTAAAACCTCCCAGACAACACCACTAATTGAGGAACTGGTGTTGAAACATGAACGTTTTACATCTAACTTATAGTAGCCAGGACGAGTTTTCAGCAGTGTTTGACAGGGTAAAGATTTTGCTTTTAAAAATTTCACTTGCAAAAGTATCAATTTTATTTTCTTTGGCTAGAAAGCTGAATTTGAAGAGGAAATAGAAGTGGGGGTGTATCTGTGGTAGAGGGGAGGCACACACACACGGTGGGAGGTAGTGGTAAGGATGGAGGGAGAGGAAACTGATTGAGATAAATTGTATGAGAGAAGAATCTATTTTCGATAAAAAAATTAACAGCTAACATTCACACACAAGTGCAAAAATATCAGTATTTTCCTGATGCCAGTCTTTTATCTATGGGTCTGAGCTATTTGGGAAACAGTAGAAAACCAGGAAATTTATCATCATGCTTCTCTTTTTTTTTTATTCTTTTTTAATTAAAATTTCCAACTGCTCCCCGTTTCCCATTTCCCTCCCCCTCCTCCCACATATTACCCCCTCCCCCCTCCCCTCCCCCATCCCCACTCCTCTTCTCCTCCCCCCAGTACATTCCCCCTCCCTCTCGATACTGAAGAGCAGTCCAAATTCCCTGCCCTACAGGAAGACCAAGGTCCTCCCACTTCCATCCAGGCCCAGGAAGGTGAGCATCCAAACAGGCCAAGCTCCCACAAAGCCAGTTCATGTATTAGGATCGAAACCTAGTGCCTTTGTCCTTGGTTTCTCATCAGCCTTCATTGTCTGCCATGTTCAGAGAGTCCAGTTTCAACCCATGCTTATTCAGTCCCAGTCCAGCTGGCCTTGGAGAGCTCCCAATAGATCAGTTCCACTGTCACAGTGGGTGGGTGCACGCCTCGTGGTCCTGATTTCCTTGCTCATGTTCTCCCTCCTTCTGCTCCTCATTTGGATCTTAAGAGCTCAGACCGTTGCTCCAAATTGGGTCTCTGTCTCTCTCTCGATCTATCGCCAGATGAAAGTTCCTGTGCCATTCTCCTTGGCCTCTCGTCAGCTCTCATTGTCCGCCACATTCAGAGAGTCCGGTTTTATCCCATGTTTTTTCAGTAGCAGTCCAGCTGGCCTTGGTGAGCTCCCAATAGATCGGCCCCACTGTCTCAGTGGTTGGGTGCACCCCTCATGGTCCTGACTTCCTTGTTCATGTTCTCTCTCCTTCTGCTCCTCATTATAACCTTGGGAGCTCAGTCCGGTGCTCCAGTGTGGGTCTCTGGCTCTATCTCCATCCATCGCTAGATGAAGGTTCTATGGCGATATGCAAGATATTCATCAGTATGATTAAAGGATAGGTTCATTTCAGGTTCCCTATCCTCAGGTGCCCCAATGAACTAACTGGGGACATTGCCCTGGGCATCTGGTAGCCATTCCAAGTTCAAGTCTCTTGCCAACCCTTAGGTGGCTCCCTTACCTAAGGTATGAGTTTCCCTGCTCCCCTATCCAACCTTCCTTTATCCCCATTCACCCGATTCCCCCAGTTCCCCTCATCTTCTCCTTCACACTTTTCTCTCCCCATCACCCCTCATCCCCATCCCACCCCACCCCCAAGATTCCCATTTTTTGCCCATCAATCATGTCTATTTCCCACAGCTGGGAGGATATCTATATGTTTTTCCTTGGGTTTACCCTCCTGTTTAGCTTCTTTAGGATCACAAATTATAGACTCAGTGGCCCCTATCCATGGCTAGAAACCAATTATGAGTGAGTATATCCCATGTTCTTCTTTTTGGGTCTGGGTTACCTCACTCAGGATCGTATTTTCTATTTCCATCCATTTGCATGCAAAATTCGAGAAGTCATTGTTTTTTACCGCAGAGTAGTACTCTAATGTGTATATATTCCACACGTTCTTCATCCATTCTTCCATTGAAGGGCATCTAGGTTGCTTCCAGGTTCTGGCTATTACAAATAATGCTGCTATGAACATAGTTGGACAAATGCTTTTGTCATATGATAGGGCATCTCTTGGGTATATTCCCAAGAGTGGTATTGCTGGGTCCAGGGGTAGGTTGATCCCAATTTTTCTGAGAAACCGCCACACTGATTTCCAAAGTGGTTGCACAAGTTTGCAGTCCCACCAGCAATGGATGAGGGTACCCCTTTCTCCACAACCTCTCCAGCAAAGGCTATCCTTGGTGTTTTTGATTTTAGCCATTCTGACAGGTGTAAGATGATATCTCAAAGTTGTTTTGATTTGCATTTCTCTGATCGCTAAGGAGGTTGAGCATGACCTTAAGTATCTTTTGGCCATTTTAACTTCTTCTGGTGAGAATTCTCTGCTCAGTTCAGTGCCCCATTTTTTAATTGGGTTAATTATCCTTTTAAAGTCTAGTTTCTTGAGTTCTTTATATATTTTGGAGATCAGACCTTTGTCTGTAGCGGGGTTGGTGAAGATCTTCTCCCAGTCAGTAGGCTGCCTTTTTGTCTTAATGACAGTGTCCTTTGCTTTACAGAAGCTTCTCAGTTTCAGGAGGTCCCATTTATTCAATGTTGCCCTTAATGTCTGTGCTGCTGGGGTTATACATAGGAAGCGATCTCCTGTGCCCATATCTTGTAGGGTACTTCCCATTTTCTCTTCTATCAGGTTCAGTGTGTTCAGATTGATATTGAGGTCTTTGATCCATTTGGAAATGAGTTTTGTGCATGGTGATAGATATGGGTCTATTTTCATTCTTCTACAGGTTGACATCCAATTGTGCCAGCACCATTTGTTGAAGATGCTTTCTTTCTTCCATTGTATACTTTTAGCTCCTTTATCGAAAATCAGTTGTTCATAGGTTTGTGGGTTAAAATCCGGGTCTTCTATACGATTCCATTCGTCGACTTCTCTGTTTTTATGCCAGTACCACGCTGTTTTCATTACTGTAGCTCTGTAATAGAGTTTGAAGTCAGGGATGGTGTTGCCTCCAGAAGTTCCTTTATTGTATAAGATTGTTTTGGCTATCCTAGGTTTTTTGTTTCTCCATATAAAGTTGATTATTGTCCTTTCAAGATCTGTGAAGAATTTTGATGGGATTTTAATGGGGATTGCATTGAATCTATAAATTGCCCTTGGTAGAATTGCCATTTTTACTATGTTGATTCTCCCAATCCAAGAGCAAGGGAGATCCTTCCATTTTCTGGATCCTCTTCAATTTCTTTCTTCAATGCCTTAAAGTTTTTGTCAAATAGATCTTTCACTTCCTTGGTTAGAGTTACCCCAAGATATTTTATGCTGTTTGTGGCTATCGTGAAAGGTGATGATTCTCTTATTTCTTTCTCTGCTTCCATATCCTTTGTTTATAAGACGGCGACTGATTTTTTGGAGTTGATCTTGTATCCTGCCACATTACTAAAGGCGTTTATCAGCTGTAGGAGTTCTTTGGAGGAGTTTTTGGGGTCACTCATGTACACTATCATATCATCTGCAAATAATGCAAGTTTAACTTCTTCCTTTCCAATTTGAATCCCCTTTATCCCCTTATGTTGTCTTATTGCTATTGCTAAAACTTCGAGAACTATATTGAAGAGGTATGGAGAGAGTGGACAGCCTTGGCGTGTTCCTGATTTTAGTGGGATGGCTTTAAGTTTCTCTCCATTTAATTTGATATTAGCTGTCGGCTTGCTGTATATAGCTTTAATTAAATTTAGGTATGACCCTTGTATCCCTAATCTCTCCAAGACTTTTATCATAAAGGGATGTTGAATTTTGTCAAATGCTTTTTCAGCGTCTAATGAAACGATCATATGGTTTTTTTCTTTCAGTTTATTTATATGATGGATTACATTGATAGATTTGCGTATGTTAAACCAGCCCTGAATCTCTGGTATGAACCCTACTTGATCATAATGGATAATTTTTCTAATGTGTTCTTGGATTCGGTTTGCCAGAATTTTGTTGAGGATTTTTGCGTTGATGTTCATGAGTGAGATTGGCCTGTAATTCTCTTTCTTGGTTGGGTCTTTGTGTGGTTTTGGTATCAGAGTTACTGTAGCTTCATAAAAGGAATTTGGCAATGACTCTTCTGTTTCTATATTGTGAAATACCTTAAGGAGTATAGGTATTAGGTCTTCTTGGGAAGTTCTGGTAGAATTCCGCATTGAAACCATCTGGTCCTGGACTTTTTTTGGAAGGGAGGTTTTTGATAACCGCTTCTAATTCTTCACGACTAACAGGTCTATTTAGGTTGTTCACCTGGTCCTGGTTTAACTTTGGTATATGGTACTTATCTAAAAAAGTGTCCATTTCTTTTACATTTTCCAGTTTTGTGGCATACAGGCTTTTGTAGTAAGATCTAATGATTCTCTGAATTTCCTCTGTGTCTGTGGTTATGTCTCCCTTTTCATTTCTCATCTTATTAATTTGCAGATTCTCTCTCTGCTGTTTGATTAGTTTGGATAGGGGTTTATCAATCTTGTTGATTTTCTCCAGGAACCAGCTTTTTGATTTATTGATTCTTTCAATTGTTTTCTGTGTTTCTATTTTGTTGATTTCAGCCCTCAGTTTGATTATTTCCAGTCTTCTACCCCTTCTAGGTGAGTCTGCTTCTTTTTTTTCTAGAGCTTTCAGGTGGGCTGTTAAGTCTCCAATGTGTGCTTTCTCTGTTTTCTTTAAGTGGGCAGTTAGTGCTATGATCTTTCCTCTCAGGACTGCTTTCATAGTGTCCCATAGGTTTGAGTATGTTGTTTCTTTATTTTCATTGTCTTCAAGGAAGACTTTAATTTCTTTCTTTATTTCTTCCTTAATCCAGGCATGGTTCAGTAGTTGACTATTCATTTTCCATGAGTTTGTAGGCTTTCTGGGGCTAGCATTGTTGCTGAATTCTAGCTTTAATCCATGGTGATCTGATAAGATACAGGTGGTTATTAATATTTTTTTGTAACTGTGAATGTTTGCTTTGTTACCAAGTATGTGGTCGATTTTTGAGAAGGTTCCATGAGCTGCAGAGAAGAAGGTATATTCTTTCCTATTTGGGTGGAATATTCTATAGATGTCTGTTAAGTCCATTTGATTCATTACCTCCATTAATTCTCTTATTTCTCTGTTAGGTTTCTGTCTAATTGACCTGTCCATTGGTGAGAGAGGAGTATTAAAGTCTCCTACTATTAATGTGTGCGGTTTGATGGCTGCCTTGATTTTTAACAATGTTTCTTTTACGTACGTGGGTGCTTTTATATTAGGGGCATAGATATTCAGGATTGAGATTTCATCCTGATGAATTGTTCCTGTTATGAGTAGAAAATGTCCCTCTCCATCTCTTCTGATTGATTTAACTTTGAAGTCAACTTTGTTAGAAATTAGTATGGCCACACCTGCTTGTTTCCTAGGTCCATTTACTTGATAAGCCTTATCCCAGCCCTTTACTCTGAGTAGGTGCCTGTCTTTGTGGTTGAGGTGTGTTTCTTGTAAACAGCAGAATGTTGGATCCTGTTTTCGTATCCAATCTCTTAGTCTGTGCCTTTTTATAGGTGAATTGAGTCCATTGACATTAAGTGATACTAATGACCAGTGGTTGTTAACTCCGGTCATTTTTTTTAGTAGTAGATTTTGTGTGTTTCCCTTCTTTGAGATGTGCTGGTAAAGGGTCTCTAGATGGCTGAGTTACTGTGGTCATTGTTGGACTCCTTGATTAATGATTTTCCTTCTATTACTTTCTGTAAGGCTGGATTTGTGGCTACGTATTGTTTAAATTTGTTTTTATCCTGGAAGATTTTGTTTTCTCCATTTATAGTGAATGAGAGCTTGGCTGGGTATAGTAGTCTGGGCTTGCATCCATGGTCTCTTAGTTTCTGCAGTACATCTATCCAGGACCTTCTGGCTTTCATGGTTTCCATAGAGAAGTCAGGTGTAAGTCTGATAGGTTTACCTTTATAAGTAACTTGGCCTTTTTCCTTTGCTGCTCTTAGTATTCTTTCTTTATTCTGTATGCTTTGTGTTTTGATTATTATATGGCGAGAGGATTTTTTTTTTGATCCAGCCTATTCGGTCTTCTGTATGCTTCTTGAACCTTCATAGGTATATCTTTCTTTAGGTTGGGAAAGTTTTCTTCTATAATTTTATTAAATATATTTTCTGGACCGTTGAGCTGTGCTTCTTCTCCTTCTTCTATTCCTATTATTCTTAGGTTTGGTCTTTTTATTGTGTCCCATATTTCCTGAATGTTTTGTGATGAGAATTTGTTGGCCTTGCTGTTTTCTTTGATCAGCGTGTTTATTTTCTCTATGGTATCTTCAGAATCTGAGATTCTTTCTTCTATCTCTTGTATTCTGTTGGTTATGCTTGCTTCTGTAGTCTCTATTCGTTTACCTAGATTTTCCCTGTCCAGCTGGCCTTCTGTTTGTGTTTTCTTCTTTGCCTCCATTTCAGTTTTTAAGTCTTGAACTGTTTCCATTATCTGTTTGATTGTTTTTCCTTGGTTTCCTAGGGTATCATTCACTGATTTACTCAATTCTTTAAACTCTCTGTTATACTTCTCATCCATTTCTATAAGGGCATTTTTTACATGCTGTTTAAGGGCGTCAATCACTTTCATAAAGTCAATTTTATCTACTTCTTCATGATTAAGGTGTTCATGTCCTCCTGTTGGGAGGTCGCTGGGTTCTGGTGGTTTCATATAGTTTTTCAGATTGTTGGGTGAATTCTTGCATTGGCGCCTGCCCATCTCTTTCTCCGAATGGATCTTCTTTTACCGGATCAGGTCTCCTTGCCTACTGATGTACCTTCCCAGTGATGGCTCTCTGCAGTGATAGCTCTCCTGGTGCTCCAGTGATGTCTCTCCTTGCCCACTGCTGTCTCTCCTGGTGCCGAGATCAGATCTCCGTGCAGGTTGGGTAGTTCGTAAACAAAGCGCCTACCTTGGTTGGTGCAGGCAGGCCAGTGAAACAAAGGAAGTCTCGCCTGCCTACTTGCCCTGAGGATTTGCCCCCAGCGCCAGACAGACTGAGCTGGATGGTGTTATGTGCCCAAAGAGGAAAGGGGACAGAAGGAAGAAGGGTTCTGGATGCAAGCTGGTTGGGACAAGAAGAGAGAGGCAGTATGGGGGTGTAGAGCCCCTGCAGGGAGCCCAGGGAGTATAGGGAGGGGGATGAGGAACTTCAGAATTCCCTGTCCAGGGCTGCTTCCGCTGCCGCTGGTCACAAACTCACCCCACTGCTGTCTCTCCTGGTGCCGAGATCAGATCTCCGTCCATCATGCTTCTCTTATGTTCGGAGGTCGCCAGTCATTTCGCCTGATCCTCTACAACATTTTTCAAATTCTTGTGCGTATGTCTGTGTTTCCTTTTTTAAATAATTAATCAAGGTTATTTTGTCTGTAATTAGAAGTAGGAGCAGGGCAAAGAGCATATTTTCCATCTTGTTAGAAGTAAAACTCTTTGAAAAATATGTCTGTGTGCTAGTGAGATGGTTGAGCAGGTGAAGGTGTTGGCTGTGAGGCATGATGACCTGAGCTGGGTCCCCTGAACCTGCACTGTGGAAGAAGAGACCTGGCTGTCCCAGTCTGTCCTCTGGTCCCCAAGAATCATGCTAGGAATGCATACATGTACGCATATTCCCTGCCTCACACACACACAAAAAGATAATTAAAATAAAAAAAATGCGGCTGGAGAGAGGGCTCAAAGTTTAAGAGCACTGTTTGCTCTTCCCAGGTACAATTTTCTGCCACCACATAGTGACTCACTAAGATCTGTAATGACATCTGGTGCCCTCTTCTGGCCTGCAGCCATACATGCAGGCAGAATACTGTAAAAACATTTAAAGGGGTTTACTAAGATTAAAAGCTTCTTTTCATTTGTTTCAAGAGTCTTTATGATTGGATTTTGAAGCAGTTTTGTGATTTCCCGTTATTCTTAGATAAGTTTTTAAATCATTTTTATTTATTATTTTGAGATTATATTATTACATCATCTCCCCTTTCCCTTTCCTTCTTCTAAGTCTTCCCATGCACCCTCCTTGCTTTATGTTAAATTTATTAATTTTTCCATATTAATTATTGTTATATGCATAAATGTATGTATCAGATAATTTTAACATAGTATCATTCTAGAAATGCCTTCAGTGGTTCATTTTTTTCAACTTTGAGCTTTTATATAATATCCCTGTAAAGTTAAAGTTCTGACTTTATCTTGGACACAGAGGATAAGAGATCAGCTTCCACCTCTCTGCAGCTGGCACCTCATAAGTAAAACTGATCTTCTGATCTTCAGGCTGTAATGCCACTATGTATGGGTGGACTTACAGGTCCCTACTTGATATTTCTGACTGTAGTGTCCTGGGAAGCAGTGTGCAGCACATCATCTTGTTTCTCCATTGCTTTTCTGTGTCTGTGTGGGGGCAGAAGCTCTGGTCTCTATAGTCTCCCTGATTCACACTGGAGGGGAGGTTGACTGCCACCTGCAGTATCTTACTCAAATCCATTGTTTCTCAGTAGAAGTTTGGAGTTTTCCCTGGTCACAGTGGTAGGGCGTCAGGGTTCCACCTGCAATGACCAGGCATGCAGAGGGCAGGAGTTCAGTTCAAGGTTTTCCAGTGATATAGTCAAGGAGCAGGAATTACAAGCTGGGAAAAACTTTAAAAAAATTGTAACAATCTGTGTTTGCGTCTTTTCTGTTTCTGTAAAGTAAGAAAAAGACTTTCAGATCATTGCTTTTTAGTTTGAATTCTGAGTCCTCCCTGGAAAAATAAGGAATTCATCAATATACTTTTTCTCAAGTTCTGGGTTCCTAAACAGTCTTTAGAAATGTAACCATCTGTCCATGTTTATTCATTTTTATTCAAGCAGTTGTTACTCTTAAGAAAGCTAAAGGGAAGAATGGAGCTCTTGATCTGGCTTGAATCATATTTTTTATTATTCAATTTTTTAAAAATACTCATTTGCATCTTCTCACATTTGGCATCTGCGCAGCTGTTCCTATACCAGGCTATCTCAGTGATTACCTACAATGGAAAGGAGCTGATCACAAATCCTCAGTTGCTGTTGAGATTTTCTTGTTTAGTAGAGGAGTATATTTCAGGCTGAAGGCATTTTCAAATATGCCTTTAGTTATATTTTAACATGTGGCCTTGAACACTCTACACTAGGTATGGTTTCCTAATCTGGAATGAGTCTGTGGACAGCTTCAGATGTGTAAATCTCCAGTGTACCCTATGAAATTGTACTAGGATATACTTACTTAAGCCTGACCATATCTTCAGAATGTTAGAGTCACTGAATCTCTGCTTACTTGTTACTGAAAGTGACAGTTATCTGCAGCTATGGTATATATAGTGTGTGTGGTCATATGCTCACAAGTGAGCCAGTACTCAATACAGCTCAACTGCTCACACTCATAAACCTGCCCATCCTGGTGTGATGGGAGAGAGGATGAGGAGCTATTGATTGGAGGATCATATGCATATGAGGCCTTTGTGAAAGGTATTGTTTCCCTGATTTTTTCCTCAGACAATTTGACATTTGTATATAAGAAAGCTACTGATTTTTTTAGTTACTCTTGTATTCAGCCACATTGCTGAAAATATTTATCAGTTGTAACAGTTATATGGTGGAATATTAGGGTCATGTATGTGTGCTATTATATCATTTGCAAATAAAGATACTCTGACATATTCTTTCCTAATTTATATCCCCTTGATATCCTTCAGTTGTCTTATTGATCCAGTTAATACTTCAAGTATTATATTGAATACATATGGAGAGAGTGGCCAACTTTGTCTTGTTCCTGACTTTATTGAAATTTATTGAAATTGTTCTACATTTAATTTGAGGTTGTCTATAAGTTTTCTCTAAATTGTCTACATTATGCTTAGGTATGTCCCTCGTTATTCTAATCTCTTCAGGACTTTATCATGAATGGTTTTTAGATTCTGGTTTTTAGATTTTCTGCATCTAATGAGATGATCATGTTTCTTTTTTCTTTCAGTTTTTTTATATGATGGATTTAATTTATTGATTTCTTCATTGCCTTTAGTTCTTGTCTAGTGTTGAGGCTCAGTGAACTTTCTCCCACTGATATAAGCATGTCCATTGATACATAAGCAAGTGACACAGTGGTGAAAATATAATTTTCAATCTTTGTGTGCATAGAACACAAAGAACTTTAAACATAGAAATTTACACGTATAGGAAGTAGTTAATCACAGTTCCATATATAGCCATCCTCTTTTTACTATTGTATTTGGGACAAGGTCTTATTGAATTACTCATGATGATTTTGAGCCTTTTCTAGAGTCTGGGTAGGTCTTGAACTTAGCATCTAGAGTTGTTATGATTATAGGCATATATAACCTGATCCATTTTTTCTTTATTTTTAGAGGGCTATAGTGATATAAACAAAACAATGGAACAAACCTAAAAACACTGCCAGTTGTGGTGTATATACCATATTAGATACTGTAATCCCACCCATGGAAGTCTGTGGCAGAAAGTTGAGCAATTTAAGGCTTTCCTGAACCACATAGTAAGTTCCAAGTCAACATGTGCTGTACAAGAGGACTGTGTCTCTCAAAAACAATGAACCAACAATCCAACCAAAGAACCAATAAACAAAATAAACTGCTAAATAAACCAAAAACAGTAAAAATGAGAAACAGTATAAGTGAAATACAACCTTTCAAACTTTGAAAAATGGAATTTTATGTAAAGAAATATAGTTTTACATTGAGTAATAATAACTGCATATATTCAAATGACAATGTCTTCTGAAATCAGTTGTATTGTTCATCTGAAATACAAGTTGAAAGACTATAACAGTGAGAACAAGGAAGATAGTCATTGGGTAGAGAATATAAATCTCCTAGAGAATGAAAAGATTGTTTCAAAAGTGGCATCTGAAGATTGTGTTCTTACAGACTAAAAGGAAGAAGAAGAAGAAGAAGAAGAAGAAGAAGAAGAAGAAGAAGAAGAAGAAGAAGAAGAAGAAGAAGAAGAATCATCATCAATGGAAAAGCAAGAAGCATAAAATACAAATAGAATAAGTAGTAATCATAGTAGCAGTAATAATAGTTGTAGTAGTTGTAGTTGTGGTAGCAGTAGTAGTAGAAGGAGGAGGGGGATGAGCAGGATAAAGAGAAGGAGGAAGACTAAGAGGAGGACAAAGAGGAGGAGGAGGAAGATTAAGAGGAAGAGGGATAGAAGGAGGAGGAAGAGGAGGAGAAGAAGCAAGGCTATCTCAATACACTGTTCATTACTACTGAGCTGGTAGTTAGAAGCAGCACTGACTGCTGATCTAGCATTGTTCATTTGTGCTGTCTACTTCAGGTAAGAATCCTGATGAGCAACAAAAGGCCAGAAT
Source organism: Chionomys nivalis (assembly GCF_950005125.1). NCBI lineage: Eukaryota > Metazoa > Chordata > Mammalia > Rodentia > Cricetidae > Chionomys > Chionomys nivalis. The sequence continues at coordinate 36,749,888 of NC_080089.1, forward strand.
GGTGACCTGAGATATGGCTCAGTGGTTAAGAGCAGCTCTTTTAGAAGAGGATCCTGTTTCAATTTTCAGTACTCACATAATGGCTTACAACTATAATTGCAGTTCCACAAATCCAATACCTTCACATATAGGCAGCGAAACACCAATGCACATAAAAGTAAATAAATTAAGAAAAGTCACACAGAAGACCAGAATGACCTTCGTGACTGAAGTCATGCCTCATGCTTTCCTGGGAAATGAGTTTTGTGATCACATTTTTGTGACATTTTAAGGTTTATTCCCACAATGTAGTCAGCCTACTGACTAAATCTGAATATTTACTATTTTCGTATCCTTGCTTATTGATAATATTTTTTGAGGGATAAAGAACATTTGAACGCATCTATTTTAGTAAGATTTTATTAAGAAGAGCTATCCCACATTGGAAGGATAGGATAATTAGAAGCTTTTCAAACTCTTGAAAATAAAACATAAGCCTAAATTGTTTACTCAGTTTTTGAATTTCAAACTTTTTTTCATATGTGAGTTACTAATGATTCTTTTTACAGTTTATATACAGGAGATGATTGAATTTAATGAAATAAATACATTTTTTTTCTGGTTAATTTTTGGAAAATCTTATTTTCCTAGGTAGGTAAATATAAAACAATCAGATTTACAATTTAGAATTAAAAATAATGCTACATCTATAATGGAAACATCTTATTCAATATGATAGTTTAATATGTTTATTTAATCACTCTAATGGTCAAAAGATACACATTTCAAAATTAATTTTACTGATGGCTAGTCTCTTTTTGTGACATTTTATTATGTCCAATAGATCGAACTCCATCTAAAGAGGCTGTTGAAAATGGAGCCCAGCGAATCAAAGGTGAGTTATTGAAATGAAAATAACACTTACTGATAGAGTCTTCTAAGCAAGATGGTGGCTAGTGTCCAGGAGTGACCATCTTAACTCAGCACTAATTTAAGTTCCATTTGACTTTGGCATGGGTTAAACACAGGCTTATGTTAGCAACATGCTAGTGATTAAAGCCTTGTTGGCAATATGTTGAAGCTGTAACCTGGTAATTGTTAATCTGTAACTTGGTAATTGTTTATCTGTAGCCTGGTAATTGTTAATCTGTTGGTCCTGATGCTTCTGTAAACCTTGAAGCTATGTTAGTCACACAATGTATATTTAGCTTTGAGAGGGACTAAAGAGATAAAAAAAATTATGGCATATACCAATCTCTTACTGCCTTTCTCTGAATGTCTAACATGTCTGTGTGCAAAGTTTAACAGGAGCAATTTGACCTAAGGTAAGGGAATGGGAGGATACTGATACAGCCTGAAGGCAGAGATGTCAATCTTATGACCTGCTTTGCCTCCCTAGAACAATCTGCAGGCTCAATTGAAGAGTCCATGCCTATGGTAAAAGTCTATGAAAAGATCCTCAGGCAATCACAGCTATTCTAACCCACAAATCAGCATGATGATTACAGCAAAACAAAGTGAGAGAATGCATACTATGTTATTCACCTGTACTACTCCAACACTCACATTTTCTAATAGTGTCACTCCATTTGAGGGCCCTTTTCTTTAAAGCCACTATATTCCATTCCTTGCTCCCCCCAAAAAACTAGGAGCCATATCATAATGCAAAAATGTATTCAGCTCAAAAATCCCCATAGTCCATAACACTTTCAAACTTACTTAAAAGTATAAAGCTCAAAGTCTCTTTTGAGAGTAATGCAATCTCTTAACTGTCATCCCCTGTAAAATAAAAATCAAAAATCTCATCACATGGTTCCAACATATAATGGCATAAGATACACATAACCATTCCAAAACATAGGGAATGGAACATAGTAAAGGAACACTGGTCCAAGGCAAGACCAAAATCTCTCTGGCAAAACTCCAAAATCTGCCTTTCCATATCTGAAGTCAAAATTCTCTTCAGATCTTCAACTTCTTTCACCTTTGTTGACTGTATCATACTTCTTTCTCTTGAGCGCTTTCCACTTCCTGTTATCAGCTCTCCTCAGCAGGTGTCCCACGACTATGGCATCTCCAACATCTTAGGGTCTCCAAGGCAATGCAGGCTTTAACCGCACAGCTTCATGCAATGGAATGGCCTCTCTAGGCCTTCATTCAGGGACATCTCTGACACATCCCTGGCCTCAGCAGCATTCCTGAGTCTCAGAAGAATATGCACAATCAACTACCTCTGTGGTTCAGTTCTGGGAAGAAAACTGGTCATGGTGAAGCTTTCAGTGTTGACCTGACAATTGGCTGTAGTTTAAGTTTAAAAGTTGTGCATATGTTGAGAAGAAAACCAGGGGATTAAGCAGTTCAAGGTTTCAGGAAGGAGGAACATGTTTTAAGGAGAGCCAATAATTTCTAGCTCAAAATGGTTAAAAGAATAGTCTTGAGATGTTTTCATGAAGAAATGGTGAGAATGTGTGATGATAGATACGTTAAATGCAGCAATTTAATCACTGGCAAATGTCCCCCTCTGTGATACCATTTTACTGTACCTCATAAATGCATACTTTTTTGCCAAATAAAAATAAAATTTGAGAAGGGTGTTGTTTCCCTAATTCGTCAGTCTTCTTATCATTTGTGTATAGGAGGGCTACTATTATTTTTTAAGTTTATTTTATATCCAGTCACTTCACTGAAGGTATATATCAGCTGTCCAAGTAAATTGTGATCAGGCTGAGAAAAATGGATTGATTGATTGATTGATTAATATAAAATTAATAAACATCACCTTTGAATGTGTATTTTCTGTCCCAGTAGGCCTTTAAAGAAAATTAAGGGTATTATTTTTTTTTTATTATTTTAAATGAAGTCGACCAATGGAATCGAATAGAAGACCCTGACTTTAGCCCACAAACCTGTGAACACCTGATTTTCGATAAAGGAGCTAAAAGTATACAATGGAAAGAAGAGAGCATCTTCAACAAATTGTGCTGGCAAAACTGGATGTCAATCTGTAGAAGAATGAAAATAGATCCATATCTATCACCATGCACAAAACTCAAGTCCAAATGGATTAAAGACCTTAATATCAGTCCAAACACACTGAACCTGAATGAAGAGAAAGTGGGAAGTACTCTACAACACATGGGCACAGGAGAACACTTCCTACGTATAACCCCAGCAGCACAAACACTAAGGACATCATTGAATAAATGGGACCTCCTGAGACTGAGAAGCTTCTGTAAAGCTAAGGGTATTATTTTTAAGTGACCAGATTTTCAAATATCTGTTTTTCATGTACAACCTGACACAACAAATCATGATCATAAACAAGTATATTAAAAAATTAGAAACCATGAATATACTTCTTTTGAGAAAAATATCTAGTAAATATGAAAAAAAGTTTATCCTATTTTGAATGCTTGGCCTAGCTTAGGCACATTTCTAGATACCTGTTTTAACTTTTAACCAGGTAACTTTATCTACCTCTTGTGGTGAGGCATTTTACCTTAATGTCTTTCTTTGTGTCTTACTCTGTGCCTGCTGGCTGGCACTTGCCTGGTTTCTTGTCCCGAGCACGTCGCTCTTTCTCCCCTCCTCTTTTCTTCTTCTCTCTTCCCTCTTGAGCCTAGGTTTCTCCTCCTATTTAGGCTTTCTTTTTGTCAGCCCCACATCTCCCTCTCCTGCATAGCTATTGGCAGTTCAACTTTTCATTAGTCCAATCAGGTGCCTTAGACAGGGCAGCTGAAACAGATGAAACACACCTTTACATAACTATTCCTACATCCATACATCATTAAACAAATGCAGCATAAACAAAAGTAACACACCTTTACACAATTAAAGTAATATTCTGCAGCATAAACAAATGTTGCATATCTTTGCCTAGTAAAAATAATATTCCATAACAATGTCTTCCCATTTAATGCATTAAAAATAAGATTTGAACTTAATTTAGGTTTACAGATATTTAAAGTTATGCAGAAACATTCAGCTTAGTTAATATTATGTATCTATAGTTATGAAAATATGCTACAGCATGAAGTTTTGTGTCTTAAATCAGCACTGACCAATTAGGTTGAATATTTCAGGCTTGTAAGGAGGCAGGAGTGAATGGATTATGAAGTTCTATGTGTGTTAGTGGAGGGGTTACCATTTAAAATACTTTGTTAAAATTGAATTAGGATGATGTGGCCTAATGCAAATGGAAGAAAGAGATGAGGTAGCTGTGCTATCATGGAACCCGTCTACCTTCATTCCATGTTTATCTACATGTACATTAGATATTTAAGTTTAAAAGACTTTCATCACAAAGTCTAGGTTAGGGTTTGATAGAAATCTCTTCTTTCAATAATATTTCATATAATATACTTAAGGCATATTTCAGGTTCTTTTTGAACATAATATTTTTATTAAGTTTTTGAGAGCATCATACCATGTGTTTTGTTGATATTCACCTACTCCTCTTCTAACTCCTTTCATGTTCAAATCCATTTATTATCTTCCTAACATTGTTATTATCTTCTCACAAGTTCATGTCCTATGGTTGTTTGTTTTCATTTTGAACAACCTTCCTAGTTTTATTTGTGCTGGATATATATTCATGGGTGTGGGGCCAACCACTTGAGCATGATTGATTTAACAGGAATTATATCCTTAAAGAAAAATGGCTCTTTTCCTCACTAGGAACTATCAATTCTTAGTAGATCCTCAGTTAGGAGTATGGATCCATGAGCCCCTCTTACTCCCATATTTCATATCCCTATATTAACTATTAGGGCTACTAGGCTAGGGAAAGTCAGCTTTCTTCAGGGAAGCCCATGCTTCAGTGGATGGCTGCACATTCCATTAATGACACAACAGCACTGATTTGACTCAGAGGGTTATAAAAAGAGGATATAAATCTGAGAAGAGGATGTGACAGACAGGTTTAAAAGGAGCTAGAGAGGTAATGGGAGGTGATATAATCAAAACACATTGAATAAATATATAGAGTTTCAGAAAATATGGGGAGAGACAACTAACACTAAAGGCTTTTTGAAGAGCCATATGAAAACCTTCTACTGTAGAAATTTCCTAATACAAATGAATGATATTTAAATGTAGTCACCATATATTGTGGAAGACAATACTTCAACTAGACATTTTATACCTCCAACTAAAAAGTGCAGGCCAAGAGTGGGTAACATGTTGTTAACTTGTTGACCCAGAGGATCATATAGAGAAGCCTCTCAAACTTCACACGCCATTGACAAAGCAATTCTCAAGAATCAGATGGCCTTATTGCTGACACTGTTTATGTCATTGAATGTGGAGAAATCCAGCTGGTACCCAACTAGAATCTTCACCCCTCTGACTAGCATTCACAGGGATGGAAGTCACTTTGTATGGTACTGGAAGAGAGAAATGAGTAAAAAAGAAAATCAAAACAAAACTAAACAACAAAATTTTTTAGCATTTTATAGAACATATAATGAATCACAATGTTTGATTGCCTTGGTGCCCCCAAGGAATATATAACTTGCACAGAGCATCTAAGTTTGCCCTAAGGAATTTTGGTCCCATAGTAATTTTGGAGAGTCAGGAATAATTGAGATTAATTTTCTCAGTTGCTATATTTCTTTTCATCCTAAATAGAAAAATCTGCAATGGGGAGATTCCTTATTTAAAAATTCTTTCTGCCCTATTTACTTTGTTTATAGACTTCTCCAGTCTTTGAATATCTTTATTATCCAGAGAAATGACCTGAGATTCATCTCTTGTTCTGACATTTGTTTCTGAATTGATTTAGCTTCTTGGTGCATTCTCCTACTTCAAACTTGTACTTTAATGTGCAGATTAAGGTAAAACATGAAAATTTAACCAAAAGCACACTCTTTCTAATTTCTGTTTGTGACAGCTCTACAGTTTAGTCAGCCCTGAGGCTAGTGTTTTGGAAGGTTTTGTTACTTTTGTTTTCCTGTATCCCTTTTACTAGAAACCTTGCTGGATCCTCTCTTCTAATATCTCTTTTATATTTCTGTTTATCAGAACTTCTCACAGAGTTACTCTTAATTCAGGGATCTTTCTTTCTCGTCCTCCTTTTCTTCCCTTTCCTTGTTGCTATCCTATACTTCCTCACTCCTTGTCTCTCACCGTTTCTTCTGTTCCCATTGCTGTAATTGCCTTTGCAACTCATGCTCTTCCCTCTCTCTAGTGCTAGTCATTTTCCTAGTATTCTCAGGTCATAGTAATCTTTCTGAGTACTGCAATATTTCAGTTTTCTGACAGAAAAGAATAAAACATTTTCATGACTCCCAATGGCATCATAAATGGAACAGACCATAGATTTTGGCATTTCAGACCTTATTATACTGCACTCTTATAAATGTTTCTGTGATCTCAGTCTATGTAACACTTGTATAGAAAAAGACATTGGCTACTCTAAGTATTTCTCATGAAAGCAGGGTGATATTAATGGATGATAGCAGTAGCTTTTTATTTTTATTTCTTCTGATCTGAGTAACTCTAATCTGGAATTACTTATGATGGTTTGTGGGTGTTGATACGGCTGTACATTCTTTGAGGATGACATTGTTGTTCACCGTCTTGTCTATAAATAAGAGTATGGACACTTTACACTTTTTTGCCTTTGGGGCAAATTTTGTGAGCAATATCCAGTATGCATTCTTAGAGAACAAGACATTCATTCTTTCATATGTCTTTATATGCATTCTTAGAGAACAAGACATTCATTCTTTCATATGTCTTTATAGAGCATCCCCTGCATATGTCAGGTTTAATTGATTTAAGTGCTTCAAATGTAGCTATGAGGAAAACAGACTAAATCCTTCAAATAATAGACTTTGATTAAGTAGTATATGTGACACACATGAAAGAAGACATTATAAAAATGTATTGAATTTCATCTAGTGCTAGAAAGTTTGAAAGATTCATTGTATCCTAAATAGGTTCTCTTGAATCTCTATTTGTAGGGTGCCAACAGTGACAAGAATAAAATGTGTTTAAATACAGAGCACAGGTGCTGAAGTAATAATGGAGAATAATGCAGAAGGAGGACTGTGTTGGACAGAATATGGGAGGGCAGAATAGAGGGGGCAGTTAGAGGAGAGATAACTAACATTAAGATCTTTGAGAAATCTATGTGTATGCCTACTACCATATAAGCTTCTTAAAATATATTCATGTCTGCAAAATTCAATTATTTAGCTGTAAACCTGAAAGCTACAGTAATTGCTGACCTGGCAGAATACACCCTCTGTGTTATATTGGTACAAGTGTTGTGGGATTAACTAAGCATTTTTTTGTTTTGATTTCAGGCTTGCTCCAGAGATAGTACTCATTCCTAGCATAGAATTCATTCTTAGAGTGAGCTACCTGAGACTAGATAGATATAGTCTCTAGGGAAGTGACCCTCTCTGGTTTTCTACTGTAGATATAGAATTAATTTGACTCCTAATATATTTCCATTTTATTATATACCAATAGATTAGTGTATTTCTCAACAGTCATCAGAAATGCCTCTTTTGGAAGTAGATGGTGGTTAACATAGACATCCATAACTGAAAAGAGGCAGATTGCCAAATCATAACCCTTCTCCCAAGTCTAGGGGATCATAAGAAAAGAAGGGGTGAAAAGATTTAAGAACCAGAGATGACAGGTAACTACACTGAAACAATGTTTTTAGGACTCAACAAGTTTACTGCTCAAATGAACTCACAGTGGTTGCAACAGTCTGCATGAGACCTACGGAAAATCAAACCGAAAAAAATCCAAGCACTGAGTGAGGTTATAGTTATGAAGTTCCACCTCTATCTGAGGAACTATTGGCTGTTGACGGTTGCTTGAAGAAAAAGTCATTTTCAAGGATGTGGCTACTGAGAGGCTATTTATCTTGATGGAGATGTCTCTGCAAACATATACATACAGGCAGTGCTGACTGGACTCAGATGACTTTAAAAAAGAGAGAAAAGCAAAGATGAAGATGTGAAGGGATGGTGGTATGAGGACAGAGGAAGAATTGAAGGGGGAAGAAATCAAGGATGAATTTGGTCAAATTACATTGTATATATGTATAATTCTTTCAAACAATAAAAACAAAACATTAGATACCTTCAATAAGCCAATATCATTACTAATGAATTCATCTGTGAGTAGTGTAACTAGAGGCCTGATCTCTTGGGAGAAATAGCTAAAAAACATAAGCTTTACCAATTTTAATAAGGTCTCTAAGATTATAAACTCATAAAAGCCTCTTGGGTCATTACCAGGTGGCTCTTGTGACTTTGCTAGTTGCTATTTACCAATCTTTGGGCTAGAGAGGACATTCTGGGCAAAGTCACCATTAAAAATCATGATCTACAACCCACGGCTTTTTTAATATGGAAGAATGAGGGCTCTGGCTTACCTATCTAAAAATAGCTTTCTCCATCACCAGAAGTCTAAGCCTAGTAATTACAAAAATAAATTATTTTTCGGGGGTATAAACTTTAAAGCTCATCAGTGCCATTTGTACTTATTACTCTGTGAGGGTGGAGAAGAGAAGATTTTAAATTCACTTAGTTCCCCACAGAGAAACGTAAGTGTTGGATTGGATGCATGCTAGATTTCCTCCCCATTCCCAACTACCACTGGGAATGACAATGAGTTCTATGCCTTGGGTCTTCTCTTTTGATAATACCTCTGAGCTTGAATTGGGAGGTAAATTTTCAAGGTATAAGCAGAACAGAGATGCTGCAGAACAAATAATGGTCATTGGTGCCCTCAATATTATTCTAAAGAATTGACTTTTTACATATTCATATTTATTTCTGGAGATTAACTCTCATAAAATGTAGAAAATAGAGGCACAGAGAGATGTAAGCTTGACTTCATCCTTCCATTTTGGTTCCAAGTCTTATTTTTATGGTAAAGGCTGGGGAAGGCTGGCATCTCATTCTAATATTACTCATTTTACTCTTCTCACAGCTATGACCCAAGGAATGGCTTCAGAAAATGACTCTTCTGTGAAGGAGTTCATCCTGCTGGGCTTGACACAGCAGCCAGAGCTCCAGCTGCCTCTTTTCTTCCTCTTCTTGGGAATCTATGTGGTCTCCATGGTGGGGAACCTGGGCTTGATTGTTCTGATAGCTTTGAACCCTCACCTGCACACCCCCATGTATTACTTTCTCTTCAACCTTTCCTTCACAGATCTCTGCTACTCCTCTGTTGTAACTCCTAAAATGTTGGTGAGTTTTGTGAAGCTGAACACCATCTCCCATGCTGAGTGCATGACTCAGATCTTTTTCTTCTGTTTCTTTTGTATTGACGAATGCTACATTTTGGCAGCCATGGCCTATGACAGATATGCTGCTATCTGTAAACCCCTGCTTTACCACACCACCATGTCCCATAAGGTCTGCCTCTTGATGATGGTGGGTGTGTATGTAATGGGGTCTCTCGAAGCCATGACCCATACTGGTAGCATATTAAGTCTGACTTTTTGTGATGGCAACATTATCAATCACTACCTGTGTGACATGCCTCCTCTCCTGAAGCTCTCTTGCACAGATACTGCCATCAATGAGCTGGTGGTTTTCATTGTTGTGGGTTTTAATGTCATAGTTCCCAGCCTGACTATCTTTATTTCTTACACCTTGATCCTTTCCAACATCCTTGGCATCCGTTCTGCAGAGGGTAGGTCAAAAGCCTTCAGCACCTGTGGCTCCCATGTTGTAGCTGTTTCTCTTTTCTTTGGAGCTATAGCCTTCATGTATCTTAAACCTTCTAATGTGTCTGGTGATGATGATAAAGTATCTACCGTTTTTTACACTGTTGTGAGTCCAATGCTAAACCCTTTCATCTACAGTTTAAGGAATAAGGATGTCCACATTGCACTGAGAAATACTTTGAGGAAAAGAATGTTTACTTAAGTAGAATCTACATTTGTTATGAAGGAAAAAAATCTTAGGATATGTGAGGTTTACAACTAGGGAGAGGTGTAGAAGAGTAGCCTATTTTCTGAGCATTTGCTTACAAGCAAGCATTTCTGTATTGCACCCATAGTCTGGTGTGGGAGATACTTCTGTCTATGTTTTGCTTTTAATAAATAAAGAAACTACTTTGTCCTATAGCAAGGCAGAACTTAACTAGGTGGAGGAAAACTAAACCAAATGCTGGGAGAAAGAAGGCAGAGCCAGAGAGAAGCCATGTAGACCCACCAGAGACTGATGCCAAAATTTTACCCCATAAGCCATAGCCTCATGGCAATACACAGATTAATGGAGATGGGTTAATTTAAGATATGAGTTAGCCAGAAATATGCTTAACACATTGTCCAAGCAGTATTGCAAATAATATGGTTTCTGTGTGATTGTTTTTGGACTGAGTAGCCGGGAACAAATAAGGAGCCTTCCTACTATGATAGTCTTCAAAAACAGCTATAGCAAAAAACAACTAAAATAATATCAAAATTCAAAACCTATGGTGATAATAGTGCAGATGCAAGATTACTTAATATTATGTAAAATTAATTTATTTATATAGGAAAATCCAGAAGTAAAGGGAGAGAACAATGATCAATCCCTCATCCTTTTAGACTATAGAGCACAGCTTATACAATAATTTTCCAAAACCATATGTATATTTTTTTCAGTATAGAAAATCGAAATAAAAACATTAGTGCAGCCGTCTACTGGTATGGTACACTCTAGCCTTAGAAATCATAACCATTTAAGTACAACACTCTGCATGATATTACAGTCAGAGATTATAAGATCCTAAAATCTTTTTAAAATGTACACATTAATCTTATTTTTTTTTTGTAAGTGTGTGTTTGGGTATTTATACTCGGGGTCTCCTCATTGTTTGTCAATTGCTCTTCCATAGAGTCTCATCCTAAACTGTTGACATCTTGAACTAGGGTACATCTAGAGGTCTTATGTTATTATTCCACTGAGATACTGATTTCAGTATTCTTAGAGATAGTGACTCAATAATTTGGTTAATAATGCCCTGTAAATATTTGGAGAGGATAACATTTTAAAGGTTCCTTTGTTTCTTGAAAGGCTGAAGTTTGGAGGGGAAATGCCCTTTTTACTATATTCTTTTATCTATACCCTAATGCAGTTTGGTGAAGAAGAGGCGATGAGTCTGTTGTGATTCCAGTGGTTGCCCATTGAAATGAAACTGCAATTTTATGTTAGGCAATTCAGGATAAAGGGAACCTGTACTAGGGTTTCCTCTCATGGTCTAGAGGGTAGGTATGAATGTGTGTATAAACACATGCTATGTCTTCCTTGGAAAGAATTTAACTTAAGATATTTACTGGTTATCAGTATATAAATTTTGTGGTTTCTGTAATAAATCATATGATCTTAATTAGTTATCACATGATTCTTTCTGTCTATAATTTCACTTTCATTCTGTATCAGAAGTTTTCTCAAAGTGATACAGTTTATTGATGTTGTAAATTTAAACTGATGGTCCATTCTATTTTAGACATAGAGCTATCTAGACTTTGGCAAAAAAAAAATTAAGCATACGGCTTTGAAGAAGACTGAAGATGCATCTGATTGCAGAAAGCTAAAAACCAGTAAATCGGTGAAATAATTTTCATATTTAGGATTTTGTGTAGGAAAAACAATGTACAAGGTCTTGAACAAATTGATACAAATTCTAAGTATTTGTACTGAGAAAAACTGTCTTATATTGGGTTGTCTGGTCACAGAACTCTTTCTGAGAAGGTGGCAGCTAGCTTTATGAAGACAACTCTGTTCAAAGGCAGGAACAATCTGACTAGTATGAGCAATAGTTATGGAAATTGATGAATGCTATGGAAGAAGGCTGAGCAGAATGATGTGTATACAAGTGTGAAGAATAATTACAACACAAGGTTGAATTGGGGCTTTGCAGGCAAAAAGAGTGAATCTCAGTAAGCACAATAAAAATCCAGCTGATATCAATCAGATAAAGAATTCCATTTTCTTCCTTCCCCATATTTGTAGTAGTAGATGTCCAGGTTCCATGAACAAGTTTTAGTCTAATCATGAAACAACAAATCTTAAGTAACGAAAACATTCATGTTCTTTGGAATGAATGATGTTTTTTGGCTAAAGAAAACACATAAAAGAGTGGGTCAGGTAGAGACCAGCTGAAACTGCACCAGGAGTTTTCTGGGGCACCCTGGCCCTGTCTATTCATGCCCTCAGTAGGCTGTGGGAAACAGAAAGCCCAATGGAACTGGTTAGGTTTGAATTTGGGTTGTGCAAGATTTGATTCTTTATCCTCTCAGTCTTAGATTCTGGATAGCTAATAATAAAACTGTTGTGGTACATATTTAATAAATAATAGAAATTTAAAAATAATACATCCTGTATTTTAAGTATCATAATCATGAAATATAAACATGCTTATTTCATACAACTTTCCTTACTCAGTATATCCTTGATTTTTCATAGCCTGTCAGTGCTTATTTTTGTCCCTTTGCCTTGAGACAGGATTGTGTTGTGTATCTCAGGGAGGTCATGAAATTATCATCTTTCTGACTTTTTCTCTAGAGGACAGAAATAACAGGCATGTGCCACTACTCTTGACTAACAGATTGTTAGCACTGATGAGGGCCGACTGACAGTTCTGACACAGCGGCCATTGCTAGTATCAGTGTAAGCAACTGATCCTAGATATTGGTATCACTGTCGCTGCAATTGAATATGTGTAAATATACACTTGGGATTCACATGGTGCCATTTAAAGGTCAAGTATATCTATGAAAATGCACTTATTGTTACAGATGCCAGATCAATTCAAGCTATAATTTAGAAAGCAAATATAATTCTTCACATATAATACATATGAATCAGCATACAGAGGATAGACCTAAAGGCATATTTTAAAGTATTTAAAAAATTAATTTTTGTGCTGCTGGGAATTGATGTAGTATCCTCTCATGCTACATACACAGGTATCCATGAATATACAGCAAGTTTAGAAAGATTTTATTGGAGAAATGCTAGCATTTTTATAAAGTTTTTATTCACTTTATTCAAAACAATATCACTAAGAAATTAAGATGATTAAAAGTCATAGAAATCTTGGTCATTTTATCTGAGACTCATTCAAAAAGTGGAGTATATATTAAATACCTTAATTCTGAAGACAGGATAAATAATTGAGTTATCTGTAAAATAGGAGTGTATATATAAAGATAATAGGATCCTTTTAATAAGAGTAAAGTAGACCACCAAACAATATGTGATTTTGGACCAGTGTGGTTGGCAGCTTCCTCTCTTTTCTTAGTGATATGAATCAAAACATCAAGTCTTACTAATCCTGATATTGCTGTCTCAGTGAAGTTCCGTGCACACTCACTTTCTTTGTGGAACAGTGATTCTTATGCAGGTGTGTTCTTGCAGGAACTTTTGTCAGTGTCCCCTTCCCCAGGACATTGAACTGTAACAATACTAGGTTCTTAATGATGTGATTAGTTTAAAACTCATTTAAGTTAATTTGCAATAATGTTAAGGATGTCCCTAAACCAATTTGATTAGTATTCTTACAAGGAAAAAAATAGGGAGGCATAAACATTACGACTGGACATACTCATTCAAGGGAAAGAGCTTGGTGCAACACAGCAAAAGCATAGTCATTTGTATGCCAAGCAGTGAAGCCTCAGAAAACATATAACTGACAGTTGATAAAGGACTTTTAGCCCCAGATTTGCAAGAAAATGATCTCCTCTTGTTTAAGCCATCCTGTCTGCTGCATGTGCCTAAAAATTTTATTTGGCAGACTTATACAAGTGATACAGTGGTAAAAATACATTTTTCAATCTTTGTGTGTCACGTATTAAACATAGGATACATGCTAGAAAGTGCTTGATTAGAGTTCTAGGTATAATCATTCCTCTTTTTACTTTTGAATTTGGAACAAGGTCTCACTGAGTTACTTATGATGACCTTGAACCCTTCTTGGAGTCCAGCTAGGGCTTAGCATCCAGAGATGTTAGGATTATAAGCAAGTATATCCAGGCTCAATTATTTTTATCTTTTAGGAGGCTATAGAGAGATAAACAAAACAATAGGAAAAACCAGAACACCCTGCAGTTGTGGTGCATGTACTGTATTGCATACTGCAATTCCAGGCGTAGGAGTCTGAGGCAGAAAGCTGAGGAGCTGAAGGCTTTCCTGAACCACATAATGAGTTTCAGTCAGCATGTGCTTTACAAAGAAACTGTGTATTTCAAACCCAATAAATTAACCAAGCAAGCAAGCACCAACCAAATACACAACCAATAAACCAAACAAACAACTAAATAAAAACAAAAAGAAAATCAGTAAAAAAAGGAGAAAGAGTGTAAGTGAAATGCAGACTTTCAGACACATTTTATGTAAAGAAATATAGTTTTAAGTGGATGAAATACACAACCAATAAACCAAACAAACAACTAAATAAAAACAAAAAGAAAATCAGTAAAAAAAGGAGAAAGAGTGTAAGTGAAATGCAGACTTTCAGACACATTTTATGTAAAGAAATATAGTTTTAAGTGGATGAATAATAATTGCACATATTCATGTGGCAGCATCTTCTAAAGTGATTTGTTTAGCTGAATTAATGTATTAAAAAAGTTACACAGAAGGTCAGAATGACCTGTGTGCCTGAAGTCATACCTTATGCTTCCCTGGGAAACAAGTTTTGTGATCACATTCTTGTTCCTCCATGTAGTCAGTCTATTGATCAAACTTGATTATTTAGTATTTTATTATCCTTGCTAATCTACAATATTTTTTAGGGGTAAAGAATATTTGAACACATGTCTTTTAGTAACATTTTCTTAAGAAAAGCCATCCCACATTCGAGGATGGGCTTATTAGAAGCCTTACAAACTCTTGAAAATGAAACATAAGACTAAGGTGTTTACTCAGTCTTTGAATTTCAAACACCTTTTTCAGATGTGAGATATTAATAATTTTTTACAATTTATGCAAAGGAAATGATTAAAATATTAATGAAATAAATGCATTTTTTCTGGTTAATTTTTGGAAAAAATCTACTTATTGAGCAGGTAGACATAAAACAATCAGATTCACATTTGGATTTAAAAACAAAGCTAAGGTACCCTACCTCACCCACCCGACCATGCAAGCTACTAGTCCTATCCTGCTCCCAAAGTCGCCTATCCTCCTGCATCCTTGGTGGAACTCTGAAACAGCTTGCTTCAAAACTCGACCAGAGATTAGTGACCAGCCACACGGTAGTACACCTCACTCTCTATGACCTCCATAGTGGGACAAAACCCCAGGCTCCTCTCCCAACTGCCTTGGTTTCTCTAGCCAGCCAGCAAGAGAGTTTCCTGCAGGCAGGCTGCCCCAATACCTAACCCCCATCCATTGGACTATGCAACCCCAAACTCACCTATCCTTTGGCAACCTCAGTGGAACTCTGAAACACAGCTTGCTACAATACCAAGGGGACCAAGAACTTGCTACAACCCTGAGGAGACCAATAGAGAGGACCAAGAGTGTGAACCAGGAGAGAAGATGAAGAAAGCAGGTTAGAGGGGCCTCAGTGGCTCCCTGAGACACAGATATTGACTGTACAGAGCAGACCAAGAACAATTCCCAAAGACTCAGAGAGACACTGCAAAGATTGGATCAAGATATAAAGACACTGCCAGTTTCATTTGAAGGAATAGATGGGTAGGCGCCAATGCCAGAATTCAACCAACAACCAAAAAAGCAAGAGTAAGACTTGATCATCCTAACCCAGAAGAAGCAGAAGAAAACGACTTTAAACGTAACTTTATGAAGATGATGGAGACACTTAAAGGGGAAATGAAAATCACCTTCAAAGAATTGGAAGACAGCCAAACAAAAAATTAAAAGAAATTAATAGATCCCTCAAAGAAACCTAAGGAAACCAAAAAAAAAAAAAAATCAAACAGATGAATAAAACAGTTCTAGACTTGAAGACTGAAATAGAGGCAATAAAGAAAACACAAACCAAGGGAATTCTGGATATGGAAAATCTGGGTAAATGAACAAGAACTAAAGAGGCAAGTATAACCAACAGAATACAAGAGATAGAAGAAAGAATCTCAGGTTCTAAAGATATTATAGAGGAAAACATTAAATCCAACAAAGTTTTAACACAAAACATCCAGGAAATTTGGGACACCATGAAAAGACCAAATCTAAGAATAATAGGTATAGAAGAAGGAAAAGAACTCCAGCTCAAAGGCACAGAAAATACATTCAATAAAATATAGAAAAAAAATAAAATCTAGAAAAAAAAATTTCCAACCTAAAGAAGGATATTCCTATGAAAGTACAAGAAACTTTCAGAAAGCCAAATATACTGAATAAAAAAAATCCCCTCACCATATAATAATCAAAACACAAAACATATAGGACAAAGAAAGAATATTAAGAGCTGCAAAGGAAAAAGGTCAAGTAACATATAAATGTAGATCTATCAGAATTACACCTGACTTCTCAATGGAAACCATGAAAGCCAGAAAATCCTAGGAAGATGTGGTACAGACACTAAGAGACCATGGATGCAAGCCCAAACTACTATACCCAGCAAAGTTTTCAATCACTATCGATAAAGAAAAAAAGATATTTCATGTTAAAAAACAGATTTAAACAATATGTATCCACAAACCCAGCCCTATAGAAAGTACTAGAAGGAAAACCCCAACCCTAGGAAGCTAACTGCACCCACAAAAACAGGCAACAGATAACCTCCCACCAGCAAAATCTTCCGTTTGTGACAACTCTACAATTTAGTCTGCTTTTAGGCTAGTGTTTTGAAGGATTTTGTGTCTTTTGTTTACCTGTATCCCTTTCATTAGAAGCCTTGTTGAATCCTCTCTAGTAATGTCTCTTTTGTATTTTGTTTATCAGAACTCCTCACAGAATTGTTCTTAATCCAGGCACCTTCCTTTCTCTTCCTGCTTCTTCCCCTTCATCGCTGCTATCCTATACTACCTCGTTTCTCACCTTTTCTTCTCTTCCAACTGCTGTTATTTCCTCTGAAACGCATGCCACTTCTCCTTCTAGTCATTTTCTCCAGTATTCTCTGGCCATATTCATCTTTCTAAGTATTGTAGATGCTTCAGTTTAGTGCTACAAATGTATAAAACATTTTCCAAATCCCAATGACGCTAGAAAAGGAACAGAATCTAGATTTTGGCATTTCAGACCTCATTATACTGCACTGTTACAAATCTTTCTCTGATCTCAGTCTATGCAACTATTGTATGTAAAGAGACACCTTGTACTCTTAGTGTTATTCAGAAGATCAGGGTGATGTTCATGGATGAGAGCTATAGCTTTTTATTTTCTTTCTTCCGATGTTCATAAGTAACATGGAACTACCTTTGATGGCCTCTATGTGGTGGCTGTGCCTGAACATTATTTTATGACTGATATCACTCTCCACCTTCTGGTCTACAAATAAGAACCTTGGTATCTTATATTTCTTTGCCTTTTGAGGAAATTTTGTGAAGAATATCCAGTATGCATCCTTAGAGAACTGGAAAAGAATGTTCATTTATTCATTCTTCTATACAATTTTATAGAGCACCATTTTTATATATCAGTTTTAATTATTTAAGTGCCTCAGAAGTAGATGCTAGGAAAACTGACAAAATCCTTTTGAGATTAAAGACTTTGATTAAGACATATGTGTGATATATATGAAAGAAAAAATTCTTAACTAATATATAGGATTTCATCTACTGATAGAAAGTACAAAGAATCCATTGTATATTGGACAGGTTTTCTTAATTTTCTGTTTGTAGGGTGCCCACAGTGACCGAAATAAAATGTGTGTAAATTTGGAGCACAGGTGGATGAAGGAAGAATGGGGACTAATGCAGCAGGAGGATTGAGTGGGACAGGATATGGGAGGGCAGAATAGAGCGGGGGTTTGAGGAGAGATAACTGACATTAAGGCCTTTGAGAGAGTTGTGTGTATGCCTACTACTGTATAAGCTTCTCAAGATATATTCATGTATAAAAAGGAATTAATTTGGAGATAGCCTTCCTCCTAGACATGAAGGCCATCAACTAACTCTGAGATTCAGGAATAAGATACCTATCTTGGAATTGTTTATGAGTTGTGTTCCATGGAACTCTCCAATATTACAGGCTATTGACACTGCTCTTGGTTATGCATATTACTTGATGGTGAGATACTTTTAATGAAGATACCATATATTCCAGTCAAAACATGGGGAAACAAAGCTCATTTCTCCCTAGAAGCTTCATCCCTATTTTCTAGTTTGATAACACTTACAGTGTAAGCATCCTATCACAGGCAAATACTAATAATCAATTTTGTATAGCTGTGGATCCTAAAAGCCACAATAATTGCTGACATGGCAGAAAATACCCTCTACTTCTGTATTGGTACATGTGTTATGGGAGTAAACAGGCACTTTCTTTTTGGATTTCAGACTGATTTACTGACAGAGCTCATTCCCAGCATATTCTTGGGAAGAGCTACCTGAGAATAG
The DNA here is from genome assembly GCF_950005125.1 of Chionomys nivalis. Taxonomy (NCBI): domain Eukaryota; kingdom Metazoa; phylum Chordata; class Mammalia; order Rodentia; family Cricetidae; genus Chionomys; species Chionomys nivalis. The sequence goes on from NC_080089.1 coordinate 36,768,357, forward strand.
ATATGACAGAGGCCCTAGGGAAGAACATAACATATGGCTGTTTTTCTGCTGTGAATATAATGCCAAACTGATTCTTATAAAGTTTCCATAATAAATTAAACCCATCGATTAGTGCAAATTTCCACCACCATCATCAATTTTTTGGCATAAATAGTGATTTATGCAGACATCCATAATTTGGGATTAGGCAGTGAACAAGAGTTTGGGAGTGCTCATCTTAAAGAGTTTGGGACCACCACATCATACTCCTCTCCTAAGCCTAAAGTGTCAAAAGGGAGCCACCTAAGGGTTGGCAAGAGACTTGAACCTGGAATGGCTACCAGAAGCCCAGGGCAATGTCCCCAGTTAGTTCATTGGGGCACCTGAGGATAGGGAACCTGAAACGAACCTATCCTATAATCATACTGATGAATATCTTGCATATCGCCATAGAACCGTCATCTAGCGATGGATGGAGATAGAGACAGAGACCCACACTGGAGCACCGGACTGAGCTCCCAAGGTTATAATGAGGAGCAGAAGGAGAGAGAACATGAACAAGGAAGTCAGGACCATGAGGGGTGCACCCAACCACTGAGACAGGGGGGCCGATCTATTGGGAGCTCACCAAGGCCAGCTGGACTGCTACTGAAAAAAACATGGGATAAAACCGGACTCTCTTAATGTGGTGGACAATGAGAGCTGACGAGAGGCCAAGGAGAATGGCACAGGAACTTTCATCTGGCGATGGATCGAGAGAGAGACAGAGACCCAATTTGGATCAACCGTCTGAGCTCTTAAGGTCCAAATGAGGAGCAGAAGGAGGGAGAACATGAGCAAGGAAATCAGGACCACGAGGGGTGCACCCACCCACTGTGACAGTGGAACTGATCTATTGGGAGCTCTCCAAGGCCAGCTGGACTGGGACTGAATAAGCATGGGTTGAAACTGGACTCTCTGACCAAGGCGGACAATGAAGGCTGATGAGAAGCCAAGGACAATGGCACTAGGTTTCGATCCTAATACATGAACTGGCTTTGTGGGAGCGTAGCCTGTTTGGAAGCTCACCTTCCTGGACCTAGATAGAAGTGGGAGGACCTTGGTCTTCATGTAGAGCAGGGAATTTGGACTGCTCTTCAGTATCGAGAGGGAGGGGGAGTGGACTAGGGGGAGGAGAAGTGGAGTGGGGATAGGGGGAGGGGAGTGGGGGGAGGGGGCAATATGTGGGAGTTGGGGGAGGGAAATGGGAAACGGGGAGCAGTTGGAAATTTTAAGTAAAAAAGAATAAAAAAAAAAGAATAAAAAAAAAAAGAAATGGGAAGATTGTAAAAACCAGAGGTGACATATAAAAACACTTAATTTATGTTTTGAGTACTCAACGAGTTTACTTTTCAAATATACTCCCAGTGGTTTCAACAGCGTGCAAAGACCTGTGTAAAATAAAACCTTACAAAAATACGGTTATGAGGTTTCATTTCAAGGTGTGGAACTCTTGTCATTTGGTGGCTACTGGAAGAAACATAGTCATTTTCAAGGATGGGGCCCTAGAGAGGCTCCTTATTCTCACATAGATATCCTTACATTCATAAGCATACTAGCAGCACTGACTAGTTTTTTTTTTTTTTAACAATAGGTTAAAAAAATAAGGAAATAAGTGAAGTTGTGAGAGGATAGTGGCAGGAGGTTGGGGAGGAGGAATTGCAGCGGAAGAATTCGGGGTGAAATTTTAAAACAATAAAAACACAACAAAATGTATCTCTCCAAAAGCCATTATCATTACTGTTGAACTAGTCTCTAAGTACTGTTGCAATAAAGCGTGATCTTTTGGGATAAATACCCAGGAAACAAAAACTTTTCAAGTTTTAATGAGGTTCCTAAGACTACATCTCATAAAGCTCTCTTGAGTCATTATCGCTTGGCTCTTTTGACATTAGTAGTTACTATTTAATGGCTTTTAGGGCAGAGAGGACAACCTTGGAAAAGCCATAACTGCAAATAATGATCTGCTTTTTTCTTAGTTTCTAGAAATGATGGTCTGACTTTGCCAGTACAAAATTAATTCCCCTCATCAAAGAAAGGCAGATGTAGTAACATCAGAAAATTATCTATATGTGTGTTTGGGGCTATGCACCTTTACAGCTTTTCAATACTACTAGAACTTGCCCATCTGTGAGCAAAGAGAAGATTCAGAGAGGTCACTGATGAGTCCTATATTCCAAGGGTAAGTATTGAGTTGGATACATGCTTTTCTTTAATCCAACTTGAGACTTTGATCTGGATGTTTCTTCTCTTTTGTGATTATCACTGACCCTGAAGTGGGAGGTAGATTTACAAGATAGAAGAAGAACAGAAATGCTGTAGAAACTAAAATGATCACTGCTTTTCTTAATATTCTTCTCAGAGAAGTGGCCTTTCACCGATTTATGTTTATTTCTCCATGAACTCCCATGAAATGTAGAAAGCAAAAGCACAGAGAAGTCTGAGCTTGATTTATCATTCGATTCTGGTTCTTAATTTCATTTTAGTGTGGTTTGGAGAGGGCTGAGATTTTATTTTAATGTAATTATCTTTCTGTTCCCACAGCTATGAACCAAGGAATGGCCTCAGGAAATGAGTCTTCAGTGAAAGAGTTTATTCTGCTGGGATTGACACAGCAGCCAGAGCTCCAGCTGCCTCTCTTCTTCCTCTTCTTGGGAATCTATGTCGTTTCCATGGTGGGAAACCTGGGCTTGATTGTTCTGATTGTTTTGAGCCCTCACCTGCACACCCCCATGTACTACTTTCTCTTCAACCTTTCCTTCACAGATCTCTGCCTCTCCTCTGTCATAATCCCCAAGATGCTGGTGAGTTTTGTAAATCAGAACACCATCTCTCATGCAGAGTGCATGACTCAGTTCTTTTTCTTTGTCTTCTTTGTTATTAACGAAGTCTACATTTTGACAGCAATGGCATATGACAAATATGCTGCCATCTGTAAACCCCTGCTTTACCAGGTCACCATGTCCTATCAAGTCTGCCACTTGATGATGGTGGGCGTGTATGTGATGGGGTTTGTGGGAAGCTTGGTCCATACTGGTAACATGCTAAGTCTTAGCTTCTGTAATGGCAACATCATCAATCACTACATGTGTGATGTACTTCCTCTCCTGAAGCTTTCTTGTGCACATACTGCCATTAATGAGCTGGTGGTTTTCATTGTTGCGGGTATCAATGTAACAGTGCCCAGCCTGACTATCTTTATTTCTTACACCTTGATCCTTTCCAGCATCCTTGGCATCCGTTCTGCAGAGGGTAGGTCAAAAGCCTTCAGCACCTGTGGCTCTCATGTAATAGCTGTTTCTCTTTTCTTTGGAGCCTCAACATTTATGTATCTTAAACCTTCTAGTGTGGCTGGGGATGAAGATAAAATATCTTCCATTTTTTATACCGTTGTGGGCCCAATGCTGAATCCTTTCATCTACAGTTTAAGGAATAAGGATGTCCACATTGCATTGAGAAAAACCTTGAGGAAAAAAATGTTTACCTAATAGAAACTGTATTTGTTATGGAAGTAAATCTTAGGACATGTGACACATAGGACCTGAAGGATCATTCACTTGTATATATGTGTGAGGCCCTGGGTTTTACCCACTGCATTGAGAAAATTCAATGACAACAACTAAAATAACATCAAAAAACAAAAAACAAAACTAGAAGACAACCAGAAGCAATTGACTAAAGTAGTATGGAATTAAAGCAATTTAACATTACACAAAATTAAATTAAGTTAATTAACAAAGGAAACTTCAGAAGACAGTGAAGAATGATTAACCCATTATCCTTTAACGGCAGAGAGCATTGTTTATTCCGTAATTTTCCAAAATCATATGTATCTTTTCAGTATTGAAAACTGATCAAATGCATTTGTGCAGCCAGCTACTAGTATGTTACCCTCCAGTCTTGGGAAGCATGAAGATTTAAATATACGAAGCAATGGATGATAAAGTACTCAGAAATAATAAGGTCATGAGATCTTTTAAAACTACATCTTTGAAAATTTTTGTAGGTTATTTGTTTGGGGTGTCTATTCATGTTCTATTGTATGGTAGGCACGTGTTCTTCCATTTATCTATATCTTAATCACGACTGGGATTGTGAACCATCTTGGAATAGTTGTAGATTTCTTTTCGAACGATTCTCTTTATCCTTAAATCAGATTAGTAAAGAGGAGTTGATGAGTCTGTTATGATTCCAGTGTTTGCAGACTAAAAATGAAACAATTGTGGTCTTTTAGAATAAAGGGAACCTATATTATGTTTTCTATTTATGGACCTGAGAGGAAGAATGTATGTATAAAAACTTGCTTTGTATTCATTGGGAAGAATTTGACTAATCAGTTTTAGTTTTCATTGTTAATGGTATTTTGTCTTTTCCTCAAAAAATTACATAATCTTAATTTATTATTAGTCACTTCTCTCTATTTACTAATTTAATTTTATAATATACAATGAATGAGTTTATTGAAGAGAAATATAAACTGAGCATCTATCCTATTTTAGACATCAAGTTATCTAGGATTTGGTCAAACATTACAATTGTAGTTCTGAGAAAGGCTGAAGATATTTATGATCTCAGAAGGCTACAGACTAGTAAGATTTTGATAAAACAAGATTTTGTCCTTGTGAGTATAATAGAAAAATAATATGCAAAGTCTTGAAAGAATGTAATTATACTGAGAATAACTGTCTTACTGTCTTGAGTGAGCTGGCTGAAGGACTGCTTCTGAGAAGGTGGCAGGTTTCTTGACTGAAGGCATGTTTGCCAACAGAACATTTAAGTAAAGGGAGGAGCTAAGTGGAGTTTCAGAGACAGCAACAATTTCAATGATGACAGGAAAGGTTTTGGTAAACAGATGAATGCTGTGGAAAAAGGCTGAGCTGAAAAGTGTGCATACAAGTGTAAAGAGTAATCAACATGAAGTTGAATTGTGCTAGGAATGGAAAACAATAGATGTAAATAAACACAATAAAAGTCTGAGTGTTATCAGTCAAAAATCTGACAACTTTTCCTTCCTTCTCCAATGTCCAGAAGCATGGTCAATGTTCATTTATAACTAATGGAGCTTCCATGAAAAATTTTTACTGAAATCCCCGAAATAAAAAATTTAAATAATAAAAATTTGCATGCCCTGCTTGAGGGATGATGACTTTTTGCTAACTGTACACACCTGAAAAATGAGTCAATGCCAGTAGTGGTGGGTCATAAAGCCCCACCAAGGAGGAGGTCGCCCCAAGAGACACTCTCAGCATGGTTGATGCAATAGCAAGAGAAATTTTTATTTTGCTGCCGTGGCAGAGGTCCCTCAGCCTCGAGAGGAGAAGGATCCCTGCTTTGTCTATTACGGGCTCTTTTAAAGGAAAAAAACCACAGAATCAAGGAGGGGGTAGTACAGAATCAAAAATCAAAAGGGAGAGTCCAGAAATCATTTGTCAACTATTTTGACTAGTTCATTTAATGGTCAGCTAACTCTAATTGATCAATGCTATGGCGGTTGCTGGGTTGGTTAAACAAGGAGGAACACTTGCAGGTTATCTGCAGGTTATCTCACCCCAGTTCTAGAGTCTGGGTCTATTGAAGAAAGACTACAAAGGGGATGGAAAGTACTCAAAGCTCCAGTGCATGCGCGGTTGGTTACCAGGGTCCCTTGGTTCCCAGGAATGGAGGGGTGCAGTAATGTTGAGGTGCCCCAAAGTCTTTCAGTAGATGTCAACTGAAATAGCAAAAAACTTAGGTGGGTGCTCCATGATCCTAAGTTGACATGAGTTTAGTAAACTGTGTCAAATGGAAGGACCAACAGAAATGACTTGGTTTTGAGTTTGAGTTCTACATGTTTTGAATCTTAATTTGAGTCTTAGATTCTGCATGTTTCTATTAAAACTTCTGAGTTTTACATTATATAAATGATAAATAATGATACATATTTTAAAAGTATTACATGTTTTGTTTTAAATACAATATTCCAGCAATTTAAACGTGTAAGTTTTTTTTACTTACTATTTTGAAGTAAGTATGTACTTGATACTCAATATCTTCTCACTGCTTACTTTTGACCTTTTGCCTTGAGACAGAATTATGTTGTGGATTTTCAGAGAGGGCATGAAATTATAATCCTCTTGTCTTTATCTCTTGAGGACTGAGACTTGGCTTAACAACTTATAAGCACTGATGATGGCTGTGGGCTGTTCCAACATAGCTGCCATTGCTTGTATCTGTGTAAGCACCTGATCATAGATAATGCATCATGTCACTGCAGTTGAATGGGGGAGAATTTGTGTTAATACACACTTGAAGTTAACTCAGGGCCATTTAAAATTCACATATATCCATGAAAAATATATTTATTGTTACAGTTGTAAGATCAATTTAAATAGTAATATAGAAATCAAATGTAATTTGTCACATATAACACATGTGAATTAACAAGTGGAGAAAAGAACTAGAGGCATATTTTAAGACAGTTAAGGAAAATAAACTTTTGTACTGCTGGGAATGGATATAATATCTTCCAATGTCAGACAAGCACCAATACCCACGAATATACAACCAGTCTGAAAGTATTTTACTGGAGAAATAGCACCGTTTTTATAGACTTACTTTTTATTCAGTTAATGCAAAGCAGTAATACCTAAAGAATCAAGACAACCAAAAATCATAGAAGCTAGGTCATTATATCTGAGACTCATTCACAAAATGGAGTTTATATTGACTGTCTTATTTCTGAAGTCAGGGTAAATTGCTGAGTCCTCTGTAAAAAAGGAATGTAAATGTGAAAAATGGAACTGTTTGGATTTGAATTTGGGTTGTGCAAGATTTGATTATTTGTCTTCTCAGTCTTAGAGACTGGACAACAAACAATAAAACTGTTGTGGTACACATTTAATAAATCATACAAATTTAAAAGGAACTACATGTTTTATTTTAAGTATCATATTCCTAAAATATAAACATGAATTTTTCATTTAACTTTCCTTACTCAGTATATCCTTGATTCTTCATAGCCTTTCAGTGCTTATTTTGTACTTTTGCCTTGAGACAAGATTGTGTTGTGTAGCTCAGAGAGGTCATGAAATTAACATCTTTCTGACTTTGGCTCTTGAGAACAGAGATAATAGGCATGTGCCACTACTCTTGGCTCACAGATTCTTGGTGCTAATGATGGCCTGGTAACAGTTCTGACATAGCGGCCATTGCTAGTATCAGTGTAAGCAACTGATCATAGATAATGGTATCACTGTCACAGCAATTGAATAGAGGGAGAATTTGTGTTAATACACATTAGGATTCACATAGGACCATTTAAAATTTATGTATATCTAAGAAAAATATTTATTGTTGCAGTTGTCAGATCATAATATAATTTAATACAGAAATATATAATGTAATATAGAAAGCAAATGTAATATATCACATCTAATGCATGTGAATCAGCATTCGGAGAATAGAACTAAGGGCATATATAAAAATATTAAGGAAAATATTCAGTCTATTGACCACCTTTGAGTATTCAGTATTTTCTTATCCTTGCTAATCTACAAATTTTGGAGAGTAAAGGATATGTGAACGCATGTCTTTTAGTAAGATTTTATTAAGAAAAGCCACCCTACACTGGAAGGATAGGCTTATTAGAAGCCTTTTGAACTGTTGGAAATAAAACATAAGCCTAAGGTGTTTACTCAATTTTTGAATTTCAAACATTTTTCAGATGTGAAGTATTAATCATTTTTTTAAAAAGTTATGCAAAGGTAACAATTTAAAAATTAACGAAATAATTGCATTTCTCTAGTTATTCTTGAAAAAAAATCTCATTTTACTAAATAGGTAGATATAAAATAATCAGATTTCTATTTGGAATTAAAGCTAAATGCATCATAGAAACATCTTATTTAATTACTAAATATGATTTATCTCACACATATCATATTTACTTTCTGATGAGTAATGTCTTTTTCTGAAAATTCATTGTTTATCCCTGGCTCAAAGTCCTTCTAGGGAGACTATTGTAAAAGGGCTCCAGTGAATGAGGGTGAGATATTGAAATGTAAAAATACATACTGATAGGTTCAGCAAAAGAAGGTGGTGGCTAGTGTCCAGAAATAACTGTCCTAACACAGCAATAATTTAAGATTCTTTTGACTTTGGCAAGGGTTACACACAGGTTTATGCAAGTTTTACTTATATTTTTCCCTAGTTATGATAAAAGATAAAGTATTTATAAATATTGTAAGTGTAATTCTTGCTTGATACCTCTTTTGTTATATGTAATTTTACTATGTTAAATTTAAAACCTTCCTTTTTATTTAACAGAAAAGGGGAGCTGATGTGGGATTGCCTTATGTATGCTGTGAATTCCATTGAATAATAAAGAAACTGTCTTAGGTCTACAGAAGGCAGAACATAGGTAGGTGGGGAAAACTAAACTAAACTTGGGAGAAACAAGGCAGAGGGAAGCCATGTAGCCCTGCTGGAGACAGATACTGGAACTTTACTCAGTGAGCCATAGCCTCATGGTGATACACAGCCTAATAGAAATGGGTCAAGTTAATATGTAAGAGTTAGCCAATAAGAAGATAGAGCTAATGGGCCAAACAGTGGTTTAATTAAAAATAAAAAGAAAGTGCTGGTGATTATAGCCTTATAGGCTGTGCTCTGAAGTTATAAGACTGGTATATTTCAATATGTGGGTCCTGATGTCTTTGTAAACCTTGAAGCTATGTTAGTTACACAATGTATGCTTTATTTAGCCTTGAGCGGGACTAGAGAGATGAGGAAATTTTGGTGTATCTCAATCTCTACTACCTTTATCTGAATGTCTAACATGTCTGTGTGCAAAGTTTAACAGGAACAACCTGACCCAAAGGTAAGAGAATAGACTATGCTGATTCAGCGCAAATGTGGAGATGTCAACCTTATGCCCTGTTCTGTCACCCTAGAACAATCTGCAGGTTGAATTAAAGTGTCTGTGTTTTTGGGAAAAGTCTATGTTAAGGTAAACAGGCAGTCATCATAACACACAAATAATCGTGATATTTTAGGACAACAAAGTGAAGAAATACATGTTATATTGTTCATCTCTGTGGTCTAAGAGCAGCGATTTTTAAGTTAGCTGAAAATAAGAGAAGCTACAAAGATTTTTATTTAGATTTGATTAGAATGTAAAACTTTGATTCATTAAGTCATCAGGACATTCTGAAATTGTTGACATCTGTCCGCTTTGGGAAAATTCTCAGCTATTGTTTTTAAACATTCAGGCAATAGGACAAGTCTTGGAAGTTAAATGATGACTGATCTCAATGCAAAAACTCATGTCACTTGACAGAGATCAGAGCTTGTTTATTCTGGATTGACTACAGCTCAGAGACAATGATTCAGGTTGTTCTGAATTCCATGTTGCAACGCTGTAACAATTTTATGGAGGCCTTTATAGTAACAGAACAGAAGAAAGTCACAAATTAACACACCCTTAAAATACCAGCAGAGTCATCATGTAGGAGATTAGAACAAAGTTGAAATTTTATTATAGTCTCCAGATGCTGTCTGCTTACTTTTTTTTGCCTATAAATTGATAGAAATTAGTAGTTAGTACATTCATAAAAGAGTTTGCCTGGGAAGCGGAGGACACCCCCCCCCCCCCCCCCCCCGGGTCCGCGCAGACGGAAGCGGCGGATCGGGGATAGTCCAGGCATGAAAAAATAGTGAAGCCCACCCTGAGAGCAGATTGCCCCACTACAATTAAATCAAGTAGGTTTTTTGGGGCCTGGCCTGCAGAGAGGGAGGCCTTTTATTGGCAAGGTCCACGGGCGAACGGAGAGCCTGGTCCTGTCCCTGAAGACCCTCCTGAGTGGGGAGAGGACACAGGAAATGGAGCGAGAGCATTCCCAGACCCCCTTCACTCCCCCCCCCAACCCCCGCTCCCAGTTAGCCTGTGAGGGCTGATACCCTCTGCTGGGACTGCTCCTCCTCTGCTGGGACCTCTCTCTCTCTGACCCATCCCAGCTTGCGCCCAGGGCCCTCCTTCACTCCCCCTCCCTCCTGTGGGCCGCGGGATCACCCAGTATAGCCTGTTTGGGCACTGGGTCGGGAGCTTGGGGCAGAGGGCAGGGGGAGTTTCTCTGTTTTGGTGGCTGGCTTACAGAGGGGTAGGCCTTTTGTGGACAAGGTCCCTAGGGAACGAGGAGCCTGGTCCTGGTCCTGAAGATCCTTCTGAGTGGTGAGAGAGATCTTGGCCCATGGCGGGAGCCAGGAAACGGAGCGAGGGCACTTTGTAAGCGGGGCCCTTGGCCAGCAGGGAAACCTGTTCCTGACTTAAAAGACCCATTAGAGAGCATTGATAGGAGGAGATGGGCAGGCGCCAAGGCAAGAATTCACCCAACAATCTGAAAAACAACATGAAAACACCAGAACCCAATGATCTTACAACAGAAGGACTTGAGCACCCTAACACAGAAGAAGTGGAAAAAATTGACTTTATGAAAGCAATAGAGTCCCTTGAACAACATGTAAAAGACACCCTTAAGAAATGGATGAGAAGTATAACAAAAAGTTTGATGAAATGACTAAATATGTAAATGATACCCTGGGAAACCAAGAAAAAAACGATCAAACAGGTAATAGAAACAGTTCAAGAATTGAAAATGAAAATTGAAACAAGGAAGAAAACACAAAATGAGGACCAGCTGGATATGGAAAATCTAGGTCAACGAGCAGAGGCTACAGAAACAAGCATAATCAATAGAATACAAGAGATAGAAGAAAGAATCTCAGATTCTGAAGACAACATAGAGAAAATAAATGCACTGATCAAAGAAAACAGCAAAGCCAAAAAATTTTCATCACAAAACATTCAGGAAATATGGGACACAATAAAAAAAACCAAACCTAAGAATAATAGGGATACAAGAAGGAGAAGAGTCACAATTCAAAGGCCCAGAAAATATTTTTAACAAAATTATAGAAGAAAACTTTCCCAACATAAAGAAAGATATTCCTTTGAATATTCAAGAAGCATACAGAACACCAAACAGACTGGATCAAAAAAAAAATCCCCTCACCATATTATAATCAAAACACAAAATATACAGATTAAAGAAATAATATTAAGAGCTGCAAAGGAAAAAGGGCAAGTAACTTATAAAGGTAAACCGATCAGACTTACACCTGACTTCTCTATGGAAACCATGAAAGCCAGAAGGTCCTGGATAGAGATACTGCAGAAACTAAGAGACCATGGATGCAAACCCAAACTACTATACCCAGCCAAGCTATCGTTCACTATCAATGGAGAAAACAAGACATTCCAGGATAAGAACAAATTTAAACAATACGTAGCCACAAATCCAGCCCTACAGAAAGTAATAGAAGGAATATCACAACACAAGGAATCCAACATAGCCAACACTGCCTACAATAACTCAGGCATCTAGTGACCCTTCACCAGCACGACTCAAAGAAGGGAGACATACAAACTCTACTACCAAAAACAATAGGAATAACCGGAGTAAACAACCACTGGTCATTAATATCACTTAATATTAATGGTTTCAATTCACCTATGAAAAGGCACAGACTAAAAGATTGGATACGAAAACAGGATCCAACATTCTGCTGTTTGCAAGAAACACATCTCAACCACAAAGACAGGCATCTACTCAGAGTAAAGGGCTGGGAAAAGTTTTTTCAAGCAAATGGTCCTAAGAAAAAAGCAGGTGTGGCCATACTAATTTCTAACAAAACGGACTTCAAACTAAAATCAATCAGAAGAGATCGAGATGGACACTTTATACTCATAACAGGAACAATTCATCAGGTTGAAGTCTCAATCCTGAATATCTATGCCCCTAATATAAAAGCACCCACTTATGTAAAAGAAATATTACTAAAACTCAAGGCAGACATCAAACCACACACACTAGTAGTTGGAGACTTCAACACACCTCTCTCACCAATGGACAGGTCAATCAGGCAGAAACCTAATAGAGAATTAAGAGAATTGTTGGAGGTAATGAAGCAAATGGACTTAACTGACATCTATAGAACACTCCACCCAAATAGGAAAGAATATACCTTCTCTGCAGCTCATGGAACCTTCTCGAAAATTGACCACATACTCGGAAACAAAGGAAACCTCCACAGATACAAAAAAATATCAGTGTCCACCTGTGTCTTATCAGATCACCACAGATTAAAGTTAGAAGGCAACAACAATGCTACCCCCAGAAAGCCGACAAACTCATGGAAACTGAACAGTCAACTACTGAACCACACCTGGGTCAAGGAAGAAATTAAGAAAGAAATTAAAGTCTTCCTTGAATTTAATGAAAATAAAGAGACAACATACTCAAACCTATGGGACACAATGAAAGTAGTGCTCAGAGGAAAGTTCATAGCACTAAGTGCCCACTTAAAGAAAACGGAGAAAGCATACATTGGGAACTTAACAGCACACCTGAAAACTCTAGAAAAAAAAGAAGCAGAAGCACCCAGGAGGAGAAGAAGAATGAAAATAATCAAACTGAGGGCGGAAATCAACAAAATAGAAACACAGAAAACAGTCCAAAGAATCAATGAAACAAAAAGTTGGTTCTTGGAGAAAATCAACAAGATCAACAAACCCCTATCCAAACTAATTAAACGACAGAGAGAGAACACGCAAATAAATAAGATCAGAGATGAAAAGGGAGACATAACCACAGACACAGAGGAAATTCAGAGAATCATTAGATCTTACTACAAAAGCCTGTATGCCACAAAACTGGAAAATGCAAAAGAAATGGACATTTTTTTGGATAAGTACCATATACCAAAGCTAAACCAAGAACAGGTGAACAACCTAAATAGACTGGTTAGTTGCGAAGAATTAGAAACGGTTATCAAAAATCTCCCTTCCAAAAAAAGTCCAGGACCAGATGGTTTCAATGCAGAATTCTACCAAAACTTCCAAGAAGAACTAATACCTATACTTCTTAATGTATTTCACAATATAGAAACAGAAGAGTCATTGCCAAATTCCTTTGATGAAGCTACAGTTACCCTGATACCAAAACCACACAAAGACCCAACCAAGAAAGAGAATTACAGGCCTATCTCACTCATGAACATCGATGCAAAAATTCTCAATAAAATACTGGCAAACCGAATCCAAGAACACATCAGAAAAATTATCCATTATGATCAAGTAGGTTTCATCCCAGAGTTGCAGGGCTGGTTCAACATACGCAAATGTATCAATGTAATCCACCATATAAATAAATTGAAAGAAAAAAACCATATGATCATTTCATTAGATACTGAAAAAGCATTCGACAAAATTCAACACCCTTTTATGATGAAGGTCTTGGAGAGATTAGGGATAAAAGGATCATACCTAAATATAATAAAAGCTATTTACAGCAAGCCGACAGCCAACATTAAATTAAATGGAGAAAAACTCAAAGCCATCCCACTAAAATCAGGAACACGACAAGGATGTCCACTCTTTCCATACCTCTTCAATATAGTGCTTGAAGTTCTAGCACTAGCGATAAGACAACATAAGGGGATCAAGGGGATTCGTATTGGAAAGGAAGAAGTTAAGCTTTCGTTATTTGCAGATGATATGATAGTATACATAAGCGACCCCAAAAACTCTACCAAAGAACTCCTACAGCTGATAAACACCTTTGGGAATGTGGCAGGATACAAGATCAACTCCAAAAAATCAGTTTCCTTCCTATACACTAAGGACAAGGAAGCAGAGAGGGAAATCAGAGAAACATCACCTTTCATGATAGCCACAAATAGCATAAAATATCTTGGGGTAACTCTGACCAAGGAAGTGAAAGATCTATTTAACAAGAACTTTAAGTCTTTGAAGAAAGAAATCGATGAGGACACCAGAAAATGGAAGGATCTCCCTTGCTCTTGGATTGGGAGGATCAACATAGTAAAAATGGCAATTCTACCAAAAGCAATCTATAGATTCAACGCAATCCCCATCAAAATCCCATCAAAATTCTTCACCGATCTGGAGAAGAAATAATCAACTTCATATGGAAAAACAAAAAACCCAGGATAGCCAAAACAATCTTATACAATAAAGGATTGTCTGGAGGCATTACCATCCCTGACTTCAAACTCTATTACAGAGCTACAGTATTGAAAACAGCTTGGTATTGGCATAGAAACAGAGAAGTCGATCAATGGAATCAAATAGAAGACCCTGGCTTTAACCCACAAACCTATGAACACCCGATTTTTGATAAAGGAGCTAAAAGTATACAATGGAAAAAAAGAGAGCATCTTCAACAAATGGTGCTGGCAAAACTGGATGTCAATCTGTAGAAGAATGAAAATAGATCCATATCTATCCATATATGCTCAAAACTCAAGTCCAAATGGATTAAAGACCTCAATATCTGTCCGAACACACTGAACCTGATAGAAGAGAAAGTGGGAAGTACTCTACAACACATGGGCTCAGGAGAACACTTCCTACGTATAACCCCAGCAGCCTAGACATTAAAGGCATCATTGAATAAATGGGACCTCCTGAGACTGAGAAGCTTCTGTAAAGCAAAGGACACTGTCACTAAGACAGAAAGGCAACCCACTGACTGGGAGAAGATCTTCACCAACCCTGCAAGAGACAAAGGTCTGATCTCCAAAATATATAAAGAACTTAAGAAACTAGACCGTAAAGGGCTAATCAACCCAATTTAAAAATGGGGCACTGAGCTGAACAGAGAATTCTCAACAGAAGAAGTTTGAATGGCCAAAAGATATCTAAGGTCATGCTCAACTTCCTTAGCGATCAGGGAAATGCAAATCAAGACAACTTTAAGATACCATCTTACACCTGTCAGAATGGCTAAAATCAAAACCACGAATGATAGCCTTTGCTAGAGAGGTTTTGGAGAAAGGGGTACACTCATCCATTGCTGGTGGGAATGCAAACTTGTGCAACCACTTTGGAAAACAGTGAGGCGGTTTCTCAGGAATTTCGGGATCAACCTACCCCTGGACCCAGCAATACCACTCTTGGGAATATACCCAAGAGATGCCCTATCATACAACAAAAGTATATGCTCAACTATGTTCATAGCAGCATTGTTTGTAATAGCCAGAACCTGGAAACAACCTAGATGCCCTTCAATGGAAGAATGGATGAAGAAAGTATGGAATATATATATATTAGAGTACAACTCAGCAGTAAAAAACAATGACTTCTTGAATTTTGCAGGCAAATGGACGGAAATAGAAAACACTATCCTGAGTGAGGTATCCCAGACCCAAAAAGAGGAACAGGGCATGTACTCACTCATATTTGGTTTTTAGCCATAAATAAAGGACATTGAGCCTATAAAAAAATTAAAAACTGGACATTTTGATTTCTGTTCTGGGCGACCGAAGACTTTTTGTTCCTAAAGTAGAGTACCAAGAATAGGGATGACTGCTTTGGTTTGTGTGCCTTCAACAGTGCAGTCAGTACTTGTTTACTGAGGCTCCTCAGTGCCCGGCATTATTTAAGCACTGGGGATGTGGGGAGAATTCAGAAGGACAAAGATTACTGTCCTCATTGGCTACAGTTTGGATCTGCAGTGTATCCCCAGGGCCAATATGCTAAAGATGCTATCGGGACATTGGGGAACGGTGGAAACCCAGAGGTGAGGTCAGCTGGGAAGAAGCTAGGTCCTGGGTCCTCCAAGAGAATAGTGGCATCGATGCTCCTCCTGTTCCTCTTGATTTGTGGCCACCGTGGTGTGAACAGCCTGTTCCTCCGTGCGCTCCCTGCCGTGAAACGCTACCTGACCACAAACCCGACGCCGAGGGGCCAAGCGGATCCCGTGAAACTGCAGCCAAGAAGGCTTCTTGTAAACCCCTTCTCTAGGGGAGCTGTCACCCTGACAGAGAGCTGGCAGACAATAGGTCTCCCTCGGTGTGCGTCCTGCTGAGAAACTGAACAGAAAACCCACACCTGCTTCCTCGGAACAGAATGCATCATTTCTATGTCTGAGGCAGCCTTTGCCTTAGAAAAGTCTTCTTAACTTGCTGTTTGGAAGCCAAGGCACATTTGTTGGACTTCCTTCGCGTTGCTCCACACCTCCTCTTCTTGTCTCTTGTGGCCATTGTTCTCCTGTGCTCACATGCAGTGCCCTGAGTCCACTGGTCACAGTGTCGCTGCTCCAAAGCTCTCTCCTCATGGCCCTCACTGGATCATCGCTGAAGCTTTAGTTTCCCACTGGCTTCTTAAGGTTCTATTTCTCCCCCACACTTTACCCTAAATTCTGGCAGCTTACACCTCTCTTCTTTCCCTGTATTATACATATATAGTGTCTCATTGTTTATATGTTCTGAGTGCATGTAACTTTTATTTGAATTATTAGTTACAATGGGTTTTTTGTTATATATTTAACTATAAAAAAAAAAAAGAGTTTGCCTGATCTTATAAGTATGAGAAGGTAGGATGAATGAGAGGTGAGTGAGGGATAACTATCACTAAACTGTAAATTGAGTATCTACATCACACTCCCTCACCTCAAGGTGCAGGCCACTTTTTGGAAGATAGAGCAGGAGAATTGTAGAAGAGAGAGAGTGCTCATTGGCAGGGAAACGACCTCCTGTGGATATGACAATGAAATACAACAGGGAGCTATAACAATTGCCTGTATCCCAGTGCACAGACTTGATTTTAATCTGTAAAATGCAAATGAATAATTATTAATCAGAATGATAAAATCTAAATATATTTTAACGAGATAATCATTTTTCTCATTTTTTTGTCTAAAAACCAAAGTACAGCTTTTCTTCATAGTTCTTAAAAATGGACATTTGTTTTTCTGTATATATATTCAAAAAGTGAAACAGCAAAATAAATAAATAATATACACTGCATATGCTTTGTCTAAAAATAATACAACATATGTAATTAAAATTGTATAATATTAATTCCCTTATATTTATTCTGTATACGAAACTGTAGAGGAGCTTCCTACAACCTCAGTGGAACTCTGAAACACAGTTTTTTCCAATGCTGAGGGGACTTAAGAGGTTCATAAATAGCCATGTGGCAGGATACCCCACTCTCTAGGACCTCCACAGTGGGACAAAACCTCAGTCCCCTCTCCCAACTCCCTTGACTTTTCTAGCCAGCCAGCAGGTAGTTTCCTACAGTTAGGATCCTCCCATACCCATCCAGAGGCCCTTCTAAAGACTAGCCATGCCCCATCCCCAAATCTCCCTGACATCCTGCAACCTAGGTGGAACTTTGAAACACAGCTTGCTCCAATACTGAGGGACTTAAAAAGGTCAGTGAAAAGCCATGCAGTGGGACACCACACTCTCTAGGACCTACAAGTGGGACTAAACTCCAGACCCCTTCCCCAACTCCCTTGACTTTTCAAGCAAGCCAGCAGGGAGTTTCCTGCTGGTAGGCTCCCCCCAAATCCAACCCCATTAAACTGAACCACCTAAGCTACTAGCGACACTCTGCCTAAGAGTTCATAGCTTTCTATAATACTGAGGGGACCAATAGCTTGCTATAACACCCAGGGAACCAAAGAGAGCAAACCAGGAGAGAAGACCAAGAAAGCAGGTCTATATAGACCTCAGAGGCTTTCTGAGATAGACATTGACAGTACAGAACAGACCAAGAACAATTCCCAAAGTCTCAAACAGTCACTGCAAGGATTGGCCTAAGAGGCAAAGACACTGCTGGCCTCATTTGAAGGAATAGATGGGTAGGTGCCAATGCAAGAATTCTTCCAACAACCTAAGAAGCAACATGGTAATACCAGAACCCAGTGGTCCCAGGACAGGAAGATTTGATCATCCTAACCCAGAAGAAGCAGAAGAAAACAACTTCAAATATAACTTTATGAAAATGATGGAGACCTTTAAAGAGGAAATAAAAAACTCCCTTAAAGAAATGGAGGAAAAGATAAACAAAAAATTGGAAGAAATTAAGTTCCTCAAAGAAACCCAAGAAAACCAAGGAAAAACATTCAAATAGGTGAAGTAAGCAATTTAAGGCTTGAAAAATGAAATAGAGGTAATAAAGAAAACACAAACTGAAGGAATTCTGGATACTGAAAATCTGGGTAAATGAACAGAAACTACAGAGACAAGTATAACCAACAGAATACAAGAGATAGAAGAAAGAATCTCAGGTGCTGAAGATACTATAGAGGAAACAGACTCATTGGTCAAAGAAAACATTAAATCCAACCAAGTTTCCAGGAAATCTGGGACACCATGAAAAGAGTGAACTTAAGAATAGTAGGGGTAGAAGAAGAAAACTCCAGTTCAAGACACAGAAAATTGTAGTGGGAGCTGCGGGCTGTGTTCCTGCAGCCCCAGCTCTTGGTCGCCTGGCTAGCTTATGCCCTGAAATAATTACATGGAAACTGTATTCTTTTAAACACTGCTTGACCCATTTCTGTTCATGTGTGTAGCACCCCAAGGTGTGCTTACCGGGAAGATTCTAGCCTATGTCCATCCTGGATCAGAGCTTCATCGCATCTGCTCTGGAGAGGAGAGCATGGCGTCTGTCTCTCAGAGAGCAGAGCTGTCCAGTCTGAGCTCACTTCATCTTCCTCCCAGCATTCTGTTCTGTTTACTCCACCCACCTATGTTTTAACCTATGAGGGACAAGCAGTTTCTTTATTTTTAACCAATGACCTTCCTCCATCAGAAAATATACTCAACAAAATCATAGAGGAAATCTTTTCCCAACCTAAAGAAGGATATCCGTATGAAATTACAAGACACTTAGAGAACACCAAGTAGATTGGATAAAAAAGTCTCCTCATCATATAATAATCAAAATACAAAACATACTGAATAAAGAAAGAATATTAAGCGCTCCAAAGGAAAAAAAATCAAGTAACATATGAAGGTAGACCTATCGGAATAGCACCCAACTTCTCACTGGAAACCATGAAAGCCAGAAGGTCCTGGGAAGATGTGCTACAGAAACTAAGAGACCACATATGCAAGCCAAGACTACTATACCCAGCAAAGCTTTCTTTCATCACCGATGGAGAAAACAAGATATTCCATGACAAAAACAGATTTAAACAATACGTAACCACAAACCCAGCTTTAGAGAAAGTACTAGAAGAAAAACCCCAACCCAAGAAAGCTAACTGCAAACAGAAAAACACAGGCATCTGATAACACCCCACCAGCAAAACTCAAAGAAGAGAAACACACAAACACTACTACCAATGAATAACCGACATTAACAACCACTGGTCATTAATATCACTTAATATCAATGGACTCAATTCACCTATAAAAAGACGTAGACTAAAAGAATGGATACAAAAACAGGATCCAGCCTTCTGCTGTATACAAGAAACACACCTCACCCTCAAAGACAGAAGTTACCTCTGAGTAAAGGGTTGGGAAAAAGTTTTCCAATCAAATGGACCTAAGAAACAAGCGGGTGTAGCTACCCTAATATCTAACAAATTGATTTCAAACTAAACAGTATCTCATGGAACCTTCTCTAAAATTGATCATGCTCTTGGTAACAAAGGAAACCTCCAGAGATACAAGAAAAAATTGGAGCAACCTCCTGTTTCTTATTGGATCCCCATGGATTAATGTTAGAATTTCACAATAATACTCTCAGAAAGCTTAAAAACTCATGGAAATTGAGCAGTAAACTACTAAACCACCCTGGGTCAAGGAAAAAATAAAGAAAGAAATTAAAAACTTCCTTGATTTCAACAAAAATGAGGGCATAACATATCCAAACCTATAGGATACCATGAAAGTAGTGCTAAGAGGAAAGTTCATAGTGCTAAGTGCCCACGCAAAGAAAACAGAGAAAACTCACATTAGTGACTTAACAGAAATCTCTATGACAAAAAAAGCAGACTTATCCAGGAGGAGTAGAAGAGAGGAAATAAATTGAGGGCTGAAATCAGTAAAATAGAAACAAAGAAAAGCAATACAAAGAATCAATGAATCAAAGAGCTGGTTCTTTGAAAAAATCAACAAGATAGACAAACCCTTATCCAAACTAATCAAAAGTCATAGAGAGAGAAAGAGAGAGAGAGAGAGAGAGAGAGAGAGAGAGAGCATCCAAATTAACAAAATCAGAAATGAAAAGGAATGTAACATCAGATACTGAGGAGATTCAGAGAATTGGAGAATGTAAAAGAAATGGACAATTTTTTTTAGATAGATACCATATACCAAAATTAAATCAAGACCAGGTGAGCAATTTAAATAGACCTATAAACTGCTAGAAATTTGAAGCTGTCATCAAAAACCTCCTAACCAAGAAAAGTCCAGTGCCAGATGGTTTTAGTGCAGAATTCTACCAGAACTTCCAAGAAGAGCTAATACCTATATTCCTCAAAGTTTTCCACATAATAGAAACAGAAGGTACATTGCCAAACACTCTTTATGAGGCTGAAGTTACGTTGCTACCAAAACCACACTCAACCAAGAAAAAGAATTACAGTCCAATATCACTCATGAACATAGTTGCAAAAATACTTAATAAAACATTGGCTAACCAAATCCAAGAACACATTAAAAAATCATTCACCATGTTCAAGAAGGCTTCATCTCAGAGATGCATGGCTGGTTCAACATACAAAAATCTTTTAATGTAATCTATTATATAAATAAACTGAAAGAAAAAACCATATAATCATTTTAATAGATGTTGAAAAAGTGTTTGACAAAATCCAATACCTTTTTATGATAAAGGTTCTGGAGGAATGAGGGATACAAGGAACATATCTAAACATAATAAAACCAATATACAGCATAGTGACAGTCAACATGAAATTAAATGGAGAGAAACTCAAAGTGATTTTACTAAAATCAGGAAAAAGAGAAGGCTGTCCACTGTCTCTGTATCTCTTCAACATAGTTTTTGGAAGTTAGAGTTATAGTAATAAGACAACAAAAGTAGATCAAGGGGATTCAAATTGGAAAAGAAGTCAAACTTTCATCATTTACAGATAATATGATAGTATATATAAGTGACCCCAAAAACTCTACTAGAGAACTTTTACAGCTAATAAATACCTTCAGTGATATGGCAGGGTACAATATCAACTCAAAAAAATTAGTAGCCCTTCTATACACAAATGCTAAAGAAGCTGAGAGGGAAATCAGAGAAACATCACCTTTCACAATAGTCACAAATAACATAAAATATTTTGGGGTAACACTAACCAAAGAAGCAAAAGTCCTATTTGACAAGAACTTTAAGTCTTTGGAAAAAGAAATCGAAGAAGATACCAGGAAATGGAAAGACCTTCTAAGCTCTTGGATAGGTGGGATCAACATAATAAAAATGAAAATCCAACCAAAACAATCTATAGATTCAATGCAATTCCCGTCAAAATCCCAATACAATTCTTCACAGACATTGGAAGACCAATAATCAACTTTATTTGGAAAAACAAAACAAAACAAAAACGGGGTAGCCAAAAGAATCCTGTACAATAAAGGAACTCCTGGAGGCATCACCATCCCTGACATTAAGCTTTATTGCAGAGTTATAGTAATGAAAACAGCTTGGTATTGGCATGAAAACAGAGAAGTTGATCAATGAAATTGAATAAAAGGCCCGGATATTAAACCACACATCTATGAACATCTAATTTTTGACAAAGAAGCTAAAATTATACAATGGAAAAAAAGAAAGTGTCTTTAATAAATGGTGCTGGCATAACTGGATGTCAGTATGTAGAAGAATGAAAATAGATCCATATTCATCACCATGCACAAATCCCAAGTCCAAATGGATTAAAGACCTCAATATAAATCTGACCACACTGAACCTTATAGAAAAGAAAGTGGGAAGTAGTCTTCAATGCATGGGCACAGGAGAACACTTCCTAAATATAATCCCAGTAGCACAGACACTAAGATCAACAATGAATTATTAGGACCTCCTAAAACTGAGAAGTTTCTGTAAAGCAAAGGACATAGTCCATAGGACAAAAAGGCAGCCTACTGAACAGGAAAAGATCTTTACTAACCCCACATCAGACAAAGGAATGAACTCTAAAATATATAAAGAACTCAAGAAGTTAGACATTAAAATTCTAAATATCCCAATTAAAAATGGGGTACAGAATTAGAGAATTCTCAACAGAAGACTCTCAAATGGCCAAAAGATACTTAAATGTTCAACATCCTTAACCATCAGGAAAATGCAATTCAAGACAACTCAGAGATACCATCTTACACCTGTCACAATGGCTAAAATCAAAAACACCGGTGGTAGCTGATGTGGAGTAGGGGAGTATGGTCCTTCTGACCATAGGAGCATGTGTATTTCCAGGCTTTATCTGCTTGCCTATGATTACATAGATGCTTGTAAATTCTTTCAATGAAAAGTTGGCTCAGAGGTGCATGGTGTCTAGTTATGCACTCTTCCTTAATCTTTTATAAACAGGGGCTCATAGTCAATGATGAGTAAGATCTGTTGCCCTGCAGGCAATCTAAGACACTGCATGCATGGAAGAATGTAAGTATCAATGATGGGTAAGTATGCAAGGTTAAAGAAGATAACCTAAGACAGGAAGAGTTGCCTGTCCTGTGGCAGAAGAGCAGGCTTTAATAAATCAGTTCATGAAGGGGAAATTTGTGGGACCCCACAGAAGTGGATCCATTCCACTTGATGAAAGATCAGAAAGTTCAAACTTATTTGTGCTCTTTTAAGTTTATATGACAAGAGGTTTGATGTAATGTGTGGCTATTAAAAAGATGCTCCTATGGTCAGAATACCTCCTAATAAAGAAGTAAAGGATGACCAAGATGGGATGATGTGGGAGTCCCCTCTGTATGTTGCTTTTCTTGGTTGATGAATAAAGAAACTGCCTTGGCCTGCTGATAGGGCAGAACTTAGGTAGGCAGGGAATACATAACTGAATGCTGGGAGCAGGAAAGAGTCAGAAGGATGTCATGGATCCCACAGCTGGAGACAGATGCTGGAAATTTTACCCGGTAAGACACTGTCATGTGACAATACACAGATTAATAGAAATGGGTTAAATTAAGATGTTAAAATTAACCAATAAAAACTAGAGCTAATGGGCCAAGCAGTGTTTTAATTAATATAGTTTCTGTGTGGTTATTTCGAGGCTAAGCTAGCCAGGTTGCTGGGATGAACAAGCAGCCCTCCTGCAACAGTGTAGAATGTCTTTAGTAGTTACAGCTGCATCAAAATCCAAATTTGTCTTATTAAATGTTTAAAATCTAAGGACTCATTAGCATCATGTCAAATTTTTATCAGAAAAACTCTAACTTTTTCTAACCAGTAATGTAATTACAAACATTATCAGATCAATACATAATTCTAGTATACATAATAATATACACCCAATTACCTTAATTATAATTATAATATTTTAATCATAATTAATCAGACTAATTAATTATATTAAAATATAATTATATTTATATTATGATTTTTATTATAATTATAATTAATAAAATATAATTATAATTGAATTATAATTCCCATAACTTCACTATAAACAAAAACAAGAAAATATTTCTGTGATGTGTAAGATATGAGGCTTTTTACTCTCCTATAGTTCAACTGTATTGCTGCTACCAATTTCCAAAGATATGTTTGAACTGTTACAGTCCCTGAGTAGAAGCAAAAACTTTTACACCATTTCTTCTCATATTTTGAAGAGGGGCTTTAGTCACACATTGCTTCCATTATAGTATTTGATTGTTTCAACAAGTCTTTTTCCCCCAGTGGGGAAATTTCTGAGGTTCCAGTTCCTCAAGTCCTCTATTTCAACAACAGATAGAACACCATACTGACAAAGTTAACTTTTATATCCCAAGATATTTTGTAGATACACAGTCATATATTCAGTCCGTGTTTCTGGGTCGACTACAAAGTAAATAGGACTTACACAGGTCTTAAGTCTGTGTAGCAGGTCTATCAGAAAGTCAGAAATCACCAACCATCAACATGATGTCCATTCCTTTTCAGACTGTAGAATGATGACATTGGAGGGTCAGGAACACAGGTTCAACAATCTACAGCAACTCTCCTAGGAGGTGGGCCTTGTCATCTGTAACAACATCAGGGCTGGCACTCCTCTGTTCCACATACTGCATCAAACATTCAGTCAACCACCAAGTCTCATTCCCCTCCTGTGAAAAACACAAACATGTCCTCAACCCCATATTAAGACAGGGTCTGGTCCTTCCACAATCCAGAGCAAGAGTCTTTCCCATTGCTTTAGCAAAGTTCATTCTGTTGCCATGATATGGGATTCCTCTCTGTATGCTGTGAATACCATTAGTTAATAAAAAAACTGTTTTGGGCCTGTGTAGAATAAAACTTAGGTAGGCAGGGAAAACTAAACTGAATGTTGGGAGGAAGGAGGCAGAGTCAAGGAGAAGCCATGTAGCTCCTGCCGGAGACAGATGCTGGGAAGTTTAAACCACAGCTATGTGATGATACACAGATTACTAGAAATGTTTTAAATTAAGTGTTAGCCAATAACAAGCTAGAGCTAATGGGACAAGCAGTGCTTTAAATAATGTAGTTTCAGTGTGATTATTTTAGGCCTGAGCTGCTGAGTAGCTGGAAACATACAAGCAGTCTCCTAACAACAGTGCCATCATGCCAAAATCTGTCTTTGTCAGATTGTTCACAGGTATCCACATTCAAGAAATTTAGATTTCAATGCATTATGTGGTGGCTGGGAGTATAACTCCCCCTTATTTATGTTTTGAAATTATGTTTTCAAGAAGCTATTGGCATGTTCCACAACTCCCTGCCCTTGGGGTTTATAAGGAATGCCTATTTTATGTTCAATATTCCATCGAGAACAAAATTGCTGAAATTCCTTACTAATATATCCAGATCCAGTATCCTTTTTGTAATTTAAGGAATTTGTATATATGAAAATCACTTTAAGCAATGAGTTATCACATACTTAGTGACTTCTCCAGTTTGTGCAGTGACCATTAAGAAACCTGAATTTGTATTGACTGCCACATGCACATATCTTACTTTTCCAAGTTCTGCAACATGAATAACATTCATTTGTCATAAATGATTAGGAAGCAGGCCTTGGGGATTTTCTGCAAGATGAGGCACAGGTAAATATTGGGGGCATATATAACATTACTTAAATCTGACAAGCAATTTCTCTTGTAAGGCCAAATTGTTTCCTTAAACTTTTACTATTTCAATGATGTAAAGCATGTGATTACTGACCAAGCTCAACTTGAGATAAAGCGATCAACTGAGTAAATTTATCAGCTAAAGTCTTACCTTCAGACAATGGACCAGGACTTTTTGAATGTGCTCTATTATGTCACACAAAGCATGGCAATTTTCCTTGAATTTGTTGGAACAGTGTTCTAATTTGACTATTACTAGTTCCAATACAGAGGAGTTATGCTGATTGGGAGCATGGCTGGCGCCACACTTTCACTTCCCTGAGTTCTGGCACAACCCTGAGATGGCATTGGCTACACCACCACCGTGGGGGAAACAGACGGAAGTTCAAAATATTTACAAACTACAAATCTTTGTGCTTGTTGCTGCCGTACCTGAGGTCCTCTGCCTTTTAAAATATCTCAGGCAATTGTACAAACAGTTAATTACTTTCCCTGCCTCATATCTAGATTTCATTTACATTTTAACTCTTGATACACTGAATGCACTTCCACATTTACTATTTAGACAAGCACTCACTTTTCACTTAACACCTGTGGTGTGTTATTCATCTGTGGTATTAATCACATTATTCGCCTATACCCAAGCCCCATGTCTGCTGTGCTATCTGTTGGGTCTGGCCCGATATATTCTTCAAGGCTTGGTGGAAAGAGTAGGAATTGAGAAAGAATTAGAAAAAAGACAACAGATAGAGTCAGGATGGCATCTAGTAAATACTGACATTCACCTTGCATTTATTTCTAATAGCCTTTATATACCACAATCCAAAGAGGGGGAATGCAAGAGACTTTTCTTTTCTTTTTTTTTTTTTTTAACCAGGATACAGGAACAAAGTAATTTCCTTCTTAATACCCAAAACATCAAGTAATCAACCCTAGGCCAAAACATCCTGTTAATAACCACACCTTAGGTTAAACCTCCTGTCATACAACCTTGAAGGAATGAGAATAGTTTTCAATTCTCCGATCTTTAGGCAAGGTGGAATGGATCCACTTCTGTGGGCTCTCACAAAATTGGATCAGCAGAATGCGAAAAAAAAAAATAAGGCAACTGTTAATGTTTGACAGGACAAGTTCAAAGAAAAGTCTGTCAGACATTCTTGGCTCTTAAGCCAACCAAAGATGGTTACCCCAATGTTACAGATTACTTTGGTGATTGTCCAGATAGCTTGTTGTTTGTCATTAGGTAACATTTCATCCATCTGTAGTATTTGATGGAGTTGAAGACTAGATAATTATAGCTATAACTTTCTTAGTTATGATAAAAGATAAATATATTAAATATAAAAGTTTAAGTTCACCAAGGTAGAATGGATAATTGAGTGTTTTTACTGAATTTGTCAAAAACAAATAGACTAGATATTGTAACTGTAAATCTTACTTAACAACTATTTATTGTATGATATTTTACTGTTGTAAAGTTAAAACATTATTTTTTTGCTTAGACAGAAAGGAGGAGATGATGAGCTGACCTTTTTGTATGCTGTAAATATGTATTACTCCCATTTGTTAATAATAAAAAACTTTTTGGCCTATGGCAATGCAGGATAAAGTTAAGCAGAGCTATCAAACTGAGGACATGGATGAAGAGGGGTGGAGTCAGAAGAGAGTGAAGTAAGCCAGCTGCCAGAGGAATAAGACATGCTAGAGAAAAAGTAAAACCATGAAGCCATGTGGCAAAAATACAGATTAATAGAAATGGGTGAATTTGGTTGTAAGAGCTAGTTAGTCATAAGCCTGAAGTGTAGGTCAAGCATTCAGCAATTAATACAAGTTTTTGTGTGATTATTTGGGACTGGCCACTTGGCACAAAAGAAAAATTCTGCCTCTGCTTACAAGAGTGAAGTGATAGATATACTAAATTGATCATTTAACCATTCACAAAAGTACCCCTCTGTGATACCATTTTATTAATTCATATAAATGCATACTTTCTCTCAATTAAAAATAAAAATTAAGAAATATTTTTCCCTAATTTATTTCTAAGCCCTCTTATCATTTGTATATAGGAGTACTACTGATTTTTTAAAATTTATTTTAAATCCAGCTACTTCACTAAAAGCATATATCAGCCACAGGAGTAAACTGTGATTAGACTGAGAATTATTAGATGGATTAATTAACAAGAAAAATAAATTAAAAACAGCTTCACTTGTTTATTTTATGTCTCATTGGGTCTGTAAAAAAAACTGTGGGTTTAATTTTTAATAGATTCAGATTTTCAAATATCCATTTTACCTTTATACCTGACAGAACAAATTATCATCAGAAACAAGTATATTAAAGATTGGAAATTATGAATATACTTTATATGAGAAAAATGTCTAATAAATATAAAAATTATCTCACTTTTGAATTTTAATAACACACATTTGTACAGTATACAATGCACATGCCAATATTTTTATTTTACTGCTGAATATAAAGCAGTTCCTGGTAGCTTGATGAATAATTATAAATATCTATGTAAAGCAAACCGGGTCCTAAACTAAATCACCTCATCATATTCTGCAGTTTTTGATCACCTTGCTCCAAATTCCTGCTTTAGAAGTTTTTTGTAAGTTAGGTAGTCAAATTTGCTATCAAAGAATGTAGAATGTTCAAGGGTATTCCCTACCATTCAGGTTACATTCTGCTTTTAACTTAATATGTTCTTTTTCATTCCAATGGTTTGACTTTTACCATCACAGCTTCCTTCTTTATTTTCACAGCTTGTAGACTGTCACCGGGATTTCTTCTGAGTCTTTTAGCCAACTCAGCCATCCTTTGCTCCTCCAGTCTTCTGTTATAACATGCGTCCTGTTACTCATATCTCTGTTCTCTCACTTGCGATTTGTTCCCGATTTTCTGGTGGAGATTCCCCCGAACCAAGAGCAATATTCCAGGTGCAATCACTTGAGACCTGAGAGCAATATTTACACTTCTCTTTTATGGTTACGTCTTTCATAACAGTAGTAGTTCAAAACAATACACAGCTGGGGCTGTCATTCTGCAGCAAAGCTCACCTGGATGGGACCCCATATTCCTCCAGTTCCTTTCCAGCAGGTCTCTCTCAGAAGACAGCCTCTCTATGGTTGTCTTCCCCTTCTTATATACATATGCTTTTTCATTTATTTTCGCTTGGTGTGGGAAGCTGGCCTTGTCCCCATCGGACTTGTGTTTTGCTATTTGATCTCAAGATCTGTAACTCTTCTCAGGCGATCTGTATTATTTGTGTCCTCACTGATGTCTGGCAACATCCCCCCACTCACTGTCATCTGCTGATTTCATTAGCACGCTGTTTACTATGTTCTCAAGATCATTAATAAGGATGAATAAACAGAAACACATGACTTAAAAAAAAAGAATATTCAAGGGTTCCACTGTGTAGTAGTGATTTCTTACATAGATGTTTTTGTCTGTATGTCTTCCAATTTTTCCTAATTGAACACTCTCTCCTCTATCCAAAATGTGGGTGACTGAGTTATCTATGAATCTTTGATCAGTTATTTTTTCCATTGGTTTGTCTATGTTTCAATGGACAGAATCTTTTTTTTCTTGCTGTTATTCTTCAAGTTTTTTCAGTTTTCCTACATTGTCTCATCTATTGTTTGTATTTGACTTTTCTTCTTTTGGGTCACCAACCAGCTCCCAAATCATGACATAGAGACTTATTAACAGTGTTGAATGCTTGGCCTAGCTTAGTCACATTTCGCTTTTAGCTTTCCTACTTCTTTCATTATGTCTTATTCTGTGCATGTTGACTGGCAGCTCCCTGACTCTTTCACTCGGTATGTCTATCTTTTTTATTTCTACTTCTCTTTTCTCTCTTGAGACCAGATTTCTCCTCCTATGTAAATGGAAGTTTCTGTTCTGCCTGGTTCCACAGCTGTTCAATCCCAAAGACACACACAGTGGATTATTTTAATTATAAACGATTTAGTCTATTAGCTCAGGCTTATTATTTACTAGCCCTTACTAATTAGATTAACCCATAATTCTTATCTATGAATAGCCAAATGGTTTGGTACCTTTTCTCGGTGCAACATTTTTATCTTGCTTCCTCTGTGTCTGGGACTACTGTAGACTGAACCTTTCCTTTTCACAGAATTCTATTCTGGTCACCTCACCCATATTTCCTGCCTGGCTACTGGCCAATCAATCAGTATTTTATTAAACCAATATGAGTGACAGGGTACAAAAGCATTATACCACAGCTCTCCTATAAATTCTCTCTGTTTAGCAGATCCACCTGTCCCTCTTCAACCTAGTTCTTGGTTGTTTGGCTTTTTTATTAGCCCAATCAGGTACATTAGGCATGCAGGGTGAAACAGACGCAACACATATTGAAATAATTAAACTCACATCCCTACATCATTAAAGAATGCAACATAAGCAAAATTAACACTCCTTTATACAGTTAAAGTAATATTCTACAGCATAAGCAAATGTAATACATTTCTGCCTAATTATTATTTCATAATAATTTTAATCCAATTTAGTTCATTAAAACAAGATTTAAACTAATTTTAGATTTAGAGACAAATATGTAAAGTTGTGCAGGAACATTTAGCTTACTTAATATTATGTTTTTTATAGTTATTGAAATACACTACAACTTGAACCTTTGTGTCTTAAATTAGCACTTCCCAATTAGGCTGTACATGTCAGGCTTGTAAGAAGTCAGGAGTGAATGAAAGATGGAGTTCTGTATGTCTTAGTTGAGGGGTTATCTTTTGAAATTCTTTGCTGTAATTGATTTAGGGTGGTGTGACCTAATGCAAATGGAAGAAAGGGAGAGATGAGATAGCTGTGCTGTACTAGCAGAATCTTGGAACCTGTCTACTTCATTCCATGTTTATCCACATGAACATTGGAGCTATAAAATTTGAAAAACTTTCATCATAAAGTTAAGGTTAGGGTTTGACAGAAAACTCTTCTTTCAATAATATTTTATATAATGCACTTAAAGGTATATTTCAGGTTATTTTTTAACATAATATTTTTATTAACATTTTAAAAATATCATACAATGTAATTTCATGATATTCACCCAACACCTCTCTTAACTCCTTTCATATCCAAATCCATTCCTTAACTTCATATTCTCTGCAATCTCATGCCCTTTTTGTTTGGTTTGTTTTTAAACTACTCAACTAGTCTTATTTGTGCTGGAAATATACTCATGGTTATAGGGTCAACTACTTGAGCATAATTGGCTTGAAAAGGGTTAAATCCTTAAAGATAAATGACTCTCACCCACTAGGAAGTATAACTTCTCAATAGTTCCTCAGTGGTATGGGTTCTTGAGCCCTTCTTACCTCCATATTTCATATTCCTATATCACCCAACAGGGCTACTAGGCTCTGGAGTGTCAGCTTTCTTCTGGGAAGCCTATGATTCAGTGGATGGCTGTACACCCATGATGACATATCCAGCACTTTTATGACTCAGTGGGTTATAAAACAAGGACATAAATTTGAGAGTAGGGTGTGGCAGAGAGTTTATAAGAGGAGCTGAAGAAAGAATGGGAGTTTAATTAACCAAAATACATTGAATACACATACTAAATTTCTCAGAGAATATGGGGAGGTACAGCTAACATGGAAGGCTTTTTGAGAAATCATATGAAAACCTTCTATTGCAGAACTTTCCTAATACATATGAAATGAATTTAAATGGAGTCACCATATAATGCTGAAGACAATACATCAACTAGACATATTAATTCAGCAAATAAAACCTCTACTCCCCCAAAATAGTTGCATTTTGTTAACTTGTTAACAAATAGGGTCCTATAGACAGACCTCCCAAACCTCAAGTTCACTGGCAAAACAATTATTGAGTTTTTCCAAAAGCCTGATGGTGAGGGATAATTGCTGTCCTTGCTTAAGTAAATTAACATGGAGAGATCCAGCTGGTACCCAGCTAGAACCTTCAACCCTACTGACTAATACTTATATTGCTGGAACTTACTTTGTATGTTACTAAAAGAGAAAAATGAAAAAAAAAGAGAATCAAAACAAAACTAAAGAAACAAAATTATTTTTAACTTCTTGTAGAATATATTTAATGAATCACAAAGTCTTGATCATTCTGAGACCCCCAAGGAATGTTTGTCCTTTGAGACAAATTTCAAGTTAGTTCTAAGGAATTTTTTTCCCTTAGTAATTTTGGCAAGTTAGGAATAATTGAGATTCATTTTATCAATTGCTATATTTTTTTCATCCTAAATAGAAAATTCTGCAAAAGCAGTTTCCTTTTTAAAATTATTTCTGCTCTGTTATTTACTTTATTCACAGACTTCAGCAATCTTGAATTTTGCTATCTAGAGAAATAACCCATGATTCTCTCATGTTCTGACATTTGTTTCTAAATTCATTTAGTCTTCTTGGTGCATTCTCCTACTTCAATCTTGTACTTTCATGAGCAGTTCAAGGTTAAATGTAAAAATTTAACCAAAAGCGCGCTCTTTCTAACTTCTGTTTGTGAGAGCTCTACAAAGTAGTTAGCCCTTAGGCTAGTGTTTTGGAGGTATTTCTTCCTTTTGGTTTCCTGTATCTCTTTTACCAGAAGACTTGCTGACTTCTCTCTTGTAATATTTCATTTATATTTTAATCAGAACTCCTCACAGAGATACTCTTAATTCAGGGACTTCCTTTTCTGTTCCTTCTTTTCTTCCACTTCCTTGCTGCTATCTTATACTTTCTTAGGCCCTGTCTCTCACCTTTTGTTCTACTCAGACTGCTGCAATTTCCTCTGAAACTCTTGCTACTTCTCTCTCTCTTTCTAGTCATTTTTCCCATTATTCTCAGGCCATATTCATTTTTTCTGTAGATATTTCAGTTTTGTGCCACAAAAGAATAAAACATTTTAATGGATTCCAATGACACTACCAAAGAACAGAATCTAGATTTTTGGTATTTCAAATCTAATTTTACTACACTGTTACAAATTTTTCTCTGATCTCAATCTATGCAACTATTCTATGCAAAAAGACACCTGGTATTCTCAGTATTATTCAGAAAAGCAGGGTGGTATTCATGGATGAGAGCTATAACTTTTTATCTTCTTTTTTCTGATGATACCATATATTCAAGTCCTGACATGGGGAAATAAAGCCCATATCTGCCTAGAAGCTTCATCCTTATTTTCTAGATTGAACTGTGTACATTGTAGGTATGCTATCACAGGAAAATAGTAATAACCAATTTTATGTAGCTGTGGATCCTAAGAGCCACAATTATTGCTGACATGGCAGAATATACCTTCTGTTTTGTACTGGCGCAAGTCTTATGGTAGTAACCAAGTTCTTTATTTTTGGATTTTAGGCTTGCTCTACTGACAGAAATCATTCCTAACATAGTTATTGGGAAGAGCTTCCTAAGACTAGATGCTATTTTTCTGCTGTGAATATAATATTAAACTGACAATAAATTTCCATAATAAATTATACCCATATATTAGTTATATTAGTGACTCTTTCAACTTTCATCAGAGAAATAATATATATATATATATATATATATATATATATAGTAACAGAGACATGCATAACTGGGTATTAGGCAAAGAACAAGAGTTTGGGAGTGCTCAGTCTTAAATAAAACCCTCACATCCTACCCCTTCTCCCAATATTAGGATGTTATAAGGAAATTAGGTGTGGGAATACTGTAAAAATCAGAGGTGATATAACGACACTGAAATCATCATGTTTTGAGGACTCAACATGTTTAATTTTGAAATAAACTCACAGTGGTTGCAACAGTTATGCCTAAGACCTATGAAAATCGAAACTTACAAAATACAGGCATTGAGGGATGATATCGTTATGAAATTCGACTTCAGGTGAGGAATTATTGTCATTTGGTGGCCATGGGGAGTAACATAGTCAGTTTCAAGGATGGGGCCCTGCAGACAATACTTATAGTCACATGGATATCCCTACATTCATATACAGATTGGCAGTGCTGAGTGGACACATTAGGTTGCAGAAATAAGAAAAAATAAAGGTGAAGCTGTAAGAGGATAGGGGTAGGAGGTTGGGGGAGAAACTGCAGAAGAAAGATTAGGGGTAAACTTGGTGAAAACACACTGTATAGATGCATAAAATTTTCAAATGCTAAATAAAAAACAAAATTGTATACCTCTAATAAGCCAATGTCATTACTATTGAATTAGTCCCTGAGTTCCATGGCAATAACACCTACTCTCTTGGGGGAAAATACCTTGGAAATAAGAACCTCTCCATTTTTAATGAGGTCCTAAGATTACAGTCACTTGGCTCTTATGACATCAGGAAATGCTATTTAACAACCTCTGGGCTACAGAGAATAACCTTGGAAAAGTCACCAGTGGAATTAATGATCTACTATCATGGCTTCATATAATCCCTAGAAATCATGGCTCTGACTTTTCCAGTCCAAAATTAATTTCTCTCATCACCAGAAAGACAACTGTAGTAACAACACACACACACATATGTATATAAAAATACATATTACTGCTCTTCAATGCCATGAGTACTTGCCCATCTGTGAGAGAAAAGAAGAGTCAGGTGAGGTCACTGATGAGTCCTACATGCACAAGGGTAAGTACTGAATTGAACACATTCTTGTTTTCTTTCTCCAAACTACCTTGAGTCTTTAATGTGCCTTGTGTCTTCTCTTTTGAGTTTATCACTGAAGCTTAAGTGAAAGATGGATGTTCAAGGTAGAAGCAGAACAGAGATGCTGTACAAGCAACTATAGTCACTGGTTCCGTGAATATTATTCTCAAAGAAATGGCCGTCACACATTTATGTTTATTTTTGTACATGAATGACCATAAAATGTAGAAAGCAAAAGCACAGAGAAGTCTGAGCTTGAATTTTTTCATTCAATTCTGGTTCTTAATCTCGTTTTACTGGTTTAGGTTAGAGAGGGCTGGGATTTTATTTTAATGTTACTATTTTTTTTTCTCATAGATATGACCCAGAGAAGAATGGCCTTAGTTAATGACTCTTCAGTGAAGGAGTTCATCCTGTTGGGTTTGACACAGCAACCACAGCTCCAGCTGCCTCTCTTCTTCCTCTTCTTGGGAATCTACGTGGTCTCCATGGTGGGGAACCTGGGCTTGAGTGTTCTGATTGTTTTAAACCCTCACCTGCACACCCCCATGTACTACTTTCTCTTCAACCTTTCCTTCACAGATCTTTGTTACTCCTCTGTCATAATCCCTAAAATGCTGGTGAGTTTTGTGAAGCTGAACATCATCTCCTATGCTGAGTGCATGACTCAGCTTTTTTTCTTTTGCTTCTTTATTATTGATGAATGTTACATTTTGACAACAATGGCCTATGACAGATATGTTGCCATCTGTAAACCCCTGCTTTACCAGGTCACCATGTCTCATCAGGTCTGCCACTTGATGATGGTAGGTGTGTATGTGATGGGGTTTGTGGGAGCCTTGGCCCATACTGGTACAGTTCTAAGTCTGAACTTCTGTGATGGAAACATCATCAATCACTACATGTGTGATGTGCCTCCTCTCAGGAAGCTCTCCTGCACAAGTACTGCCATCAATGAGCTGGAGGTTTTCATTGTTGTGGGTATCAATGTAATTGTGCCCAGCACGACTATCTTTATTTCTTACACCTTGATTCTTTCCAACATCCTTGGCATCCGATCTGCAGAGGGTAGGTCAAAAGCCTTCAGCACCTGTGGCTCCCATGTTGTAGCTGTTTCTCTTTTCTTTGGAGCAGCAACATTCATGTATCTCAAGCCTTCTAGTATGTCTGCGGATGATGATAAAGTATGTACCATATTTTATACCATTGTAGGCCCAATGCTAAATCCATTTATCTACAGTTTACGGAATAAGGATGTCCACATTGCGCTGAGAAAAACTTTGAGGAGAAGGATGTTTGTCTAAGTAGAATCTGTATTTGTTATATAGGACTGGAGTAATCACTCATTTACAGAACATTTGCTTATATGCACGAGGCCCTGGATTTGCCCCAGCGTCCTGAAAAAGTTCAGTGACAACAACAACAACAACTAGAATAACATCAAAATTCAAAAACAAAACAAAACAAAACAGAAGAGAAACCACTGGTGAGGATAGTGTGGCATTAAAACTGTTTAACATTATGCAAAATTAAGTTAAATATTGACGATCTTTCAGAAGATACTGTAACAACATTAAAAGATAATTAACCTGTCATTCTTTTATAGAAAGCATAGTTTATTTGATAATTTTCCCAAATTATTTGTGTCTTTTTTCAGTATTGAAGCTGAACAAACACAGTTGAATACTCATCTACCAATATGTTACAATTTAGTCTTAGAAACCACAGGGGTTTCTGTATACAAAGCAGGTGGTAATATTATACTCTGAAATAATAAGGAAATGAGATCATTTAAATGTACATTTCTGGATATTTTTGCAGATTATGTGTTTGGGGAATCATATTCAAAATTTCTTACATGCTTGGCAAGTGCTCTTCCATTTATCTACATCTTACTCAGGACTGTGAGATCTTTGACTAGGGTACATCTAGAAGTCTATGTCACCGTGCCACTGAGATACTGATTTCAGTAATCTTAGAGACAGAGTCTCATTTACTCAGCTATGAATCCTCTAAGAATAGGTGTAGATTTCATTTTGAATGGTTCTCTTTATCCTTAAATCAGTTTAATAAAGAGAAGTTGATGTGTCTCTTCTTGTGATTCCAGTGCCTGCAGACTAAAAATGAAACAACTGTGGTCATTTAGGATAAAGGGAGCCTACATAAGTTTTCCATTTATGGACTTGAGGACTAGAATGTGTGTATAAAGTCATGCTATGTCTTCATTGGGAAGAATTTGACTAACCAATTTTAGCTGTCATTGTTAAAGAAATTTTGTCTTTTATTTCTTAATAACTACATAATCTTAATTTATTAGTAGTCACTTTTTTACTTTATTGATTTTAATTTCATAATATAAAATGATCAGGTTTACTGAAAAGCAAATATAAACTGAGTGACCATCTATTCTATTTTAGACATCAAGATACCTAGGATTTGAGCTGGGTGGTGGTGGCGCACGCCTTTAATCCCAGCACTTGGGAGGCAGAGGCAGGTGGATCTCTGTGAGTTCGAGACCAGCCTGGTCTACAAGAGATAGTTCCAGGACAGGCTCCAAAACTACAAAGAAACCCTGTCTCAAAAAAAAAAAAAAAACATATCAAGGATTTGGTCTGACATTACAATTGTAGCTCTGAAGAGGACTGAAGATGCTTATGATCTCAGAAGGGTACAAAATAGTAAGGTGGTAATAAAAGTAAATTTTGTATTTGTGAATATAAAATGGAAAAATAATACACAAAAGCTTAAAAGAATGCATTGTAGGGAATAGAGAAATGACTCAAAGGTTACGGGCACTCACTGATCTTCCAGAGGTTTCGAGTTCAAGTCTCAGCAACCACATGGTGGCCTATAATCATCTGTAATATGATTTGCTGCCCTCTTCTGACTTGCAGAAAGAGATGCAGGCACAACACTGTATGCATAATAAATAAAATAAATCCTAATAAATAAATAAATAATTTTAAACAAATGAAAACAATGCAAAAATGTGATTTTACTGAGAATACCTATGTTACTATTTGGGGTGGGCTGGTTGAAAAACTTTTTTTGAGGAGGTGGCAGATGTCTTGACTGAAGGCATGGTTGCCAACAGAACGTCTAAGTAAAGGGGGGAACTGAGTAGAGATTCACAGTTAGGAACAATCTTGATGAGGACAGGAAAGGTTTTGGGAAACAGATGAACTTTTTGGAAGAAAGCTGAGCAGAAGAGTGTAAATACAAGTGTGAAGAGTGATATTAACATGAGGTTGAATTGTGCTTGGCAAGGGAAAAGAATGCATGTAAATAAGTACAAAAAATTCTGAGTGTTATCAATCAAACATCTGCCAGGTTTTCTTTCCTTCTTCCATATTCTAAATCATGGTCAATGATCATTTATAACCAAAGTAACTTCTAAGAAAAATTGTATTGGAATTCACAAAAGAATAAATTTAAACAATAAAAATTTGAATGTCTTGCATGAAGGTGCTGGTGACTAGAGCCTTGAGGCAGTGCTTCAAAGTTGCAGATCTGGGAGTTGTCAATCTCTAGGTCCTCATGGCTCTGTAAACTCTGAAGTTATGTTAGTCACGCAATGTATAGTTTAGCCTTGAGGAGGACTACTAGAGAGATGAAGAAATTTTGGCATATCTCAATTTCCTACTGCCTTTCTCTGATTGTCTAGTATGTCTGTGTGTGAAATTTAATAGGAACAATCTGATCCAAAAGGTAAGAGAACAGAGGACATAGACAATGGGAAGGTGGAGATGTCAATCTTATGCCCTGTTCATTCACCCCTGAACAATCTGCAGGCTCAATTGAAGAGTGTTTTGGGGAAAAGTCTATGAAAAGTTACTCAAGCAGTCACCATCATCATAACCCCACCAAATATCATGATATTTACAGCACATCAAAGTGAGGGAATACGTACTACATTGTTCACCTTTATAATATCCAAGATTAATGATTTCAAGTTAGCTAAAATCAAGAGAAACTGAACAGTTTAGTGAGATTTTAAAAGCATGTTAAAATTGTGTTCATTAAATCATTTAGAAGTCCTGAAAATGTTCATATATGTTCACTTGGCGGAATTCTGACCTATTTTTTCTTTTGAATTTTGAAACAATCTAGGATATAGGGCAAGTTTGGAAGTTAAATGATGACCGGTCTCAATGAAAAACATATGTCATTTCAAAGATATCATTTATTTTGGAATGACAATAGTTTGAAACATGGATTCAGGTTCCTCCAAACGTCATGCCTGCAATGTTGTAAGAATTTTATGGAGGCT
The DNA here is from genome assembly GCF_950005125.1 of Chionomys nivalis. Lineage (NCBI taxonomy): Eukaryota > Metazoa > Chordata > Mammalia > Rodentia > Cricetidae > Chionomys > Chionomys nivalis. The sequence goes on from NC_080089.1 coordinate 36,806,396, forward strand.
TTTATAGTAACAGAACTAATGAAAGTCACAAATCAATGCACCTTGAATATATTAGCAGAGTCATAACACAGGGAAAAAAGGGGGAAGGAACTTCTCTCTTATAGCCCTCAAATGCCATCTGCTGAAAATTTTTGCCTCTGAGTTGGTAGAAACCATTGGTTACATAGTAAGTAGATTTTTGTTTGATAGTTACAAGAATGTGAGGGTAGGGTGAAGGGGTTAGTGAAGGAGAACAAACACTAAGATGCAAATGGAACATCTACATCACACTCTCTCACCCCAAGGTACAGGCATCTTCTTGAAAGATGGGGAATACCGACTGTAAGGGTCAGAGGGAGTGGACATTGGCAAGTAGACAGGATTTAGTTGATGTGACAAGGAAATACAGCAGGGCACTCTACTAATGACCTGTATTCCAGTGTGATATTTGAATTTAATCAATCTATCCTTCTTTGGTCTCTGATATACTTCTGTCTCCAGTCAAAAACTGCTGATAAACTTTGTCTCTGAGAATAGTGCTATTTCATATGTAGAATGCCTGATGCATACTGATTCTCTGTCACTTTTTTTGGCCATCTTTGAACGCTACATGCTGTCCTCAATGGCCTATGATTGCATGTAGGTGTCTGCAGACAAATGGTTTATTAAGTGACCATATCCTCTCAGGTTTCTTCTTTTCTAGCTTGCTGACTATGAGATGAGGTTTGCTGGAGCCTCTGACCACAAAACCTTCATGCTCACACTGGCCTACTGCAATGCCGAAGTCATCAATCATTACTTGTTGGACCTTCTGCCCCTCCTCCAACTTTCTTGTTACAGCAGCTATGTCAATGAGGCTGTAGTTACCAGAGATGTGGGTATTAACATCGTAGTCCTCAGCTTGACCATTTTTATTTTCTATGTTTTCATCCTTGCCAACATTCTAAACTTCAAATCCACACAAGAAGCTCAAAAGCCTTCAGTATCTGTAGATCTCATATTTTTGCCCTTTGTCTTTTCCTTGGGTCCAATAAATTTCTTGGTACCAAAACACGTTAGTAGACTAGAACATTAGATTAAGAAACAGATCCTTAGTTACACATTCAAATACTTTCTGGAAAAAAAACATTTCCATCGGGGAAATAAATCTTCATTCTTTGGCATAGTTGACAAACACAAATTAAGCTCCAGATATTTCACCCATTGTTAGTTTTATTTTATGTTAAATAGAGAAAAACATGTTGTCTGATGGATAGGGATTAATGGAAAGACTTGGAGGAGTTAGGGAAGAGAAAGGATATGATCAAAAAATATGAAAATCTTAAAAGTAAAACTAAAAAGGATTGCTAATGAAGAAATTGAATTATTTTGTATTTTGATGTCTAATTATTTGAGTTTTTAAAATGTTTTGGAGATCAGTCCTCTGTCAGACATGGGGTTGGTCTTCTTCCATTCTGTAGGATTCCATTTTGTCTTATTGATTGTGTCCTTTGCCTTACAAAAACTTCTCATTTATTTGGACATTACAAAAAGTTCCATTTATTAATTGTTGTTTTCAGAGTCAGTGCTACTGGTGTTATATGTAGATAATGGTCTCCTGTGCCCACTTTCTCTTCTGTGAAATTTATTGTTGAGGTTTTTGATACATTTGGATTTGAGTTTTGTGCATGGGGATATATATGGATCTATTTTCATTCTTCAACATGTTGACATTCAGTTTTCCCAGTACCATTTGTTGAAAATGCTTCCTTTTTCCCATTGTATGATTTTAGTTTCTTTGTCAAAAATTGGGTGTTCATAGGTATGTGGACTAATATGAGGGTCATCAATTAGATTCCATTGTTTTACCTGTCCCTTTTTAGGCTAATTTCAAACTGTTTTTATTTCTATAGCACTATAGTAGAGCTTGAAGTCAAGGTGGTGACACCTCCAGAGGTACCTTTATTTTGCAGGATTGTTTCAGCTCTCTTGGGTTTTTTGTTTTTCCATATGAAATTGGATATTTTTGAGGTCTGTGAAGAATTGTGATGGAATTTTGATGGTGATTGTATTGAATTTGTGAATTGCTTTTGGTATGATTCCCATTTTTGACTATATTGATCCTACCTATCCAAAAGCATGGGAAATCTTTCCATTTTCTGATCTTCTTCAATTTCTTTCTAAAAAGACTTAACGTTCTTGCCTTACAGATTTTTTCACTCCTTTTGTTAGTGATAACCCAAGGTATTTTATGTTATTTGTGAATATTGTGAAGGGTGATGTTTCTCTGATTTCTTTCTCAACCCTTTTATAATTTGTATATAGGAGGGATACTGATTTTTTTTGAGTTGGTCTTGTATTCTGCCACATTATTGAATGTCTTTATGAGTTGTAGAAATACTCTGATAGAATTTTTAGGGTCACTTATGTACAATATCATATTATCTGCAAATGTGAAAGTTTGACTTCTTACTTTCCAATTTGTATCCCCTTGATCTCCTTTTTTTGTCTTATTGCTCTGACTAGAACTTCAAGTACTATATAGAATAGATATGGAGAACATGGACAGCCTTGTCTTTTTTTCTGATTTTAGTGAAATCACTTTGAGTTTTTTTTCATTTAATTTGATATTCTCTGTCAGTTTGATTTATATTACTTTAATTATGTTAATATATATTCCTTGTATTCCTGATCTCTCCAAGACTTTTTTATAAAGGGGTATTGGGTTTTGTTAAAGGCTTTTTCAGCATCTACTGAGATAATTATATTTTTTCTTTCAGTTTATTTATATGATGGATTACATTGACAGATTTTCATATGTTGAACAATTCCTGCTTCTCTGGAATGTTCTGGTCTTCCTGTTGTAAGACCACTAGTGTCTGGTGTTGTGATATTGCTCTTTAGGTTGTTGAATGTAATCTTGCATTGACACTTATTCATCTCTTCTTCCAGTTGGTGCAGGCAGTGCCTTTACCCCTTGTTTCAATCCTTGTAGATGGTATCTGTGTCTCAGTGATCCTCTCTTAGATCGATTCTTGTAGTTGTTGTCTGTTTCTCAGGAAGCCGTTCTTGGTCTGCTCCATGTTGTTGCTGTCTGTGTCTCAGGAAGATGCTGAGGTCTCTGGGGATGGATGCGTTTGAGGGCAGAGTTATACTTGTAGATTTCAAAGTTTGATGGGGAAAGGTGCTGGAGCAGGCTGCCTACAGGTGGCTTGCCTGTTGACCAGCTAGTGTGGTTGAGTCAGGTAGGAGATGGGCTCAGAAATCTTTCCCCAGGGGCCTAGGACCTATAAACTGGGCTGTCCAGCCGAGGGACTGATTACTCACATTTTGGTCCACTTTGTACAGTTGCAATCTGTGTCTCTCATTTTTATTGGATGGTGATACAAAGAAATTTGCATCAAGTTTTTGTGAACATGTGGGCCATATCACACTTTCTATATTCTTGAATCCTTATTGGTAATTATATCATATTTTGGAGTACTGAAAGAAGCATGATTAAAATCACAGGAAATTTAAGTTCTCAAAATTTTATAGTTGTATGTGTTACAAATATATATTGTCCACTGTCTATTCCTATTTCAAATGCATTCAGAGAAGTTGTTTCTTAGTGGGTATGTCTTCATCAAGACAGTAGTTTGTTATTTATAGCTTTTGTTTTCATATGAAGATGTAATGTATGTAAAGTTCTGAGACACTAGTTTATAACAATATGCTTAGAAGAAAATAATGCCAGTTAAAAAAATTAATAGGATCTCAATAAACTCATTGCATTCAACAGAGACTTAAGCATTTATATTTGTTTGAATATTTATTTCAGTATTGTAATGCGCTTAAAATTTTATTCCACAAGCAGAGCCTGAGTGCTTACAGATTTCTTCAATTCTTTTGTCTACATACCTCACATAGACTTGATTAACTATTTCTCAATTGAATTTGCTGTGAATGACAAATTTTAATAAGTAAACAAAATGCTTTCTCAAAGACAGAGGATGAGTTATATTGCATTATGTTTATAAATCCTGGTAAATCAAGCTTGAAATGTGAGCCACTCACATGTGTGACACTTGCATATTCTGACACATATCAGGCTGCACAGACTGATAAAGAATAATCATTTCACAAGCTGGCCCAGTTCTGGGAGGACAATTGGCCATGGTGATGCTTCCAGTGTTGACAAGTGAGTTGACTAAGTTTAACATTTAGAAGGTATGGATGTGTTGATAAGAGGACCAGGGGATTAAGCTGTTCAAGGTTTCAGGTACAAAGAACATGTTTTAAGGAAAGTCAATAATTTGTAGCTCAAAATGGTTAAAAGAATAGACTTGAGATGTCTTCATGAAGAAATGGTGAGAATGTAGGATGATAGACATGTTAAATGGACCAACTTAATCACTGTTAAATATCTCCTTTTGTGATACCGTTCCTTTTCACCTTATGCATGTACACAACTTTTTTGTCAGCAAAAAATTAAAATTGAAAAGCTATCATATTTGCATGTGTATTATCTTTCTTATTGGTGTTTAAAGGAAATTAAAGTGTGAATAATTAACAAATAAAGATTTTCAAATAGCTGTTTCACCTGTACACCTGATAGAACATATTATGACTAGGAACAATTATATAAATTTAGAAATTATGAATATACTTTATTTGAGAATATTGTCTATTAAGTATAAAAAAACTGATCACTCCTGGAAAGCATATTTATGAATTTTAGTAATTCACATTTGTGTAGTACAGAATGAACATGCCAATATTTTGATTTTACTACTGAATATAAAGAAGTTCCTTATAGTTAGGTGAATAATTGTAAGCATCTATGTTAAGCAAACCAGGTCATAAAATAAATCAATGCATCATATTTGTTTGTTTCAACTCTTTTGGGGAAAGTTATAAATTATCTATCTCCAAATACTTGCTAAAATGGTCTTATGTAGATTAGATAGTCAAATTTGTTATAGAAAAATATTGAATTCTTTGGGGCTTCATTGTGTAGGACTTGTCTCTTACATAGATGGTCTTAGTTGTATGTCTTAATTTTTTCTAATTGCACATGCTCCTATCTATCAAGAATGTGAAGTATCTCAGAAGCTTTATTCAGTGACTCTTTTCCATTGTTATCTCTATGTTTTATTAGACAGCTTCTTTTTGTTGTTTTTCTTTAGTAATAAATTTACTCAATTTTTGTACATTGTCTAATCTGTTGTTAATTAAATTTAGTGTTTTAAAAGTAACGCTTGTACTTATTTTAGATTTATAATCAAACATTTAAGGAGCATACAGAGACATATAATTTAGTTAAGGTATTTTATAGTCAAGAAATATAATGCAATATGAAACTTTCTGTGTTAAATCATCACTGACTGATAAACTTGAAAATGTCAGACTTGTAAGCTGTCAGTAGTGAAAGAAACATGAAGTTCTGTATGCCTTAGTGAGGTGTTACCACTTGATATAGTTTGCTGTCATTAAATCTGGGTGACATGAACTAATGCAAATGAAAGAAAAGATGAGATGAGACAGTTCTGTTGTAAAAGTGGAATCTTAGAAACTGCCTATAGTCACCCCATGTTTATCTACATGCACATTGTAGGTATAAACGTTGAAAGAATTTATTCATAAAGTCTAGGTTAGGGTTTGACTGAAAGTCTTCTTACAAAGATATTTCATACAATGTACTTAATCATATTTCAGGTTCTATTTTAATATAATATTTAATTAATTTTTTGAGAATATCAGACAATGTACTTTCATCATATTCAGCTGAATCCTCCCTTATCCTGATCCATTCTTTATCTTCCTATCCTCTCCCAATTTCATTTCCTATTTTTGCTTTGTTTTTAAACAACCCACCTAGTCTTATATGTGCTAGACATATACTCATGGGTGTGGGGTCAACCCTTGAGCATGATTAACTTGACAGCCAAAGAAAACTGACTCTTTTTTCACTAGGAGCTAACAGTAGTTCCTTGGTTAGTGGTATGGGTTTATGAGTCCCTCTTATCTTCATATTCCATGTTTCTATATCACCCAATAAGGCTGCTAGGCTAGGTAGAGTCAGTATTTTTTAGGGAAGTGGCCTTTCTAGGATGCCCATGTATCAGTTGGTGACTCTGCAACCATATTGATACAAACAGCACTGATTAGAGTCAGTATATTATTAAAAGGGGACCCAAATTGAGAGGAGGACAAGTTACCTGAGCTGCAAGAAGATCCGAAGAAGAATGAAGAAATAGGAGTTAATTTCATCAAATCAATATATATATATATATATATTGTATTACATTCTCAGAGAATATAGGACAACTAACACTAAAGGTCTGTAAGAGCCTGAGACAACTAACACTGAAGGCTTTTTGAGAAGCCTTTCATTTTGTGAAATGCTTCATTGTAGAAGTTTCCTAATTAAAAGAAGTCACCATTTAGGGGGAGACAAAAACCCAGCAAGACATTTTATGGCACTAATGAAAACCCCTAATGCCATGAATAGGTTATATCATGTTAACATGCTGGCCAAAAGGGTTCCATAGACTGTCTCTACAAAAATCACAGGCAATTGTCAAAGCTATTCTTACACCTGTACATCAAAAACTTGACAGTAATGTCTTATGGCTGATACCATTTATGATATTGAACACGGAGATGAACAGCTGGTATCCAGAAATGAATAACAAAAAATCCAAACAAAAACAAACCAAAGAAAATGTACTTAACATTTATTATGGAACATATTTTATTTTTTTTCTTTATTTTATTCTTCTTTAATTAAAATTTCCGCCTCCTCCCCGTTTTCCATTTCGCCCCCCCTCCTCCCACACATCGCCCCCTCCTCCACTCCCCTCCTCCTCTCCCCACTCCTCTCCCCCTTCTCCCACTCCATTCCCCCTCCCTCTAGATACTGAAGAGCAGTCCATGCAGGAAGTCCAAGGTCCTCCCACTTCTATCTAGGTCCAGGAAGGTGAGCATCCAAACAGGCTAGGCTAGTATTAGGATCGAAACCTAGTGCCATTGTCCTTGGCTTCTCATCAGCCTTCATTGTCCACCATGTTCAGAATCTGGTTTCATCCCATGCTTATTCAGTCCCAGTCCCGCTGGCCTTGGTGAGCTCCCAATTGATCAGTTCCACTGTCACAGTGGGTGGGTGCACCCCTCGTGGTCCTGACTTCCTTGCTCATGTTCTCCCTCCTTCTGCTCCTCATTTGGACCTGAAGAGCTCAGTCTATTGCTCCAATTTGGGTCTCTGTCTATATCTCAATCCATCGCCAGATGAAGGTTCTAAGGTGATATGCAAGATATTCATCAGTATGGCTATAGGATAGGGTCATTTCAGGTTCCCTCTCCTCAGTTGCCCAAGGTACTAGCTGGGGACATCTCCCTGGACACCTGCGAGCCCCTCTAGAGTCAAGTCTCTTGCCAACCCTAAGATGGCTCCCTTAATTAGGATATACATTTCTCTGCTCCTGTATCCACCCTTCCTTTATCCCAACCATCCCATTCCCCCAAGCTCCCCCCATCCTCCCCTTCTCACGTTTCTCACCCCATTTCCCTTAGCCCCATGCCACCTCACCCCCAAGTTCCCAGTTTTTGCCCGGCAATCTTGTCTACTTCCCCTATCCAGGCAGATGACTATACGTTTTTCTTTGGGTTCACCTTATTATTTAGCTTCTCTAGGATCACAAATTATATGCTCAATGTCCTTTATTTATCGCTAGAAACCAATTATGAGTGAGTACATTCCATGTTCATCTTTTTGGGTCTGGGATACCTCACTCAGAATAGTATTTTCTATTTCCATCCATTTGCATGCAAAATTCACGATGTCATTGTTTTTTATCGCTGAGTAGAACTCTAATATGTATATATTCCACACTTTCTTCATCCATTCTTCCATTGAAGGGCATCTAGGTTGTTTCCAGGTTCTGGCTATTACAAACAATGCTGCTATGAACGTAGTTGAACAAATGCTTTTGTCATATGATAGGGCATCTCTTGGGTATATTCCCAAGAGTGGTATTACTGGATCTTGGGGTAAGTTGATCCCAAATTTCCTGAGAAATTGCCACACTGATTTCCAAAGTGGTTGCACAAGTTTGCATTCCCACCAGCAATGGATGAGTGTGCCCCTTACTCCACAACCTCTCCAGCAAAGACTATCATTGGTGTTTTTGATTTTAGCCATTCTGACAGGTGTAAGATGGTATCTCAAAGTTGTTTTAATTTGCATTCCCTGATCGCTAAGGAGGTTGAACATGACCTTAAGTGTCTTTTGGCCATTTGAACTTCTTCTGTTAAGAATTCTCTGTTCAGTTCAGTGCCCCATTTTTTAATTGGGTTAATTAGCATTTTAAAGTCTAGTTTCTTGAGTTCTTTATATATTTTGGAGATCAGACCTTTGTCTGTTGCAGGGTTGGTGAAGATCTTCTCCCAGTCAGTGGGTTGCCTTTTTGTCTTAGTGACAGTGTCCTTTGCTTTACAGAAGCTTCTCAGTTTCAGGAGGTCCCATTTATTCAATGTTGTCCTTAATGTCTGTGCTGCTGGGGATATACGTAGGAAGTGATCTCCTGTACCCATATGTTGTAGAGTACTTCCCACTTTTTCTTCTATCAGGTTCAGTGTGTTCAGACTGATATTGAGGTCTTTAATCCATTTGGACTTGAGTTTTGTTCATGGCGATAGATATGGATCTATTTTCATTCTTCTACAGGTTGACAACCAGTTTTGCCAGCACCATTTGTTGAAGATGCTTTCTTTCTTCCATTGAATACTTTTAACTCCTTTATCAAAAATCAGGTATTCATAGGTTTGTGGGTTAAAATCAGGGTCTTCTACTCGATTCCATTGATCGACTTCTCTGTTTTTATGCCAATACCAAGTTTTATCTTGACTTGGCTGGTAAGAAGGGATCATCCTGATTAGGTTGTTGGTGATCTGACTGATTGTGGGGCTGTCCACAGAGCATCTAAGCAGAGGGAAATGCTGAACAGAATACTAGAAGTGGGAATAATCTTCATGAGGAGGAAAAATCATTATGCAAAATGGGTGATTGCTGTGGAAGAGGCTAGGCAAATGAACATACATGTATATACATTTTTATTTAGACTATATATTACACATATTTAAAGTGTAAAGTCTTATAAAATGACATATATTGTTCACCTGTAAGACAAGTTGAGGGGCTATGACTATGAGAAAAAAAGTATAAAGACAGTTAGGGAGAGAGAACAAATTCTAGACTCCCTGAGAAATTGTTTTTCAAAATGACATTTGAGGACTGTGTTCTGACAGATTAAAGTAAAAGAAAAAAAAATCTACTCATAGCACACTGCTAATTACCATCACACAAAAACACTTCAAGATGTTGATCTGTCATGGATTATTTGTGCCTACTCCAGGCAAGAATTTTGATGAGCAACAGAAGGTCAGGATGACCTTGGTGACTGAAGTATCATGCCTCATGCTTTCCTGGGTGAAGAGTTTTGTGATCTCATTCTTGTGATATTCTTAAGTTTTTATTCTCAGTGTATTCAACCTATTGATCAAATCCGAGTACTTAGTGTTTTCATATTCTTTCCTATTTATCATTTATTTGAACTTATATCTTCTGATAATATGTGTTTTGGTGTCCATGCTGAATCCTCATTTATAGCCTCAGGAATAAGAATTAAAACTTGTTGCTAAGAGAACCATTCAGAATCTCAGTAACTGCTCTATCTAGGTTTGAGTCTTTTAGGTCTGTTCTTACCCTTTAATTTTTTATTTATCATTTTGATTACCTATCTTTTATTTTTTCCCTCTTTTTATATTCCTATATTACCTCAGTTTTCTACAGTATCCCCTTTCCTTCTACCATGTAATGTCTCTTGTATGCAATCATTCTTTTCACAGAGTAATTGTATTCATCACAATGTCCATTGCCTATATCAACATAAGACCATGCTCTGTCTACTAATTTACTTAAGGCCAAGATCACCCATTTCTTTCTCTTGCAAATCTTTTCTTTCCAAGACAATCCATGGACTTAGATTCTTTATCTCAAAATGATTTTTTTCCCTGATCTTTTGCAATAATTTTGCAATGCATTTTCTTATTTGATATGTTTATCTTCTACATAATGATTAACATAGATAAGATGTGACAAAATTATCAAAATTCAGGAACTTTTTAGGTTACTTTGCCAGTAGCTACTTTTAAAATTTTCATGCCTTTTCATGTTTTTCCCTACATTATTGCCATATATCAAAAAACTAAATGGAAAATGTTACATACAACAGCATACCATAATCATATTGAATAAATCAAATGCATTTATATTTAACATTATTATGCCAAAAGTAATGGCAGTTATTACCTATTGAGTTATTATATGCTGGACACTTTTTAAGGACTTAAAAAAACTCCCTTAAATCTATGATGCTGCTGCTATTGCTTCTATTTTACAAAGCGGAAACTAAGACACAAAATAGGTAGATCTGAGATTTGATCAAGGATAAAATGAATTAATTATGCTGCAGAACCCATTCACCTAACTACCACAAATATTATTTCAATGAAGTGGGAATTACATTATGAAATCATTAAAAAGTTACTAGCATTTTTTGCTCAAGTATTTCAGCTCCAAGTTTTTATAAAGTTGTTTGATTTTTTTAAATGAGCATTTATTTTTATGGTTATTTGTATATTTATTTGATTTACTTCTCTGCCTGAGTCTCTCAGACTCAGCAATTGTGACAACAGGCTCTTGTCTAATATGACATTTTAATTACTTTTGGAGGATATCACACAATGTACTTTGATCATAATCACCTGACTCCTCCCTTATCTAGATTCATTCCTAATCTTCCTATCCTCTTCCAATTTCATGACCTATTTTTGATTTTTTGCTTTTGTTTTATTTTTTTCTTTTTTGAGATAGGGTTTCTCTGTGTAACAGCCCTGGCTATCTTGGAACTAGTCCTTGTAGACCAGGCTGGCCTTGAATACACAGAGGTCCAACTGACTCTGCCTCCCAAGTGCTGGGATTAAAGGCATTCACCACCATCACCTGGTTTTGATTTGTTTTTAAACAACCCACCTAGTTGTATATATTCTGGACATATACTCATGGGTATGGGGTCAACCACTTGAGTATGACTTAACTTGACAGGGTTCATATCATCAAAGAAAACTGACTCTCTTTAATACTAGGAGCTATCAATACTCATTAGTTTCTCATTTAGTAGGATTGGTTCATGAGCCTTCTCTCCATAATTCATGTTCTTTAATCACCTAATAAAGTTGTTATCCTAGGGAGAGTCAGTATTTTTAGTAAACTGGTTTTGTTAGGATGTCCATGCTCTAGTGGATGGCTCTATACCAATGATGACAGAAACAGCACTGATTTGACTCAATGGGTGATAAAAAAGAATGTAATTTGAAAGAAGGATGAGGTAGATTTGCTACCTGGAGAAGGAATGTGAGTTGATATCATCAAAGTACTAAATATATGTACACACACACACATACACACACACATACATGTGAGACTTTCTCATAGAATATGAGAAAACTAACAAAAAAAGGTTTAAATGTTGAATCATCTGGGCCATCTGCTCCTATTGGTATTTTTGAGATTTTCTTCTTTGACCAATCCTTATTTTTCTTAACCAAGAATGAATCCACCACTTCTCACTTCCTGTGGAAACAAAGCAAATCCTATTCTCCAAAGTAACATATCTTTGAATATTGGACCAATGAATGTAGATCAATAAAAGACATACAAGGCAACCTGATAACATTGGGAAATTCATTGGGGGTGCCTCTCACAGGCCCCCAAGTAAAACGTGGTCCTGTCATTTCCAGTCATTGTGGAGGACATGTCTTACCAAGAAAATTAAAAAAAAATCATTGCTTGCTGTAAAAAAAAATATGTTGTTCTGGATGATAGAATAAACTTTAAAGATGAATAAAAATTGCAATAGGAAATGGGAAACATTTGGTAGACTTCTATAAATGATCAAAGACCAAAGCTGAGAGTGAATATAAATAACATTATAGTTGAGGGATTACTAGACATGGGCAGATTTTCTCCAGAATCTTGGCATCTAAATTGGCCTCTCAAGAGGCAGATGTTCACTTCCTAGGAATTATAACCATATCTCAAGTGAAACAAAGCATGAGATGGGTTGAATACATAAGGCAGAAGGACATAGAAAAAGGCTGAGGCTATATGTGGCTAATTACAGTGAATTTATAGGCTCAAGACCTACTCCAGCAATGGAATACACAGATTAAGTTTTCTGGAATCCCTGAAACTCATGTTTTTGGGAAGGATATTATAAGGTACCATACAAAATGTCACCAGCCATTGAGACTGTACAAGAATGCAAAGCAACTAGCAAACCCTTAGAGGTACCAACAACCCCACCTTTAAAATGGTTAACTCAGAAACCAATATGGGTTAAAAAATGACTTTTAACAGAAGATAAACTACAGGCTTAAGAAAAGCTGGAACAGAAGCAACCAGATGCTCGTCATATTGAAGAATCAGGCAGTCCTTGGAATACTCCTGTATTTGTTGTTAAAAAGAAATCTGGTAAATGAAGAATGGTGACAGATCTAAGAGCTGTCAACAAGGTTATTCAATCTATGGGCCCTCTGCATTCTGGAATTCCTCTGCCTTCTCTATTACCAAAATGATGGCCTCTTATAGTTACTAATTTAAAAGATTGTTTCTTCACTCTGCCTTTACAAGAAAGTAACAAAGGAAAATTTGCCTTCACAGTCCCTACTTATAATAATTCTCAGCCTACTAGGAGACACAAATGGACTATCCTTCCACAGGAAATGCTCAGTATCTCCACCTTGTGCCAATACTTTGTTAGTCAGCCATAGGAAATAATATAAAAAGAATTTCCTAAATCTATAATTAACCATTACATGGATGACATTTTGTTATCTGATTCAAATGTAGATATTTTAGAAGGAATAAAGAATGGTTTTTCTAAATGGGGATTACAAACTGCTCCTGAAAAAATACAAAGTGGAGATTCTGTCAATTACCTAGGTTATAAAATAGGTTTATAGAAAATTAAAACAAAAAAAAGCACAAACTAGGGAGACCCACTGTGGACTCTTAATGACTTTCAAAGATTGTTAGGATACATTTCCAATCTATCACTGGCTATTGGATTAACACCAGATCTAATAATTCATTTAAACAAAGCCTTACATGGTGACAAAGATTTAAATAGTCCCAGAGACTTAACAGCTGAAGCAGAAAAGTAATTTACTGTAGTTGAAGAGGTACATGTACAGGAGGTACATGAGGATAGTGTGAATCCAAATCTTAATTGCATTCTAGTCATATTGCCTTCCAGAATTTTCCCTTTGGGAATTTTAATGCAAAGGGAAGATATTATCTTAGAATGGATCATTTTACCACATGAAGCAAGTAAATAATTAAAAACTTATGTGGAAAAAGTTTCTGAATTATAATAAAAGGAAAATTGAGACTCAACACGTTCACTTAAAAACTCAATGTGGTTGCAACAGTATGCATAAGTCCTGCGCAAAATAAAACGTTACAAAATACAGGCATTGAGGAATGATATGGTTATGAAGTTTCAATTCAAAGTTTGGAACTATAGTCAGTGGGTTGCTACTGGAAGAAACATAGTTTCAAGGATGGGGCTCTGGAGAGGCTTCTTATTTTCATGTAGATATCCTTACATTTATAAACATACTGGCAGTGTTGAGTAGACACAGTAAATTAAAAAAAGAAGAAGAAATGGTGAAGTTGTGAGAAGATAGTAGTAGGAAGTCGCGGGAGGAATGGCAGGAGAAGGACTCTGGCAGAACTTGATGAAAACACATTGTATATATGTATAATATTTTAAAACAGTAAAACAAAAAATTATATACCTCAAAAAGTCAATGTCATTGCTGTTGAACTAGTCCCTAAGTACCATGACAAAAACCTGATATCTTGGGGGAAATGACCAGGAAAAAAAAACCATTTCAAGTTTTAATGAGGTTCTTAAGATTATTGTCTCATAAAACTCTCTTGAGTCATAATCACTTGGCTCTTCAACATAAGTAGATGCTATTAAACAACCTCCAGGCTAAAGAGAACAACCTTGGAAAAGTCACCACTATAAATAGTGATCTACTGTCATGACTTTTCTTAGTATCTATAAACAATGGCTCTGACTGTACCAGTCCAAAATTAATTCTGCTCATCACCAGAAAGGCAAATGTGGTAACAACAGAAAATTATATATATGTATGCTTGGGGCTATGCACCTTTACAGCTCTTCAATGCCACAAGTACTTGCCCATCTGTGAGAGAAGAAAAGAGTCAATGAGGTCACTGATGAGTCCTACATGCACAAGGGTAAGTACTGAATTGGATATATGTTTTTCTTTATCCAAACCACCTTGAGTCTTTGATGCACCTTGTACCTTCTCTTTTGTGATTATCACTGAACCTTAAGTGAAAGGTGGATTTACAAGATAAAAGAACAGAGAAGTTGCAGAAACTAAAAGGATCACTGCTTCCCTTAATATTCTTCTCAGAGAAATGGCCTTTCATCTATTTATGTTTATTTCTCCATGAACTCCCATGAAATGTAGAAAGCAAAAGCACAGAGAAGTCTGAGCTTGAATTTTATTATTCAATTCTGGTTCTTAATTTCATTTTAAAGTGATAGTTTGGGGAGGACTGGGATTTCATTTTAATGTTATTATCTTACTGTTCTCACAGTTATGAACCAAGGAATGGCCTCAGCAAATGACTCTTCAGTGAAGGAGTTTATCCTCCTGGGTTTGACAAAACAGCCAGAGCTCCAGCTGCCTCTCTTCTTCCTCTTCTTGGGAATCTATGTGGTCTCCACGGTGGGGAACCTGGGCTTGAGTGTACTGATTGTTTTGAACCCTCACCTGCACACCCCCATGTACTACTTTCTCTTCAACCTTTCCTTCACAGATCTCTGCTTCGCCTCAGTCATAATCCCCAAGATGCTGGTGAGTTTTGTAAAGCAGAACACTATCTCCCATGCAGAGTGCATGACTCAGTTCTTTTTCTTCTGCTTCTTTGTTATTAATGAATTCTACATTTTGACAGCAATGGCCTATGACAAATATGCTGCCATCTGTAAACCCCTGCTTTACCAGGTCACCATGTCCTATCAGGTCTGCCACTCGATGATGGTGGGTGTGTATGTGATGGGGTTTTTTGGATGCTTAGTCCATACTGGTAACATGCTAAGTCTGAGCTTCTGTGACAGCAACATCATCAACCATTATATGTGTGACGTGCTTCCTCTCCTGAAGCTCTCCTGCACAGATACTGCCATTAATGAGCTGGTGGTTTTCATTGTTGGGGGGTATCAATATAATAGTGCCCTGTGTGACTGTCTTTATTTCTTACACGTTCATCCTTTCCAGCATCCTTGGCATCCGTTCTGCAGAGGGTAGGTCAAAAGCCTTCAGCACCTGTGGCTCCCACGTTGTAGCTGTTTCTCTTTTCTTTGGAGCCTCAATATTTATGTATCTTAAGCCTTCTAGTGTGGCTGGGGATGAAGATAAAGTATCTTCTATTTTTTATACCATTTTGGGCCCAATGCTGAATCCTTTCATCTACAGTTTAAGGAATAAGGATGTCCACATTGCATTGAGAAAAACTTTGAGAAAAAGGACACTTAACTAAATAGAATCTGTATTTGTTATGGAAACAAATCTTAGGACATGAAGCACATATGACCTGAAGGGTCATTCATTTGCATAGCATGTGCTTCTAAGTGTGGGGCCCTGGATTTTACCCACTGTCTTCAAAAACTTCAATGACAACAACATCAAAATCCAAAAACAAAATATATCAAAAGAGAAGCAAAAGCAACTGACAAGAATAACGTAGAATTAAAGCAATTTAACATTATGCAAAATTAAGTTATTTATCAAGGAAAATTTCAGAAGTAAGCACAGTGAACAATGATTAATCCATCATCTTTTATGGTAGAGAGCATTGTTTATTTTGTAATTGTCCAAAATCCTATGTATCTTTTTTCAGTACTGAAAATTGAACAAACACATATGTGCAGCTATCTACTAGTATGTTATACTCCAGTCCTGGGAAGCATGAAGATTTGTATATACAAAACAGTGGATGATAATATACTCAGAAATGATAAGATCATGAGATCTTTTAAAACTATGTTTTTGAATATTTTTGTAGGTTGTTTGGGGTGTCATATTCATATTCTCTTGTATGCTAGGCAAGTGCTCTTCCATTTATCTATATCTTAAGCACATCTGTGAGATCTTTGACTAGTGTGCATCTAGAAGTCTATGTCACTGTGCCACTGAGATACAGATTTCAGCAGTCTTACAGTCATTTACTCTGGTATGAACCCTCTAGGAAGAGTTGAATAATTTTGAATGATTTGAATTCTCTTTATCCTTAAATCAGTATAGTAAAGAGGAGTTGATGCATCTGTTGTGATTCTCATGTTTGCAGACTAAAAATGAAACATTTGTGGTCATTTAGGATAAAGGGAGCTTATTTTAGATTTTCTATTTATGGACCCAAGAGCAAGAATATATGTATAAAAATATACTATGTCTTCATTGGGAAGAATTTAACTAAGCAATTTCAGTTGTCATTGTTTAAGGAATTTTGTCTTTTTTCAAAAAAATTACATAATCTTAATTTACTATTAGTAACTTCTCTCTATTTACTAATTTAATTTTTATAATATACAATGAATGAGTTTATTTCATTTATTTATTTGTTTATTGAAGAACAAATATAAACTGTCTATTCTATTTAGACATCAAGATATCTAGTGTTGTAATATGAGCGGCGAGGCTACATTCCCGGCGTCCTGCCGCCCGCATGGCTATCTTATGCTCCAAAATAATTACATGAAAACTGTATTCTTTTAAACACTGCCTGGTCCATTAGTTCCAGCCTTTT
Source organism: Chionomys nivalis (assembly GCF_950005125.1). Lineage (NCBI taxonomy): Eukaryota > Metazoa > Chordata > Mammalia > Rodentia > Cricetidae > Chionomys > Chionomys nivalis. Next base: position 36,823,308 of record NC_080089.1, read on the forward strand.
ATTGGCTAGCTCTTACATATTGATCTAACCCATTTCTAATATTCTGTGTAGCACCACAAGCTGGCTTGCCAGGAAAGATCTTAACCTGTGTCTGTCTGGAGTGGGAGAATCATGACGACTCACCGACTTGGCTTCTTTCTCCCAGCATTCTGTTTTGTCTACTCCGCCTTTCTAAATTCTACCCTATCAGAGGCCAAGCAGTTTCTTTATTAATTAACCAATGAAAGCAACAGATAGAAAGATGACCCTCCTCCATCAATCTAGGATTTGGTCAATCATTACAATTGTAGCTCTGAGGAAGGCTGAAGATATTTATGACCTCAGAAGGCTACAGACTAGTAAGGTGGTGATAAAACTACATTTTGTACTTGTGTGTATAATGGAAAAATAATATGCAAAGTCTTGAAAGAATACAATTTTACTGAGAATAACTGTCTTACTGTCTTGAGTGGGCTGGTTGAAGGATGTTTCTGAGGAGGTGGCAGGTGTCTTGTTGCCAACAGAACATTTAAGGGAGGCACTGAATAGAGTTTCAGAGACAGCAATGATCTTGATGAGGAGGAGTAATGGTTTTGGAAAACAGATGAATGCTATGAAACTAGGCTGAGCAGAAGTATGTGCATACAAGTGTGAAGAGTGATTAACATGAGGTTGAATTGGGCTTGGAAGGAAAAAGATGGATACAAATAAGCACAATAAAAGTCTGGGTGATATTAATCAAACATGTGACAGTTTTTCCTTTCTTCTCCAATATTCTGAAGCACGGTCAATTTTCATTTATAACTAATGGAGCTTCTAGAAAAAATTTTTACTGAAATCCATGAAAAAGAAAATTTAAATAATAAAAATTTGCATGTCCTGCTGAAGGGATTTTTTTTTTTTTTTTTGCTAACTGTACACACCTGGAAAATGAGTCAATATTAGTAGATGTCAGCTGAAATAGTAGAAGACTTTGGTGGGAGCTCCATGATCCTATGTCACCATGAGTTTAGTAAATTGTGTCAAATGGAAGGACCAATGGAAATGATTTGGTTTTAAGTTTGAGTTCTGCATGTTTTAAGTCTTAATCAGTCTTAGATTCTACACAGTTACATTAAAACTTCTGAGGTTCACATTATTATAAATGATAAATAATGATACATATTTTAAAGTATTAATGCTTTGTTTTAAATATAATATTTCAGAAACATAAACATGTAAGTTTTTCTACTTAATTTCCTTGAAGTAAGTAGGTACTTGATACTTAATATCTTCACACTGCTTACTTTTGTCCTTTTGCCTTGAAACAGAATTATGTTTTGGATTTCAGAGAGGGCATAAAATTATCATTCTCTTATCTTTATCTCTTGAGGACTGAGACTATAGGCATGTGCCACTACCTTTGATTTAACAACTTTTCAGCACTGACAATGACTGCTGGCAGTTCCAACAGAGCTGCTATTGCTAGTATCTGTATAGATCATAGATAATGGTGTCACTGTCACTGCAGTTGAATAGGAGGATAACTGTATTAATACACACTTGGAGTTAACTCAAGGTCATTTAAAATTCATATATATCCATAAATATATTTGTTGTTACAGTTGTAAAATCAATTCAATCTTAATATAGAAAGCAAATGTAATTTGCCACATATAACACATATGAATTAACATATGGAAAAAAAACTAAGGGAATATTTAAGAAAAATAAATTTTTGTACTTCTGGGAATGGACATAAATGCCTTTCAATGCCAGACAAGCACCAATACCTGTGAATATACAACAAGTTTGAAAGTATTTTGTTGGAGAAACAGCACCATTTTCATATACTTAATTTTTATCCAGTTAATACAAAGCAATAATACCTAAGAAATAAAGACAACCAGGAGTTATAGAAGCTAGGTCATTATATCTGAGATTAACTTACAAAACGGAGTTTATATTGTGTGTCTTATATCTGAAGACATTGTAAATTGTTGAGTCATCTGTAAAAAAGGAATGTAAATGTACATATAACAGGATCCTTTTAATAAGAATAAAGTAGATCACCTAGCAGTAGGTGATATCATGCTAGTGTGGATTGACAGCCTTATTTCCTTTCTTAGTGATATGAATCACAACATCAAGCCTTACTAATCCTGATATCGCTGTATCAGTGCAGATCCATACAGTCTTCACTTTCTTTGTAGAACAGTGGTTATTACGTAGGTGTGTTTTGCATAAACTTTTGTTGGTGTCTCATTCCTCATGACAATAGACTGTAGCAATACTTGGTTCTTAATGATGTGATTAGTTTAAAACTCAATTAAGTTGATTTGCAATAATATTAAGGTTGGCCCTAAACCAATCCAACTAGTGTCTTTAAGAGAATAGAAATGGGAACACATAAGCATTAAGATATGTGGGTGACATCTGTGTGGCTTTGTCTGATGGTGGGGCCCCTGGCAGTAGGAACATCATTTATCCCTGGTGCATGAGCTGCCTTTTTAGAGTTCATTCCCTATGGTGGGATGACTATCTCAGCCTGGATGCAGGGGGGAGAGGCTTGGTCTTGCATCAACTTGATGTTCCAGACTTTGTAGACCCCTCATGGGAGGCCTTCCCCTTTCAGGGGTGTGGATGGAAGATGGGGAAGGGAATGTGTGTTGAAGGAAATGGGAGGATGTCGGTATGTAAAATGAATAAAAAATTTAAAAAAGAAAAAATTGATGGAGATACACATAAGAAGGACCTGGTGACAACACAGCAAAAGCATAGCCCATGTAAACCAAACAGAGAAGCCTCAGAAAGCACATAACCCACACTTGATGAAGGACTTTTAGCCCCCAGAGCTGCAAGAAAATGATCTCTTCTTTAAACCATCTGTTGCACATGCCTAAAAAAATGTTTTTGGCAGACCTCAGCACGTGACACAGAGGTAAAAATAAAATTTTTGATCTTTGTGTGCCACAAAGGGCTCTTTTTGCACAATACCCTTACATTCATGGCTGAGGAAGAGAACAAACACAAGACCTAAGTTAGTCTCACAATGTCTTAAAGACAAATCCAGCAGCCCCCCTTCTGAGGTATGTACAGACTTGCCCAAACTTGTGCAATTTTGTCCAAAATTGATAAGACTAAACCTCAGCCAATTAATACGCATATATTAATGTAACTGCTGCTTATATAGCCAATCATTTTGAGATGACCTGTCTCTGAAACTCCCCTTAGCCATATTTAAAAGGAGGCTACGCGTTCCTCTGAGGTTTGTCGCCATTTTGTACAGGTGAGCGACTCCCCACATGCACGCTAACATAATAAATGCTCTTTGCTCTTGCATACTGTTTGAATCTGGGGTGTTCCTTCAGTGTCTCCTAGGATCCTACATTTGGTACATTGCCTGGGACTAGTGGGGACCCCTAGACTCATTAGTAGAGTGGTTGTAGGAGAACACACTTGTTCTGTTATCCATCAATCAGTTAGTCTGGGTGTTTCTTTGTTTAGTCTTTGTTATTCTTTGCTGACTGGATGAAGAAAAAAAGACTGATGATGGTCGAGTGACCAGAAAAACACTGGAAACTTATTGAGGCAGGGAAGACATTTCATTAAATTCCTCCTGGTCAGGGAGTCTAAGGATGCTCAGAATTCCCTTCTGGTAGAACCAGGGAGTTCCAGTCTGGTTATGGTAGCCATTGATGCAAAGGTTCCCATATGCTGGAGTTAGTAGAACTCCAATCTGGCTGTGATAGCCTTTTAAGGGAAGGGTCCTGCTATCTGGGCAAAGTACAAGCTCAAGAAAAGCTGCTGTCTGCATTTTTTCAGTTTCTTTATTAACACCGGTGGGTTTGTTTGTATGTATATGTTGGTGTTCTGTTCATTCTCTTTTGTATTCCAGAAATATAATATTACAGGACAGGCAACGAGCTCCACTCTCCTGATCTTAGTACTCAAATGGCTCAAATGCCAAGTGGGGAGTCTGGGATTAGTTGATTGGGGGAAGATAAAGATCTTTTTCAGGAATACCGACTGCCAGGGATGCTGTGTCCTTCAGTTGCTGCACTGCCCATACAGCTACAACTCCCACTTCCTTCCTAAGTCAAATCCATCATTGTTGATACAATTTATAGTCTTGTGATAACATCTCCCTCCCCCAAGGCCCTCAGTTGGCTAGTTTCCCACCTTAAACCTTTCCTGTCTTAACACTGCAGAAGAAACTGCTGAAAGACTATTAACTTTAAGATGCTCTGGTTTTAGAATAAAAGTATAAAAGAACGGTACATTTGGGAAAAATTATGGTTTTGTTTTCATTGAAAAGAAATTATGTGGTTTTTGGTTGTTCAGATTTGGTGGGTTATAAATATTTGTCATCATTTAAGGGAGTTGGTTTTAAGAATCTTTTGTTTATATATACATATATGTCTATGTATATGCATATAAACACTCTTGTTTAAGCAATTGTACCTACACAATATCCTGGACCACTGAAAGAAACTACATAAAGGATTTTGGTAAAAGTTTTCATGTTGTCTAGAAAGCAAAAAAGAAAGTGGGAGACTAGAATAATAAAGAAAGGAAAAAAGGAGTTTGTCTAAATTACAAATGTCTGGCTGAACCAGATGAGCAGGGATAGGAAAACCTGACCTGAGAACGTGTAGAAATTTGTAGAAGGCTAGAAGGGTGTGAACTATGTTTGTTTTGGTTTTTCATACTTTCAAATACTAAATTTGAAAAGAAATGGTAAAATATGTTGGAAATTTGACCTATTAGGTTAATTCTTTTGGTTTTCTTCATTAAAGAAAGGACTGGTGATTCTTCACTATAAAATGTCTGTATTAAAAATCTGGTCATGCTCTTTAAAAGAGGGAGGAGGGCTGAGGTCCCATGTCATACTATTTTAAATGATAATGTATAATTAGCAGTACAGGTTAATACTTACTCATCATGGCACAGCCCTCCAAGTGATAGGGTTTCTGACATTCCGTGATATGGCTGGACTGAAGTTCTAAGCTATTCAGAATTTCATAGAAGCATTCAAAACTGTTTCTTAAAAATTGTCAACATCACATCTATGGTCTGGGTCCATTTGAATAATGTATTTATAGGGTTACTTAATGGCCTTGTTGTATTTACCAAACTTGATATATTTTCTAGATTAAGTCAAGGTTTGTCTAGCTCAGATAAATTTATTAGATAATTGTCCTTAAATCTACCAGTAATCTGATGAACATGGCATTTAAATTATTTGATAAAAAAGCTTACTGTGACTGATGGAGACTCCAGCTCCTATCAATCACCCGGAGGTCTCCAAAAGAAATATGGAACAACACGACAATGCAACCGGGATGGTTGGTAACACTGACCACTAGGCAAGATGACCCCAAACGCACCAGAACACCAGAACCTAGAACTGATTGCAGACAAGCAGGACACTGGAGAACTGGTTGCTCTTCTTTTCCTAAACAATAGAAAGTCAGTCTTCTCCCTGTTCCACCTCAGCAGGAAAACTCTCACCTCATGGGCCTGACAACCCAAAACTGATCCTGTCCTGGGGCCTCTGCCCCAACATTGTGGAGACCACACGAGCCTGGGTTGACTGTTTATGTAACAGACTAATCTCTGTCATTTTGAATGGATACACAGGCATTTCGTTCGTATTATACTTCATGTTATAATTTATCCTTTTAAGATATCTGATGGTATTGTTGGTTAGGCAAACTATAATTCTGTCAGCTAAATAAATAGGCAACCAGGTTATTCCACAAGGCTGTACCCTGCTTGTTATCTCATTTTGTACATAAAAATCAAGTGTTGATTTCTCAGAAGCTACTAGTTTTCCTGTGGAGAAAAATACAAAGGTTTCAGATGTAACATTCTACAAAAAATTCTTGCTTTACAATGTTTGTTCTCAGAAATAACTACTTGTATCTCTGAAAAATGATTAGATAAAAGTGGGTTAAAGTCTATTAGTGCTTTGAAGGACTAAAAACGATTTAAAACATAAAATTGTAAGATGTTTGTGGGTCTAAGTAAATGTTTGTGCTTTTTAATCCAAATCTATAAGTTTTGCTAGGACTCAAAGGTATGAGTCTACTCTTGCTGTAGAAACCTGTTTTACAGGTACCTGTTACCTGCTTTTTCTACAATGTGTATTTCAGTACAATGACAATGCTAGTATGTCTAAAACTTTTATCTTTTGATAAGCTAAAATTCATGTAAACTTGAGGGAGTCAAATCATAAAGCTTGGATTAATCTGGCACAGGTCAAATGAAAAAGTTCCAAATATAAGTTTTTTTAAAGTTCCTAAATTATAACTTCTCTGCCTAGTTCATATCATTCTCGGCAGACTTCCACTTGACTGACAGACACATCTAAGCATCAGCTGCTGATTGCAACCTGCTCCAAATGACGATGAGCCCGGGACTTAATGAAAGCTTATGTGGACCAGTCCAGTCAATATGATTGCTCACTGTCTCTACAGCTGGATCAGGGTCAGATAACTACATGCCTCTGACAACCGCGCCATTAACCAGCCTTTGATTAGCGTTTTACCCTTTCTGGGTTCTGAAGACAACACCCCAGTTCCAGCTGCAAGTAGTTACATAATAGAATATGTCATCCCTTACCCCTTGCCCTTAATAGACTGAAAAACTACGTCAAAGAGAAACTCCCTGACATAGGGGACAAAATGGATACCTATAATGCCCATTGACATACCAAGGAAATGGGCACAGATTTATCAATTGATAGATTCATTAACTAGAATATTTTTATAATTTAATAAGACACTTGGCCTTCTTTATACAGAACCAGAGAGATATTATATTAATGGATTTAAAATTACTAGTTCTATATCAATCATTTAGGATTATAATCTGACATAGGGGACAAAATGGATACCTATAATGCCCATTGACATACCAAGGAAATGGGCACAGATTTATCAATTGATAGATTCATTAACTAGAATATTTTTATAATTTAATAAGACACTTGGCCTTCTTTATACAGAACCAGAGAGATATTATATTAATGGATTTAAAATTACTAGTTCTATATCAATCATTTAGGATTATAATCTGGCTGTACTCTAAGAAACACTACAAAAATGGGATCAAGGATAAAATAATAACTGGTTTCCAGGGTCGTTTCTCGGTTCCTTCTAGATAATGAACTCTGTTAACCACCATAGGGCCTTTGGTGGATAATGGATGCTAATGGATAATTACTGTTACATCATCGAACCTTAACTAAATGATAATTCCTATCTGGTACCATTAAACTGATGGTGATAATCTCCCAATATCAGGCCCTAAACCCATATCAAGGATTTGAGATGGATCCAAACTCAGTGGGGAAATGAATGGGCTAAATTCTTCCATAATCACAACTGAATTTAGGTTTCTGTTGTCTCAAAAGGGCAAAACAGTTGTCTCTACCAACAAAGAGCTATTTATCTATAATGCCCCTACAGTCGGGATCGAGGGAGAGAAACATCACAGTGCCAAAGTCAGCCTCACAGTATCTCAAGGACAAATCCAGCAAGTCCCCTTCTGAGGCATATTCGGAGTTGCCCAAGCTTGTGCAAGTATGTCCAAAAATGATAAGACAAAACCTCAGTCAATTAAAAATGTACTAACATAACTGATGCTTGTTTAGCCAGTCATATTTGAAATGACTTAATTATCCTTGACACTCCCTTTAACTGTGCTTAAAAGAAGCCTGCACATTCCTTTTCATGTTGTTACCATTTTGTATAGGGGAATGACCACACATGCATGTTGGTATAATAAATGCTCTGTGTTCTTACATATTATTTGAGCTTTGGTTCTTCCTTCAGGGTCTCCTAGGACCCTATACTATAAATAAGTTCCTGGTAGTTTGATGAATAATTATAAATATCTATGTAAAGCAAACCAGGTCATAAATAAATAACCTTATGATATTCTATAGTTCTCATTGTTTGTGGGTGGTTCTTAATCACCTAGCTTCAAAGACCTGCTTCATAAATTTTTATGTGGATTAGGCAGTCAAATTTGTTATCAAAGAATGTTGAATGTTCAGGGATTCTACTGTGTAGTAGTGATCTCTTACATGATGTTCTTAGCTGTATGTCTTCACTTTTTTCCTAATTGCACATTCGTTCCTCTATCCAGAATGTGGATGAAGGATCTCTGAAACTTTGCTCAGTTATTTTTTAATGGGCTTATCTGTGTTTCATTGGACAGTGTCTTACTGTTGCTGCTATTCTTCAAGTTTACTGAATTTCCTACATTGTCTCAACTACTGTTTGTGTTGGGCTTTTTGTTTTGTTTTGGTTTGTTTTACTTTTAGACCAACAACCATCTCACAAATTGTGACACACAGGCGTATTGTTAGTTTTAAATGCTTGGCCTAACTTAGACAGATTTCTGACTAACTCTTTTATGTTAAATTAACTTGTTTCTTTGTATATTTTGAATATCAGACCCCCATCTGATATTTTCCCATTCTGTAGACTGCCATTTTGTCTTTTTGACCATGTCCTTTGCTTTACAGAAGCTTTTCAGTTTCAGGAGGTCCCATTTATTAATTGTTTCTCTCAATGTCTGTGCTACTGGTATTATATTTAATAAGGGGTCTCTTGTGCCGATGAGTTCAAGTGTACTTCCCACTTTCTCTCCTATGAGGTTCAGTGTGGCTGGCTTTATATTGAGGTCTTTGATCTATTTGGACTTGAGTTTTGTGTATGGCTATAGATATGGATCTATTTTCATTCTTCTGCATGTTGATATCCAGTTATGCCAGTACCATTTGTTAAATATGCTTTCTTTTTTCCATTTTATATTTTTTGCTTCTTTGTCAAAAATCAGGTATTCGTAGGTATGTGGATTAATATCTGGGTCTTCAATTCAGTTCCATTGGTCCTCCTGTCTGTTTTTTTTTTTTTTGCCAGTTCCAGGCTGTTTTCAGTGCTGTACTTCTGTAGTAGAGTTTGAAGTCAGGGATTGTGATGCCTTCAGAAGTTTCTTTATTGCAGAATTCTTTTGGCTATCAAAGGAAAAAAAATCCAATAAAAAATGAAGACAGATGCTGGAAATTATACCCATTAAGGCATTGCCACGTGACAATACACGGATTAATAGAAATGGCTTAATTTAAGATGTAAGTGTTCACCAATAAGAAGGTAGAGCTAACGGGCCAAGCAGTGATTTAATGAATATAGTTTCTGTGTGATTATTTCAGGGCTAGGCTAACCAAGCAGCCGGGATGACCAAGCAGACCTGCAACAAACTGAATCTTCAAATAAACATCTCCCACTTCATGTAAAGATCATTTTTAACAGTTTCATTGTGTTCTCAAAGCAGAATATTTCATCCTTCTAATTTAACTTGTCTTTTTATTCTATAAGCAAAATATGGATAGATTGTTTCAAATATTTAAAGCACTACAGCTGAATATTTCATGAATGATTCATGTATGTATAGCCCCCATGTGGTCTCTGAACATAAAATAAAGCAATATGTAACTTTAAAAAAAATGGAGTAGAGACCTAAACAGAGAACTCCCAACAAAGGGATCTAAAATGGCTGAAAGACACTTAAGGAAATGCTCAACATCTTTAGCAATCAGAGAGATCCAAATCAAAACAACTCTGAGATTCCATTTTACACCTATAAGAATGGCCATAATCAAAAACACTGATGACAACTTATGCTGCAGAGATTGTGGGGTAAAGGGAACATTTCTGCATTGCTGGTGGGAGTGCAAGCTGGTACAGCTCCTTTGGATATTCAGCATGGCGCTTTCTCAAAAAACTAGCAAACAGCCTTCCTCAAGACCCAGCCATATCACTTTTGGGTATATACCCAAAGAATGCTCAATCGTGCCGCAAGGACATGTGCTCAACTATGTTCATAGCAGCATTGTTTGTCATAGCCAGAATCTGGAAACAACCTAAATGCCCTTGACCAAAGAATGAATAAGAAAATGTGGTACATTTACACAATGGAGTACTACTCAGCGGAAAGAAAATAATGACATCTTAAAATTTGCAGGCAAATGCATGGAGCTAGAAAACATCATATTGAGTGAAATATCCCAGACCCAGAAAGACAATTATCATATGTAGTCACTCATAAGTGGTTTTTTAAACATAAAGCAAAGAAAACCAGCCTACAAATCACAATCTCAGAGAACCTAGACAACAATGAAAACCCTGAGACATACATGGATCCAATCTACAAGGGAAGTAGAAAAAAATAAGATATCCTGAGTAAATTTGCTAGCATAGGGACCATGGGAGATGGTTGAAGGGGAGGGGAAAGGAAGAGAGGAGAGCAGAGAAAAACGTATAACTCAATAAACCAAAAAGAACAAAAATAAATAAATTAGTTAACCTTTTTTCTTTACCTACTTTTTGCCTCAAGTCTTTTTTCCTTTTCTTTCTTTTTTCCTTCTCTCTCTCTCTCTCTCTCTCTCTCTCTCTCTCTCTCTCTCTCTCTCTCTCTCTCTCTCTCTCTCCATTTCTCAATTCTGTGTCTGCTGCAGGCTGGCCCCTGCCTGGCTTCTTGCCCTGGGTGTGTTCCTCTTTCTCTTCTCCTTATTCTTTCATTTACCTCTCTCTTCTCTTGAGTCTAGAGTCCTACTCATATTTATTCTCTGCCTAGCAGTCCCTTATCCTTCTATTGCTTATCTGTTGGCTCTTTAGCTTTTTATTAGACCAACCAGCGTTCTTAGGAAGGCAAAGCGAAACAGATGCAACACATCTTTACATATTAAAACACATCTGTAAGTCATTAAAAATGCTGCATAAACAAAAGTAACACTCCTTTACTCATTTAAAATAGTATTCTGCAGGATAAGAAAAGAAAAATACCTTTGCCTTATTAAAATAATATTCCACAATAATTTTTGATTCCATTTAGTTAATACATAAAAGATTTGAACTAATTTTAAATTTACAGACAAATATTTGACATTAGGCAGAAACATTCAGCCTAGTTAATATTATGTTATTATAGTTTTGAAAATATAGTACAACAGGAAGATTTGTGTTTTAAGTCGGCACTGACTAATAAGGTTGAACATGTCAGGAGTAAATGAGAGATGTAGTTCTCTGTGTCTTAGTGGAGGGGATAACCCTTGATATTCTTTGCTATCATTGAATTAGGGTGATGTTGCCCAATACAAATGGAAGAAAGGAAGAGATGAGATAGCTTTTCAAGTAGAATCTTGGAACCTGTCTACCTTCATTCCATGATTACCTACATGCACATTGGAGGTATAAAATTTGAAAGACTTTCATCACAAAGTCTAGGTTAGAGTTTGACAGAAAACTCTTCTTGCAATAATATTTCTTATGATGTACTTAGGGCATTTTTCAGGTTCTTTTTTGACATAATATTTTTATTAACCATATGAGAATGTCATACGATGTACTTTGATGATATTCATTTGACTCCTGCCCTAACTCCTCTCATATCATAATCTATTGCTGACCTTTCTAACCTCTCTCAATTTTATTTCGGTTATAAAATATCAACCTAGTCTTACTTGTGTTGGACATATACTCATGGGTGTGGGGTCAATCACTTGAGCATAAATGACTTAACAAGGATTATATCCTTAAAAAAATGACTCCCTCCCTGCTATGAACTATCACGTCTCAATAGTTCTTCCATTAGTGGTAGGGGTTCATGAGCACCTCTTGCCTCCATATTTAGTATTCCCATACCAACTAATAGTGCTATTAGCTTAGGGAGAGTCAGCTTTCTTCAGGGAAGTCTATGCTTCAGTGGATGTCTCTATATCTGTGATGACACAAACAGCGCTGATTTGATTCAGTGGGTTATAAAAAGAGGACATGGCAGCGAGGCTAAAAGAGGAGCTGGAGAAGAAATGGGGGTTTATATAACCAAACAACATTCAATATGTATATGTATTATTTCTCAGAGATTGTGAGGAGAAACAACAAACACTAAAGGATTTTAGAAAAGTCACATGAGAACCTTCTATTGTAGAAATTTCCTAATATATATATACAAATGGAGTTTAAATCATTATATAATACAGAAGACAATACCTCAACTAGACATTTTATGCCACCAACTAAAAATTGTATGCTCTGGAGTGGGTTTCATTTTATTAACTTCTCGACCAATAGGGTCCTATAGACAGGTCCCATAGGCCATTGACAAAGCAATTACTGAAATTTCTCAAGAACCAGATGGTAAGTGCTTATTCTTGACACTGATTATGTCATTGAACAGGAAAAATCCAGCTGATACCCAACTAGAATCTTTTCCCCTACTGACTAGCATTCACAGTGCTAGAAGTCACTTTGAATGCTAATGGGGGAGAGGAATAAATCAAATCAAATCAAAACAAAACTGAACAACAAACATTTTTAACATTTTATAGAAAATATTAATGAATCACAAAGTCTTGATCACTTTGGTACCCCCAAGGAATACATATCCTGAAGGGCACATTTCAAGTTTGCCCTAAGGAATTTTTGGATCCCTTAGTAATTTTGGATAGTCAGGCAAAATTGAGATTCATTTTAGCAGCTGTTGTAGTTTTTTTTCATTCTAAATAGAAAAACTTGTTACTGGCTGTATTTCCTTTTATAAAATTCTTACTGCTCTGTTATTTACTTTATCCACAGACTTCACCAATTTTATGATTTATTATCTAGATAAATGAGTCATGATTATTCTCATGTTCTAATGTTGGTTTCTGAATTCATTTAGTCTTCTTGGTATATTCTCCTATTTCAAACTTGTACTTTCATATCCAGTTTAAGGTTAAATGTAAAAATTTAACCAAAAGCTCATTCTTTCTAATATCTGTTGATGACAACTCTATAATTTAGTTATCATTTAGGCTATTGTTTTGCAGGATTTTTTCTTTTGTTTTTCTGTATCCCTTTTACTATAAGACTTGTTGAATCCTCTCTTGTAATATTCCTTTTGTATTTTGTTTATCAGAACTCTTCACAGAGTTACTCTTAATTTAGGGAACTTCCTTTCTCTTTTTCCTTTTCTTCCCCCACTCTTCAGAGATATACCTGCTTTTGCCTCCAAAGTGCTGAAATTAAAGGCGTGCATCAACACTGCCCAGCCAGGTTTAATTTTTTTTAATGCCTTAAAAGTAACTGTGAGGAAAACAGACAAATTTCATTTGATATTACACACTTTGATTAAGTAGTATTTGTGATATGTATAAAAGAGGACATTATAAAAATATATAGGAGTTAATCAAGTGATAGACAGTATGAAGAATTAATTGTATATTAAACAAGTTTTCTTGATTTTTCTGTTTGTAGGGTACCCACAGTGACAGGAATAAAATGTGTGTTAATCCAGAGCACAGGTAAGATGAAGGAAGACTGGGGACTAATGCAGCAGGAGGACTGATTGGGACAGGTTATGGGAGGGCAGAATAGAGCAGGGGTTTGAGGAGAGATAACTGACATTAAGACCTTTGAGAAAGTTGTGTGTACGTTTACTTCTGTATGAGCTTCCTAAGATATATTCATGTATACAAAACAAATTAAATAGATCTACTTCTAATTGGGAGGCATCGTTCTTCCTAGACACCATATCTATCAAATAAAAACTGAGATTCAGGAATGGGCTACCTTTTTTGGAGTTGTATGCCAGTTGTTTCCATATAAGCACACTAAAATAAAGGCAATTACCACTGCTCTTGATTATGCTCACAACTTCATGGTGAGATTATATTGCTGAAAATACGATAAAGCTGGTTTCTGCCTAAAATCTTCACCCCTGTTGTCTAGTTTCTGTAGTGCTAAAACCTAGGCTTATTATTATAGGCAAATAGTAATGATCAATTATTTAGTTACAAAACCGAGAGCTAAAATAATTGCTGACCCGGCAGAATTCACCTTCTCTGTTATATTGGTACAGGTGTTGTAAGATTACTAAGCCCTTTTTGTTTTGATTTACAGCTTTCTCCACAGACAAATCTCATTCCTAGCATAGTTCTTGGAATGAGCTGAGACTAGGCAGGTCATAGTCTCTAGGAAAGTGCCCCTGTTGAGTTTTCTGCTGTGGATATAGAATTAAATTGACTCTTAGTAAATTTCCTATATGTATATATTTTAAGCCATAGAGTACATCTCTCAATCTTCATCAGAAATACTTCTTTTGGCAGAAGATGGTGATTGACATAGACATCCATAATTTGAGGTAGGAAGATCACCACATCATAGCTCTTCTCCCAAGGGTACAGGATTAAGAAGAGGAAAGAAGGGGTGAAAAAATTGTTAGAGTCAGAGATGACAGGTAACTACACTGAAACAGTGTTTTCAGGACTCAACAAGTTCACCGCTCAAATGACCCTCACAGTGGTTACATGTCTGCATAAGACCTATGTAAAATCAAGCCAAACAAATTTCAAGAATTGAGGGAGATTATGGGCATGATGTTTCATCTCTATCTGAGGAACTATTAGCAGTTTGTGGTTAATGGGAGAAACAGTGAGTTTCAAGGATGTAGCACCTGAGAGGCTTCTTATCCTCATGTAGATGTCTCTACAGACATATTCATTCAGTCGGTGCTGACTGAACTCTGTGGGCTTAAAAAGTGAGAGAAAAGCAAAGATGAAGATGTGAGGTATAGTGGTAGGGTACAGGAGGAATTGGAGGGAAAGTATCAGGTATGAACTTAATCAAAACACACTGTATATATGTACAAACCTTTCAAACAATAAAAACAAAACAATACTGATATTTCCAATAAATCAATGTCATTACTATTAAATTCATCTGCAAGCAGTGTACCTAGAAGCCTGATCTGTTGGGAAAAATAGCTTTAAAACATAAGCTTTTCCAATACTAATCAGGTCCCTAAGATTGCAAACTCATAAAAACCTCTTGAGTCATCACCAGGTGGCTCTTGTGACATCAGCAGTTGCTATTTACGAACCTCTGGGCTAGAGAAGACATTCTGGGCAAAGAATCTTGTCTCCATCCCATGGCTTTTCTTAATCTGGAGGAATGACAGCTCTGGTTCACTTATCTAAAATTAATTTTCTGTATCACCAGAATTCAAGCCTAGTAAAAACAGAAAATAAATTATTTTTATTGGCTAAGCACTGTACAGTTCATCAGTGCCGTTTTTATTTTCCCCTTTGTGAGGGTGGAAGAGAGGAGTTTTTAAGTTCATTTATGAGTACTCTATAGACAAAGGTAAATGTTGAATTAGAAGCATGCTAGATTTTCCTCTCAAAATACCCCTGTGAGAGTCAGTGAGTTATAGCTTAGGGTCTTTTTTTTTATTTTACCTTTGAACTTGAAATGGGAGGTAAATATTCAAGGTAGAAGCAGAACAGAGATGATGCAGAAGTAATGATGGACATTGGTGACCTCAATAGTATTCCAAAGAAGTTGACCTTTTATATGTTCATATTTATTTCTGGAGATTAAGGGTCTTAAAGTTTATAAAACAGAGGCACAGAGAAGAGTGAGCGTGACATTACCCTTCCATTCTGCCTCTAAGTCTCATTTTCAAGGTAAAGGTTGGAGAGGGCTAAGATTTCATTCTAATAGTACTATTTTTTTTATTGTTTTCACAGTTATAACCCAAGGGATGACCTCAGCAAATGACTCTTCAGTGAAGGAGTTTATCCTACTGGGCTTGACACAGCAGCCAGAGCTCCAGCTGCCTCTCTTCTTCCTCTTCTTGGGAATCTATGTGGTCTCCATGGTGGGGAACCTGGGCTTGATTGTTCTGATTGTTTTGAGCCCTCATCTGCACACCCCCATGTACTACTTTCTCTTCAACCTTTCCTTCACAGATCTCTGCTACTCCTCTGTCATAACTCCCAAAATGTTGGTGAGTTTTGTGAAGCAGAATACCATCTCCCATGCTGAGTGCATGACTCAGATCTTTTTCTTCTGTTTCTTTTCTATTGACGAATGCTACATTTTGACAGCGATGGCTTATGACAGATATGTTGCCATTTGTAAGCCCCTTCTTTACCATGTCAACATGTCTCATGATATTTGCCACTTGATGATGGTAGGTGCTTATGTGATGGGGATTGTGGGAGCCATAGCCAATACTGGTAGTGTACTAAGTCTGACCTTTTGTGATGGCAACATCATCAATCACTACATGTGTGACATACCTCCTCTCAGGAAGCTCTCTTGCACAAATACCTACATCAATGAACTGGTTATTTTCATTGTTGTAGGTGTCAATGTAACAGTGCCCAGTCTGACTATCTTTATTTCTTACACCTTGATTCTTTCCAACATCCTTGGCATCCGTTCTGCAGAGGGTAGGTCAAAAGCCTTCAGCACCTGTGGCTCCCATGTTGTAGCTGTTTCTCTTTTCTTTGGAGCTATAGCCTTCATGTATCTTAAACCATCCAGTGTGTCTGGGGATGAAGATAAAATATCTACCATTTTTTATACAGTTGACTCAGATCTTTTTCTTCTGTTTCTTTTGTATTGACGAATGCTACATTTTGGCAGCCATGGCCTATGACAGATATGCTGCTATCTGTAAACCCCTGCTTTACCACACCACCATGTCCCATAAGGTCTGCCTCTTGATGATGGTGGGTGTGTATGTAATGGGGTCTCTCGAAGCCATGACCCATACTGGTAGCATATTAAGTCTGACTTTTTGTGATGGCAACATTATCAATCACTACCTGTGTGACATGCCTCCTCTCCTGAAGCTCTCTTGCACAGATATTGCCATCAATGAGCTGGTGGTTTTCATTGTTGTGGGTTTTAATGTCATAGTTCCCAGCCTGACTATCTTTATTTCTTACACTTTGATCCTTTCCAACATCCTTGGCATCCATTCTGCAGAGGGTAGGTCAAAAGCCTTCAGCACCTGTGGCTCCCATGTTGTAGCTGTTTCTCTTTTCTTTGGAGCTATAGCCTTCATGTATCTTAAACCTTCTAATGTGTCTGGTGATGATGATAAAGTATCTACCGTTTTTTACACTGTTGTGAGTCCAATGCTAAACCCTTTCATCTACAGTTTAAGGAATAAGGATGTCCACATTGCACTGAGAAAAACTTTGAGGAAAAACATGCTAACCTAAGTAGAATCTGTATTTGTTATAGAAAGAAAATCTTAGGGTATGTGAATCTTACAATTAGGGAGAGGACTAGAGAAGTAGCTTACTTATTACCTGGGCATTTGCTTACATGGATTTAATTTTAATTTATGTCCTGGATTTAATTTGCTTACATGGATTTAATCCATAATTTGAAAAAAATCCAAAGTAAAAACAACCAAAATCATATCAAAATTCAAAAACTAGTGTGGGTTCAAAATTATTTAATACTATGCAAAATTAAGTATTTATTTAGAAAAATCCAGAAGTAAATGAAGTGAAGGATGTTTAGCCATCATTCTCTTAGGTTACAGAGAACAGTTTATACTGTAATTTTCCAATATCATACATATCTTTTTTTTCAGTATTAAAAGCTAAAATAAAAACATTAGTGCAGCCATCTACTGGTATGGTACACTTTAACCTTAGAAATAATGTCCATATAAGTACAAAACTCTGGATGATATTACATTCTGAAATGATAACATCCTGAAGTCTTTTTAAAATATACATATTTATGTTTTTGTAAGTGTGTGTTTGGGGAGTTATATTCAAGATCTCCTCGCCGGGCGGTGGTGGCGCACGCCTTTAATCCCAGCACTCGGGAGGCAGAGGCAGGCGGATCTCTGTGAGTTCGAGACCAGCCTGGTCTACAAGAGCTAGTTCCAGGACAGGCTCCAAAACCACAGAGAAACCCTGTCTCGAAAAACCAAAAAAAAAAAAAAAAAAAAAAAAAAAAAAGATCTCCTCATTGCTAGTCAAGTGCTCTTCCAGAAAGCTTCATCCTAAGAACTGTGTTGACATCTTATATCAAGGTACATCTAGAGGTCTTATGTTGCTATTCCACTGAGATACTGATTTCAGTATTCTTAGAGATAGTGACTCAATAATTTGCTTAATAATCCCATGAAAATATTTAGAGGGAGTTGTATTTTAAAGGTTCCTTTGTTTCTTGAGAGGCTGAAGTTTGGTGCAGAAATGCCCCTTTTAAATAAATTCTTTTCTCTATAGCCTGGCACAGTTTGGTAAAAAGGAAGTGATGAGTCTGTTGTTATTCTAAGTGCTTTCAGACTGAAAGCAAAACAACATTTTAGGTTATTCAGTATAAAGAGAATCTGTGTTAAGATTTTCTCTTATGGGCTTGAGGGCAGGCATGTGTGTATAGATACATGCTATGTCTTAACTGGAAAGAATTTAACTTAAGATATTTATTATTCATCAGGATATAAATATTGTGTTTTCTGTAATAAATCATGTGATCTTAATTTGTTATCACATAGTTCTTTCTGTTTATAATTTTACTGTCATTCTGTCTCAGAAGTCATCACAACGTGATGTAGTTTGTTGAAGTTGTAAATTTAAAGTACTGGTCCATCCTAGACAGAAATATCTAGACTTTGGTAAAAAAATTAATTATACAGTTTCAAAGAAGTTTGAAGATACTTCTTATTTCAGAGAGCTAAAAGCTCATAAGGTAGTAAAATGAGTTTAATATTTATGAGTCTGTATGGGAAAAACAACATATAAAGTTTTGAATAAATTAGTACAAATTGTCAGTATTTGTACTGAGAAAAACTGTCTTATCATATTGGGTTGTTTGGTCACAGGACCCTTTTTAAGGAGGTGACTGGTGACTTTACAGATGCAAAATTGCCTCAGAACATCTAAACAGAGAAACGAGTTGAGCAGAACTTCAAAGGCAGGAACAATCTTGACCATCATAAGCCATAGTTATGGGAAACAAATTCATGCATAGAAGAAATCTAAGCAGAATGATGTGCATACAAGTGTGAAGAATAATTACAACACGGTGTTGAACTGGGGCTTTGCAAGCAAAAAGAGTGGATCTCAGTAAGCACAATAAAAATCCAGCTGATATCAGTCATATAATGAACTTTGTTTTCTTCCTTCCTCATATTTGGAATCCTAGGAGATGTTCATTTATAAGCAGTCCAGGTTCCATGAACAAGTTTTAGTGAAATTCATGAAACAACAAATCTTAAAGAACAAAAACTTTCATGTTCTGTGGAATGGATGATGTTGCCTGGTTTTTGATAAAAACATGCAAATGTGGGTCAATGTTTGTTAGATTCCAGCTGAACCTACACCAGGAGCTATGTGGGAGCCCTCTGGCCCTGTCTCCTCATTCCTTCAGTAGGCTGTGTGAAATGGAACTGGTTTGGTTTGAATTTGGATTATGCAGTCAACTCTTTGTTCTCTCAGTCTTAGAGATTGGACAGATAGTAATAGAAATGTTGTGGTACGCATTTAATAAATCATACAAAGTTAAAAGGTACTACATATTGTGTTTTAAGTATCATAATCCTGAAATAAAAACATTTCATACAACTTTCCTTTCTAAATGTACCCTTGATTCTTTATAGTTTTTCAGTGCTTATTTTTATACTTTTGCTTTGAGGCAGGATTGTGTTGTGTATCTCAGAGAGGCCATGAAATGATCATCTTCCTGACTTTGTCTTATGAGGACAGAGATAATAGGCATGTGCTACTACTCTTAGCTACAGAATCTCAGTACTGATTAGGGTCAGCTGACAGTTCTGACATAGTGGCCATTGCTAGTATCAGTGTAAGCAAATGATCATAGATATTGGTATCACTATCGCTGCAATAGAATAGGGGAGAATTTGTGTGAATACACACTTGGGATTCACATGGGGTTATTTAAGGTTCATATATATCCATGAAAAATATATTTATTGTTACAGCTATCAGATCAATTCAAACTGTAATATGGAAAACATTTGGCTTGATTGAGATTTTTGCATTGGCAGAGAGCTTGTTTTAGGAAAATTCCTAACCCTTGCCTTAAGACAAACAGGTTTTATTTTTAACCAATGGAATTAATACATATTCAAAGCATACAAAATGACAATGAGCCTAATTGAAGGAGGTTCAGGTTTATGGGATTTCTGCAATCTCCAGTGGCCCCAAGGGAAACCTGGAAGCTGCAAAGGCAACGACAACCTAGGGAAAGAGAAAAGGCCACAAGGAGACTTTCCAGGGAGCAGTTTAAATAGACTGGGGGAGTAGTCAAAGTTTTGGCAAGCTGTCTCATCTTTCCTCAGGGAAGAGGCCAAGGTTTGGCGGATTGCCTTGCCCCTCATCTCGGCGAGGAAGCCAAGGTTTTGGCGGGCAAAGATGGAGGCCAGAGACTGGGACTTACAGCAAGGCAGGATAAGGTTAGGCAGAATGATCAAATTGAAGACTTGTATGAAGAAGGGTGGAGGCAAAAGAGAGAGATACAAGTCAGCTGCCAGAGCAACAAGATGCCCTAGAGAATAGATAAAAACATGAAGTTGCACGGCAAAAGGTAGAGGAATAGAAATGGGTTAATTTAGTTTTAAGAGTTACTTAGTCATAAGTCCAAACTGTAGGCCAAACATTCAGTAAATAATATAGGCTTTTGTGTGATTATTTGGGACTGGGCATTTGGGACAAAAGGAAAGCTCTGCCTCTGCTTACAAGAGTGGAGTGACAGGCCGGGCGGTGGTGGCACACGCCTTTAATCCCAGCACTCGGGAGGCAGAGGCAGGCGGATCTCTGTGAGTTTGAGACCAACCTGGTCTACAAGAGCTAGTTCCAGGACAGGCTCCAAAACCACAGAGAAACCCTGTCTCAAAAACCCCAAAAAAAAAAAAAAAAAAAAAAAGAAAAGAGTGGAGTGATAGGTATTTTATTTATTTATTTATTTTTTGTTTTTTTTTGGTTTTTTTAATTCTTTTTTACTTAAAATTTCCAACTGCTCCCCGTTTCCCATTTCCCTCCCCCTCCTCCCACATATTGCCCCCTCCCCCCGCTCCCCTCCCCCTATCCCCACTCCACTTCTCCTCCCCCCAGTCCACTCCCCCTCCCTCTCGATACTGAAGAGCAGTCCAAATTCCCTGCTCTACAGGAAGACCAAGGTCCTCCCACTTCGTGATAGGTATTTTAAATGGATCAATTTAATCACTGCCAAATATATCCCTCTATGAAACCATTTTATTAATCCTCCTAAATGCATACTTTCAACTAAAAATAAAAACTGAGAAGATTGTTGTTTCTCTAATTTCTTTCTCAGCCCTCTTATTATTTGTATATAGGAGTGTTTCTGATTTTTTTTTTGAGTTTGTTTTAATCCAGCCACTTCACTAAAGCCATACATCAGCCGTAGGAGTAAACTGTGATCAGGTTGAGAAAAATTATTTGATGGGTTAATTAACAAAGAAATAAAAATTAAAAACATCCTCTTTGCATATCTATTTTTTTGTATCATTGGGGCTTTGAAGAAAATTATGGGTTTAATTTTTAACAGATCAAATTTTCAAATAGCCATTTTACCTGTACACCTGACAGAACAAATTATCATCAGAAACAAGTATATTGTTAAATGATATATTTCTTAGTTCATAAAGTCTAAGAATTAAATAAGTAAATAAAAAAAAAAATCAGGACCACGAGGGATGCACCCACCCACTGTGACAGTGGAACTGATTTATTGGGAGCCCACCAAGGCCAGCTGGTCGGGGACTGAATAAGCATGGGTTGATTCCGGACTCTCTGAGCATGGCGGTCAATGAAGACTGATGAGAAGCCAAGGACAATGGCACTAGGTTTCGATCCTAATACATGAACTGGCTTTGTGGGAGCTTAGCCTGTTTGGACGCTCACCTTTCTGGACGTAGATAGAAGGACCTTGGTCTTCCCGCAGGGCAGGGAATTTGGACTGCTCTTCAGTATCGAGAGGGAGGGGGAATGGAGTGGGGGGAGGAGAAGAGGAGTGGGGATAGGGGGAGGGAAGTGGGGGGAGGGCAATATTTGGGAGGAGGGGAGGGAAATGGGAAATGGGGAGCAGGTGGAAATTTTAATTAAAAAAAGAATAAAAATAAATAAATAAGTAAAAAAAAAAGTATATTCAAATTAGAAGCTATGAATATATTTTATGTGAGAAAAACATCTAATAAATATAAAAATTATCTCACTGGGACGGGTAGCTTTGAATTTTACTGATTCATATTTATATAGCATATAATACACATGCCAATATTTTAATATATTTTGATTGTACTGCTGAATCCAAAGCAGTTCTGGTAGTTTGATGAATAATTATAAATATCCATATAAAGCGAACCAAGTTCTAAACTAAATCACCTCATCTTATTCTATAGTTTTCACTATTTTGTTGGTAGCTTTTAATCACCTTGCTGCAAATAACTGCTTAGAAGTTTTTATGTAAATTAGGTAATAAGATTTGCTATCAGAGAATATACAATGTTCAATGATTCCACTGTGCAGCAATAATCTCTTACATAGATGTTCTTAGCTGTGTTTCTTCATTTTTTTTCCTAATTGCACCCTCTCTTTTCTTTCCAAATTGTGGGTGTCTGAGGGATATCTGAAGATTTGAAGATTTGATCAATTTTTTTCATTGATTTCTCTGTACATCAATGCACAGCATCTTTTTTTTTTTTTTTTGCTGCTTTTATTCTTTAAGTTTACTCAGTTTTTCTACATTGTCTCATCTACTGTTTGTATTTGACTTTTCTTCTTTGGATCACCGACCAGCTCCCAAATCATGACACAGAAACTTATTATTAGTGTTGATGCTTGGCCTATCTTGGGCACATTTCTTTTTTAGGTTTCTTACTTGTTTATTATGTCTTATTCTGGCTTGCTGGCTGGCAGCAGCCTGGATTTTGCCCTCGGAATATCTATCTTTCTCTCCTCATTTTTCTCTTTTCTCTCTTGAGCTGAGATTTCTCCTCTTACGTTAAGTAAAGTTTCTTTCCTGCCTGGTCCCACAGCTTTTAGGTCCCAAAAGAACTCACAGAGGCTTATATTCATTATAAACTGTTTGGCCTATTAGCTCAGGCCTATTATTAGCTAGCCATTACTTTTAAATTAACCCATAATTCTAATGTATGAATAACAAAATGGCTTGGTAACTTTTCTCCGTGCACCATTTTCATCTTGCTTTTTCTGCATTTGGGTAGATACCACAGACTGAGCCTATCCTTTTCCCAGAGTTCTCCTAATCTGATTGCCCCACTCTTACTTCCTGCCTGGCTACTGGCCAATCAATATTTTATTAAACTAATATAAATAACACATCTTTACAGGAAACAAGAGCCTTCTCCCATTGCACCCCTATTTATTCTTTCTGCCTGGTAGCCTCACCTATCACTCTTCTGTTTAGGCTGTTTGGCTTTTTATCAGCCCAATCAGGAACCTGAGTCAGGCAAGGTAAAGCAGATGCAATACATTTTGACATAATTAAACACACATCCCTACATCATTAAACAAACGTAGCATAAACAAAAGTAACACTCTTTTATACAGTTAAAGTAACATTCTCTAGTATTAAAAAATGTAATACATCTTTGTCTAGTTAATTAATATTTCATAAAAATTGTCAATCCAATTCAGATTTGAACTTATTTAAGATTTATAGACAAATATTTAAAGTTATGCAGAACCATTCATCTTAGTTAATATTATTTTTTTTCTTTATTTTATTCTTTTTTAATAAAGTTTCCACCTAATCCCCATTTCCCATTTCCCTCCCCCTCCTCCCACACATCTCCCCCTCCTCCCACACATCCCCCCTCCCCCACTCCCCTCCCCCTCTCCCAACTCCTCTCCTAATCCTCCCACTCCATTCCCCCTCCCTCTAGGTACTGAAGAGCAGTACAAATTCCCTGCCCTGCCAGAAGTCCAAGGTCCTCCCACTTCTCTCTAGGTCCAGGAAGGTGAGCATCCAAGCAGGCTAGGTTCCCACAAAGCCAGTTCATGTATTAGGATCGAAACCTAGTGCCATTGTCCTTGGCTTCCCATCAGCCTTCATTGTCCGCCATGTTCAGAGAGTCCGGTTTCATCCCATGCTTATTCAGTCCCAGTCCAGCTGGCCTTGGTGAGCTCCCAATAGATCAGTTCCACTGTCACAGTGGGTGGGTGCACCCGTCGTGGTCCTGACTTCCTTGCTCATGTTCTCCCTCCTTTTGCTCCTCATTTGGACCTTAAGAGCTCAGACCGTTGCTCCAAATTGGATCTCTGTCTCTATCTTGATCCATTGCCAGATGAAGGTTCTAAGGTAATATGCAAGATATTCGTCAGTATGGCTATAGGATAGGGTCATTTCAGGTTCCCTTTCCTCAGTTGCCCAATGTACTAGCTGGGACATCTCCCTGGACACCTGTGAGCCCCTCTAGAGTCAAGTCTCTTGCCAACCCTAAGATGGCTCCCTTAATTAGGATATATATTTCTCTGTTCCCGTATCCACCCTTTCTATATCCCAACCATCCTATTCCGCCAAGCTCCCCCCATCCTCTCCTTCTCACGTTTCTCACCCCATTTCCCCTTAGCCCCATTATACCTCACCCGCAAGTTCCCAGTTTTTGCCCGGCAATCTTGTCTACTTCCCCTGTCCAGGCGGATGACTATTCGTTTTTCTTTGGGTTCACCTTCTTATTTATCTTCTCTAAGGTCACAAATTATATGCTCAATGTTCTTTATTTATGGCTAGAAACCAATTATGAGTGAGTACATCCCATGTTCATCTTTTTGGATCTGGGATACCTCGCTCAGGATAGTGTTTTCTATTTCCATACATTTGCATGAAAAATTCACGATGTCATTTTTTTTTATTGCTGAGTAGAACTCTAATATGTATATATTCCACACTTTCTTCATCCATTCTTCCATTGAAGGGTTGTTTCCAGGTTTTGGCTATTAAAAACAATGCTGCTATGAACATAGTTGAACAAATGCTTTTGTCATATGATAGGGCATCTCTTGGGTATATTCCTAAGAGTGGTATTACTGGGTCTTGGGGTAAGTTGATCCCAAATTTCCTGAGAAATCGCCACACTGATTTCCAAAGTGGTTGCACAAGTTTGCATTCCCACCAGCAATGGATGAGTGTGCCCCTTCCTCCACAACCTCTCCAGCAAAGGCTATCATTGGTGTTTTTGATATTAGCCATTCTGACAGGTGTAAGATGGTATCTCAAAGTTGTTTTAATTTGCATTTTCCTTATCGCTAAAGAGGTTGAGCATGACCTTAAGTGTCTTTTGGCCATTTGAATTTCTTCTGTTGAGAATTCTCTGTTCAGTTCAGTGTGCCATTTTTTAATTGTGTTAATTTGCATTTTAAAGTCTAGTTTCTTGAGTTCTTTATATATTTTGGAGATCAGACCTTTGTCTGTTGCAGGGTTGATGAAGATCTTTTCCTGGTCAGTGGGTTGCCTTTTTGTCTTAGTGATAGTGTCCTTTGCTTTACAGAAGCTTCTCATTTTCAGGAGGTCCCATTTATTCAATGTTGTCCTTAATGTCTGTGCTGCTGGGGATAAACGTAGGAAGTGATTTCCTGTACCCATATGTTGTAGAGTACTTCCCACTTTTTTTCTATCAGGTTCAGTGTGTTCAGACTGATATTGAGGTCTTTAATCCATTTGGACTTGAGTTTTGTGCATGGCGATAGATATGGATCTATTTTCATTCTTCTACACATTGACAACCAGTTCTGCCAGCACCATTTGTTGAAGATGCTCTCTTTTTTCCATTGAATACTTTTAGCTCCTTTATCAAAAATCAGATGTTCATATGTTTGTGGGTTAAAATCAGGGTCTTCTACTCAGTTCCATTGATCGACCTCTCTGTTTTTATGCCAATACCAAGCTGTTTTCAATACTGAAGCTCTGTAATAGAGTTTGAAGTCAGGGATGGTAATGCCTCCAGACGATCCTTTATTATATAAGATTGTTTTGGCTATCCTGGGTTTTTTGTTTTTCTATATAAAGTTGATTAATGTCCTCTCAAGATCTGTGAAGAATTTTGATGGGATTTTAATGGGGATTGCATTGAATCTATAAATTGCCTTTGGTAGAATTGCCATTTTTACTATGTTGATCCTCCCAATCCAAGAGCAAGGGAGATCCTTCCATTTTCTGGTATCCTCCTCTATTTCTTTCTTCAAAGACTGGTCAGCTAAAAACACTGCAGGATGCTGTTCTATCATGGTTTATTGTGTTGTGATTAGCAACAGAATGTCTGGATAACCTCTGTGACTGAAAAATCATGCCTCATGTGTCTCTAGGAAAAGAGTTTTGCAGTCTCATTCTTGTGACATTCTGAGTTTTCATTCTCAATGTATTCAGCCTACTAATGAACTCTGAGCACTTAGTATTTTCCTATCCTTGCCTATTTATTATTTCTTTGAACTTCTATATAGGTTTAAGTATCTGTGCTAAATCCTCATTTATATACTCAGGAATAAGGCCTGAACCTTGCTGTGAAGAGAACGTTTCAGAGTCTTACCAACAAGCGAAATACAGTTATGTTTCTCTTAAGATATATTTCCATTTGTCTGCTGTTCCCCTTTAATTCTTTATTTGTAGTTTTGATTACCTATCTTTTATTTTTCATTCTTTTCATGTTTCTACAGTGCTTCTAGTTTCCTACAGTATCCCTTTTCTTCTACTATGTAATGTCTCTTGTATGCAACCATTCATTGTCTGTAGATACCTACAGACTCATTGTATTCAGCATGGTATCCATTGCCTATATCAGCACAAGACCATGCTCTGCCTACTTATTTTCTTAAGGACAAGACTACCTATTTCTTTCTTTTGTGTATCTGTTCTTTCCAAGACAACCATGAGCTTTCATTCTTTATCTCAAATTGATTTCTTTCCTGATCTTTTTTTCTTTTATTTTTCGAGACAGGGTTTCTCTGTAGCTTTTTGGTTCCTGTCCTGGAACTAGCTCTTGTAGACTAGGCTGGCCTTGAACTCACAGAGATCCGCCTGCCTCTGCCTCCCCAGTGCTGGGATTAAAGGCGTGTACCACCACTGCCCGGCGTTTCCTGATCTTTTGTAATAATTTTGTATATGCATTTTTTATTATGATGAGTTTATTTTCTACATAGTGATTAACAGAGATAAAAGGTGACTTAATTGTCAAAGTTTCAGTAACTTTTCAGGTTGCTTTGCTATTATTTCTTTTAAAAATATGTATGTTACTTTAATATATTTTTCACCTACATTATTGACTTTCTCCCTCCATCTCCATGCTCCCAATTTTGTCAGGTGATCGTGTCTGTTTTGATGTTTTACGTGGAGCTATATATGTTTTTCTTAGGGTTAAACTTATTACTTAGTTTCTCTAGGATTATGAACTTAGGCTCAATATCCTTTGTTTATAGCTAGTATCCACTTATCATATCATATTTTTCTTTTTGGGTCTCGGTTACCTCACTCAGGATAGTGTTCTCTATCTATTTTTATGCAAAATTCAAGATGTCATTATTTTTTACCACTGAGTAGTACTCTAGTGTTTACATGTACCACATTTTCTTTATTCATTCTTCTGTTGAGGGAAATCTAGGTTGTTTCCAGGTTTTGGCTATTACAAATAATGCTGCTATGAACATAGTTGAACAAATGCCTTTGTAGTATGGTTGAGCATCTTCTGGATATATGCCCAAGAGTGGTAATCCTGGATCCTGAAGTAGGTTGGTTTCCAATTTTCAGAGAAACCAGTATACTGATTTCCAAAGTGGTCGTACACAATTGCATTCCCACCAGCAATGGATGAGTGTTCCCCTTACTCCACATCCTCCCCAGCATAAGCTATTATTGGTGTTTTATATCTTAGCCATTCTGACAGGTGTAAGATGGTCTCTCAGAGTTGTTTTGATTTGCGTTTCCCTGATGGCAAAGGATGTTGAAAGAGATATCTTGATTGAGGGAGCCATTATAGGGTTATCAAGAAACCTGGCTCTAGAGAAATTCCCAGGAATCAACAAGGGTGACCCTAGCTAAGACCCAAAGCAATAGAGCAAAAGGGGCCCTGATGTTGACTTGCCTGTAGTCAGACTGATGAATATATTAAATATCATCATAGAACCTTCATCCAACAACTGATAAAAACAGAGGAAGATACCCGTATTGGAGCACTGGACTGAGCTCCCAAAGTCCAGTTGAAGAGTGGAAGAAAAGAGACTATGAGCAAGGAGGTCAACACCATGATGGGTTCACTCACTGAAACAGTCTACCTGAGCTAAGGGGAGCTGACCAACTCCAGTCAGACTGGGAAAAAACAAGCATAGGACCAAAGTAGTACCTCTGATTGTGATTGACAGATACATGGCTGGGGCAGACTGAGGGGCCACTGGTAGTGGCACCAGGTTTTATCCCTACTGCATGTTCTGGCTTTTGCAGAACCTATTCTTGATGGAGGAAGGTCATTGGCTAATAAAGAAACTGCCTTGACCCATCTAATAGGGCAGAATTTAGATAGGTGGAGTAAATAGAACAGAATTCTGGGAGGAAGAGGAAGTGAGCTCAGATGCAGGGCAGCATCTCTCAGAGCCAGATGCGATGAAGCAAGCCGCCAGGTCAGACATGCTGAATCTTTCCTGGTAAGACTGATGCTACACAGATTATTAGAGATGGGTTGATCAGGATATGAGAATTAGCCAGTAAGGGCTAGAGCTAATGGGCCAAGCAGTGTTTAAAAGAATAGAGTTTGTGTGTTGTTATTTCGGAGCATAAGCTAGCCAGGCTGGGAGCTGTGTGGCAGGAATGTAGCCCGCAGTTCCCACAACAGAATGGCCCCCAACATGTGGACAACTATATCCACAGAAAGCCTTGGGAAAGAATAGAGTACAGCATGGCTTCTTGGTAGCAGCAATTTCTCGGGTCTGCTCTGCTTGCTAGAGGCAAGTAAGCGCTCTCCTCTAAGAGATGCTTCCTGACTCAGCTTTAGCTGCAAAACCCTGCAGCTCTTAAGAGGTCCTGCCACGAAACACTTAAATGGTGTTGATGAAAAGCTGAACATGTGCTTTTCGGTTTTCAGCTGTAGCAGGAAAAAACCTGTGCCGATTTAAAATGCTGGCTTTCTGGGCCGTCTGGCCAGAGAAAACTCTGACTCTTTCAAGCAGGCAGTCCTGACTACGGAGCTTTTGAGTGTTGGTTAATACTGCTGCAGCTTGCTTGCTGGCAAGGACCTTGAAACACCACAGAGTTGTGGCAAGAAAAATGGCTCCAGCAGTACCTCAGCCATGAGGCTGGAAAGCTAAGGAATGGGCTGGATCCAGCCGTCAAAGCCACGGCTTTAGTCCTACCAATATTGCTTGGTAAATTAAAGACATATATGGTCAGAAAAACAGAGAGAGATACAGTAAAGAGAGATTCAAAGATAAAGAAAACCTTTAAATGATTTACAGTGTGTTTAAAAATATATGCAGGCTAAAAGTTAAAGTTCTTAAAAGAAAAAAAAGGAAGAAAGAAAGTAGTTGGGTGTGGTAGTACACACCTTTAATCCCAACACTTGGGAGGCAGAGGGAGATTGACCTCTGTGACTTCAAGGTGTGGTAGCACAAGCCTTTAATCCCAATGCCTGGGAGGCAGAGACAGGCGGATCTCTGAGAGTTCAAGGACAGCCTGGTCTACAGATTTATTCCAGGACAAAGATACACAGAGAATATAAAATAAAAGTAAAAATAAACAAAATAGAGGTTAAAATAAAGTGCACAAAGATGGAAAATACACAGAGAATTTTGATACTGTATGCTATTATGCTCTGTTTGAATTGTTTGAATACTGAGGAAAGAGCAACAGATGCTAAAAGATATTTGTTTATAAATGCTGCTGAACTAATCCAACATAGATATTTTGAAAATACCTTGACTTTAAAATTTGAATCTAAGGACATGATGCTTTGGAAAGGAGTTTCTTTTGTTTTCACAGAGGATGAGACTCTTTGGATTCCTTCTATCCCAATATGGTATGATAGACTATGCCCTCCTGAAAGGTTGCTGTGAACACCTTCAGAAAATTACTTCACTCAACTGCCGACTGAGATGACCCTGGCACACAGGTTACACCATGAAAGATCTGAATAACAGTGCCTCCATTCAGCAGGAAGCAGTTTGGAGAGAAATAACTACGCCCATATTCCCAAATATTGTTTATAAATGTTCTTTTACATTTAAAGGGGGATATGATATAGGTATGAATAATTTGCATTAGTATAGATTTTACTTTATTGATAGAGATTTAAGGTCAATTTTGTTATATGTATATGTATTTCTGATCTTGATTAAGGTATTGTGATTGTGTAGTTCATGTAAAAATGTAATTATATAGGCTGTTAATAGATAATCATCTATAATAGTCAAGTTTGTAGTCACGTTAGTTAGATTTTCTAGATGTGCATAGATATATTTTAGATAGACATTCTTCATATCTTTCAAAGACTATGGAATATGCTATTTAATGTTTTAATAACTTAGGGTTTTCATGACAATGAGACATGTCTGCTCCTGGCAGCACCAATCTACTTCAAGAGGAAGATGGGCATCGAAGAGGATCCTTATGGAGTTTGACAGCCATTTGGGCAAGAATGCTGTTGCCTGGACTATTGTATAAACTGGACACAGAGAACCTGCAGAGAGCGAGGACTACTGAACTTGCCTAAAGGTGAGATGACTTTTCAGGGTTCCTGATTCATGAAGGAGTCTGCAAAACATTCTGCAGGACACAGCAGATAGTGACTGAACTGCCTTTGAATTTTCCTGCTTCATGGAAATGTCTGCTGGATACCATGGGTCTGTAGGCCGAAGATGGATACCCCAACGGTACAGAGAAACTTTGGGTGACTGTCCAGGCAGTGAGATGTCTCTGTCATTTCTAGGGTTTGGAAGTTGCTTATATCTTGTTTGCTTAGATAATATTGTATCCTTCTGGAGTTTTTGATGGAGTTGAAGAATAGATAGTTATAGTTGTTTTCCTTTGTTATGATAAAAGATAAAATAGATGTAAATATTGTAACTGTAATTCTTACTTGATAACTGTTTTGTTATATGTAATTTTGCTACGTTAAAGCCTTTCCTTTTTGTTTAAACAGAGAAAGGGGAAATGATGGAGGAAGGACATTGGCTAATAAAGAAACTGCCTTGGCCCATCTGATAGGGCAGAATTTAGATAGGCAGAGTAAACAGAACAGAATGCTGGGAGGAAGAGGAAGTGAGCTCAGATGCAGGGCAGTGTCTTTCAGAGCCAGATGCGATGAAGTAAGCCGCCAGGTCAGACATGCTGAATCTTTCCCGGTAAGACTGATGCTACACAGATTATTAGATATGGGTTGATCGGGATATGAGAATTAGCCAGTAAGGGCTAGAGCTAATGGGCCAAGCAGTGTTTAAAAGAATAGAGTTTGTGTGTTGTTATTTCGGAGCATAAGCTAGCCAGGCTGGGAGCTGTGTGGCAGGAATGTAGCCCGCAGCTTCCACAACATATTCTGTTTGGATGGATACCTTGCTCAGCCTAGATATAGTAGACAGGGCCTAGGACCTTCCCCAAAGCAATGTGCCTTACTGTCTCTGAGGATTGGATAGGGGTAAGGTGGGAGGGTATGTGGAGGAATTGGAGGAGGGGAGGGAGTGGGAACAAAGATAATTTGCTTTCTTTTAATTAATTATTTAAAAGAAAGCAAAGTATCTTTTAATTAATTAATTAAATAAAAAAGAAAGCATCACCATATAACGAGAGAGACAATACCTCAGCTAGACATTTTATACCAACTAAAACATCCAGTGCCATGAATGCGTTATATCATGTTAACATGTTGGCTAGAAGGTTCACATAGACTGTCCCCACAAACCTTACAGGCCATTGCCAAGGCTATTATTACTGCTCTTTCTCAACAACCTGACAGCATGGTCTTTTTGCTGGCATCACTTATGTCTTTGAACATGGAAATAACTAGTTGGTACCCAGTTAGAAGCTTTATTCCTACAGACTGACATTCACAATGCTAGAAAGTACTTTGCTTAGACTGGAGGAAAGAAATAATTAAAAAAGAAAATCAAAACAAAACTAATCAACGAAAAAGTTCTTAGTATTTTATATAGAATATATTTTAGTAAATCACTTTTGGAAGGCATTGCTTGCTGGTAGAGGTTGCAATCTGCCATAGCCTGGCAGATTTCTGTGGAAACTCCATCCCTTCCTTCCAAGCAAAGCTTCCTGCTCTCTACCTGTCCTTAGATGGAGGATGTCCCTGGGCCTGGAGAACTGACCTTATCTAAAAGCTATCTCTAAACTGGATGCCTGATTCATCTTTAGTTTGACCCTTGACACAGATCCCTGATAAGAATACTTGGGTTAGGAGCTCTGCTATAGAAACCTACTGGCACAAACCAAGTCTTTTGATAGGAGCATGCCACTTAGTGCAAATCAGAGTTTGGACCCAGACTCCCCTATCCTGTATATTCTTTATCTTCTGGAATACTGTTGCGCTGATTCACAGAAGTCTGTCTCCTGGAGGGCTCTCTCTGTGCTCATTCCCTACATACAAAGCTTTCTGCCGCCATTTCTGTCTCTTTCCCTTCTTGTATTGATGGCCTACAGCCCAAAAGGGAAGGAGGACCCCCACAAATCACCAAGTCGTGATCACTGTGGTACACCAAGGAAAGTTTTCCTGTGGTGTACATTTCATGTTTGCCCTGAGCAATTTTTGGTTCCTTAGTAATTTTGGCGAGTTAAGAAGTACTTTTTCCCTTTTGTTCTCTATCTCCCAGTTTTTCTTCTGTTCCTACTCATTGCCTTTTGTAATTGCCACTGGATTTGGACTTCACTTCCCTCTCTCTGTTGCTAATCATTTTCCCTGTTCTGTTTGACCAACTTAATTTTTCTAAGCACTGAAGTTGTTTTAATATTGTGCCACAAATTTTTATGGCTCCCAATGGAATTCCAAACTTTAGAAAACTTTGCTTTTGGAATTTCAGACCTCATTATAAGGATGCGCTATTATAGATTTTCCTCTGATCTTAGTATATGCTACAAGTGTGGGAAAAGACATTGGGTATTTTCAGCAAACCGGAGTGACATTCATGGATGGAAGCTATAGCTTTTTTTCTTTGACCTTAGTAACTCTAATCTAGGGGTTCTTTTGTTGGCCTCTGGATTTACCTGTTGCTCTATGTGCCTTATGGATCTCACCCTGCCACATTCTTGTCTATAAGTAAATGCATTGGCACTGTGTAAGTTTTTGCCTGAGTGTCAAATATTTTGCATAGTATCCAGCATATATTCGTAGAGAACTGAGAACTATCCCTTCTCAGTTCTAATTTGCCAATTATTCTTTATACATTTATAAATTTCTGCCTTCACATGTAAGGTTCAATTGCTTTAAGTGCTTCCAAAGTAGCTCTAAAATAAACAGGCATATCCCCTTATTATCATGCACATAGATTAAGAAACAAGTGTGATATGACTGAAAGAAGACATTAAAAAGAAGAATAAAAGATTTCATCTAGCAAAGAAAAACATGGAGAATCTGTAGTATATGAGACACACTTTCATGCTTTTCTAATGGAAAGTTCCCAGATTGGCAGGAATAAAAGGTAGGTAACTCTGGAGCGCAGATGATGTGAATGAAGAAGGGGAATAACAGGAATTAAGATTGGATCAGGCACAAGATGGAAGAGCAGAGTGGAGGAGGTAGTTTGAGGATGGATAACCAACACTAAATACCTTTGAGAAAGTCATGTGGAAACTACTGCTGTACAATACTTGCATGTCTAAAATGAGATGAAATGAAAATACCTTATCATTTGGAGAAAGTGTCCCTTCTATACAACACAGGCTATCAAATAAATACCTAGAACCAGACATGAGCAACCTCTTTGAAGCTGTTAGCCAATTGTGTCCCATAGACTCCCAAATATTATAGGCTATTTCCTCTGCTCTTGATTATCCCCAGATTTGGCGCTTAAGACCCTATTCAAGAAGACACCATATATGCATGTCATAAAATGGAGAATAAAAATCATTTGTCTAATTTGTAACCTATTATCTAGCATTTTAAAGAAAAAGAATTTGACATTTATCCTTTTTTGTACTCACTTCTTTTATTATTTGGTAATTTCATACTTGAAAAAAATGGACTTAGACCATGTCTACCTACATACAGTTCCAAATTCCAAACCATTAACTCAAACACACAACTGAAAAGAAAGTGTGATAATTTTACTTGCATTATATGAAGTTATCAAAAGCATTGCTTTCCCTCAGCATGATTCAAAGACTGGTGAGAAACTAATCCTTCCCTGAAAGCAGTGTCTCAACTGTTCTGTGTAGTTAAAGAGATAGCAGGATATATCATTATTTGAAAGTGAGTAATGTCTTCTGTAAGAAGTTGGGAGATGAATCTGGCATTGTCCAGCTATTAAAGTGCTGAAAATCTATACATGCTATTAAAGAAGAAATGCAATAATCAATTTCACTGAGGTTTGAATCATGAGAGCTACAGTCATAGCTAACCTAGCAGGCATAAAACTGGTGCAATATTGTTATAAGTGTTGTAGGAGTAATCAACCTCAAACCATTTTTTTTGGAATGGATTTCAGGCTTGCTCCACAGACAAAATTCTTTCCTAGCATGGTTTTTGCAGTCAGCTACTGAGGCTACATAGGTCAGAGTCCTGAGGGAAGTACTTATAACTGTTTATTTGCTTTGGATATAATAGCCTCCTAATGACTTTCCATTATACCTATAATTTAGTGCATCTCTCAACCTTCATCAGAGATGCTTCTTTCAGCAGTAGATGGTGATTAACACAGGTGTCTTCAGTGGATCAACTGGTAGTGAATAAGAGACTATGAATGATCAATCCTAAATGGACCTCCACATCATGCTCCTTTTCCCAAGTCTCATAGATTATAAGGGAATTAGGGCTAGAAAGATTGTAAGAGCCAGAAGAGATAGATGATTGCATTAAAACAATGTTTTCACTATGTGTTCAAGGACCTCAGAGTGGTTACAACTGTATGCATAAGATCGCTGGAAAATTAAGCTTGATAAAAATCCAATTTGAGGGGGAATGTGGTAGTGAATCCTACTTCTAGCTGAGGAACTATTGACAGTCGATGGCTGCTGTGAGAAACGTGGTCATTTTCAAGGATGCAGTCCCTGAGAGGTTACACATTCTGAAACAGATGGGCTCTATACTCATATATATAATACAGGTAATGAGGAGTTGAGTCGGTGGGTTAAAAAAATTGAAAAGTAGAGATGAAGTTAGAAGGGAATATGGTAGGAGGATAGAGAAAAATTGGCAGGCAGGAAATCAGGAGTGAACTTCATCAAAACACACTTTATATGTGTATAAAACTTTCAAAAAATAACAACAAAACAAAATAACAGTGTATACCTGCAATAAGCTAATGCCATTACTATTGAGCTAGTTTGTAATCGCCCAGCCTGACCTCTTGGGGAAAATACCTGGTAATCACAAGCCTTTCAATTTTTACTCAGGTCCCTCAGATTACAAAATCCTTGAACCCTCTTGGGTCATTACCTGGTGACTCTTGTGACATCAGTAGATGTTTGTTTTGCCAACCTTTGGGATAAAGAAGGCATTCTGGGAAATGTCACTACTGGAAATCATGAAATACAACTCATGGTTTTCAGAATCTGGAGAATGAGGGCTCTGGATTACCATTCCAAAGTGAGTTTCCCTCATGACCAAACCAAAACTAGTAATATCAAAAAAGAGCATTGCTTCTCTATGCTATTCACCTTATAGCTCATCCGTGGCATGTGTACGTTCCCTCTGTGAAAACAGAAGCGTTACTAAGGTCACTTGTGAGTTCTCCAGGAAAAAAGGTAAGCAAAGAATTAGATGCATGTTTTTTTTCTCCCAAACTACCTCTGAACAATTCAGTGTACCTTGTCTCTTCTCTTTTTTGATGATCTCTGAGCCTGAATTGGGTGGTGGATTGTCAGGGTAGAAGAACAGAGATGCTTCAGATCCAGGAATGGTCATTGATGCCATGAATATTATACTCAAAGAAATGACCTTCCATTTATTAATTGTTATTTCTATACATAAACTCCAGAAACCCACATAGAAAACAGAGGAACAGAGAAGTGTAAGCTTGGCATTATCATTTGATTCTGGTTCTTATTCTCATATCAGAGAAGGCTGCAATTTTATTATAATGTAACCATTTATTGCTACTGTTCTCACAGATATAACCCGAGGAATGGCCTCAGAATATAACTCTTCAGTGAAGGAGTTTATCCTGCTGGGTTTGACACAGAAGCCAGAGCTCCAGCTGCCTCTCTTCTTCCTCTTCTTGGGAATCTATGTCATCTCCACGGTGGGGAACCTGGGCTTGATTGTCCTGATTGTTTTGAACCCTCACCTGCACACCCCCATGTACTACTTTCTCTTCAACCTTTCCTTCACAGATCTCTGCTACTCCTCTGTCATAACTCCCAAAATGCTGGTGAGTTTTGTGAAGCAGAACACCATCTCCCATGCAGAGTGCATGACTCAGCTCTTCTTCTTTGCCTTCTTTGTTATAGATGAATGTTATATTTTGACAGCCATGGCCTATGACAGATATGCTGCCATCTGTAAGCCCTTGCTTTATCAGGTCACCATGTCCTATCAGGTCCGCCACATGATGATGGTGGGTGTGTATGTGATGGGATTTGTGGGTGCAATGGCCCACATAGTTTGTATGCTGAGACTGACCTTCTGTGATGGCAACATCATCAATCACTACATGTGTGATATTCCTCCTCTCTTGAAGCTCTCCTGCACAAGTACCTACATCAATGAGCTGGTGGTTTTCATTGTTGTGGGTGTCAATGTAACAGTGCCCAGCCTGACTATCTTTATCTCTTATACCTTGATCCTTTCCAGCATTCTTGGCATTCGTTCTGCAGAGGGTAGGTCAAAAGCCTTCAGCACCTGTGGCTCCCATGTTGTAGCTGTTTCTCTTTTCTTTGGAGCTGCAGCATTCATGTATTTTAAACCTTCAAGTGCATCTGTGGAAAATGATAAAATATCTACCATATTTTATACAATTGTGGGTCCAATGTTGAATCCTTTCATCTATAGTATAAGAAATAAGGATGTTCACATTGCACTTAGAAAAACTTTGAAGAAAAGTGCATTTACCTAAGCAAAATCTATATTGACTTTGGAAGTAAATCTTGGTACACATGAGGTTTACAATTAGAGAGAGTAGCAGAGGAATTGCTCATTGGCAGAGCATTTGCTTACAAGCATGGGGCCCTGGAATTTGACCCATTATATAGAATAACTTCAATGGGTACAATAATTAAAATAACATAAAACTTATCAATAATGAGAATAGTATGGAATTTAAATTATTTAACATTATTCAAAATTGTTAATTATCAAAGATAAACTGAAGTAAAAAGAGTAAAGGATGATTAATTCATCACCTTTTAGGGCAGAATATACAGTTTATTTTATATTTTTCCAAAATCAAATATATCTTCTGTCAGTATTGAAACTGAACAAACCCAGTTGTATAGCCATCTACTAGCAGAGTACACTCTAGGTTCAGAAATCACAAGGAGATAAGTATATAGCACCGTATGATACTATACTCAGAATCAATAAGGTCATAAGATCTTTCAATTGTGTATTTTTGAATATATTTGTAGTTTATGTACTTGGGTAATAATGTCCAGGCCTTTTTGCCTGTTGGGCAAGTGCTCATCCATTGATCTGTGTCTTACAGACAACTGTGATATCTTTGCCTGGGGTCCATCTAGAAGTCTTATGTTGCTGTACCACCAAGAAAAAAAATTCAGTAGTCTTAGAGATAGTGTCTCATTTAATCAGTTAGCAACCCCCGGGGATATTTGTGGGAAAGTTCATGTTAAAAGGTCTTTTTTTTTTTTTTTTCTCAGAGGGTTAAGATAAGAAGTAGAAATGTCCTTTTCACTCTGGTTATTTCTCTTTAGTTTTAAATCAGTTTGGGAAAGAGCAGTGGTAATTCTGTTAAAATTTGTGTGCTTGAAGGCTGAAAATGAAACTCTTTAGATCATTCAGGATAAAGGGAACCAATATTAGGTTTTTATATCATGGACTTGAGGGCAGGTATGTGCATATATGGATCTGTTATATCTTCATTGGGAAGAATCTGACTAAGCAAATTTACTAGCTATTGGTAGAGGGATTTTTCTTTTACTCAAATAAATCATATAATCTGAATTTATTAGCAGTCAATTCTTTCCATTTAGTGATTTCCACTGTCATTCTATCTCAGAATGCTATGTACAATAATGCTGTTTGTTGAAGTAACAAATATAAACTGAACATGTATTTTATTCTACACATCAAAATATGTAGCCCCTGTCAAACATTAAAAATACAGTCAGACATGATGCCGAGTGAGGGTCTAAGTGGGACACTTCATCCAGTCTCTCTCCCAGTAGTTCAGGGAATCCCAAGGAAGAGGGAAGGGGTAGAGGGACTATAGGAACCAGAGATAATAGAGGACCCCCCCCCCCCGCCAAAAAAACCACAGGGCACTGAATCAACTAAGCAAAGCACATATGGGCTCACAGAAACCGAAGGGAGGAAGCATGTCTCTTACAGGTATCTGCACCAGATCCTCAGTGTGTGTGTTATAGCTGTTAGCTTGGTGTTTTTGTGGGCCTCCTAACTGTGGGAACAGGTATGTCTTTGACTCTTTTTGTTTACTCTTGGGACTCCTTTCCTCCTATTGGTTTACATTGTCCAGCTTTGTTGGGAGGGATAACAAATTAAAGTATGTATATATGTATATCTGTATAGAAATATGAAGATACTTGTGAACTCAGAACTCTACAGATTAGAAGGATAATAAAAATAATACTGTTTCTGTAAGTTTGTGTCAGAAAAATGAAACACAATGACTTGAACCAATGTTCTTGTACTGATAACAGCTGCCTTATTATTTTGGGTTGGCTGGTAGGAAGGACTCCTTCAGATGGGGCAGGGGGCCTTTCTGAAGGCAAGGTTGCCTGCTGAACACCTAAACATAAGGATGAGATGAGCAGCATTTCAGATGCGGGAACATTTTCAAGAAGATTGATCTGGAAACATATGAATGCTATGGAAGAAAGTGAAGCAGAAAAGCACGTACACAAGTGTGAAAAATGATTAGTAAATGAGGTTGAATTGGGACTAGGTAAGAGAAAAGAATGAATGTCAAGAAGCACAATAAAATTCCAGGTAATATCAAACATACATTGGACTTTATTTTCTTCCTTCCTCCATATTCTGAAGCTCAGTCAATTCACTTACAAGCAATATGTAGTAAAATTCATGAAACAACAAATTTTAATAACAAACATTTTCATGACCTGTCGGAGGGATGCCCTTTCTTTGCTAATTATACATACATGAAGAACTGGTCAGCAAGTGCCAGATGTCAGCTGAGGCAGCAACAGGAGTTAGCTTGATCCTGCCTCAGCCCTTTCGCTTCAGTAAACTGTGTCAAATGGAAAGATTAGTACAACTAGTCAGTTTTTGACTATGGATTCTGTAAGCTTTGCTTCTTTGTCTTTTCAGTCCTAGATTCTGCACAACAAATATTAAAACTGCTATGGTATACATTAAATAAATGATGCACATTTTAAAAGTACTATATGTTGCCTTTAAATATCATATTCAAGAAATATAAACATGCAATTATTTTTTCACTTAACGTCCTTGAAGTCAGCCTCCCACTGTTTATTTTGGTTTTATTTTACATTGATAAAGGATTGTATTTTGTACCACAGGATGTCCATGAAATTAGTCCCTTGAGTACTGAGACTGTAAATGTGTTCTACTACCCATGGCTTAACAACTTCTCAGTGTTGACAGTATCCTGCAGGTGGTTCCAACATAGCTGTCATTGCTTATACATATGCAAGTAACTGAACATAGTTATTGATTTTTCTGTTATTACAATTAATTTGGGAGAATTAGTCCATGTTAATTTTCCCAAGCTAACACACACACAGAGTTCTTTCTGGACTACTTAAGAGTCATATATATTTATGAAAAAGTATATTCAATTTTAAAACTATGAGATTCATTCAAACTATACTATAAAATGAAGCTATACTTCTGACACACACCCACACCACTCATATATATACATATCAGAATATTAGCATATTAAAAGTAATTAAGGAAAAATAACACAATTTTACTACTTTGAATGGATTGAGTATCTTCCCATGTCAGAAAAGCACTAAATACTCATGGCTATACCTTCAATTTTAAAGGATTTTATTGTTGAAATTGTACCATTCTTATATACTAATTTACTTATTCATTCATTGCAAAGCAATCATTCCCCAGGCTTCCAAATAGCCATAAGTCATAGGAACTAGGTCATTATATCTGAAGCTCATGCAAAAAAATAGCATATATATCAAAAACTTTATTTCTTAAGACAGGATAAATTGTCAAGTCATCTTGAAATAGGAGTGTATACATACACATAGTACACATCAAGCCCTACTAATCTTGGTATTGATGCCTTAGTGTAGTTCCAGTCTTTTTCTTTGTAGAATAGTGGTTCTTATACAGGTGTGTTTCTGTAGGCGCTTTTGTTGATGTCCCATTTCCCAAGAAAATAGAGTATAACAGTGCTAGGTTCTTAATGATGTGAGTAGTTTAAAACTCATTTAAGTTAATTTGTAATGTTAAGGTTGGTCATAATCCAATCTGACTAGTGTCTTTAAGAGAAAAGAAATGGAACACATAAACATTAAGAATGGACATACTCACAGGAAGTGCCTGGTGATACAGCAAAAGCATAGTCATCTGTAAACCAAAAAGAGAAGCAAGCCTCAGACATGACCTACACTTGATGGATGACTTTTATTTCCCAGAGCTGCAAGAATGGTCTCCTCTTGTTTAAGTCATTTTGTCTACTACACTGTTAAAAATATCTTATGGTAGACCTAAGCAACTGACACAGTGGAAAATACAATTTTAAATCTTTGTGTGATAGGCACTAAACATAGGACTAAGAAGTACTTTATCACAGTTCTATATATAGACATTCCTTTTTTCAATTTTGCATTTGAAACAAGCTCTCCCTGATTGACTCATGATGACCTTGAGCCCTACCTAGGGTCCAGGTAGGTCTTGACTTCAGCATCCAGAGTTGTTAGAATTATAGTCATGTATCACCAGGCCGAGTTACTCATATTCTTAAGAGCCTATAGCGAGAAAAACAAAACAACAGAACTCAAATGAACTTGTCAGCACGGGTGTCCATACTGTATCACATACTGTTATTCCACACATGGGAGTCTGAGACAGAAAGCTGGCCAGTAACAATGCTTTCCTGAACATACACAAGCCAGCATGTGTTATATAATGAGACTGTGTTTCAATACCAACTACCCAACCAGCCAAATAAAAATCTGAAACGGAAAACAAACCAAAACAAAAAGGCAACCTACTCTGAAAACCAAAACTCAAAAAAAATAAATCAAAAACACTAAAAATGAAACCAAATCTCTCAAGTTTTTGAAATATTAAAAAAATTATTTTATGTAAAGAAATATAATTTTAATAGATGAATTCTGCCAGAGGAAAAAATTATTTTGAAAAGGTTGAGTTCTTACAGTTTTTTAAAAGAAGGAGGAGAAATAAACGAAGGAAAGGAAGAGAGGATAAGGAAGAAGAGGAAGAAGCAGCAGCAAACTTATAGCAAACACAGTGTTCATTACAATTGCACTGCTCAGCTAGGATCACTGAAGGGTGCTGTTCTATCGCTGGTGCTTTCTGTCTATGCCAGGTGAGAACTGTGATGAACAACAAAAAGCCAGAATGACTTTGGTCATGCCTCCTGTTTGTTAGGTAAAGAGTTTTGTGATCTCATTCTTGTGACATTCTAATGTTTTTTTCTTCCATTATTAACTGTATTCAGTCTGATGATCAAATCTGAGTGCTTAGAATTTTCCTATCCTTCCTCATCTGTCATTTCATTGGGTAGAGAACACTTGAACACATCTCTTCTAATATAGATTTCAGTGAGTATAGTCATTCCACCTTGGAGAGAAAGGCCTAGGAGGAACATTTCAAACCCTTGGACATAAAACAACAGCCTCTGTGGGTTCACCCATCTTGACACCCCTGCCTTGTACAATCCTTCCTCCCTTTCTTCCACAGGACTCTCAGAGTTCAGTGCAGTACTTGTCTGTGGATC
The DNA here is from genome assembly GCF_950005125.1 of Chionomys nivalis. NCBI lineage: Eukaryota > Metazoa > Chordata > Mammalia > Rodentia > Cricetidae > Chionomys > Chionomys nivalis. The sequence continues at coordinate 36,865,381 of NC_080089.1, forward strand.
TCTGCCTCTGCTTTCGTCAGTTACTGGATGGAGTATTTTTGATGGCAATTAGGGAGTCACCAAATTGCTTCCAGTAGATGGTCATTGTATAAATGTACCACATTTTCCAAACCCACAGAAATAGTGGACCTGAGTTCGCAGAGCTCATGGATGATGGACCGACAATTAGGGAGCTTTTATGGAACCGACCTTGGCCCTCTGCATGTGTAAGACAATTGTGTAGCTTGGTTTCTTAGTAAGGCTTCTAACAGTGGGACAAGGTCCTATCCCTGACTATTAGTTGCCTTTTGGTAACCTGTTCCCCATCCTGGATTACCTTGCCCCACCTTGACATAAGGGGAGGAACTAGGTCCTGCCTCAACTTGATCTGTCATGTTTTGTGCAAGCCTATGGAATGCTTTTCCCTTTCTTAATGGAGATGGAGGAAGAGCAGATGGGGAGGACCACAGGTCAGAAATAGGAGGGGGATGGAGGAGAGGAGGAAGGGGAACCGGGTTGTAAAATGAATTTTAAAAATGTTATTTAAATAAAAAATAAAACAAAAGCCTAAAGGGTTTATTCAGTTTTTTAATTTCAAGCATATTTTTTGAGATGCGAGGTACAAACAAATTATTTTTACAGTTTTTTGAAAGGAAATGTTGAAAACATTAATAAAATGGGTGTATACTCTTAGTTAATTTTGGGGAAAAATTTATCTTTTAAAATAAATAGGTATAAAATTTAGAATTTAAAAAATGAAATTACGGGGCTGGAGAGATGGCTCAGAGGTTAAGAGCACTGGCTGCTCTTCCGGAGGTCCTGAGTTCAATTCCCAGCAACCACATGGTGGCTCACAACCATCTGTAATGAGATCTGGCGCCCTCTTCTGGCGTGCAGGCATACATCGAGGCAGAATGTTGTATACATAATAAATAAATCTTTAAAAAAAATGAAATTACATCAATGATAGATTACATCAGGTATGCTATGTATGATATATATCACACTAATGGTCAAAAGACACACATGTCAAACTTACTTTTATTGATGACTAATCTCTTTTTTGAAAATTTATTACTGTTAATTAGATCAAAGTCCATATACACAGAAAGAGAAAGGAGTCTGGTGAGCTAAGGGTGAGTTATTGGAATTAAAAAAAAAGCTTTATTTATAGAGTCTGCAAGACAAGATGGTGGCTAGTATCCACAAGTGACTGTCTTAACATAGCACTAATTTAAGTTCCTTTTGAATTTGGAAAGAGTTACACACACAGGTTTATGTTAGGAAAGTGCTGGTGCCTTGTAGGCAGTGCTCTGAAGTTGCAAAACCTAATAGTTGTCGATCTGGGGGTCCTGATGCCTCTGTAAACCATGAAGCTATGTTGGTCACACAATTTATATTTAGCCCTGAGGGAGACTAGGGAGCTGAGAAAATTTTGGCATCTATCAATATCCTACTGCCTTTCTCTGAATGTCTAGCATGTATGTGTGCGAAGTTTAACAGGAGCAATCTGACCCAAAGGTAAGAAAATAGAGAATACAGACATGGTTCAAAGACCAAGATGTTAAGCTTATTAACCCTGTTTGTCACCCTAGAACAATCTGCAGACTGAATTGCTTTTGACATATGTATATAAAAAGTTTCTCAGGCAGCCACCATCATCATAACCCACAAATCAGCATGATACATATATAGCAAAGCAAAGTGTGTGAATACATCTTATGTTGTTCATAGGCATGCTGTCTAAGAGTAGTGATTTTGAAGTTAACTGAAATAAAAAGAAGCTAAAGGGTTTGCTTAGATTTCAAGAACATGTAAAGATTAGATTCATTAAAGCATCAGGAAAGTTCTGAAAATGTTCACATCTGTCCACTTGGCAGACATTCCAAACTACTTTTTTAAAATTTAAAAATAATCTAGGTTATAGGAGAAATCTCAATGGTCTCAATGCAAAACCACATGTGTCATTTCAAAGAGATCATTTTTTCTATATTGACTACAGCTTAGAGACATGGATTCAGGTTGCTCCAAATACCATGCTTCAATGGTACAGTTTTATGGAGGGTTTTATAATAACACAACAAAGAAAGTCATAAGTCAATGTACCTTTAAAATACTAGCAGGGTCATCACATAGGAGGTTAGCACAAAGGGGAAATTTCTTTGTTATAGCCCACAGATGCCATCTGTTGAAATTTTTTTTGCCTTTAAGTTGGTGGAAACAAGTGGTAGTTAGTATATTCCAAAAGTATTTTGCCTGATTGTTACAAGTATGGGAGGGAAGGATGAGGGAGGGGTGGTGAGGGGTAAGTATCACTAACCTGTGAATGGAACATTTACATCGCACTCCCTCACTCCAAGATGCAGGCATCTACAAGGTAGGAAAGAAGAATTGTAAGAGTCAGAGGGATTAGACATTGCCAGGTAAATAGCATCCTTTGACTATGACAATGACACAGAGCAGGTACTCTACAAATGGCATTTATCCCAGTCCACAGTTTTGATTTTAATCTGTTAAATGCAAGGAAATTTTTGTCAGAATAATATAATCAAAATACATTTTAATGTAATAGTCATTTTTATCATACAGTATTTTTCTTTAAAAACTAGCATACAACTTTTCTTCATATTTTAAATATTTGCCCTTGGTTATTTAAATAGAGAATCAATGTGCAACAGTATAATAAATAAATAATATATGGCACATATATTTTAAGAAAAATAAAGCAATGTCTAGAATTCTAATTATGCAACTTTAATGATATTTATGTTTCACTATTGTTTTCACTATGAATTATTTCACTATGAATGACTTTGGAATGTCCTAACATCTGTTTCAAAGGACAGCAAAATTCCAGGTAGGAAGTTTATATCCAATACCATAAATTAGATTGTAAACTTAGATACTTCTATATCTTCCTTTCCAATTTGATCACCACAGTGAATTCCTAATGGAGTTCTACTCTGGAAGTCTAGGGAAGTCTAGATGGACTTTATGAGTCTCATGAAAATGGCACATGCTTTTAAGGCATGGTGGCTCTGCTACCAGCTTCTTACCTGTCCACACTCTCTTGGTAAATGATTAACTAGTAGTATGATCTCTACTGCTTAGTGATTCCTTGAACACGCAGAAAAAACACACAGTTTTGTGTGCTATCTTACCATTTTACTATTTTTGTGGTAAAGGAGAAGGATTCTGTGATTGCCACTGATTAGGTTTGACACATCCTGAGCTAGAGCCTGCTCCAGGAAAGTGGAAGTGAGATGAACACAGAGGTCAGCATCAAGTTATCTGGGGTGATTCAGATGAGTTCATCAAACCTCTAGTTCATCTTATTTATGTGGCTGAAACAGTAAAACTGGTTTATAGACTAGCAATCTCATCTCTGACTTACTGTTTCTATTTCATCAGAGATTTTGCTATGTTGACTGCATTCTTAGTCATCTGGCAGCAAGGCAGATTTACAAGATTCAAGTACACAATGACATCATTCATCCCTTCACAAAAACTGATGTGTGCTATAGATATAAGAATGTCATCTATAAGCTGGGCGGTGGTGGCACACGCCTTTAATCCCAGCACTTGGGAGGCAGAGGCAGGCGGATCTCTGTGAGTTCGAGACCAGCCTGGTCTACAAGAGCTAGTTCCAGGACAGGCTCCAAAACCACAGAGAAACCCTGTCTCGAAAAAACCAAAAAAAAAAAAAAAAAAAAAAAAAGAATGTCATCTATAATAAGAATACAGTTGGGCATTCATTCATATTTAATAAATAATGAAATAATATGCAAATTAATTATGTTTCTCATTCAACTATAAAACATCATTTAAAAACATATTTTTATTCTTTATTCATCCATTATCTATCTAGAATGGAGGAGAGGAGACTACACAGAGAACTAGGACATGGTTTGTGATTAATTATAAAGTTTAAGATATGAACTGTTAAGCCAGCCAGGTGGTGGTGGCGCACGCCTTTAATCCCAGCACTCGGGAGGCAGAGGCAGGTGAATCTCTGTGAGTTCGAGGACAGCCTGGTCTACAAGAGCTAGTTCCAGGATAGGATCCAAAAAAGCTACAGAGAAACCTGTCTCAAAAATCAAAAAAAAAAAAAAAAACAAAAAAAAAAACAAAACAAAAAAACCAAAACAACAGATATGAACTGTTTCTTCATATCTTATGAATCTTCATTATGATATCTGAAAACCCTGCAGAAGTAGAAGACTATCTTTTTTTTATCTCTTCCTTAGAGGAATTCCCTTTCTTGATAATCATCATCAGAGAATTGAGGTGTCTGGTAAAATAACTGAGATATGAATGGTGACTAGCAATTAAAGGGAGGTTTGAGAGACAAATCTTTTGTAAGCAAATTCAGCAGACAGTTTGAGATATCAGATAATCATTTATTTTCACTAAGGAATGGAGAAATAATTTGTCACATTCAACTCAAGTGTGTCAAAACCAGAAAGACTAAAATGTTGAAGGGAGAGTATGGTTGTACATTCAGATGTCATTGACAAAGGAAAACTTTCTTCATAATTTTCACCAGACCCTGGTTATACATGTGAGTTGGAAGCAGATGGTTGGCATGTTTATCAGAGAAAATTTCTTCTGTCTCCCCAGATTTTGACAATGGAGTTTTCTGGCTGGAAATGGCTCCTTCATGACTGAGTTCATTCTACATGAATTGACAGATTTTTCCTGAGCTTCAGCTGAACCTCTTTTACCAGTTTCTAATGATCTACATGGTCACAATTGTGGGAACTTTCTTTATTACCCTCATTGGCCTCAAACCTCATCTGTACACCAGCTTCTACAATTTCTTTTTCAGCATTGCCTTCATTTATTTCTGTTATCCTTCTTTTCCAGTTTCAAGATTCTTATGAATTTTGTCTTTGAGAAGAATGCCATTTCCTATACTGGGTATATGACTCATATTTTTTTTAATATATTTTTTTTTGTCATATCCGAATGCTACATGCTGACTTCAATAGACTTATGATAGCTACGTAGCTTGTTTGGATAAAACAATAATATCCTTGCTCGAACAATTAAAAATAATTGCACACATTAATTTCTATTAATAACAATTATTGTAGTAAAAGGAACGGTGGGCTGCTTCTTACCTGGCTCCCATCTGCCCAGCTAGCTTAGCCCCCAAAATAACTACACGGAAATTGAATTAATTTAAATACTGCCTGGCCCATTAGCTCTAGCCTCTTATTGTCTAATTCTCACATCTTGATTCAACCCATTTCTAATAATCTGTGTATCACCACAAGGCCATGGCTTGCTGGGAAAGATTCAGCATGTCTGACCTGGCGCTTCATGGTGGGCGGCTCTCTGCCTCTGCCTCCTTTCTCCTAACATTCTGTTCTGTCTACTCTGTCTAAGCTGCTCTCCTATCAAAAGGCCAAGGCAGTCTATTTATTTAACCAATGAAAGCAACACATAGAAAGAAGACCCTCCTACACCAAATTATAAACAACTTTAGGGTTAATTTGTTTGTTGGACTTTAGCCTTAGATGATACTGCTTAGCTAGTTGTCAAGAGAGGTACCTGGAGTGTAGAAATTTGATGACAGCCTGTGTCTGGTAAGATTTTGTGTGTACTTTAGTGCTCAGGCTAAGAAAGGTTTACTTGGAGACGCTCCAGTTAATGACTAAGCCTGGTGTGTCTACGTACAAGGGCTGGCTACTTTCTGCCTAATATAGCTTACTCATTAATCTGTTCAAGATTTTTTAGAACCATACTGTCGTTTGAGATACTTTCACCACCACTAAATTCTTCCATTTGTTTCTTTTTTTTTTTTTTTTTTTTTTTTTTTTTTTTTTTTTTTTTTTTATTTTTTATTCTTTTTTAATTAAAATTTCCACCTGCTCCCCGTTTCCCATTTCCCTCCCCTCCTCCCAAATATTGCCCCCTCCCCCCACTCCCCTCCCCCTATCCCCACTCCTCTTCTCCTCCCCCCACACCATTCCCCCTCCCTCTCGATACTGAAGAGCAGTCCAAATTCTCTGCCCTGCGGGAAGACGAAGGTCTTCTATCTACGTCCAGGAAGGTGAGCTTCTAAACAGGCTAAGCTCCCACAAAGCCAGTTCATGTATTAGGATTGAAACCTAGTGCCATTGTCCTTGGCTTCTCATCAGTCTTCGTTGACCGCCATGCTCAGAGAGTCCGGAATCAACCCATGCTTATTCAGTCCCAGACCAGCTGGCCTTGGTGGGCTCCTAATAAATCAGTTCCACTGTCACAGTGGGTGGGTGCATCCCTCGTGGTCCTGATTTTTTGCTCTTGTTCTCCCTCCTTCTGCTCCTCATTTGGACCTTAAGAGCTCAGACCGTTGCTCCAAATTGAGACTCTGTCTCTACCTTGATCCATCACCAGATGAAGGTTCTAAGGTGATATGCAAGATATTCATCAGTATAGGATAGGGTCATTTCAGGTTCCCTCTCCTTAGTTGCCCAAGGTACCAGCTGGGGACATATTCCTGGACACCTGCGAACCCCTCTAGAGTCAAGTCTCTTGCCAACCCTAAGATGGCTCCCTTAGATAGGATATATACTTCGCTGCTCCCGTATCCATCCTTCCTATATCCCAACCATCCCAATCCCCCGAGCTCCTCCCATCCTCCCCTTCTCATATTTCTCATCCCATTTCCCCTTTGCCCCATGCCACCTCACCCGCAAGTTCCCATTTTTTGCCCTGCAATCTTGTCTACTTCCCCCTCTCCATGCGGATGACTATATGATTTTCTTTGGGTTCACTTTCTTATTTAACTTCTATAGGATCGCACATTATATGCTTAATGTCTTTTACTTATGGCTAGAAACCGATTATGAGTGAGTACATCCCATGTTCCTCTTTTTGGGTCTGGGATACCTCACTCAGGATAGTGTTTTCTATTTCCATCCATTTGCACGCAAAATTCGAGAAGTCATTGTTTTTTACTGCTGAGTAGTACTCTAATATGTATATATTCCACACTTTCTTCATCCATTCCTCCATTGAAGGGCATCTAGGTTGTTTCCAGGTTTTGGCTATTACAAACAATGCTGCTATGAACATAGTTGAACAGATACTTTTGTCATTTGATGTGGCATCTCTTGGGTATATTCCCAATAGTGGTATTACTGGATCTTGGGGTAGGTTGATCCCTAATTTCCTGAGAAATCGCCACACTGATTTCCAAAGTGGTTGCACAAGTTTGCATTCCCACCAGCAATGAATGAGTGTGCCTCTTTCTCCACAACCTCTCCAGCAAAGGCTATCATTGGTGTTTTTGATTTTAGCCATTCTGACAGGTGTAAGATGGTATCTCAAAGTTGTTTTAATTTGCATTTCCCTTATCGCTAAGGAGGTTGAGCATGACCTTAGGTGTCTTTTGGCCATTTGAATTTCTTCTGTTGAGAATTCTCTGTTCAGATCAGTGCCCCATTTTTTTATTGGGTTCATTAGCATTTTAAAGTTTAGTTTCTTGAGTTCTTTATATATTTTGGTGATCAGACCTTTGTCTGTTGCAGGGTTGGTGAAGATCTTCTCCCAGTCAGTGGGTTGCCTTTTTGTCTTAGTGACAGTGTCCTTTGCTTTACAGAAGCTACTCAGTTTCAGGAGGTCCCATTTATTCAATGTTGCCCTTAATGTCTGTGCTGCTGGGGATAAACGTAGGAAGTGATCTCCTGTACCCATATGTTGTAGAGTACTTCCAACTTTTTCTTCTATCAGGTTCAGTGTGTTCAGACTAATATTGAGGTCTTTAATCCATTTGGACTTGAGTTTTGTGCATGGTGATAGATATGGATCTATTTTCATTCTTCTACACGTTGACAACCAGTTCTGCCAGCACCATTTGTTGAAGATGCTCTCTTTTTTCCATTGAATACTTTTAGCTCCTTTATCAAAAATTAGGTGTTCATAAGTTTGTGGGTTAAAATCAGGGTCTTCTACTCGGTTCCATTGATCGACTTCTCTGTTTTTATGCCAATACCAAGCTGTTTTCAATACTGAGGCTCTGTAATAGAGTTTGAGGTCAGGGATGGTAATGCCTCCAGACGATCCTTTATTATATAAGATTGTTTTGGCTATCCTGGGTTTTTTGTTTCTCCATATAAAGTTGATTATTGTCCTCTCAAGATCTGTGAAGAATTTTGATGGGATTTTAATGGGGATTGCATTGAATCTATAAATTGCCCTTGGTAGAATTGCCATTTTTACTATGTTGATCCTCCCTATCCAAGAGCAAGGGAGATCCTTCCATTTTCTGGTATCCTCCTCAATTTCTTTCTTCATTGACTTAAAGTTCTTGTCAAATAGATCCTTTACTTCCTTGGTTAGGGTTACCCCAAGATATTTTATGCTATTTGTGGCTATCGTGAAGGGTGATGCTTCTCTGATTTCCATCTCTGCTTCCTTATCCTTTGTGTATTGTTTCTTAGTTGTCATTATGCTGTAATTGTTATCATTAGCTTAGATAGTAATTCATTGATGGGCATATAAACTAAGTATATGTCTTGGATGGATGTTAAAATAATAGTTAGTGAATGCCTGCTGTTTACAGAAGCACAGATATATTAATTATCTGAATGGCTTAGATTTAGGGGAAGGGCAAAGCCTTCCCTGAGTCAAGCTCATAGAAAAGGCAAAGACTTGCCCTGTTCCTCTATGGAAACCTGCTACTGATAGACTAGCTAAACCTGTTTCTTTGTTCAAATGGTGATGTGAATAAGAATTGCCCTTATAGACTTGCATGCATATATTTGAATGCATCGTCCTCAATTGGGTGAAACTATCTGTGAAGGATTAGGAGGTATGGCTTTGCTGGAATAGGTAGGTCACTAAGTGTTCAGAAGCCCATTTCATATCCAGTTTCTTTCTGCCTTCTATTTGAGGAAAAAAATATTAGGTCTCAGCTACTGTTCCAGAACCATGACTGCCCTGCCTCAGCCATATTGCCCATCATAATAATCATGTACTCCAACCCTCTGGAGCCATAAGTCCAATTAACTCTTCCCTAAGTTAGCTTTGTAATGGTGTGTCTTTACAGCAATATGGTATAACTAAGACTACTCCATTTGGGATCAACCTACCCCTGGACCCAGCAATACCACTCTTGGGAATATACCCAAGAGATGCCCTATCATACAACAAAAGTATATGCTCAACTATGTTCATAGCAGCATTGTTTGTAATAGCCAGAACCTGGAAACAACCTAGATGCCCTTCAATGGAAGAATGGATGAAGAAAGTATGGAATATATACATATTGGAGTACTACTCAGCAGTAAGAAACAATGACTTCTTGAATTTTGCATGCAAATGGATGGAAATAGAAAACACTATCCTGAGTAAGGTAAGCCAGACCCAAAAAGAGGAACATGGGATGTACTCACTCATATTTGGTTTCTAGCCATAAATAAAGGACATTGAGCCTATAATTCGTGATCCTAGAGAAACTAAATAAGAAGGTGAACCAAAAGAAAAACATATAGGCATCCTCCTCAATATTAACCTTCATCAGACAATGAAAGGAGACAGAGGCAGAGACCCACATTGGAGCACCGGACAGAAATATCAAGGTCATCTGTTCCTACTGGAGATTTCTCAGGTGGTCTTTCTTGATCAAACCTGATTTTTTCTTAATTCAGAATGAATATACAGCCTCTCATTTCTTGTGGGAACAAAAGCAAATATTCTTCTTCAAAGTAACATATATTTTGACTTCAATTTTTAAGTCAAGGTATTTTCAAAAAACCTATCTTGGATTAATTCAGCAGCATCTATAAACAAATATCTTTTAGCAGCTGTTGCTCCTTCCTCAGCATTCAATCCATTCAAAGAGAACATAATAACATAAAGTATCCAGACTCTCTGTGTATTCTTCATCTTTATGTGGCTTTATTTTAACTTCTATTTCTTTTAAGTTTTTTGCTTTTTGAGACAGGGTTTCTCTGTGTATGTTTGGCTATCCTGGAATTCACTCTGTAGACCAGGTTGTCCTTGAACCCACAGAAATATGCCTGCCTCTGCTTCTGGGTGTTGGGATTAAAGGTGTGTGCCACCACACCCTACTACTCTCTTTTTTATTTTGTGACTTTAACCTTTAGCCTGCATACATTTTTAACACGCTTTAAAGAGGTTTTCTTTACCTTTGACTCTCTCTTTACTGTATATTTCTCTTTTTCTGACCACGTGAGTCTTTAATTTGCTAAGTGATGTGGCTAAGGTTAAAGCCATGGATTTATCAGCTGAATCCAGCCCATTTTTTAGCTTTCTGATATTCCACCCTCATGGAAGAGGTAATGGCTGTAGCCATGTTTATTGCCATAACTCTATGGCATTTCAAGGTCCTTGCCAGCAAGCAAGCTACAGCAGTCTGCTCATAAACCACATTCAAATGCTCTGTAGCTGGACCGCCTGCCTGAAAGAGTTAGAGTTTGTGCTGGCAGGACAGCCCAGAAAGCTGGCATTTTAAAATGGCCCAGCCTTTTTCCTAAAATGGCTGAAAATCAAAAAGCATGAGGTCAGCTTTTCATCAACAACATTTAAGTATTTTGTGGCAGGGCCTCTAAAAATAGCTGTAAGGTTTTGCAGCTAAAGGTGAGTCTCTTTAATGAGGCACATTTGCCTCTAGCAAACAGAGCCCACCTGAGAAAATGTTGCTATCAATAAGCTTTGTTTAATTCTATTCTTTTTGTCTAGAATTACTCCCCAAACTCTCTCAGGCTTTATGTGGATGCAGTTGTCCTAATGGGTGCCATTTATTGTCTGAGTTTCTGTCCTGCCCAGTTCCTGCAATCATTAAGCAACAAAGAAATTACACAGAAGTCTATAATAGTTATAAACTGATTTTCCCATTAGCTCAGGCTTCTTACTAACTCGTATAACTCATATTAGCCCATTATTCTTTTCTATGTTATACAACATGGCTTGGTACCTTATTCAATGAGGCAGCCACATCTTATTTCTTCTATTCCTGGGTCATGACTGCAGAATCTGCTTCCATCTTCCCAGAATTCTTCTGTTCTTAAAGACTCAACTCTACTTCCTGTCTGGTTTTTCCCACCTATACTTCCTGCCTGGCTACTGGTCAAACATCATTTTATTAACATATAATTGACAGGGTACAAATAATGGTCTCACAACAGACTTGTGTATGCAAAGTAATGTTTCTACTACTGGACCATATCTTAGACCCTCTCTTATGAGCAATATTATATAGACATATATACAAATATGGATATGTAAATAAAATTAGAACTTTGGTATATAGTTTCATTATTAAGAAACAAAATCCAAATTTAATCTCATATATTCTTTTCTTATTCTTTTTTAATTAAAATTTCCACCTGCTCCCCGTTTCCCATTTCCCTCCCCTCCTCACAAATATTGCCCCATCCCCCCACTCCCCCCCTCTATCCCCACTCCTCTTCTCCTCCCCCCACACCATTCCCCCTCCCTCTGGATACTGAAGAGCAGTCCAAATACTCTGCCCTGTGGGAAGACGAAGGTCTTCTATCTACGTCCAGGAAGGTGAGCGTCTAAACAGGCTAAGCTCCCACAAAGCCAGTTCATGTATTAGGCTCGAAACCTAGTGCCATTGTCCTTGACTTCTCATCAGCCTTTATTGTCCGCCATGCTCAGAGAGTCCAGTTTCAACCCATGCTTATTCAGTCCCAGACCAGCTGGCCTTGGTGGGCTCCCAATAAATCAGTTCCACTGTCACAGTGGGTGGGTGCATCCCTCGTGGTCCTGATTTCCTTGCTCATGTTCTCCCTCCTTCTGCTCCTCATTTGGGCCTTAAGAGCTCAGACCGTTGCTCCAAATTGAGTCTCTGTCTCTACCTCGATCCATCGCTAGATGAAGGTTCTAAGGTGATATGTAAGATATTCATCAGTATAAGATAGGATCATTTCAGGTTCCCTCTCCTCAGTTGCCCAAGGTACCAGCTGGGGACATCTCCCTGGACACCTGCGAACCCCTCTAGAGTCAAGTCTCTTGCCAACCCTAAGATGACTCCCTTAGTTAGGATATATACTTCGCTGCTCCCGTATCCTCCCTTCCTATATCCCAACCATCCCAATCCCCCGAGCTCCTCCCATCCTCCCCTTCTCATGTTTCTCATCCAATTTCTCCTTTACCCCATGCCACCTCACCAGCAAGTTCCCAGTTTTTGCCCTGCAATCTTGTCTACTTCCCCTCTCCAGGTGGATGACTATACGATTTTCTTTGGGTTCACTTTCTTATTTAGCTTTTCTAGGATCACAAATTATATGCTCAATGTCCTTTATTTATGGCTAGAAACCGATTATGAGTGAGTACATCCCATGTTCCTCTTTTTGGGTCTGGGATACCTCACTCAGGATAGTGTTTTCTATTTCCATCCATTTGCACGCAAAATTCGAGAAGTCATTGTTTTTTTACCGCTGAGTAGTACTCTAATATGTATATATTCCACACTTTCTTCATCCATTCCTCCATTGAAGGGCATCTAGGTTGTTTCCAGGTTCTGGCTATTACAAACAATGATGCTATGAACATAGTTGAACAGATACTTTTGTCATTTGATGGGGCATCTCTTGGGTATATTCCCAATAGTGGTATTACTGGATCTTGGGGTAGGTTGATCCCAAATTTCCTGAGAAATCGCCACACTGAATTCCAAAGTGGTTGCACAAGTTTGCAATCCCACCAGCAATGAATGAGTGTGCCCCTTTCTCCACAACCTCTCCAGCAAAGGCTATCATTGGTGTTTTTGATTTTAGCCATTCTGACAGGTGTAAGATGGTATCTCAAAGTTGTTTTAATTTGCATTTCCCTTATCGCTAAGGAGGTTGAGCATGACCTTAAGTGTCTTTTGGTCATTTGAATTTCTTCTGTTGAGAATTCTCTGTTCAGTTCAGTGCCCCATTTTTTTATTGGGTTAATTAGCATTTTAAAGTCTAGTTTCTTGAGTTCTTTATATATTTTGGAGATCAGACCTTTGTCTGTTGCAGGGTTGGTGAAGATCTTCTCCCAGTCAGTGGGTTGCCTTTTTGTCTTAGTGACAGTGTCCTTTGCTTTACAGAAGCTACTCAGTTTCAGGAGGTCCCATTTATTCAATGATGTCCTTAATGTCTGTGCTGCTAGGGATAAATGTAGGAAGTGATCTCCTGTACCCATATGTTGTAGAGTACTTCCCACTTTTTCTTCTATCAGGATCAGTGTGTTCAGACTAATATTGAGGTCTTTAATCCATTTGGACTTGAGTTTTGTGCATGGTGATAGATATGGATCTATTTTCATTCTTCTACATGTTGACAACCAGTTCTGCCAGCACCATTTGTTGAAGATGCTCTCTTTTTTCCATTGAATACTTTTAGCTCCTTTATCAAAAATTAGGTGTTCATATGTTTGTGGGTTAAAATCAGGGTCTTCTACTCGGTTCCATTGATCGACTTCTCTGTTTTTATGCCAATACTAAGCTGTTTTCAATACTGAAGCTCTGTAATAGAGTTTGAAGTCAGGGATGGTAATGCCTCCAGACGATCCTTTATTATATAAGATTGTTTTGGCTATCCTGGGTTTTTTGTTTCTCCATATAAAGTTGATTATTGTCCTCTCAAGATCTGTGAAGAATTTTGATGGGATTTTAATGGGGATTGCATTGAATCTATAAATTGCCCTTGGTAGAATTGCCATTTTTACTATGTTAATCCTCCCAATCCAAGAGCAAGGGAGATCCTTCCATTTTCTGGTATCCTCCTCAATTTCTTTCTTCATAGACTTAAAGTTCTTGTCAAATAGATCCTTCACTTCCTTGGTTAGAGTTACCCCTAGATATTTTATGCTATTTGTGGCTATCATGAAGGGTGATGCTCCTCTGATTTCCATCTCTGCCTCCTTATCCTTTGTTTATAGGAGGGCAACTGATTTTTTGGAATTGATCTTGTATCCTGTAACGCTACTAAAGGTGTTTATCAGCTGAAGGAGTTCTTTGCTGGAGTTTTTGGGGTCACTTATATACACTATCATATCGTCTGCAAATAATGAAAGATTAACTTCTTCCTTTCCAATTTGAATCCCTTTGATCCCCTTATGTTGTGTTATTGCTATTGCTAGAATTTCAATCACTATATTAAAGAAGTATGGAGAGAGTGGACAGCCTTGTCGTGTTCCTGATTTTAGTGGAATAGCTTTGAGTTTCTCTCCATTTAATTTGATGTTAGCTGACGGCTTGCTATAAATAGCTTTTATTATACTTAGGTACGACCCTTGTATTCCTAATCTCTCTAAGACCTTTATCATAAAGGGATGTTGAATTTTGTCAAATGCTTTTTCAGCATCTAATGAAATGATCATATGGTTTTTTTCTTTCAGTTTATTTATATGATGGATTACATTGATAGATTTTCGTATGTTGAACCAGCCCTGCATCTCTGGGATGAAGCCTACTTGATCATAATGGATAATTTTTCTAATGTGTTCTTGGATTCGGTTTGCCAGTATTTTATTGAGTATTTTTGCGTCGATGTTCATGAGTGAGATTGGCCTGTAGTTCTCTTTCTTGGTTGGGTCTTTGTGTGGTTTTGGTATCAGAGTAACTGCAGCTTCATAAAAGGAATTTGGCAATGACTTCTCTGTTTCTATATTGTGACATACATTAAGGAGTATAGGTATTAGGTCTTCTTGGAAGTTCTGGTAGAATTCTGCATTGTAGCCGTCTGGACCTGGGCTTTTTTTGGTGGGGAGGTTTTTTATAACTTCTAATTCTTCGCGACTAACAGGTCTATTTAGTTTGTTCACCTGGTCCTGGTTTAACTTTGGTATATGGTACTTATCTAAAAAAGTGTCCATTTCTTTTACATTTTCCAATTTTGTGGCATACAGGTTTTTGTAGTAAGATCTAATGATTCTCTGAATTTCCTCTGTGTCTGTGGTTATGTCTCCCTTTTCGTTTCTGATTTTGTTAATTTGCGTATTCTCTCTCCGCCGTTTGATTAGTTTGGATAGTTGTTCATCAATCTTATTGATTTTCTCCAAGAACCAGCTTTTTGTTTCATTGATTCTTTGGATTGTTTTCTGTGTTTCTATTTTGTTGATTTCAGCCCTCAATTTGATTATTTCCAGTCTATTTCTCCTAGGTGAGTCTGCTTCTTTTTTTTTCTAAAGCTTTCAGGTGGCCTATTAAGTCTCCAATGTGTGCTTTCTCTGTTTTCTTTAAGTGGGCACTTAATGCTATGAACTTTCCTCTTAGCACTGCTTTCATAGAATCTCATATATTCTTGAGAGCCCATTCCTCTTCCCTCAACCTTCTTTTGTAGTTTTCATCTATGAACTATGTAGTTACTGATGCAAATGCTAGGATTTGTAGAAAATTACAAAAAATGACAAGTTTATATGTCTCTGGAGTTTACTCTTGCTGAGTTGTGCAGGGATTAATGAGTAGAATTCTAAAGGGAACAACGCAACACTGCTCAGGGAACTAGGTATTCCTTGTGGAAAATTGTGCAATAAACAGGACTTTGAATCTCAAAGAGAGAGAGTGTTTATATCCATACTATATGGTGTAAACACCAGTTCTGTTTTTTTTTTTTTTTCATTAAGCAACTCACTCAGCCTCAGAGATGGCATCAAGGACAGAATAATTTTCTATGCTTCTCTGATGGCTGTTCTTGGTTTTCAACTTGATTATAAGTAGAGCAAACTATAATCCAGAAATGGAGAGCACACTTGTGTTACAGATCTTGAGGCAGGAAGCTATGTGCCTTTAATCTAGATATTGAGGCTGGCAGGTATGCCTTTAATCTGGGCCTGTAGAAGGACAATGAAATAAAGAAGGGTTTGATTTTCGCATTTTTGTCTTAACCTCAACAGTTCATCCATTCCTTTTTTGGGATCGCAGCAGACTAGTTGAGACACCCAGCCTTGTCTGCCTTAGCAGGTACTAGATTCTTATATTTTCCATTTATAACTAACATTGTTGGACTGCAGCCTGTAAGTCATTTCAATAAAGTTTTACAATATGAGTACTGTGAGTCTAGAGAACCCTAATGAATACAATGTCTATTATATTTTCCTAGAATATATGTATGAGTCTCACTTGAAAGAAATGATGTATTGTATGAACATATGAGATTGTTATTTTTCTGTGTAAATAAAAAGTATTTTAAAGAGAAATTCTTAAATTGAAATCATGTCATATCCTTGTCATAAATATTTTAGGAGGTCAGAGCTAATTTTGTATTGATAGCTAGCATATCTCTTCATGTCTTAGGATATTGAAGTGGGACCAGGGTGGTTCAAGAGCAGTGACATATTCAGGTAAACATGGGTTAGCATTTCATCAATCGTCTTTATCTTAATAACACCTCTAAAAACTCTAAGCACTGTAAATCATAGGTTCAGAAGACAGTGATGGTTTGTATTCTTTCCATTTCTAATCTTTGATGAAAACTAGAGAGATAGGAGAAAATGGTAATTTAGAGACTTTAGGAGCTGTGTCAGTGTTTAATCAGAGTAGATTTTTTTCAAGACCAGGAAAAGAATAAATAGGGATTTATTTATTTATTTATTTATTTATTTATTTATTTTTTTATTGAAAAAAAAATTTCCGCCTCCTCACCGCCTCCCATTTCCCTCCCCCTCCTCCTGCCCCTCTCCCCCTCCCCCCACTCCTCTTCTCCTCCCTCTGCAGTCCCAGGAGCAGTCAGGGTTCCCTGCCCTGTGGAAAGTCCAAGGTCCTCCCCCCTCCATCCAGATCTAGGAAGGTGAATATCCAAACTGTGTAGGCTCCCACAAAGCCAGAACCTGAAGTAGGATCAAAACCCCATGCCATTGTTCTTGGCCTCTCGTCAGCTCTCATTGTCCGCCATGTTCAGAGAGTCTGGTCTTATCCCATGCTTTTTCAGTCACAGTCCAGCTGGCCTTGGTGAGCTCCCAATAGATCGGCCCCACTGTCTCAGTGGGTGGGTGCACCCCTCGTGGTCCTGAGTTCGTTGTACATGTTCTCCCTCTTTCTGCTCCTCATTAGGACCTTGGGAGCTCAGTCCGGTGCTCCAGTGTGTGTCTCTGTCTCTATCTCCATCCATTGCTAGATGAAGGTTCTATGGTGATATGCAAGATATTCATCAGTATGGCTATAGAATAGGTTCACTTCAGGTTCCATATCCTCAGGTGCCCAAGGAACTAACTGGGGACATTGCCCTGGGCATCGGGTAGCCACTCCAAGTTCAAGTCTCTTGCCAACCCTTAGGTGGCTCCCTTAACTAAGATATGAGTTTCCCTGCTCCCCTATCCAACCTTCCTATATCCCCAATCATCCCGTTTCCCCAAGTTCCCCTCATCCTCTCCTTCACACTTTTCTCTCTCCATCTCCCCTTACCCCCATCCCACCCTACCCCCAAGATTCCAATTTTTTGCCCGGCAATCTTGTCTATTTCCCATAGCCAGGAGGATAACTATATGTTTTTCCTTGGGTTTGCCCCCTTGTTTAGCTTCTTTAGGACCACAAATTATAGACTCAGTGGCTCCCTATCCATGGCTAGAAACCAATTATGAGTGAGTACATCCCATGATCTTCTTTTTGGGTCTGGGTTACCTCACTCAGGATAGTATTTTCTATTTCCATCCATTTGCATGCAAAATTCGAGAAGTCATTGTTTTTTTACTGCAGAGTAGTACTCTAATATGTATATATTCCACACATTCTTCATCCATTCTTCCATTGAGGGACACCTAGGATGCTTCCAGGTTCTGGCTATTACAAATAATGCTTCTGTGAACATAGTTGAACAAATGCTTTTGTCATATGATAAGGGATCTCTTGGGTATATTCCCAAGAGTGGTATTACTGGGTCCAGGGGTAGGTTGATCCCAATTTTTCTGAGAAACCGCCACACTGATTTCCAAAGTGGTTGCACAAGTTTGCAGTCCCACCAGCAATGGATAAGGGTACCCCTTTCTCCACAACCTCTCCAGCAAAGGCTATCCTTGGTGTTTTTGATTTTAGCCATTCTGACAGGTGTAAGATGATATCTCAAAGTTGTTTTGATTTGCATTTCTCTGATCGCTAAGGAGGTTGAGCATGACCTTAAGTATCTTTTGGCCATTCGAACTTCTTCTGTTGAGAATTCTCTGTTCAGTTCAGTGCCCCATTTTTTAATTGGGTTAATTATCATTTTAAGGTCTAGTTTCTTGAGTTCTTTATATATTTTGGAGATCAGACCTTTGTCTGTTGCAGGGTTGGTGAAGATCTTCTCCCAGTCAGTAGGGTGCCTTTTTGTCTTAGTGACAGTGTCCTTTGCTTTACAGAAGCTTCTCAGTTTCAGGAGGTCCCATTTATTCAATGTTTCCCTTAATGTCTGTGCTGCTGGGGTTATACATAGGAAGCGATCTCCTGTGCCCATATGTTGTAGGGTACTTCCCATTTTCTCTTCTATCAGGTTGAGTGTGTGCAGATTGATATTGAGGTCTTTGATCCATTTGGACTTGAGTTTTGTGCATGGTGATAGATATAGGTCTATTTTCATTCTTCTACAGGTTGACATCCAGTTGTGCCAGCACCATTTGTTGAAGATGCTTTCTTTCTTCCATTGTACACTTTTAGCTCCTTTATCGAAAATGAGGTGTTCATAGGTTTGTGGGTTAAAATCCGGGTCTTCTATATGATTCCATTGGTCGACTTCTCTGTTTTTATGCCAGTACCACGCTGTTTTCATTACTGTAGCTCTGTAATAGAGTTTGAAGTCAGGGATGGTAATGCCTCCAGAAGTTCCTTTGTTATATAAGATTGTTTTGGCTATCCTGGGTTTTTTGTTTTTCCATATAAAGTTGATTATTGTCCTCTCAAGATCTGTGAAGAATTTTGATGGGACCTTGATGGGGATTGCATTGAATCTATAGATTGCCTTTGGTAGAATTGCCATTTTTACTATGTTGATCCTCCCAATTCAAGAGCAAGGGAGAGCCTTCCATTTTCTGGTATCCTCTTCAATTTCTTTCTTCAAAGACTTAAAGTTCTTGTCAAATAGATCTTTCACTTCCTTGGTTAGAGTTACCCCAAGATATTTTACGGTGTTTGTGGCTATCGTGAAAGGTGATGATTCTCTTATTTCCCTCTCTGTTTCCATATCCTTTGTGTATAAGAGGGCGACTGATTTTTTGGAGTTGATCTTGTATCCTGTCACATTACTAAAGGTATTTATCAGCTGTAGAAGTTCTTTGGTGGAGTTTTTGGGGTCGCTTAAGTACACTATCATATCATCTGCAAATAACGCAAGTTTAACTTCTTCCTTTCCAAATCGATCCCCTTGATCCCCTTATGTTGTCTTATTGCTATTGCTAAGACTTCAAGAACTATATTGAAGAGGTATGGGGAGAGTGGACAGCCTTGGCATGTTCCTGATTTTAGTGGGATGGCTTTAAGTTTCTCTCCATTTAATTTGATGTTAGCTGTCGGCTTGCTGTAAATAGCTTTAATTATATTTAGGTATGACCCTTGTATCCCTAATCTCTCCAAGACTTTTATCATAAAGGGATGTTGAATTTTGTCAAATGCTTTTTCAGCATCTAATGAAACTATCATATGTTTTTTTCTTTCAATTTATTTATATGATGGATTACATTGATAGATTTGCATATGTTAAACCAGTCCTGCATCTCTGGGATGAAACCTACTTGATCATAATGGATAATTTTTCTAATGTGTTCTTGGATTCGGTTTGCCAGTATTTTGTTGAGGATTTTTGCGTCGATGTTCATGAGTGAGATTGGTCTGTAATTCTCTTTCTTGGTTGAGTCTTTGTGTGGTTTTGGTATCAGAGTTACTGTAGCTTCATAAAAGGAATTTGGCAATGACTCTTCTGTTTCTATATTGTGAAATACATTTAGGAGTATAGGTATTAGGTCTTCTTTGAAGTTCTGGTAGAATTCCGCATTGAAACCATCTGGTCCTGGACTTTTTTTGGAAGGGAGGTTTTTGATAACAGCTTCTAATTCTTTGCGACTCACAGGTCTATTTAGGTTGTTTACCTGGTCCTGGTTTAACTTTGGTATATGGTATTCATCTAAAAAAGTATCCATTTCTTTTACATTTTCCAGTTTTGTGGCATACAGGCTTTTGTAGTAAGATCTAATGATTCTCTGAATTTCCTCTATGTCTGTGGTTATGTCCCCCTTTTAATTTCTGATTTTATTAATTTGCAAATTCTCTCTCTGCCGTTTGATTAGTTTGGATAGGGGTTTATCAGTCTTGTGGATTTTCTCCAGGAACCAGCTTTTTGATTCATTGATTCTTTCAATTGTTTTCTGTGTTTCTATTTTGTTGATTTCAGCCCTTAGTTTGATTATTTCCAGTCTTCTACCCCTTCTAGGTGAGTCTGCTTCTTTTTTTTCTAAAGCTTTCAGGTGGGCTGTTAAGTCTCCAATGTGTGCTTTCTCTGTTTTCTTTAAGTGGGCACTTAGTGCTATGAACTTTCCTCTCAGGACTGCTTTCATAGTGTCCCATAGGTTTGAGTATGTTGTTTCTTTATTTTCATTGAATTCATGGAAGACTTTAATTTCTTTCTTTATTTCTTCCTTAATCCAGGTATGGTTCAGTAGTTGACTGTTCAGTTTCCATGAGTTTGTAGGCTTTCTGGGGGTAGCATTGTTGTTGAATTCTAGCTTTAATCCATGGTGATCTGATAAGATACAGATGGTTACAGATATTTTTTTGTAACTCTGGATGTTTGCTTTGTTACCAAGTATGTGGTCAATTTTTGAGAAGGTTCCATGGGCTGCAGAGAAGAAGGTATATTCTTTCCTATTTGGGTGGAATATTCTATAGATGTCTGTTAAGTCCATTTGATTCATTACCTCCATTAATTCTCTTATTTCTCTGTTAGGTTTCTGTCTAATTGACATGTCCATTGGTGAGAGAGGAGTGTTAAAGTCTCCTACTATTAATGTGTGGGGTTTGATTGCTGCCTTGAGTTTTAGCAATGTTTCTTTTACGTACGTGGGTGCTTTTATATTAGGGGCATAGATATTCAGGATTGAGACTTCATCCTGATGAATTGTTCCTGTTATGAGTAGAAAATGTCCCTCTCCATCTCTTCTGAATGATTTAAGTTTGAAGTCAACTTTGTTAGAAATTAGTATGGCCACACCTGCTTGTTTCTTAGGTCCATTTACTTGATAAGCCTTATCCCAACCCTTTACTCTGAGTAGGTGTCTGTCTTTGTGGTTGAGGTGTGTTTCTTGTAAACAGCAGAATGTTGGATCCTGTTTTCGTATCCAATCTCTTAGTCTGTGCCTTTTTATAGGTGAGTTGAGTCCATTGACATTAAGTGATATTAATGATCAGTGATTGTTAACTCCGGTCATTTTTTAGTAGTAAATTTTGTGTGTTTCCCTTCTTCGAGTTGCGCTGGTGAAGGGTCTCTAGTTGTCTGAGATATTGTGGTCATTGCTGGACTCCTTGGTTAGTGATTTTCCTTCTATTACTTTCAGTAAGGCTGGATTTGTGGCTACGTATTGTTTAAATTTGTTTTTATCCATGAAAATTTTGTTTTCTCTATTTATAGTGAATGAAAGTTTGGCTGGGTATAGTAGTCTGGGCTTGCTCTTAGTTTCTGCAGTACATCTATCCAGGACCTTCTGGCTTTCATGGTTTCCATAGAGAAGTCAGGTGTAAGTCTGATAGGTTTACCTTTATAAGTAACTTGGCCTTTTTCCTTTGCAGCTCTTAATATTCTTTCTTTGTTCTGTATGCTTTGTGTTTTGATAATTATATGGCGAGGGGATGTTATTTTTTTGATCCAGCCTATTCGGTGTTCTGTGTGCTTCTTGAACCTTCGTAGGTATATCTTTCTTTAGGTTGGGAAAGTTTTCTTCTATAATTTTATTAAATATATTTTCTGGATCGTTGAGCTGCGCTTCTTTCCCTTCTTCTACTCCTATTATTCTTAGGTTTGGTCTTTTTATTGTGTCCCATATTTCCTGAATGTTTTGTGATGAGAGTTTGTTGGCCTTGCTGTTTTCTTTGATCAGCATGTTTATTTTCTCTATGGTATCTTCAGAATCTGAGATTCTCTCTTCTATCTCTTGTATTCTGTTGGTTATGCTTGTTTCTGTAGACGCTATTCGTTTACCTAGATTTTCCATGTCCAGCCAGCCTTCTGTTTGTGTTTTCTTCTTTGCCTCCATTTCAGTTTTCAAGACTTGAACTGTTTCCATTATCTGTTTGATTGTTTTTCCTTGGTTTCCTAGGGTATCATTCACTGATTTACTCAGTTCTTCGAACTTTCTGTTGTACTTCTCATCCATTTCTATAAGGGCATTTTTTACATGCTGTTTAGGGCGTCAATCACTTTCATAAAGTCAATTTTTTCTACTTCTTCATGATTAAGGTGTTCATGTTCTCCTGTTGTGAGGTCGCTGGGTTCTGGTGGTTTCATATTATTTTTCAGATTTTTGGGTGAATTCTTGCATTGGTGCCTGCCCATCTCTTCCTCCGAATGCTCTCCTATGGATCTTCTTTTACAGGATCAGGTCTCCTTGCCTACTGTTGTACCTTCCCAGTGATGGTACTCCCCAGTGATGGTTCTCCTGTTGTTCCAGTGATGGCTCTCCTGGTGACATTATCAGATCTCCATGCCCAATGATGGCTCTCCTGGTGCCAAGATTAGCTCTCCGTGCCCAATGATGGTTCTCCTGGTGCTGAGATCAGATCTCCATGCTGGTTGGGTAGTTGGTAAACAAAGCGCCTACCTTGCTTGGTGCAGGTAGGCCAGTGAAACAAAGGAACTCCTGCCCGCCTGTTTACCCTGAGGATTCGCCCCCAGCGCCCAGACAGGCTGAGCTAGGTGGTGTTATGTGCCCAAAGAAGGAAGGGGGCAGAAGGAAGAAACGTTCTGGATGCAAGCTGGGTGGGGTAGGAAGAGAGAGGCAGTCTGCAGGGAGTAGAGTCTCTGCAGGGAGCCAAATAGGGATTTCTTAAGAATGGGAAGTAATGCTTTGTTCAGTGGCTTTAAATAACCATGAACTTGTAATAACTGGCTCTAGTTGTCTTTTTGGACTCTAAAAACAGTTCCTTGCCAATGTGAAGATTTACTTCTGTTTTTATAGAGCTGCTGATGACATAAATGGCTATGGAGAATGACTCTACAGTGACCGAATTCATTCTCACAGGACTGACAAAACAACCTGAGCTCCAGCTACCCCTCTTCATCCTCTTTCTGGTGAACTATGTCATCACAATTTTGGAAAACTTGAGTTTAATGAGTCTCATTTTCCTGAATTCAAACCTGCAGAATCCCATGTACTTTTTTCTCTTTAATTTGTCCTTTATTGACTTATGTTATTCCTTTGTCTTTACTCCCAAAACACTAATGAGTTTTGTTTCAGAGAAGAACACCATCTCCTTTAGAGGATGCATGACTCAGCTATTTTTCTTCTGCTTTTTTGCCAACTCTGAGTGCTATGTGTTGACAGCCATGGCCTATGATCGCTATGCAGCCATCTGTCAACCACTTTTGTACATGGTCATCATGTCTCATAGGATATGTTCCCTGATGATGCTTGCTTCATACTTGATGGGGTTTGCTGGTGCCATTGTCCACACAGGATTTATGATCAGGCTACACTTTTGTAATTCTAACATCATCAACCACTATCTGTGTGATATCTTCCCCCTTCTGCAACTCTCCTGCAGCAGCACCTATGCCAATGAGCTTGTGAGTTCTGTTGTTGTCAGCACAGTAGTCATTGCATCTAGTGTTATCATTTTAATGTCCTATGCTTTGATTCTTTTTAATATCACTCAGTTGTCATCAGGTAAAGGTTTGTATAAAGCCATGAACACCTGTAGTTCTCACATAATCACTGTGGCCTTATTCTATGGATTTGGTATGCTTACACATATCAAAACATCATCTGATGAGTCTGAAGATCAGGGGAAAATTCTCAGTGTATTTTGTACATTTTTGCTGCCATTATTGAACCCTTTTATATACAGTCTCAGGAATAAGGATGTGAAGCTTGCTCTAAGGAGAACTCTGAGGAGATTCACAGTGAGTCAATCACCTGAGCTGTCATAGTCCATGTCTCCAATTTGGGTCTTTGTCTCCAGTTTATTTTCTTATCACCTTCTTTTCAATATTCTCTTTCCTTCTCTTCATCTTTCTTTCTATATTTTCCTAAGTCTTTCTCTTCCTTTTGCTCTATAAAAATTCTTGATATTCTTATCTAGCAATAAGAAAATATTTTTGATCTAGGGCCTTGTACTGAATGTGGAAACAACACATCTTTGTACAAGCTAGAGACACAAGATGACATATTTTGAATCTTGAGACATATCTACCAACTATGTATCTATATACTTCTACAACCAAGGAAAGCCAGGAAGTTGAATGTTAATAAGTTTAATTGTGTTATTCTTTTCAGAGAGAAATTTGTAGTGTTCTTCCTATTTCAGCTCTTTAAAAATACTTGAGAATTGCACATAATTTCAGAATGGATGACAAAAGCTGTGGCCACGGTAAAATTGTCAAAGGTTTTAGTATTAGTTATTGCCTTTCAAGATTTTCCTTATTTTGAATTTTGTAACTCATCATTACAAAATGACATTATGTGTTTTCTTGGAGAAATGATTAACCATTTTTATAACCATTAAAGCTTAATTTATGCTAATTTTGTATTCATACTTCTTAAATATCACTAGCAATGACTGATTTTTTTGTAAAAGGATGTTTTGTCATAAATACAATGGAATTTGTCCTTTTTTCCGATCTATTGATATTCATTACTTTTAGTAACCACACAATAATAATACATAGTGTCTAAAGTCATTATTCTCTTTGTTATATAGCAAGGATGATGCTTTCAAAGAAATGTCTATTTACTTCTTTAAAAGAAACCTTAGATGAAATTATAGCCTAATGATAGAGTGCTAGTATATGCTCCTGTTTGATTCTTAACACACATGTACATACATATAACTACATTTAATGTATATATCATGAACATATGTTCATATACATGTATTTATGGCACAAATATCAAACAACTGTAATTTTTATTTAAATGTGTTAATCTAGTTTTTTCTTTTGCTTATTTCTAGGAATGCCTCCCCACAACTAATGGCAAACCAAACAAATAACTAATCTTCCTGAATGTCAATGTAATGTGTAATATTCTTAAATATAGTGTTACTATAATTCTTTTCTGTTCTATGGATTTGACTTGTTTTAGGTTATATAGTTAGTAACACAGATCCTAAATTTTAACTCACCATGCATCAAATGAACAAACAGAATGAAGGAAAGAAAGAGAATTGTTAAATGACAGAGAGAGCTAGAGAGTCATTCAGGATGAGTCTGAAAGAGGGTGCATACCTGGTGACCACATGGACAGCCTGATACCTCTGCCTTGGCAGAGATTGAGTGTGTTATCATGACCCAACAGTTTCCAGTTTCACGACAAGGTATTGTTTGGGACCTGAAAACTGACACTGGTTAAAAATCACATCATAAGAACAGTGGCTTGGAAGACATGAAGCTGTGAGCAAAAATGGCAGAGCCCTGGGCTCAGTGGCAAGCAAGACTGACTCTTTACAGATTTTGTGATTCTGTGTTGTAGTGGATCATTCCCTCAGATAACACAACCTTAGCAATTGTCAATGCCATCCAGTTGATGAATTGCTTATATCATTGTTTCCCCACATGATGCTTAGAGACAGCCTTTTAAGACTTTTTCTTTTGCATGGCTTTGACTTTGGGTTGGAGTTCAACTGTATCGATGTATTAAGACATGTAAGCAGCTACCAACAGTTGCTTAAAGTAGATTGCTAAAAAGCAGGAGTGAGAAAAAATACTCCAAAGAGATAATTAAGCCTCAAGCTGATCTATAAACAACAACAAGAGCAGCCATAATCATTTTAATAGTTGTCCTTAGAGTAGATCATGGATATCAGAGAAGTTCAAAGCCAGACAACAGACTGAAAGTGGGAACAATGTCTTCTATTGGTTTCTGTTTTTGAAGGTTATCTTTAGAAATGATGGATTGTTTGTCAGAATAAATGACAGGATGCTTAACCATGAAATCAAAAAAGCTTATGCATCATAAGAATACATTTTTTTCACTAGAGAGTAAATTTTACAATTTAGTGCATATGTCACTTCATCTCTTCATAGAACTAAATGGAACATCATAATTTTCAAATAAAAGAAACAGTATGCAAGAAGTAAATATTTCCAGAAAGAATTAGGTAAGAACAATTCTGCTGACTCACACAAAGCATAACTGAATAATAAAATGTGATATGACATATACCTATTGTATAATATTGGTAGACACCTGAGGTATATATTAGTGGTGTTTTTGTTATGAAATTAATTCTGCTTTGTTTTGTAAATTTTCTGTAGACTCAATTGAGAAACAATAAAAAACTGCTGCAGTCTGATTCTTAACAACTGGTATTTGTACTGTCTAACTTCAATTTATTTTGGAGAATTATGCCACCGACCACCTCAGCCGGGTATGTGGTCTTGTGGGACGTGGTTTCTTGAAGACTAGGTGGTTAAGGATTCGGTGGTTACAAACAGAAACAAACACAGAGGAAGTTTGAATCTGAGTGTATTTTGCAGCTCTCAAACAAGGGTTTTTATAGAAGAAGAACAGGTATTGCACTCTTAAAAGATGTGCTCAGTGAAGCAGTTACAAAGAACAGTTATCATAATCATTTGGCACAGGAAAGCATAAAATCAATCAGGTTTTACATTTCCTGAACAGTTTGTTCAAAGAATCAATTATGACGAAAACAGATAACATCTTAGTTACTAAACAGTGAGTTCGAAGAATTAATTATGACACTAAACAAGTACAAAAAAAATCACTTATAGTTAATGAATGACTCTTAGGTCCTGATCAAGTTCATAAATTTTCATGTGTAATCCTTAACTATCATCTAGTTTTTGTTTTATTAAAAATCCTCGAAGTTGAGTTTAAAACTACTTAAGCAATGCTTTCTATTCCTCAGTGTCAAAGCCAACCTCACCTACACATGCACAGCCATACAAATTCATATGTTGTTGAATATATTTTTGTAATTATGTAAATGATTGTGAAGCAAAGCATTGAATCTCTTAGAAAAGAGGGTGGTGGCGGCGCACGCCTTTAATCCCAGCACTCGGGAGGCAGAGGCGGGCGGATCTCTGTGTGTTCGAGGCCAGCCTGATCTACAAGAGCTAGTTCTGGGACCGGCACCAAAGCTACGGAGAAACCCTGTCTCGAAAAACCAAAAAAAAAAAAAAAAAAAAAAAAAAAAAAAAGAAAAGAGGTCATGGCCAGTAATCCCAGTTCAAGGGGATGGCTTATTCTCCGCCAAGGCTATCAGGAACATCTTGTAAATATTAAAAAGAAGTAGAAGCAGACAAACTGCCATGAGAAGTACGGCTCAATAATTTCTCTCTGGCTAGAGAGTTCCACAACCGGTTCCAGGAGATCTCCTCCCTTTGGAGTCTAAAGCCTCAGTCTATGGAACTTGTCACACAGAATCTACTGCGGTTGGTGTGGCAGAACTACATGCTTTGTTGCTAAATTTGGATTTCTAAATAATTATCACACAGTGTGTCCTCAGTAGTGGTGGTGTGTGTATGTCTCATGAATGGTTAATATAATCTGCATTTACTTCGAAACTGTGTTCTACTGTGAGGAGGTTAGTGGAAATCACTGAATCCCAGTGACCGTGGCTTTTTAAAGAATACTTGGAGTCTATCGCACATACTGGCTTTCGGGGATCCTGTTTCCTTTGGATGTATACCTTGCTCAACCTGGATGTAGTGGGGAGGGCCTTGGACTTTCCACAGGGCAGGGTGCCTTAGCCTCTCTTAAGATTGGAGGTGGGCGAGGTGAGGGTGTGTGGAGGGAGTGGGAGGGGAGTAAGATGAGGGGAGGATGTGGGATTTGGATTGGTATTTTTTAAAGGAATATAATAATAATAATAAATACTTGGAATTAGCTGATTAATGGTGGCACACACCTTTAATCCCAATACTTGGGAGGCAGAGGCAGGCGGATCTCTGTGAGTTCAATTCCAGCCTTGTCTACAAAAGCTAGTTCCAGGACAGGCTACAGAGAAACCCTGTCTTGGAAAAAAAATAAGACAAACAAACAAACAAAGAATACTTGAAATTAGATATATTTATGCACTAACTCTTAACTTTTGACCTTCTGATATTGATTTGGAGAGTTGTGACCTATGATCTTGGAAATTAATTCCATATTGTAATGATCTTCCTGCACATTACTCATTTGAAAGTTGTTTTATTTCCTAATTTAAATTATATTTAAATTTCGTGAAAAAATTATGTAAATAAACAAAGATTCCAATGTTAGTTTACATAAATCATCATGGCCTTTGCAATCTGAAAAATGGTCTACTTTGCCTATCAGAGCTATCTTTCCTCCCTCTTTAGGTACTGTGAAATTTCAAAGTGAGTAGCACAGAAAGTCTACAAAAGTAAACCTCAAGCACTTTTTCTTATTTATATGATGTTTAAATTATTCTAGTAGTCTTTTTCTGCCTTTTCTGCCTTTCTAAATGGTCTTTATAAAATGGTTGACAATAATATCAAGTAAAGAACCAGGTAAATTTAAATTTTTCAAAAAAAAGTTTTAAATAAGAGAGAAATAATGCCACTTTTGTTTTTCCCTGGAATTATTGTTGTACATATTTCATTTGGCTTGACAAGCCATTAAATAAGAATACTAAAAAGAATTAGAAAAGTTGTTCCATTATTGACCTGAAAATAAACTTTAGTGTACCATAGTTGAATATACTCATCATTATTCCAACTTTGTTATATTATTGTCACACAAACAAATGGGATATTTTATTAGTGATATTTTCAATAAATATTTTCAATGTTTGTCTGTCTTTTGTACTATAATTTATGATATTGCAATGAATATTTGTTTACAAGATCCTGTTAAGGACTTAGTAATTTCTTTTGAGCACGTAGTGTATATGTTTATAAGCTAGTTACATATGCATTTAAAATGTTTCCTAAGATGCTACAGGATTTGGTTAAAAATTTCAAAATATTATTAAAAGAGAGTGTGTAACTTTATTTTCATAATAGTTTATGAATATTCCAGTTGTTTCACATCTGCCTATGTAATCAATTTTGTCAGCTTTGTTACTGAGCTGACTGTTTCAAATCAATATTAGTAGCCATGCTGCTTTGTGGAAAGATGACTTCATATATTTACCACATGGGTAGTTTAGAAAGAATGTTACAAAGTTTCCTTTGTTTCCTGATAAGATATCCTATCAGAAATCTGAATAAGTGAATGAAAAGTATCAAAATTACCCCTGCTCTGTATCCAGATGACTAAAAACACAAAACAGTAAAAGGATACAAAATTAATATATGAAATCTATTCTTTGATTTGATGAAAGCAACAAATATTTGAAATTAAAATACAATATCGTTGATGTTAGTGTGAAAGAGTAGAGTCACATATACACCAGCCTAGCAGTTGTGGGTAGATATCTTCCAAAGCAAGGATAGAACACACTATCACATGAATATAAAATGACCTCTAAAGTCTCATGTGCTTGACCACCTGGTCCTAAGCTGATTGTGCTATTTTTGTTTGGCTGTGTCCTTGTTAGAAAAAGTAGATTACCATAGAAAGGCTTGAAGGCTATATTGACTTGAGGCTCTGGCCCAAGCTCTCTATATTCTGGTCAACTCTATGTAAAATGTGTTTTCTGCATGTTCCTGCTGCTGTTTTCAAATGGAGCTTCTTCCACTGCTGTGCTTTCCCTGAAAAGATAGAGCACAATCCCATCAAATTCTGAGACTAAATAAAGCTTTCTGCCCTTAATTTGTCTGTGTTATATGTTGTGCCACAATATATATGACGAGAAAGGCAATCTACAGGATCTTTATTCATAAAATGTATGAACTGATCTCTTAGTCTTTTGTACTCTAAAAATTCTATCACCATTCCAAAACTCATACCATTTTTTTTCAAAGTACTTTAGTCTGTTTATTTCTTAAGCATATATAAGATACATTTCTAAGTATATACAGATATAGTTCTATGTAAATAAGGGTCATTTCTGTCTACCTCTACACTAATAAAAGTGTAAAAGCCTATGTGTAAACTTATATTACTCTCCTCTCTTAATTTATCTATAGAGTTTAATCTATCTGTCTGTCTGTCTGTCTATATACATATCTAGAATTTTAAAACTGTGGTCTACTTTTTATTACTCCATTCAAAGAGGTTCATAGGATAGCTGCAAATGGCAAGTGAGCAGTTCTCTCAATGTTCTATTGTAGAGCTATGTAGAGCTTGAGAATGGCAAAGGGGACCAATCACAACTCTGTCCTGGGAACTAGATGTTCCCTGGTGAGAAATTATAAACAGAATAAGACTGTGAATCTCAAAAGATTCACCTTAGTTTTACAGCAGTTGATGTAAACATAAATTCAGTAATTTTTACCCTCAAGAGGTATAACCCATAGAGAGGATATCATAAAGAAGAGAATACTTTTCTGTACTTACAAGATTTTTTTTCCCACAAACCTTGACCTTCATATTCTCATGAGTAAGGTAATGCTTTAGAGACTCATGTAAGATGTTGTTTTATTTTTGAGTATGTGGAAAGAACTTTCTATGTCATTTCACATAATGAACTTCTTCTAGCAAGTCATATATAATCTACACTTGTGCAACTACCCACTTCATCACCAGTAACTTTGGCTCTTCTAGACTGTGAAGAAAGGTACAAAGAGATCTGAAAGTAAGACAGGTTCTAGATGACCAATGCTGAGCATTGAATTTTTGTATTGACAATTTCCCTTAGAATTTCGAATTTCATAAATCTTGGGTTTTGAAAGAAACCTCTTATGTATTACTTTTTTCAACTTCAATGTTTAGTAAAGAACAAGGGAAAGGGAAGAAATTATATTCTGAGTCACTGGAGGTCAATTGACAACATTTCTGTGGATACATATTATGGGTAGAGGAAATAGAAATAGGGATGACTTAGGAATCAACACATAGGTTTTGCTCTTTGGGGGGCCACCTATGTGTTCCCTCATGCTTGGAAATCACTAAATCAAGCTTTCCACTTGGAGAGAAAAATGTGCTATTGATTAAAGTTCATTTCTATATTTGTTCTTCCAGGTGCCACACATGTAGCAAATGATTATGGAAAATGACTCTTCAGTGTCTGAGTTCATTCTTATGGGTCTGACAGACCAACCTGAACTCCAGCTGCCCTTATTTGCTCTGTTCTTGGTGAATTACACAGCCACTGTGATGGGAAACTTGAGCTTAATGAGTCACATTTTCTTGAATTCAAACCTTCACACCCCCATGTACTTTTTTATCTTTAATCTCTCCTTCATTGATTTCTGTTATTCATTTGTCTTTACCCCCAAAATGCTGATGAGCTTTGTTTTAAAGAAGAACACTATTTCCTTCAGAGGATGCATAACTCAGCTGTTTTTCTTCTGCTTTTTTGTGAGCTCAGAGTGTTATGTGTTGACAGTCATGGCCTATGATCGCTATGTGGCCATTTGTCAGCCACTATTGTACAAGGCTATTATGTCTCCTGAGATATGTTTTACATTGATGTTTGGTTCTTACATAACAGGGTTTGGTGGGGCCATGGCTCACACAGGGTGCATGCTCAGGCTCAGGCTTTGTGATTCTAACATCATCAACCACTACATGTGTTGAAGTGAGCTGCGGGCCTCTTCCCACAGCCCCGCTCATGGCTGCCTGGCTAGCTTATGCCCCGAAATAACAACACATAAACTGTACTCTTTTAAACACTGCTTGACCCATTTCTATTTATGTGTGTAGCACCCCAAGGAGCGCTTACCGGGAAGATTCTAGCCACCACCGCCCAGCCTATATGCTCCTTTTTGAGACATATTTTATAGATAGCCACAAAACATAAATATGTTAATATAAATAAAAAAGGCCAAATAGATTACATTTTTTTGTATAGATTCATTAGTAAGAAACAGAAGCCAGGCGGTGGTGGCGCACGCCTTTAATCCCAGCACTCGGGAGGCAGAGACAGGCGGATCTCTGTGAGTTCGAGGCCAGCCTTGTCTACAAGAGCTAGTTCCAGGACAGGAACTAAAAGTTACGGAGAAACCCTGTCTTGAAAAAAAAATCAAAAAAATAAATAAATAAATACAAAAACAGAAAAATCTGGATTTAAACTCAAACTGTCTTGAAGCATAACTTTTTTCTTAAATGTTTTGCTCCAAAATCTTTTATGTTTAGTAGAGTATTATTTAATAATTATTGATGCAATTGCAAGACTTGTAGATAATTATTAATAATGACAAATGAATATGTCCCTGTTTTTTTTTCCCTTGCTGAGTTGTGCAGGGCATAATGAGTAGATTTCTGAAGGGAACAACCCAATACCCTGCTCAGGGAACTAGGTATTCCTGTTGGGGAATTACAAACTAAGCAGGACTTTGAGACTCAAAAGAGAGAGTGTTTATATCCATGCTACATGATATAAACACAGGTTCTGTTATTTCTACTCTTAAGGTAGAAATCACTAAACGTGGGAGGTGTCATCAGAAGAGAATAATTGTCTATACCTCTCTGATGGCTATTCTTGGTTGTCAACTTAACTATAACCGGAATTAGCTATAATCTAGAAATGGAGAATACACTTGTGATCCAGATCTTGAGGCAGAAAGATGCCTTTTATCTAGATATTGATGCTGAAAGGCACACTTTTAATCTGGGCCACACCATTTTCTAGAAGCCTGTATGAGGACAATGTAAGAAGGAAGGGTTTTTTTCTTTTCCTGCTTGCTCTCACCTCATCAGCACACCAATTCCTTCTTCAGGATCCTGCAGACTAGCTGAGACATATAGATTTGTCTTCCTGAGAAGCTACTAGATTATTGTACTTTTAGAAGATATGGTTGAAATATAATCTGTAAGTCATTCTAATAAATTGGATTTAAATTTCACAAAATATTCATATTTTATATATAACATAGTATTCATAACTTATAGTATATATAAGATAATAGATAATATATATTTATTCCAAATTTCATAAGTTTTGTGACAATAGAGAACCCTGACTAATAATATTTCTAATATATTATTTTACAATACTGTGTTAGAAGAATCTAAATTGAGAGAAATGATGTATTGGATACAAATGAGATTATATTTCTTTGTGCAAATTAAGAGAACATTTAAGAAAAATAATTGAAATCATGCCACATCCCTGGTATACATATTTTAGGGAGTCTGAGCAGGTTTTGTATTGAAAACTATCATCTCTTCATTGTCAGAAGCTTGAACTCCTTAGAATATTGAAGCGAAAGTAGCTATGTGGTATAACAGCAGTGATATATTCAAGCATAAAAAAATAAATCGTCTTTATCTTCATAATATACCATAAAACTCAAAGCTATATAAATCATGGGTTAAGAAG
The DNA here is from genome assembly GCF_950005125.1 of Chionomys nivalis. Classification (NCBI taxonomy): domain Eukaryota; kingdom Metazoa; phylum Chordata; class Mammalia; order Rodentia; family Cricetidae; genus Chionomys; species Chionomys nivalis. Next base: position 36,898,820 of record NC_080089.1, read on the forward strand.
ACAGTGATGTTTTCTTTCTAATTTTGTCCCAAATCCTAAAAGAAGCTTAAAAAGACAGGAGACAGTGGTTGCTTAAAGTCTTTAGGAGTTGGGCTAGTGTTTAATCATAGTGGATGCTCATCATAAATAGGAAAAGAATAATCAGAGATTTCTCAAGAATGACAAACAATTTTTCTGAATGTTTTGCTCATTGGCTTCAGACAACCTCGAATTTTAACAACTCACTCTAGCTGTTCTTTTGTAGTCAGTGACAGAGTTCATTGTTTAATGTGACCTTTACTAATGTTTCTCCAGATCTACTGTGACAAAAATGGCTATGCAGAATGACTCTTCAGTGACCGAATTCATTCTCGCAGGATTGACAGACCAACCTGAGCTCCAGCTACCCCTGTTCATCCTGTTTCTGGTGTATCACACAGTCACTGTGGTGGGGAACTTGAGTTTAATGAGTCTCATTTTCCTAAATTCAGACCTGCAGACCCCCATGTACTTTTTTCTCTTTAACTTGTCCTTCATTGACTTATGTTATTCCTTTGTTTTTACTCCCAAAACACTAATGAGTTTTGTTTCAGAGAAGAACATCATCTCCTTTAAAGGATGCATGACTCAGCTGTTTTTCTTCTGCTTTTTTGCCCATTCTGAGTGCTATGTATTGACAGCCATGGCCTATGATCGCTATGTAGCCATCTGTCAACCTCTGTTGTACATGGTCATCATGTCTCCTAGGACATGTTTCCTGATGATGTTTGGTTCATACATCATGGGGTTTGCTGGTGCCACTGTCCACACAGTGTTTATGGTCAGGCTCAAATTTTGTGATTCTAACATCATCAACCATTACCTGTGTGATATCTTTCCACTTCTCCAACTCTCCTGCAGCAACACCTATGCCAGTGAGCTTGTGAGTTCTGTTGTTGTCAGCACAGTGGTCATTGCATCTAGTGTTGTCATCTTAATGTCCTATGCTTTGATTCTTTTTAATGTCACTCAGTTGTCATCAGGTAAGGGTTTGTACAAAGCCATGAGCACCTGTAGTTCTCACATAATCACTGTTGCCTTATTCTATGGATTTGGTATGCTTTCTCATATCAAAACATCATCTGATGAGTCTGTGGTTCAGGGGAAAGTTCTCAGTATATTTTGTACATTTTTGCTTCCATTGCTGAACCCTTTTATTTACAGTCTCAGGAATAAGGATGTCAAAGTTGCTCTAATGAGATCTCTAAGGAGACTCAAAGAGAATGAAGCACTGGGGCTGCCATAGTCCACATTTCTAATTGAGTCTTTTTCTCCATTTATTTTGTTCTCACCTTCTCTTCAATATTCTATTTTTTTCCTCTCATCTCTGTTTTTTTTTTTTTTTTTTTTTTTTTTTTTTTTTTTTTTTTAGCAATAATAATGGTTTCCATTTATTGGGCAACTACTATGTTACAGGAATTTTGCTAAATGTTTTATATACATACACCACCATATTTAACTCTAAAAACACCATAAGGAGCTATGAGTCCCATCTTACAGATATAGAAACTAAGCCATAAGTGTTAAGTGAATTTCTCAAAGTCTCAAAGCTAGTAAATTACAGAGCTGAATCTCCAACATAAATTGGTGTGAAAACTTAAAATTGTTAGCATTAACACCTGTAATTACACATGTATAATTATTTCTGGTATCATCTCATCTCTGTTTTTATATTCTTGCAAGGTTTACAAAAATTCTTGATTATTTTACTTGGAGATAAAATATTTTTGATCTGGGGACTCATTCTGAATATGGATCCAGCTTCATCTTTGTACATGTTAAAATCACAAGGTGGCATATTTTGTATTTTAAGAGAACTCTATTTTCTTTTTATCTATGTACTTCTATGACTAAGTAAAGTCAGGGAGATGAATGCTTTCTAATAAGTGTACTTCTGTTGGTCATTTCAGAGAGAATTTTGTAGGGCTTTTCCAATTTAAGTTCCTTGAGTACACTTGTGAGTTGCATTCAAAGAGAGAATGATTAACTAATTTGAGGCCATAGTAAAGTTATCAATATTTCTAGCATTATTGATTGATTTTCAAGATTTTTCTAATTTTGGATTTTTCTCCTCATTATTACAAAATGACATTGTGTACTTTTATGGAGTAATGGTCAGGTTTTTATAATTATTGAAGACTGAACTAGGCTATATTTTATTCAGAATTTTTAAATATTATTAACAATGACAGTGATTTTGTGAAAAGTTAGTTTGTCATAAATGCAATGGAATTTGTCACTGCATTTGAACTATTGATAAGAACTAGTTACTTTTAATAAACACAAATAAATAACATACAATGTCTAAAGTTACGATTCACTTTCTTATATAACAAAGATGATATTTTTAAAGAAAACTCTACTTACTTACAGAAAAAAAAAACTAGACGTGACATTATCACCCAGTGATGGAGTACTTATATAAGCGCCTGTTTAATTCTTATCACATATGTACATATACATGCTCACATATATTTATGTATACATCTTAAACATATGTTCATATATATATGTTGTTATGGCACAGATATTTGAGTTACTGAAATTTTTATTTAAATGTGTATATAAACATTTTTCTCTTGCTTATTTCTAGGAACCCCACCCCACAAATCATGCCAGTACAAACAAAACTCTACCTGAAAGTTAGTGCAATGTTTAATGCTCTTACACAGAGGGTTAATATAATTCTTCTTTTCTGTTCACTGTATTTGACATGTTTTTGGTTATATAGTTAGTAATACAAGTCCTAGTTTTAAACACAATATGTATCCAATAAAGAAACATATGGAATGAAACAAAGAGAATTGTGAAGTGACAGAAAGAGCTAAAAGTTGTTCAGAATGACTCTAATAGAGGGGGAGAACATTTGACCACTTCTGCAGCCTGATACATGTGTCTCTACAGGTTTTGAGTGTGCTATGATGACCTAACCATTCCCAGTTTCACGGCAAGAAATTATTTGGGACCCGAAAGCTGACATTGACCAAGACTCATGTCATAAAACAGTGGCTGGGGAGACATGAAGCTCTGTGCAGAAATTGGCAAAAGTTCTGAGCTAAGGGGAAAGCAAGATTGACACTTTACAGATTTTTATGATTCTATGTTGTGGTAGATCATTCCCTCAGATAACACAACTTCAGCAATTGGCAACTTCATCCACTTGGTGAATTGCTTATACCATTCCCTCCCACATAATGCTTAGAGGACACATTTTAAGACTTTTGCAAGGCTTTGACTTTAGAATGATGTTCAACTGTACAAATGAGTTAAGATGTATAAACATCTACCAACAGATGCTCAATGTAGATTTCTGCAAAGCAGGAGGGAGGATGAATACTACCAAGAGATAATTAAACCTTATATTGGTCTATACACTGGAGTATAAAAAACATGTTTTAGATAATCTCTTTAATTGTTATTCTTACAATAGATCATGGATATCAGAGAAGTTCATAGCCAGAAAAGAGATTGAGAAGTTTCTCTGTTTGAGGATCAGCCATGTCTACACCCAATTTTACTTCTGAACTTGAATGATTGAGAAAGGCCTTCCTACTGGTTTTCTTCTGTTGAGGGTTGTCTTTAGAAACAATGGGTTGTGTATCAGAATGAATGTCAGGATGCTTAGCCATGAGATCAACAAGACATATGCTTCATGGAGTACATAGTTTACTAGAGATCACATTTTATAATTTAGTGCATACTTCATCTCTTCTTTTCATGGAATTTAATGAAACACTAGAATTTACAAGTAACAGAGATAGTTAGTGAGAGGTGAATATTTCCAGAAAGAATCAGTTAATAACAATTCTGCAGACTCACACAAATGTATATCTGAATAATAAAATCTTATATACCTATTACATAATGTAGTTGATCACTTTAGGTACATATTATGGGTATTTTGTTATTAAATTAATCTCTCTTATTTATGTAAATTTTTATAGTCTCAATTGAAAAATAATAGATAATAGTCTGATTATTTCAGCAACTGCTGATTTTAGTGTATAACTTAAAAGTTCATCCAGAGAATTGCATGTTCTGAAGCTGAATTTGCATTTCTAAATAACTATCACGTAGTATGACCTCAGTAGTAGCAGTGTGTGCGTGTCTCATGAATGGTTAACATAATCTGTACCTACTGTGAAACACTGTGTTCTACTGTGAAGATGTTAGTGGAATTCAGTGAATCCCAAGCCTGTGGCATTTTAAAGAGTTCTTGGATAAAGAAATACTCATGTATTAGCTCTTTTTTTTTTTTGACCTTCTGATATTTGGAGAGTTGTGATCTATGATCTTAGAAATAAACCTCATGTTGTAATGGTCTTCCTGCACACAATTCATTTGAAAGATCTTTTGTTTTCTAAATTTAAATTAGCTTTAACATTTGAACAAAATTTTATATGTGAGGAAGTAAACAAACAAACAAAAATACCAGTGTTATATTACTTAAGCCATCATGTCCATGGAAGTATATAATAATTTTTACTTTTTCTATCAGAACTACCTTTCTTCCATCTTTAGATATTAACAGCATGGAACTGAGTAGTACAGAAATTCCCCAAATTAAATCTCAAGCATATCTGTTTATTTAGGTGATGTTTAAACAATTTTAGTCTCTTTTCTGTTTTTTTAGATGGTCTTTAAAAAAGAGAAGAATATAAAATGATCAGGTAAAAATAAGTTTTCAAAGAAAAATTTTTAAAGAAGAGAGAAATATCACCACTTTGCTTTTGTTCTGAAATCAATATTGTACATATTTCTTCTGACTTGATAAGCCATTAATTAAAGATATTAGAACGTATTAGAAAAGTTCTTCAATTATTGACCTGAAGATAAATTTTAGTGGACTATACTTGAACATATTCATCATTATTCCACTTTGTTATATGATTTTCAATCAGACTTGCAGGGGATACTTTGTTAGTGACATATGTTCAGAAAAAGTTTTGGTATTTATCTATCTTTTTTTACTACAATTCACAACATTTCAGTCAATATACAAGATTTTGTTAAGGACTTAGTGGTTTCTTTTGAGTACACAATGTATACTTTTACAGACTACTTATAAACGCACTTTTAATGTTTCCTCAGATGCTACATGTATGTGTATCTTAGGTTGGAAATTTTAAGATACCTGACGAGTTTGTGTAACTTTTCTTTCATAAATTTTTTGAGTATTCAGTCATCTGTTTATACCATTTTGGCTGACTCTGATGTCAATAGAAATAGTAGATTATCATGGGAATGCCTTGTAGATTATATGTGTTGGTGAGTGAATATTCCTTCTTTCCTTAAATGTTTTGCTCCAAAACTTTTTTTTCTTGTAGAAAGTTTATCTAATCGTTGCTGATGCAATTGCAAGGCTTGTAGATAATTACTAGAAATGGCAGGTGAGTATGTCCCTAGTTTTTTCTCTTGCCAATTTGTGCAGGGCATAATGAGTAGAAGGGAACAACCCAATACCCTGCTCAGGGAACTAGGTATTCCTGTTGGGGAATTACAAACTAAGCAGGACTTTGAGTCCCAAAAGACAGAGTATTTGTATTCTTGCTACATGATATAAACACTGGTTCTGTTAATTCTACTCTTAAGGTAGAAACTCACTCAACCTGGGAGGTGTCATCAGTAGAGAATAATTGTCTAAACTTCTCTGATGGCTATTCTTGGTTGTCAACTTGACTATAACAGGAATTAGCTATAATATAGAAATGGAGGATACACTAGTGATCCAGATTTGGGGGCAGGAAGATGCCTTTAATCTAGATATAGAACATAGAAGGCCTACTTTTAATTTGGGTCACTCCTTTTACTAGATGCCTATAAAAGGACAATGTAAGAAAGAAGGATATATTCTTTCCCTGTTTGTACTCACCTCATCAGAATCCCACAGATTATCTGAGACACATAGCCTTGTTCTTTGAACAATTTGTAAGTCATTCCATTAAATTGCCTTTAAATTTCATAGAAATATTTATATTTTATATATTATAGTATTCATAATATAATATATATATATATATGATAATGGATAGTATATATTCATTCCATAAGTTGTGTGACAACAAAGAACACTGACTAATACAATTTTTCTAATAATTCCAGGTTATAAGATCCTCAATCGAATGAAATGATGTAAATGAGATTATTTTTCTTAAGGAAGTAAAAAGAACTTTTAAAAGAAATTCTTAAATTTAAATCATGTCATGTCACTGGCATAGATATTTTAGGAGATCCCAGCAATTTTTAATTGATAACTAGAAACTCTTCATTGTCAGAAACTTAAACTCCTTAGGATATTGGTGTGAAAGGTCTTGTGGGTACAACAGCACTGACATCTTTAGGACAAAAAAGGAAGGAAGGGAGGAAGGGAGGGAGGGAGGGAGGGAGGGAGAGAGAGAGAGAGAGAGAGAGAGAGAGAGAGAGAGAGAGAGAGAGAGAGATCATCTTTTTCTTTATAACAATCTTTAAAACTCTAAGCTATATAATTATCTGTTTAGGAGACAGTGATATTTTATTTCTTCTTTTGTCCTTAATCCTTAAAGAAGCTTAAAAAGACAGGAGAAAGTGGTTGCTTAAAGACTTTGGAGTTGTGCCAGTGTTTAATCATAGTAGATGCTCATCATAAATAGGAAAAGAATGAACAGAATTCGCAGAATGAGTAGCAATGTTCTCTGCATGCTTTGCCCAGTGGCTTCAGACAACCCTGAACTTGTCACAGCTTGCTCTAGCTGTCCCTTTGTAGTCAGTGACAGAATTCATTGTTTAATGTGACCTTTACTAATGTTTCTCCAGATCTGCTGTGACAAAAACGGCTATGAAGAATCACTCTTCAGTGACTGAATTCATTCTCACAGGATTGACAGACCAACCTGAGCTCCAGCTACCCCTGTTCATCCTGTTTCTGGCGAATCACATAGCCACTGTGGTGGGGAACTTGAGTTTAATGAGTCTCATTTTCTTAAATTCAGACCTGCAGACCCCCATGTACTTTTTTCTCTTTAACTTGTCCTTCATTGACTTATGTTATTCCTTTGTCTTTACTCCCAAAACACTAATGAGTTTTGTTTCAGAGAAGAACACCATTTCCTTTAGAGGATGCATGACTCAGCTGTTTTTTTTCTGCTTTTTTGCCAACTCTGAGTGTTATGTGTTGACAGCCATGGCCTATGATCGCTATGTAGCCATCTGTCAACCTCTGTTGTACATGGTCATTATGTCTCCTAGGACATGTTCCCTGATAATGTTTGGTTCATACTTCATGGGGTTTGCTGGTGCCATTGTCCACACAGGGTTTATGATCAGGCTCAACTTTTGTGATTCTAACATCATCAACCACTACCTGTGTGATATCTTCCCCCTTCTCCAGCTTTCCTGTAGCAGCACCTATGCCAATGAGCTTGTGAGTTCTGTTGTTATAGGCACAGTAGTCCTTGCATCCAGCACTGTCATCTTAATGTCCTATGCTTTGATTCTTTTTAATGTCACTCAGTTGTCATCAGGTAAGGGTTTGTACAAAGCCATGAGCACTTGTAGTTCTCACATAATAACTGTGGCCCTATTCTATGGACTGGGTATGCTTACACATATCAAAACATCATCTGATGAGTCTGTGGATCAGGGGAAACTTCTCAGTATATTTTATACATTTTTGCTGCCACTGCTGAACCCTTTTATTTACAGTCTTAGGAATAACGATGTCAAGCTTGCTCTAAAGAGATCTCTAAGAAGACTCATAGTGAATGAAGCACTTGGGCTGCCATAATCCACATTCCCAATTTGAGTTTTTTTCTCCATATTTTTTTGTTCTCTCCTTGTTTTCAATATTTTAATTTATTTCTTTTATCTTTGCTTTTATATTCTGGCAAGTGTTCCAGTGTATTTTTTCTTCTCATTCCTTCACAAAAATTCTTGATTATTTTACCTGGAGATAAGAAAATATTTTTGTTCTGGGGACTCATTCTGTGGATTCAGCTTCATTCTTGTACAAGGTAGAATCATAAGAAAACTCTATTAACTTTTTATGTACTTCTATGACCAAACAAAGCAAGGGAGATGAATGCTTTCTCATAGCTTACCACTGGTTTTTTTTTTTTTTTTGCTGTTGTTGTGTTCAGAGAGAAATACATAGAACATTTCTAATTAAGTTCTTTAATATACTTGTGAATTGCATTCAAAGAGAAAATGGTTGACTGAGTTGTGGCCACTTTAAAGTTGTCAATATTTCAAGCAGTATTTATTGTTTTTCAGTATGATATTCTGCAAGTTTTTCTGTTTATTATTTCTTCTTTTTCCTTCACAAAATTCTTGTATTATTTTACATGGAGATACAAAAATAATTTTGATCTGGGGACTCATTCTGAATGCGGATCCTGCTTCATCTTTGTACAAGGTAGAGACAAAGGTGGCATATTTTGTATCATACGTGAGCTCTGTTTACTATTTATCTATGTACTTCTATGACCGAGGAAAGCCAGGGAGATTAATACTTTCTTATAACTTTACTAGTGTTATTCTTTTCAGAGAGTTATTTATATAGCTTTTTTAATTTAATTTTTTTATTGATTTTATTGAGCTGTAGTTTTCTCTGATCATCTCCCTTCCATTTCCAGTTTAAGAGCTTTAAATTCATGTGCGAATTGCCTTCAAAGAGATAATGGTTGACTCTATTGTGGCTACTGTAAAGTTGTCAATGTTTCTAACAGTACTTACTATTTTTCAATATTTTTCTTATTTTGGATTTTGCACCTCATCATTAAAAAATGACATTATGAGCCTTCATTGTCCGCCATGTTCAGAGAGTCCAGTTTCAACCCATGCTTATTCAGTCCCAGTCCAGCTGGCCTTGGTGGGCTCCCAAGAGATCAGTTCCACTGTCACAATGGGTGGGTGCACCCCTCGTGGTTCTGACTTCCTTGCTCATGGTCTCCCTCCTTCTGCTCCTCATTTGGACCTTAAGAGCTCAGTCCGTTGCTCCAAATTGGGTCTCTGTCTCTATCTCGATCCATTGCCAGATGAAGGTTCTAAGGTGATATACAAGATATTCATCAGTATGGCTATAAGATAGGGTCATTTCAGGTTCCCTCTAATGAGAAGCAAAGGACAATGGCACTAGGTTTCGATCCTAATACATGAACTGGCTTTGTGGGAGCTTAGCCTGTTTGGATGCTCACCTTCCTGGACCAAGATAGAAGTGGGAGGACCTTGGTCTTCCCGCAGGGCAGGGAATTTGGACTGCTCTTCAGTATCGAGAAGGAGGGGGAATGGAGTGGGGGGAGGAGAAGAGGAGTGGGAATAGGAGGAGGGGAGGGGGGGGGAGGGGGCAATATGTGGGAGGAGGGGGAGGGAAATGGGAAACGGGGAGGAGGCAGAAATTTTAATTAAAAAAGAATAAAATAAAAAAATGACATTATGTATTTTACTGGATGGTCAATTTTTATAACTATTGAGGACTGAACTAGGCTATTTTGTATTCAGAATTATTAAATATCATTAACAATGACAGTGATTTTTGTGAAAGTTCGGTTTGTCAAAAATACAATGGAATTTGTCACTGCATTTAAAGTATGATAAGAATTAATTACCTTTAAGAAACAAACCAATATATACTAAACAAACTTTAGTATATATTATTGGTATTTTTGTTATGAAATTGATCTCTCTTGTTTATGTAATTTTTCTGTAACCTCAATTGAGACATGATAAATTTCTCTGTCATATTATTTCAACAACTGAGGTTTTCCCTGTCTAACTTAAAGTTCATCCAAAGAATGCATATTCTGGAGCTGAATTTGGATTTCTAAGTAATTATTACATAGTGTGATCTCAGTAGTATCAGTGTGTATATGTTTCATAAATGGTTATCATAATCTCTACCTACTGTGAAACACTGTGTTCTATTGTGAAGATGTTAGTGGAATTCAGTGAATCCCAATGCCTGTGGCATTTTAAAGAGTACGTGGAAGTAGACATACTGGTATACTAGCTCTTCTCTTTTGACCTTCTGATATTAATTAATATATTTGGAGAGTTGTGGTCAAAAATAATCCCATGTTGTAATGGTCATCCTGTACACAATTCATTTGAAAGATCTTTTGTTTTCTAAATTTAAATTAGCTTTAATATTTGAGCAAAATTTCATATGTAAATAAGCAAACAAAAGAAAACAAACAAAAATCCCAGTGTTATATTACTTAAGCCATCATGTCTATGGAAATGTGCAATAATGGTTACTTTGTCTATTAGAGCTATCTTTTTCAACTTTATATATTGCAGTATGGAACTGAGTAGTACAGAAAGTCCCCCAAGTTATCTCAAGCTTATTTATTTATTTGTTTAGATGATATTTAAACTGTTTTAGTGTCTCTTCTGTTTTTCTAGTTGGTCAGCATAAAAGGGTAGGTTATAAAACCATCTGCTGTGGGAGCACATTCTGCTCCATCAGTCAATAGCCTTTAAGATACCAGCCCACTTGGGCATTGTCTCTTTTGCTTTAAAAAAGCAGTAGCCATGCGCTCGCTCTCTTGCTTCTGGCTTCTGCTTCTGGCTGCCAGACTCTGTTCCTGGTTGTGCCGAGGGCTATTGTCTAGGACAGTGATCCGTAAGTCTTTCCCCTTAAATAAATAAGCCTTTTAATAATTGTAATTCCAAACTGATGTGGGATTGTTTTGTGACTTATGCTTTCATCTGATGCCGAACATTTGGTTTTAGATCCCCTCAGCTCCACTGCCTGCTGCCTTCTAGGAGTGTGTCTGGCTTGGCATGAACCCTCCCTCATCCAGCTGTGGCCAGTACGTGGATCCAGCAGTTCAGTATAGAATCATGAACAGCTGCTTTTCTTGCTAAGGATCAGCTGCAATTCTTTATATTTTCTCTTTACATGCCTCGAACTGGCTTCAAGTCCCCAATAACCCTACTGTTTGCCTCCCACCAGGGCACACCATAGAAATCTGGGTGAGATGCGGACTTCCCTGTTCTGAGCCAGCTGTTCCATGGCTTTCTAACGATATGTTTGCATTTGCCTATTCCACTGCTATAAAGACATCCGCAAAGCACACAGTCTGTGATTTATCTTTCTTTTTTTAATTTTATTCTTTTTAATTAAAATTTCCGCCTACTCCCCATTTCCCATTTCCCTACCCTCCTCCCACACATCGCCTCCTCCCCCCACTCCCCTCTTCCTCTCTCTACTCCTCTCCCCCTCCCCCAACTCCATTCCCCCTCCCTCTCAATACTGAAGAGCAGTCCAAATTCCCTGCCCTGAGGGAAGTCCAAGGTCCTCACACTTCTCTCTAGGTCCAGGAAGGTGAGCATCCAAACAGGCTAGGCTCCCACAAAGTCAGTTCATGTATTAGGATCGAAACCTAGTGCCATTGTCCTTGGCTTCTCATCAGCCTTCATTGTTCGCCATGTTCAGAGAGTCCAGTTTCATCCCATGCTTATTCAGTCCCAGTCCAGCTGGCCTTGGTGAGCTCTCAGTAGATCAGTTCCATTGTCACAGTGGGTGGGTGCACACCTCATGGTCCTGACTTCCTTGCTCATGTTCTCCCTCCTTTTGCTCCTCATTTAGACCTTAAGAGCTCAGTCCGTTGTTCCAAATTGGGTCTCTGTCTCTATCTCGATCCATTACCAGATGAAGGTTCTAAGGTGATATGCAAGATATTCATCAGTATAGGATAGGGTCATTTCAGGTTGCCTCTCCTCAGTTGCCCAAGGCACTAGCTGGGGACATCTCCCTGGACACCTGTGAACCCCTCTAGAGTCAAGTCTCTTGCCAACCCTAAGATGGCTCCCTTAATTAGGATATATATTTCTCTGCGCCCGTATCTACCCTTCCTTTATCCCAACCATCCCATTCTCCCAAGCTCCCCCCACCCTCCCCTTCTCACGTTTATCACTCCATTTCCCCTTAGCCCCATACCACCTCACCCCCAAGTTCCCAGCTTTTGCCTGGCAATCTTGTCTACTTCCCCTATTCAGGCAGATGGCTATACGTTTTTCTTTGGGTTCATCTTCTTATTTAGCTTCTATGGATCACAAATTATATGCTCAATGTCCTTTATGGCTAGAAACCAAATATGACTGAGTACATCCCATGTTCATCATTTTGGGTCTGGGATACCTCACTCAGGATAGTGTTTTCTATTTCCATCCATTTGCATGAAAAATTCACGATGTCGTTGTTTTTTACCGCTGAGTAGTACTCTAATATGTATATATTCCACACTTTCTTCATCCATTCTTCCATTGAAGGGCATCTAGGTTGTTTCCAGGTTCTGGCTATTACAAACAATGCTGCTATGAACATAGTTGAACAAATGCTTTTGTCATATGATAGGGCATCTCTTGGGTATATTCCCAAGAGTGGTATTACTGGATCTTGGGGTAGGTTGATCCCAAATTTCCTGAGAAATCGCCACACTGATTTCCAAAGTTGTTGCACAAGTTTGCATTCCCACCAGCAATGGATGAGTGTGCCCCTTCCTCCACTACCTCTCCAGCAAAGGCTATCATTGGCGTTTTTGATTTTAGCCATTCTGACAGGTGTAAGATGGTATCTCAAAGTTGTTTTAATTTGCATTTCCCTTATTGCTAAGGAGGTTGAGCATGACCTTAAGTGTCTTTTGGCCATTTGAATTTCTTTTGTTGAGAATTCTCTGTTCAGTTCAGTGCCCCATTTTTTAATTGGATTAATTATCATTTTAACGTCTAGTTTCTTGAGTTCTTTATATATTTTGGAGATCAGACCTTTGTCTGTTGCAGGGTTGGTGAAGATCTTCTCCCAGTCAGTGGGTTGCCTTTTTGTCTTAGTGACAGTGTCCTTTGCTTTACAGAAGCTTCTCAGTTTCAGGAGGTCCCATTTATTCAATGATGTCCTTAATGTCTGTGCTGCTGGGGATATACATAGGAAGTGATCTCCTGTGCCCATATGTTGTAGAGTACTTCCCACTTTTTCTTCTCCAAGGTTCAGTGTGTTTAGACTGATATTGAGGTCTTTAATCCATTTGAACTTGAGTTTTGTGCATGGCAATAGATATGGATCTATTTTCATTCTTCTACACATTGACAACCAGTTCTGCCAGCACCATTTGTTGACGATGCTTTCTTTCTTCCATTGAATACTTTTAGATCCTTTATCAAAAATCAGGTGTTCATAGGTTTGTGGGTTAAAATCAGGATCTTCTACTCGATTCCATTGATCGACTTCTCTCTTTTTATGCCAATACCAAGCTGTTTTCAATACTGGATCTCTGTAGTAGAGTTTGAAGTCAGGGATGGCAATGCCTCCAGAAGTTCCTTTATTGTATACGATTGTTTTGGCTATCCTGGGTTTTTTGTTTTTCCATATAAAGTTGATTAATGTCCTCTCAAGATCTGTGAAGAATTTCGATGGGATTTTAATGGGGATTGCATTGAATCTATAAATTGCCCTTGGTAGAATTGCCATTTTTACCATATTGATCCTCCCAATCTAAGAGCAAGGGAGATCCTTTCATTTTCTGGTATCCTCCTCAATTTCTTTCTTCAAAGACTTAAAGTTCTTGTCAAATAGATCCTTCACTTCCTTGGTTAGAGTTACTCCAAGATATTTTATGCTATTTGTGGCTATCGTGAAGGATGATGCTTCTCTGATTTCCCTCTCTGCTTCCTTATCCTTTCTGTATAGGAGGGCAACTGGTTTTTTGGAATTGATCTTGTATCCTGCCACGCTACTAAAGGTGTTTATCAGCTGTAGGAGTTCTTTGCTGGAGTTTCTGGGGTCGCTTATGTACACTATTATATCATCTGCAAATAATTAAAGTTTAACTTCTTCCTTTCCAATTCGAATCCCTTTGATCCCCTTATGTTGTCGTATTGCTATTGCTAGAACTTCAAGCACTATATTGAAGAGGTATGGAGAGAGTGGACAGCCTTGTCGTGTTCCTGATTTTAGTGGGATGGCTTTGAGTTTCTCTCCATTTAATTTGATGTTAGCTGTCTGCTTGCTATAAATAGCTTTTATTGTAGTTAGGTACGACCCTTGTATCCCTAATCTCTCTGAGACCTATATCATAAAGGGATGTTGAATTTTCTCAAATGCTTTTTCAGCATCTAGTGAAATGATCATATGTTTTTTTTCTTTCAGTTTATTTATATGATGGATTACATTGATACATTTTCGTATGTTGAACCAGCCCTGCATCCCTGGGATAAAGCCTACTTGATCATAATGGATAATTTTTCTAATGTGTTCTTGGATTCGGTTTGCCAGTATTTTATTGAGGATTTTCGCATTGATGTTCATGAGTGAGACTGGCCTGTAGTTCTCTTTCTTGGTTGGGTCTCTGTGTGGTTTTGGTATCAGAATAACTGCAGCTTCATAAAAGGAATTTGGCAATGACTTCTCTGTTTCTATATTGTGAAATACAATAAGGAGTATAGGTATCAGGTCTTCTTGGAAGTTCTTATAGAATTCTGCATTGAAGCTGTCTGGACCTGGGCTTTTTTTGGTAGGGAGATTTTTTTATAAAACTTCTAATTCTTCGCGACTAACAGGTCTATTTATATTGTTCACCTGGTCATGGTTTAACTTTGGTATATTGTACTTATCTAAAAAAGTGTCCATTTCTTTTACATTTTCCAATTTTGTGGCATACAGGCTTTTGTAGTAAGATCTAATGATTCTCTGAATTTCCCCTGTGTCTGTGGTTATGTCTCCCTTTTCTTTTCTGATCTTGTTAATTTGCATATTCTCTCTCAGCCCTTTGATTAGTTTGGATAGGGGTTTATCAATCTTGTTGATCTTCTCCAAGAACCAGCTTTTTGTTTCATTGATTCTTTGGATTGTTTTCTGTGTTTCTATTTTGTTGATTTCAGCCCTCAGTTTGATTATTTCCATTCTTCTACTCCTCCTAGGTGAGTCTGCTTCTTTTTTTCTAGAGCTTTCAGGTGGGTTGTTAAGTCTCCAATGTGTGCTTTCTCCGTTTTCTTTAAGTGGGCACTTAGTGCTATAAACTTTCCTCTTAGCAGTGCTTTCATAGTGTCCCATAGGTTTGAGTATGTTGAGTCTTTGTTTTCATTGAATTCAAGAAAGACTTTAATTTCTTTCTTTATTTCTTCCTTGATCCAGGAATTACTCAAAAATCACCATCATTGTAACTCACAAATCATCACAATATTTACAGCAAAGTAATGTGACCGAATACATCTTATGTTGTTTACCTGCACGATACCAAAGTTTAGTGATTTCCAACTTAACTAAAGCAAAAGAAGTTAAAGATCTTACTCAGAGATTTCTATAAAATGTAGGATTTGATTCATTAAAACATTAGGAAGCCCTGGAAATGTTCACATCTTTCCACTTGGAGGTATTCTGAGCTTTTTTCCTAAAACAAATAAACAATAACAACCCCCCACCAATTTAGATTATAGAAAAAGTCTTGGAAGTTAAATAATGACTGTTCTCAGTGCAAAAATACATTTGTCACTTCAGAGAGTGTTTATTCTGGGTTGACTACACCTCAGAGACAAGTATTTAGGTTACATGAAATACTGTACCTACAATGCTGTAATAACTTTATGGAGTCTTGTATGGTAAAAGAAAAAAAGGAAATAACAAATCAATTCACCTTTAAATACTAGCAAAGTCATCAGGTAGAAGTTTAGAGCAAAGTGGAAACGTCTTTATTATAGTCCTCAGTTGCTGTCTGTTGACATTTTTAGCAATTGAATTTGTGGAAACTAGTGGTTAGTTAGTATTTTCTAAAATTATTTTGCCTGATGGCTACAGGGATTGAAGAGTAAGATGAAGGAGGGGAGACTGAAGAATAATGATCACCAAACCTTAAATGAATTGTCTATATCACTCTCCCTCAACCCAATGTGCACACATCTTCTTGGAACATAGGGCAGAAGAATTGTAAGAGCAAAGGGGGTAGACATTGCCAGGGAAACAGCACCCTTTTGCTAAGACAATGAAACCAAGCAGGCACTCTACTAATGGCACTTATCCCATTGCACATATTTGATTTTTATCTGTTAAATGTAAAGAATTTTTATTTATCAGTATAATATATTCAAAATAGAGTTTACTGAAATGGTCATTTTTTCATATTGTACTTTTCATTATAAACCAAAGTGCCTCTTTTCTTCAAGGATCTTAAATATTCACCCTTTGTTACTTAAACAGAGAATGCAAGTGTGAAACAGCATATTAATTATGTTTTTAATTAAAAAGAGTATCTATAATTCTAATATGGTCACATTAATGATGTTAATTAGTTTGCTTCGCTATGAATGACTTTAATGGGTCCTAGCATCTATATTCAAGGGATTGCATAATTCCAAGTAGGAAATTCATATCTACTACTAGGAATCAGGATGCCAACATAGGTACTTTAATTTCTTCCCTTCCTATTTGTTCACCATTTGGCCATCCTAAGTGAGTTCCACTCTGAAAGTCTAAGGAAGTCAAGACGAACCTTATAAGTTCCATGAAAATGGCATTTGATTTATAGCATGGATGTCCTGATATAAGCTTTGTTCCTTTCCTTCATATTTTCTTGTTAAATGATTAGCTAGTAGTATTATCTCTACTGCATAGTGATTCCTAAAACACTCAAAATGTGTTTTGTGTGTTATTTTGCTGTTTTTCTGATTAAGGGATAAGATTTTGTGATTGCCACTGATCAGCTTTGAATTGTCCACAGTTATAGCTTCCTCCAGGAAAGTGGAAGAGAGGCACACACAGGGATCTGCACAGAGTTCTCTGGGGAGGGAGAGAAACAGGGTGAGTTATTCGATCCTCTATTCATCTCATTCATGTGCCTCATATAGTAAAACTTGTTTGTAGACCAGCAAGCAACTAAGCAATTTCATCTCTGACTTACTGTTTCTATTTCTTTCATGAATTTTTGCTGTATTGGCTGAATTCTTAATCATCTGGTAGCAAGGCTGATTCACCAGCTTCAGGTACACAATGACCTCATTTGTCCCTTCTCAAAAACTGATGTGTGCTATAGGTATAAGGATGTTAAACATAATAAAAATACAGTTAGTATAATGGTCTCTTCTGTCTCTTTAGGAGACAAACCATGACCACTCCCTCCCCCATCTACTGAGACAGGCAGATCTCCTTTCCTGCTTGCAGCCTGAGTCCCTTTCTTCTCTATCTCCCTCTTGAAGAGGCAGCTTCTGCCTTTCCCCACTTTTCCCCTTCAACCTTCTCTCTCTCTCTCTCTCTCTCTCTCTCTCTCTCTCTCTCTCTCTCTCTCTCCACCCCTCTCTCTGTTCTTCTCCTTCTCCCCATTCCCTTCCATAACCTACTAAATAAATATTCAACCTCACTCTGCATGGTGTACCTATTCATGTCGCTCTCGCACACCGGCCACGTGGTTCCCTACCCCTGGACCAGCTTCCTTCAGAGACCTGTCTCATGCACCATCCCTTCCTGGAACAAGCTGTTCTTGTGACCTGCTACCTACTGCCACCTCTTGACCTGCAGTGTTTCTGCCACTGTAACTACTTGGGGATCCGCAGCATATTTTACTAATCCATTACATTGGTGCCGTGAGGTTCAGGAGGCTCTTTTACCCTGAGCCCCTCTCCTGGGGTCAGGATACAGAACCAGATATTTCTTCCAAAATAACCATGTGTTCCATATGCCTGAGGTAATTTCTCTGAACAACACTGGCTTCAATTGGAGAGTTTCTCCCATTCTGCTACGGTTGAGCCCTTCACTGGCATTCATTTCTGGATTGCTTCCTTTAGTTAAAGTCCACGAGGCACCTATTTTCAATTCCAGCCTTTTGCTTCCTGCTGTGGCTTGTGACACGGTGGCTCAGTGACAAAGAAGATCATGACTCTAGGTCCCTCTTATTATTAAACTTAAAAATCCTGCAGCTCAAAATTGTGGCTTTTTTATGCAACATGTGACTGCTGCCATTTTGACTGAGGTCAGGCTCCCTTCTTACCACCATTTTATTGAAGTCAGGTGACTTCACTGCCATCTTAACTGAGTGGCTTTTCCATACAACATGTGACTACTGCAATTTTGACTGAGGTCAGGTGACTTTACCACTATCTTAACTGAGGTCAGGTGACTTCACCACCATCATAACTGAGAGCCAGGTACGGTGACCAGTCCTGGCATCTTTATTGCAGTATACCCTGCCTGATCCCCCAATTTCTTTATGTTTATGTCTCTAAATTCCTATTGTTGACTCTGTTGCATTTGTGTTTTGTGTAGTGTCATGCCTTTGGTAAGGTCCATCAAGAGCATCCACTTCACCCACCTCCTGTTTATTTTCTGTGTGTGTTCATACATGTAACTTAATTGCACCTATGTTTACTGTTAAATGTTATAATTATCTGTTCATTGTATCTCATTCCAGATTACAAAGCAATAAGTCTCATGTTTTGAACTGATATGTACTTTTAATTCTTTTTCAGTGATACAGTATATTTAATCAAACCCTCATTTAAAATATATTAATATGTTCTTTACTATTGTCAGTTCTACCATTAGCCTTCTATTGCAAGCAGTTGTTTTTTTTACTTCTGCCTGTCTTTTTATGAGTGTAAATCTTACCTGTTAAAATCCAGTACTCTCAAACTCAGACCCAGCTCTCCAGGCAGATTTTATACTGTAGTTATACCTGATAAACAACCCCTCTAGGAAATATGGAATTTTAATATTTAATTATTAAAAAACTTTTACTGGGCACAGAACAATGTCCATCCACAATTCGCTTCAATGGCCAAGCATTGACTACTGGGAAAAATTCCCTTTTATCTAAGATGAAGATCAGCAGACAGTGGACAGAATTGCTGAAATTGACTGCCTAGCTGCTTATGTCAAGATAGGCTTGTCTTCCTACCGATTTTGTAGACCACAGGATCTTTTGGAGCCTGTCAGGCCCTGTGCTAAACAGCAAAAGACAAATATGACCTTCACCAGCCATGGAGCACCCCGAGGAGAAGCTCTAGGTACCAACCAAGTAAGTTCTCTTGTCATTTTTAATCAGTGACTCAAGTAAAATTTTATCCTTCCAAAGATCTCTGATGCAGTTTGACAGCTGAGAGATTTTGTCAGTTTAAAAGGACAACCTCACCAAACAAATTTCAGTAAAATACAAATACAAGACCTGCAAGTTATAAAGGTGTGAGGACAAATACAAGTTATCAAATTTCTCTCTCACACTTTTTCTTTTTGGTTTCTCTGTAGCTTTGGTGCATGTCCCAGAACTAGCTCTTGTAGACCACGCTGGCCTCGAACTCACAGAGATCTGCCTGCCTCTGCCTCCTGAGTGCTGGGAATAAAGGCGTGCACCACCACGGCCTGGCTACAAACCCAAATTCTTGTGAGTTCCAGGGAACTTAATTGAAGGATCTACCTTAAACAGGTCAGATATACCCCTTCAATTCCCTGTTGCTAAATTTTTTACCTTAACGTTGTCCTCTGTTCTACCAATATATTAAACAGGTATATGAGACACCAGACATTTCCATACCACAAACACTGGACAGGAACAAACATACCAGCTACACCAGGATGTGACCAGCACCCAGCCTTCTCAGATTTCCCACAAAGAAGATGCCCATAAATAAGCAGGAAACAGTCTCAAGAATCTTCTACTCTAATTCCTTTAACCTGTGGTACCTAAACTCCCACATTTTTTTAATAAAAAAGAGATGGGAATGTAATGGTCTGCCCTGTCTCTTTAAGAGACAAGCCATGACCACTCCCTCCCCCCTCTGCTGAAGCAGGCAGATCTTCCTTCCTGCTTGCAGCCTGAATCCCTTTCTTTTCTGTCTCCCTCTTGAAGAGGCAGCTTCTACCTCTACCCACTTCTCCCCTTCCCCCCTCTCTCCCCCTATCTCTGCTCTTCTCCTTTTCCCCCTTGCCTTCCATAACCTACTAAATAAATATCCAACCTCATCCTGCATGGTGTGGCTATCCATGTCTCTGTCTCTCGCCTGCCATTTTTGCTATGTTAATTTTACCTACTCAAGAGTATGGGAGATCTTTCCATTTTCTGGTGTCTCTTAAATTTCTTTCTTCAAAGATTGAAAGTACTTGTCATACAAGTCTTCCACTTTTTTGGTTAGATTTACTCTAAGATACTTTATGTTATTTTTGGCTATTGTGAAGAGTGATGTTTCTTTGAGTTTTTTCTCAGCCATTTATTTTCTATATAAAGGAGAGCTATTGATATTTTTGAGTTAGTCATGTATGCCGCTACATTACTGAATGTGTTTATGAGTTGTATGAGTTCCTTTGTAGAATTTTTGGGATTGCTTATGTAAATTATCATATCATCAACAAATACTGAGAGTTTGACTTCTTCTTTTCTAATATTTATCCCCCTTGTCTCTTTGTTTGCTCTAGCTGGAACCTCAAGTAGATAGATATGAAGAGAGCAGACAACATTTTCCTGTTTCCAGTTTCAGTGGGATTGCTTTGAGTTTCTTTCCCTTTAGTTTGATGTTGGCTGTTGGCTTGCTGTATATTGCTTCTATTATGTATAAGTATGTGCCTTGTATCTTCTTCTACTATTCCTATTACGCTTAAATTTTTTTCATGGTATCCTATATTACCTGGAAATTTTGTGTTAAACTTTTGTTAGATTTAATGTTTTCTTTGACCTGCTCTTCCAAAGGACTGGGGTTCAATTCCCAGCACCCACATGGCATATCACAGCTAAATTTCAGGGGATCTGATACCTTCATACCAATGCAAATATAATTTTTTTAAAAAATGAACACTAACTAATAGAATTTGTAATATATTATCCTACAATACTATATTATAAGAGTCTAAATTGAGAGAAATGAGGTATTGGATACAAATAAGATTATTTTCTTTTGAACAAATAGAGGGAACTTTTAAGAGCAATTCTTGAACTGAAATCATGTCATATTCCTGGGTTAGATATTTTTGGAGGTCTGAATCAGCTTTTTGTTGATAATTAACATCTCTTAATTATCAGAAATTTAAATTACTTAGGATATTGGAGTGAGAGGGCCTGTGCTGTATAACAGCAGTGACATACTAAGGCAAAAAAATGTTAAATCATCTTAATTTTCATATCACCTGCTAAAACTCAAAGGTATATAAATCAAGGGTTTAACATACAGTGGGGCTTTTTTTTCTCTTTTTTGTCCCTAATCCTTAGAAAAGCTTAAAGAGACAAGAGAAAGTGGTTATTTACAGACGTTAGGAGGCACAACTCCGAAACTCCTAAAGTTGTGCCAGTCTTTAATCAGAGTAGATGCTCATCATGAATAGGAAAAGGATAAACAGGGATTTCTCAGTAATGAGTAGCAATGTTCTCCTAATTCTTTGCTCAGTGCATTCAAAGAACTTTAAACTTGTAAAACTGGGTCTGGTTGTCCTTTTGTAGTCAGTTTCTCGTTTAATGTGACCCTTTCCTACTGTTTCTCTAGACATGACAAAAACGGCTATGCAGAATGACTCTTCAGTGACCGAATTCATTCTCGCAGGATTGACAGACCAACCTGAGCTCCAGCTACCCCTCTTCATCCTGTTTCTGGTGTACCACACAGTCACTGTGGTGGGGAACTTGAGTTTAATGAGTCTCATTTTCCTAAATTCAGACCTGCAGACCTCCATGTACTTTTTTCTCTTTAACTTGTCCTTCATTGACTTATGTTATTCCTTTGTCTTTACACCCTAAACACTAATGAGTTTTGTTTCAGAGAAGAACACTATCTCCTTTAGAGGATGCATGACTCAGCTGTTTTTCTATTGCTTTTTTGCCCATTCTGAGTGTTATGTGTTGACAGCCATGGCCTATGATCGCTATGTAGCCATCTGTCAACCCCTCTTGTACATGGTCATCATGTCTTCTAGGACATGTTCCCTGATGATGTTTGGTTCATACCTCACAGGGTTTACTGCTGCCATTGTCCACATAGTATTTATGATCAGACTGAAGTTTTGTGATTCTAACATCATCAACCACTACCTGTGTTATATATTCCCCCTTCTGCAGCTCTCCTGCAGCAACATCTATGCCACTGAGCTGGTGAGTTCTGTTGTGGCCAGCACAGTGGTCATTGTATCTAGTGTTGTCATCTTAATGTCCTATGCTTTGATTCTTTTTAATATCACTCAGTTGTCATCAGGTAAGGGTTTGTACAAAGCCATGAGCACCTGTAGTTCTCACATAATAACTGTGGCCCTATTCTATGGATTTGGTATGCTTACACATATCAAAACATCATCTGATGAGTCTGTGGTTCAGGGGAAAGTTCTCAGTGTATTTTGTACATTTTTGCTGCCACTGCTAAACCCTTTTATTTACAGTCTCAGGAATAAGGATGTCAAGCTTGCTTTAAAGACATCTTTAAGAAGACTCACAGTGAATGAAGCACTCAGGATGTCGTAGTCCACATTCCCAATTTGAGTCTTTTTCTCCACTTTGTTTTGTTCTTAGCTTTTTTTCTTTTCAATATTCTCATTTCTTCTTCTCTCTCTCTTTTTTTAAAAAATATTCTGGCAAGGTTTCCAGATTACTATTTCTTCTCATTTCTTCACAAAAATCCTTGGTTATTTTACTGGGAGATAAAATGTATTTAATCTGTGGATTCATTCTGAATGTGCATCAAGCTTAATTTTTGTGTAAGGTAGAAAAACTCGATAACATATTTTGTATTTTAAGAGCACTCGTACTGTGACAAAGGAAAGCCAGGGAGAAGAAAACTTTCTAATAGTTTACTTGTGTTGGTTTTTTCAGAAAGAAAACTATAGAGCATTTCCAATTTAAGTTTTTTAAATACACTTGTGAATAGCATTCATACATAGAATTGTTAACTAGATTGTGGCCATGGTAAAGTTGTCATTTTTTTAGCAGTATTTATTATTTTTCAATATTTTTGCACTTCATCACTACAAAATGGCATTGTGTGTTTTATTGGAGTAATGGTCAATTTTTATAATTATTGAAGACTGAACTAGGCTATTTTGTATTCATAATTGTTAAATGACAGTGATTTTTTTGAAAGTTTGGTTTGTCGTATATACAATGGATTTTTGTCACTGCATTTGAACAATTGATAAGAACTACTTATCTTTAATAAACAGACATTAATAACGTCCAATGTCTAAAGTTATTATTCACTTTTTTATATATCAATGATGATGTTTTTAAAGAAAAGTCTACTTACATCTAGATAAAAGAAACTATAGTGACATTATACTTCAGTGGTGGAGTACTTATACAAGCTCCTGTTTGATTCTTGCCACACATGTACATATACATAATCATACACATTTATGTAATATATTAAGCATCTGTTCATATACATGTGATTATAGTACAAATACTAAGTAAAGGTATTTTTATTTAAAAGTAAATATATAACTTTTTCTATTGCTTATTTTTAAGATCCCTTCCCCATAAATCATGGAAATCACAAAAACCCTCCCATCTACCTGAAAGTTTGTGCAATGTGTAATTTTCTTAAATAGAGGGTGAATATAATTTTTATTTTCTGTTCTCTGTATTTAACTTGTTTTATGTTATATAGCCAGTAACACAAATCCTTGTTTTAAACCCAATGTTTATCCAATATGGAAACATTTGGAATGAAACAATGAGAATCTTGAAGTGACAGAGAGAGCAAGAAATTGTTCAGAATTTGTATGAAAAAGGTAGAGAGCATTTGACCACATGTGCAGACTGATGCATGTTCCTCTGCATGCTTTGAGTGTGTTATGATGATACAACAGTTACCAGTTTTATGGCAAAATCTTTGTTTAGGACCTGAAAGCTGACATTGGCCAATACTCCGTGGCTGTAGAGACCTGACTCTCTGTGCAGAAATTGTCAGAGCCCTGGGCTTTTTACAGCCTTTATGATTCTATATTGTGGTGGATAATTATCTAAGAAAAAACAGCCTCAGCAATTGTTAACCTCATCCAGTTGATGAATTGCTTATAGCATTGTTTCCCCATGTTTCAAATAATCTGTTTAATTGTTATCATTATAATAGATCATGGATATTAGAGAAGTACAAAATCAGATAACAAAGTTTCCCTCTTTGAGGATCAACCATGTGTCTACCCGATTTCAATTCTGAACTTGAAAGTTGCAGCAATGACATTTTACTCATTTCGTCTGTGGAGGGTTGGAGGGTTGTCTTTAGAAATGATGTTTTTTTTTTGTTTTTGTTTTTGTTTTTTTTTTTATCAGAATGGTTATCAGGATGCTTAGCCATGAGATCAACAAGACATATACTTCATGAGAAAACATAGTTTACTAGGGAGCATATTTTATGATTTAGTACCTACTTCATCTCTTCTTTACATGGAGCTTAATGAAACACTAGAATTTACAAATGAAAGACAGTTTTTGAGAGCAAATATTTCCAGAAAGAATCAATTAATAACGATTCTGCAGACTCACACAAAAGCATATCTGAATAATAAAATCCGATATGACATATACCTATTACATAATCAATTGGGCACTCTAGGTATATGTTAGGGGTATTTTTGTTATGAAATTAATCTTTCTTGCTTATGTAAATTTTCAGCACCCTCAATTGAGAAATGATGGATTGTTTTAGCCTGTTTATTTCAACAACTACTGTTTCCACAGTCTAACTTAAAGTTCATCCAGAGAATTACATGTTCTGGAGTCAAATTTGAATTTCTAAATAATCATCACATAGCGTGACCTTAGTAGTAGCAATGTATGTATGTCTCATGAATGGTTATCATAATCTGTACTTACTTTGAAATACTGTGTTCTACTATAAAAAGGTTAGTGGAATTCAGTGAACCCCAATGCCTGTAGCTTTTAAAACAGTACTTGTAGGTAGACATATTTATATACTAGCTCTTTTCTTTTGAGCTTCTGATATTAATTCATACATTTGGAGAATTGATCTATAATCTTGGAAATTAACCCCATGTTGTAATTTGCCTTCCTCTACACTGTTTATTAGAAGGATCTTCTGTTTTGTAAATTTAAATTAGTTTTAACGTTTGAGCAAAATTTTATAGGTAAACAAGTAAAAAAAACCAAATAAACAAAAGTCCGATTGTTATATTACTTAAGCCATCAAGTCTATGAAAATGTGCAATAATGGGTGACCTTGTATATCAAAGCTATCTTTCTTCAACTTTATATATTTGTAGCCTGGAACTGAGTAGTACAGAAAGCCCTGAAATTAAATCGCAAGCATAATCAACTCACGTTAACTCTGCCTGTTCCTTATTCGTTTGGGTGAAGAAGCAGAGAGAAGGAGAAAATGGGGGGTGATCTCCACCAGGTTTTTAGTTTTTACAGACATGGTTGAAAATTCCATAGGGCAAGACAATGATGATAGGAATTTCAGAATCACAAAAAGGTCAGGGAGAGCCTGACAAAGCAGAACTCCAGGAATTGGGTGACACCACCCTGGATGGGCCAGCATCTAAGGGGAAATACCCAACATTCCAAACCATTAGACAAAGTTACTAAACAACTCCTAATCCTGGATTCACCCACTCTCAGACGTGTCTCTCTGGTAAGGGAGGTGTTTTCTATTCTTTTGAAATTCCTAGTGGTCTGTTAACAAGGGTAAGTTTGGGGGATTGAAACAGAGTGAAGGTTATCACTCCAAGACCTCATGGAAGATCATTCCATTGCCTGTGGGGAAAGTTTATACTACTGAGTTATTTAAGGAATGAATCTCATTTTGAAAGAAAGAATCAGCCAGGAAGTGGTGGCACACGCCTTTAATCCCAGTGCTCAGGAGGCAGAGACAGGTGGATCTCTATGAGTTTGAGGCCAGCTACAACTACAGCTACAACTACAAGAGCTAGTTCCAGGACAGGCACCAGAGCTACAGAGAAACTGTATCTCGAAAAAAAAATATTAAATAAATAAAGAAAAAATCATGGATTCACAAGGGTTTTTACAGATTTGACAACAACTTTTCCAAAATGCAAGTGTTTCCACAGCTCTGCTGAATGGGTTCTCCATGTGGAGTGTACATATATACTTCCCATGGACTAGTCTAATAGATCTATATTTATATATAATAGCTGTATATTTACTGTATAGTCTTGTGGGCTCCAACAAAGTTTATTAGGGAAATTTTTTTTTGTCTCCTCAGATTTTTAGCAATGAGAATTCTTCTGAAAACAACTCCTTCATGATCGAGTTTGTTCTAGGTGGATTCACAGATTTTCCAGAGCTCCAGATGCCCTGTTTCTAAGGATCTACATTGTCACAGTGATGGAACACTGGACTGATCACCCTGACTAACCTCAATCATCATTTGCACACCCACTTCTACAATTTCCTTTTCAGCCTCTCCTTCATTGATCTCTGCTATCCTCCTATCTCCAGTTTCAAAGTATTGATAAATTTTATCTCTGAGAGGAATGAAAGTTCCTATATGGGGTCCATGACTCAGATTTTTCTTTAGTTCTTTTTGGTCATATAAACTGTTAAGCAGGCGTGGTTATGAGCAAAGCAAATGCACTGGCTGTTGACTCCACCCTGCTTCACTTTCCAACATGGCAGAGATTCATTTACTGACATCTCTGGGAGCCATGTTTACCAGACCAACTCTGTGAAGCAGTTAGCCCACACTGCCACCAGTAACTTGTGTCATGCTGCCCGTAAACCCCATTCAAGGGCTCAGTAGAAGGAACTCTCAAAAGAGCCCTTCAAATTGCAAGTTAAATCAGGCAGTCATTTCTTATAAAAGCCATGACTCTCCTCAACACAAGAAAACAGAGCCAATCTGAAAAACATGTGGCCATCAAGAATTTGCAATTGACTCCCATTTTTGTGGGCTGAGAAGTACTTTTTGTAAAGCTTTCTTTGGCTTCATGTGGATGTATATTGCCCCACTTTGGCACCAAAATGTAGGTCTATCAAAGAGTACTACAAAGCCTGGAATAGACCATAACAATTTATTTTATTTGGGGATATACTCAGAGTAAGGGTAGATAACTGGAGTTCTCTCTTTGTGCTGGAAAACGGAAACTGAATCCAGCAGAAAACAGGACCATGCACACTTTTCATCTTCATTTACAGTACCTGAGACCATGCCCCAAAAGGGACGATCTCTAAAAGGCTATTGCCTGAAGGAGCTCCCACAACACTTTTGTATAAGTTATCTTGGTCATGGTGTCTCCTCACAACAATACAGTATAACTAAGACACCGACCTCCTTGAGTCAGATATATAAAATAAAGGGTATGGGTTTCCAGGCTCTTTCTGCTACATCTCCATTAGAGTGCCTTGTCCAACCAATCTCAGCTTTTTTATATATGTGTCTGTGTGTCTTTCCTTTCTTCAGTAACTCACAACCCCAGTCATGTTTTCAGGACACAGACATGTGTACTGTAGCAGTACAGTTATTCTAATGACTCATTTGGACAATTTTGCCGTGGTAAAGATGTATACAGGTTATACTTTATACCCTGGCACTGCCAGTATGAGGGGCATGAACCACTTTTTTTCCTTTTCCACTCTGACTTTCTCTATTCTTTTCTTAATTCAATCTGCTGTTTTCCTTCATATATATGTATATATATATATATATATTTAACAGGTTTTCACTATAGAATCTTGGATTTTCAATCCCTCAGCTCTGCTTCTTAATGATTAAGACAGTACACCTGTGGTCCAAGTCTAACATTCTTCTTAAAGAACAGATTAGCTAAAGAGAAATATAATAGATTAATTTTTTCAAGTGTTTGCATGAAATAGGAGCTACTAAAAATTTCAGAGATCAAGGAAAACAGTCCAGTGTTATTGCTAGGATTTAGAGACACTGAAAAGCTCTATCTACAAATGTGATTAGACAAAAAAGTTCAGGACATATTACAAACTCGAAGTCCCTTTGTGTCATACTCATTCTTCCTGAGTACATGCCAAGACCCCTTCTGGAATGGAGGTCATTAGTTCTTCATAATCAACTGACTCACTCATAGAGGCAAGGCTTGGGAAGAACAGTATTTCTGGTTTATGGTTGATTTTATGTAAAGTGATTCTATACTCTCTAGGTTTCCTTATGGAGGATCTTTGTTATAATGGTCTATCTTCATAAATTAAAGGCTCAGAGCAATGTATTAACAGCTGTATTATCAAAAGCTCAAGTTACCTATAAGTCCTGTTCTATCAGAGTAAGACCAGATTACTTGGCAGAAAACTTCAAATCAAGGAGGGTTTTTTTTGTTTTCAACACGTTACTTTCTGAGCCTGACCAATGTCCATGGAATATATTACATTGCTAGAGAAATTTCATTGGCCATGACCAGTGTATAGGCTGTGATGTTGTGGTTTATAACACCAACATGCATTACTGAGCATGGCTATGAGATGATGTTTATTTTACGTTATACAGGAGAACAACACAGCATATACTTACTTCCTCTAAAAGACTAATGTGATGAGAAATCCTGGGTTACCAGTTTATGAAACAGGGAATGGGGATTACAGATTTTTACATGTCTAGGACAGTTTTATTTGCTACTTTATATGGATCGTTAAATTTAATTAAAACAACAATACAGTAACTCCTTTATCTTGTTTCATATTACTATTATTATAATTGTAACAGTGCTGAGATTAGACCTAGAGGCTTGTGTATGCAAAATAATTTTCTACCACTGAGCCATACCCAGATCATCTTTTTTGAGACATATTTTAAGATAGACACAGAAATATGTATATGTTAATATAAATGCACAAAGCCACATAGATTACAATTTTGGTACAGATTCATTAGTAAGAAATAGAAAAAAACAGAATTAAACTGTCTTGAGGGCATATTCCTTTTTCTTAAATGTTTTGCTCAAAAACCTTTTACTTTTTGTAGAGTTTTTATTTAATAATTACTAAAGCAATTGCAAGGCTTGTATATAATTATTAAAAATGACAATTGAGTATGTCCCTGGTGATTTCTCTTGTCAATTTGTCCAGGGCGTAATGAGTAGAATTCTGAAGGGAACAACCCAATACTCTGCTCAGTGTACCAGGTATTTCTGTTGGGGAATTAGAAATAAAACAACTTTGTGTCTCAAAAGAGAGAGTGTTTATATTCATGCTGCATTCTATAAACACATGTTCTATTATTTCTACCCTTAAGGGAGAAATCACTCACCATGGGAGGTGTCATCAGGAGAGAATAATTGTCTATACTTCTCTGATGGCTATTCTTGGTTGTCAACTTAACTATAACAGGAATTAGCTATAATCTAGAAATGGAGGATACACTTGTGATCCAGATCTTGAGGCAGGAAGATGCCTTTTACCTAGATATTGAGGCTGGAAGGTACACTTTTATTCTGGGCCACACCATTTGCTAGAAGCCTATAAAAGGACAATGTAAGAAGGTAGGATTTTTCCTTCTCCTGCTTGTTCTCACCTCATCAGCACACCAATTCCTTCATCAGGATCCTACAGAGAAGCTGAGACACATAGACTTGTCTGACTGAGCAACTACTAGATTATTGTACTTTGTGAAGCCATAGTTGAACTATAGTCTGTAAAATATTCTAATAAGTTGCATTTAAATTTCATAGAAATAGTTCTGTTATATATAACAGAGTATTCATAATTTGTTGTATATATATAAAAATAATAGATACTAATTCCATCATTCTATAAATTCTGTGAGAATAGAAGACACTGGATAATATAATTTCTAATATATTATCCTATGCTACTATGTTGTAGAGATAAATGATATACTGGGTGCAAATGAGATTAATTTTAGATCAAATAAAGACAACTTTTAAGAGAATTATTTAATTGAAATTACATCATGTCCCAGGCATAGATATTTTAAGAGGTCTGAATCTCTTTTGTATTGATAAATATCATCTCTTCATTATCAGAAATGCAAATTCCTTAGGATATTGCAGTGAAAGGGCCTGTATGGTACAATAGCAGTCACATATTTAGTCTAAAAAAAGTTAAATTTTTTTAATCTTTATAACACCCCCCAAAACTCAAAGCTATAGAAGTCAAGGGTTTAACATACAATGATGTTTTATTTTTCTTTTTGTCCCTAATTTTTAAGAAAGCTTAAAGAGACAAGAGAAAGTGGTTGTTTACAGACTTTGGGAGTTGTGCTGTAATAAGAGTAGATGTTCATTATAATAGGAAAATAATAAATAGATATTTCCCAGGAATGAGAAGCAATGATCTCTAAATGCTTTGCTCTGTGGTTTCAGACAACCTTGAACTTGTAACAGCTAGTTCTATCCTTTTGTAGTCAGTGACAGAGTTCATTGTTTAATGTGACCTTTACTAATGTTTCTCCAGATCTACTGTGACAAAAATGGCTATGCAGAATGACTCTTCAGTGACCGAATTCATTCTCGCAGGATTGACAGACCAACCTGAGCTCCAGCTACCCCTCTTCATCCTGTTTCTGGTGTATCACACAGTCACTGTGGTGGGGAACTTGAGTTTAATGAGTCTCATTTTCCTAAATTCAGACCTGCAGACCCCCATGTACTTTTTTCTCTTTAACTTGTCCTTCATTGACTTATGTTATTCCTTTGTCTTTACACCCAAAACACTAATGAGTTTTGTTTCAAAGAAGAACACCATCTCCTTTAGAGGATGCATGACTCAGCTGTTTTTCTTTTGTTTTTTTGTCCACTCTGAGTGCTACGTGTTGACAGCCATGGCTTATGATCGCTATGTAGCCATCTGTCAACCTCTGTTGTACATGGTTATTATGTCTCCTAGGACATGTTCCCTGATGATGTTTGGTTCATACTTCATGGGGTTAGCTGGTGCCTTTGTTCACACAGTGTTTATGGTCAGTCTCAGGTTTTGTGATTCTAACATCATCAACCATTACATGTGTGATATCTTTCCCCTTCTCCAGCTCTCCTGCAGTAACACCTATGCCAGTGAGCTTGTGAGTTCTGTTGTTGTCAGCACAGTGGTCATTGCATCTAGTGTTGTCATCTTAATGTCCTATGCTTTGATTCTTTTTAATGTCACTCAGTTGTCATCAGGTAAGGGTTTATACAAAGCCATGAGCACCTGTAGTTCTCACATAATGACTGTTGCCTTATTCTATGGATTTGGTATGCTTTCTCATATCAAAACATCATCTGATGAGTCTGTAGTTCAGGGGAAAATACTCAGTGTATTTTATACCTTTTTGTTGCCACTGCTGAACCCTTTTATTTACAGTCTCAGGAATAAGGATGTCAAAGTTGCTTTAAAGAGATCTCTAAGGAGACTCACATTAACTGAAGAACTCGGGCTGTCATAGTCCACATTCTCAATTTGAGTTTTTTTCTCCACTTTGTTTTGCTCTCACCTTCTTATCTTCTATATTCTTATGTCTTCCTTTCATCTTTTTTTTAATATTCTGGCAAGGTTTCCAGTGTATTATTTCTTCTTGTTCCTTCACAAAAATTCTTTATTATTTTATCTGGAGATAAGAAAATAAGTGTGGATCCAGCTTCATGTTTGTACAAGGTAGAGTCACAAGGTGACATATTTCGTATCATAAGAGAACTCCATTTCTTATTTAGGTACTTATATGGCCAAGGAGAGCCAGATAGATGAATGATTTCAGATATCTTTACTACTGTTGGTCTATTCAGAGAGAAATTTATAGAGTATTTCCAATTTAAGTTTTTAAAATATGCTTGTGAATTGCAATCAATGAGAATGGTAGGCTAAATTGTAGCCATGGTAGAATTGTCAATGTTTCTAGCAGTATTTATTGTTTTTCAATATTTTTCTTATTTTGGATTTTGCACCCCATCATTACAAAAATGACATTATGTGTTTTCCGGGAGTAATGGGCAATTTTTATAATTATTGAAGACTAATTAAGCTATTTTGTATTCAGAATTTTAAAATATCATTAACAATGACAGTGATTTTGTGAAAGTTTGGTTTGTCTTAAATACAACTGCCACTGCATTTGAACTATTAAAAAGAACTAATTACTTTTAATAAAGACACACTAATAACATGCAATGTCTAAAGTCATTATTCACTTTTATATAACAATAATATCTTTTTAAAGAAAAGTCTACTTGTTTCTAGAAAATTGAAACTATAGGTGACATCATAACCCAGTGATGTAATACATATATAAACTCCTATTTGATTCTTACCACACATGTACACACACATACTCACATACATTTATGTATACATATTAATCATATATTCATATATATGTTATTATGGCACAAATATTGAGTAACTGGAATTTTTAAAATATACTTATAAGTTTTTCTTTTTCTTATTTCTAGTAGCCTCTTCCAGCAAATCATGCTTAGTCAAACAAACTTCCATCTACCTGAAAGTTTTTGCAATATGTAATGTTCTTACACAGAGGGTTAATATAAATCTTTTTTCTTTATTCAACTTGTTTTAGGCTATATAGATAGTAATACAAGTCCTATTTTTAAACTCCATGTGTACCCAATAAGGAAACATATGGAATGAACAAAGAATCTTGAATTGAAAGAGAGAGCTAGAAGTTGTTCAGAATGAGTCTGAAATAGGGGGAGAACATTTGACCTCATATGCAGCCTGATACATGTAACTCTGATGACCCAACAGTTTCCGTTCCACAACTAGGAATTGTTTGGGACCTGAAAGCTGACACTTGCCAAAACTCACATCAAAAATTTAGTGGCTTAGCAGACATGTAGCTCTGCTCAGAAATTGGCAGAGCACTTCTACTGGGAAAATGTTAGTGGAATTCAGTGAAAGACAATACCTGTGGCTTTTGAAAGATTACATGGAAGTAGACTTACTGGTATACTAGTTCTTCTCTTTTGACCTTTTGATATTAATTCATACTTTTGGAGAGTTGTGATCTATGACCTTGGAAATTAAGCACATGTTGTACAGGTCTTCCTGTACACAATTCATTTGAAATATATTTTGCTTTCTAAATTTAATTTAGCTTTAACATTTGAACAAAATTTTAAATGTAAACAAGCAAACAAAAATACCAGTGTTAGAACACTTAAGTTATCGTGTCCATAAAAATATGTTTTACTTTGTCTATCAGAGCTATATTTTTTCATCTTTAGATATTTGCAGCATGCAACTGAGTAGCACATAAAATCCCCTAAATAAATAAGCATGTCTGTTTATTTAGATTGTGTTTAAACTATTTTAGTAGTCTTTTCTGTCTTTCTAGATGGTCTTTAATAAGGACAGATTATAAAGTCATCAAGTTAAAAAACAGGTAAAATTAACTATTCAAACAAAAAATTTTAAAGAGGTAAGAAATTTCACCACTTTAGTTCTGAAATCACTATTTTTTGTATTTCTTCTGTCTTGATAAGACATTAAATAAGGATATTAGTAAGTGTTATAAAAGTTTCTCCATTATTTACCTGAAGATAAATTTTAGTGGACTATACTTGGATATATTCATCATTATTCCAACTTTGTTATATGATTGTTAATCAAACATGCAGTGGATATTTTATTATTGACATATGTTCAGAAATATTTTTGGTATTTGTCTGTCCTTTATACTCCTTTATACTATAATTCACAATATCTCAGCTAATATACAATATTTCATCAGGGACTTAGTGATTTTTTTGAGCACAGGATGTTTATATTTAAAGACTACTCATAAATGCTTTTTTTTTTTTTTTTTTTTTTTTGGTTTTTCGAGACAGGGTTTCTCTGTGGCTTTGGAGCCTGTCCTGAAACTAGCTCTGTAGACCAGGCTGGTCTCGAACTCACAGAGATCCGCCTGCCTCTGCCTCCCGAGTTCTGGGATTAAAGGCCTGTGCTACCATCGCCCGGCCTCATAAATGCTCTTAAAATGTTTCCTCAGATGCTACATATACATGTGACATATTGGAAATTTTCAAGATACCTGCAGAGTTTTTGTAACTTTACTTGCATAATTTTTTTAGTATTCTATAAGCTGGTTCTATCATTTTAGGTGACTCTGATTTCAATAGAAATAGTATAATACCGTGGGAAGCCTTGAAGGTTATTTGAGTTGGTGTTCTGGCCCAAACTCTCTATATTCTGGTCAACTCTATGTAGGATGCGTTTTCTGTATGTTCCTAGTAGTATAGACAAATAGACTTTTTCCACTGCTGTGCTTTCCCTGCAAAGATAGACCAAAATCTCATAAAATTCTGGGACCAAATAAATCTTTTTGCCCTTAAATTTTCTCTGTTGTATATTTTGCAACAACACTTGTGATAAAAAGGCAACTTATATTATCTTTATGTGCAAAATATATAAACTGATCCCACAGTCTTTTGTATTCTAAGAACTCTACCCCCAATTCAAATGTACACCTTTTAAACTCCTTTCAATGATTTAAATGTTCATTTATTGAGTATGTACAAGATTTATTTTTAAGTGTATGTGATGGAGGAAGGTCATTGGTTAATTAATAAAGAAACTGTTTGGCCCTGATAGGTTAGAACATAGGTGGGTGGAGAAAACAGGACAGAATGCTGAGAGGAAGAGGAAGTGAGATAAGACACCTCAGAAAGATGCCAGGCCACTGCACTGCTCTTCAGGGCCGACACGATAAAGCAAGCTGCCAGGTCAGACATGCTGAATCTTTCCTGGTAAGACTGGTGCTACACAGATTATTAGAGATGGGTTGATCGGGATATGAGAATTAGCCAGTAAGGGCTAGAGCTAATAAGCCAAGTAGTGTTTAAAAGAATACAGTTTGTGTGTTGTTATTTGGGGGCATAAGCTAGCCAGGCGGCCGGGAGCTGGGTGGCAGGAAGCTGCATGCAGCTCCTTCAACAGAATGGCCCCCTACGTGTGGACAACTGTATCCACAGAAAGTCTGAGATAGCTTGGGAAGTAATTCTAGAACAAAATGAAAGCATTACACCTGGCTCCAAATGAGTGTGATCTGTGAGCAGAATGATGCAACTTGCTTGCTGGCAGGGACTTTGAAATGCCACAGAGTTGTGGCGATAAATGGCTCCAACAGTACCTCTGCCATGAGGCTGGAAAGCTTAGGAAGTGGCTGGATCTAGCTGGGAAAGCCATGGCTTTAATCCTACCCATATTGCTCAGTAATTTAAAGGCTTGTGTGGTCAGAAAAAGAGAGATATACAGTAAAGAGAGATTCAAAGACAAAGAAAACCTTTAAATGATTTACAGTGTGTTTAAAAATATATGAAGGCTAAAAGTTAAAGTTCTTAAAAGTAAAAAAAGGAAGAAAGAAAGTAGTTGGGTGTGGTAGTACACACCTTTAATCCCAACACTTGGGAGGCAGAGGGAGATTGACCTCTGTGACTTCAAGGTGTGGTAGCACACGCCTTTGATCCCAATGCCTGGGAGGCAGAGACAGGCAGATCTCTGAGAGTTCAAGGACATACTGGTCTACAGAGTTATTCCAGGACAAAGATATACAAAGAACTTGTCTCAAAAAATAAAAGCAAAAAACAAAAGTAAAAATAAACAAAATAGAGGTTAAAATAAAGTGCACAAAGATGGAAAATACACAGAGAATCTTGATACTGTATGCTATTATGCTCTGTTTGAATTGTTTAAATGCTGAGGAAGGAGCAACAGATGCTAAAAGATATTTGTTTTATGCTACTGAACTAATCCAACATATATATTTTGAAAATACCTTGACTTCAGAATTTGGATTTAAGGATATGATACTTTGGAAAAGAATTTATTCATTTTCACAGAGGATGAGACCCTGTGGATACTTCTATCACAATATGGTATGATAGACTACACCCTCATGAAAGGTTACTGTGAACACCCTTAAAAAATTACTTCACTCAACTGCCGACTGAGATGAACCTAGCAGACAGTTTATCCCATAAAAGATCTGAATAACAGCACCCCCATTCATCAGGAAGCAGTTTGGAGAGAAATAACTGCGCCCATATTCCCAAATACTGTTTATAAATGTTCTTTTACATTTAAAGGGGGATATGATATAGATATGTATAATTTGCATTGGTATGGATTTGACTTTATTGATATAGATTTAAGGTCAATTTTGTTATATGTGTATGTATTTCTGATCTTGATTAAGGTATTGTGATTGTGTAGTTCATGCAAAAATGTAATGTATATAGTTGTTAATAGATAATTATCTATAATAGTCAAGTTTTTAGTCATGTTAGATTTTCTAGATGTGCATGGATTATTTCAGATAGGCATTCATCATATATTTCAAAGGCTAGAGAATATGGCATTTTAAATGTTTTAATAACTTAGGGTTTTTCATGACAATGAGACACATCTGCTCTTGGCAGCACCAATCTACTTCAAGAAGAAAGAAGATGGGAATCGAAGAGGCACCTTATGGAGTTTGATAGCCATTTGGGCAAGAAACTGCTCTTGCCTGGACTATTATATAAACTGGACACAGAGAACCCACAGAGAGAGGACTACTGAACTTGCCTAAAGGTGAGATGATCTTTCGGGGTTCCTGATTCATGAAGGAGTCTGTGCGACATTCTGCAAGACACAGCAGATAGTGACTGAACTGCCTTTGAAATCTCCTGCTTCATTGAAATGTCTGCTGGAAACTATGGGCCTGTAGGCCAAAGATGGATGCCCCAACTGTACAGAGGAACTTTGGGTGACTGTCCAGGCAGTGAGATGTCTCTGTGATTTCTAGAGTTTTGTAATTTGCTTACTTCTCATTAACTTAGGTAATATTATATCGTTCTGGAGTCTTTGATGGAGTTGAAGAATAGATAGATAGTTATAGTTGTTTTCCTTTGTTATGATAAAAGATAAAGTAGGTGTAAATATTATAACTGTAATTCTTGCTTTATAACTGTTTTGTTATATGTAATTTTTCTATGTTAAAGTTAAAGCCTTCCTTTTTTTGTTGTTTAAACAGAAAAAGGGGAAATGATGGAGGAAGGTCATTGGTTAATAAAGAAACTGCTTGGCCCTGATAAGTTAGAACATAGGTGGGTGGAGTAAACAGAACAGAATGCTGAGAGGAAGTGGAAGTGAGGTAAGACACCTCAGAAAGATGCCAGGCCACTGCTCTTCAGGGCAGACACGATGAAGCAAGCTGCCAGGTCAGACATGCTGAATCTTTCCTGGTAAGACTGATGCTACACAGATTATTAGAGATGGGTTGATCGGGATATGAGAATTAGCCAGTAAGGGCTAGAGCTAATAAGCCAAGTAGTGTTTAAAAGAATACAGTTTGTGTGTTGTTATTTTGGGGCATAAGCTAGCCAGGCGGCAGGGAGTTGGGTGGCAGGAAGCGGCCCGCAGCTCATTCAACATGTATGCAGATATATTTATATGTAAAACAATTGTCATTGAAGTCTACATCTACATTGTTGAAAATGAAAAGGCCTAGATGTAAACTAATACAAGTTAAATGCCTGTTTCCACCCTTTAATGTATCTGAAGGGTTTTATTTATCTATCATCTATCTATCTATGTATCTATCTATGTATCTATATATATGTATGTATTATCTATCTATCTATCTATCTATCTATCTATCTATCTATCTATCTACCCTTTAATGTATCTGAAGGGTTCTATGTATGTATGTATGTATGTATGTATGTATGTATGTATGTATCTATCTATCTATCTATCTATCTATCTATCTATCTATCTATCTATCTACCTATCCACCCTTTAATATATCTGAAGGGATCTATCTATCTATCTATCTATCTATCTATCTATCTATCTATCTATCTATCTATCTATCTATCTATCATCTGTCTTTCTGTCTGTCTTTTATTATCTATCTATCTATCTATCTATCTATCATCTATCTATCTATCTATTATCTATCTATCTATCTATCTATCTATCTATCTATCTATCTATCTATCTATCTATCTATCTATAATCATCTATCTATAATTCTACTTATTATCTATCTATATATCTATGTATCATCTATCTATCTATCTATCTATCTATCTATCTATCTATCTATCTATCTATCTACCTACCTACCTACCTTGTAAAATTTTAAACCTGTGGTCTACTGTTTATTACTCCAATCAAAAGATGCTCATAGTAAAGCTGAAAATGGCAAGTGAACAGTTCTCTGAATATTCATATGTAGAGATTTTCTAAACTTAAGAACTGCAAATGGGATCAATCAAAACTCTGCCCTGGGAATTAGATGCTCCTTGGTGAAAAAGTATTAACTGAATAGGATTTCAAATCTCAAAAGATCCAATCTTAGCTTTACAGCATTTGATGAAAACATCAGCCCAGTAATATTTATCCTCCAGGGTCGCATCCTGCAGGGAGAATATCATGAAGAAGAGAATATTTTTCTGTACTTATAACATTTTTCTCAGAAACCTTTCCTTCATATTCTCATTTTAGTGAAGCAGTGCTTTGGAGTCTCATGCAAGATTGCTTTTCTTTTTTAAATATTTTGAATGTGTAGAAAGAACTTTCTACAGAAAAGTCAACAGTGGGCTTCTTCTAGCAAGTCATACATTATCTGTATTGGTTGCTGTCACATTCTTCATTACCAGTAACTTTGGCTCTCCTAGAACAGTGAGAAGGAAGGTATCCAGATCTCCCAAAGTAAGACAGTTTCCAATGGTATGCATTGGATTTTTGTTTTGATAATTTCCCTTGAAGTTCAGTTTCATAAAATAAGGGTTGATTGTTTTTGATCTTAATTGTTAGTGAAGACCAAGGAGGAATGAAGAAATTATGATCTAAGACACTTGAGGTATGTTGACATCTTTTTTTGTGGATACATATTATGGGAAGAAGAAAATGAAATAGGTATTATTTAGGTATCACAAGAACAGGTTTTGTTCTCTGGAGGTTATGTGTTTTCTAAACTTATGCCTCTAAATCACTAAATCAAGATTTCTACTTGGGGTGAAAAAAATGCATTATTGGTTAAAGGTGAATTCTTTACTTATTCTTCCAGATGCCACATGTGAATCAAATGAATATGGAAAATGACTCTTCAGTGTTAGAGTTCATTCTTATGGGCCTGACAGAACAACCTGAGCTCCAGCTGCCCTTATTTGTTTTGTTCTTGGTGAACTACACAACCACTGTGATGGGAAACTTGAGCTTAATGAGTCTCATATTTTTGAACTCAAACCTCCACATTCCTATGTACTATTTTATCTTCAATCTCTCCGTTGATTTCTGTTATTCATTTGTCTTTACCCCAAAAATGTTAATGAGTTTTCTTTTAGAGAAGAACACCATCTCCTTCAGAGCATGCATAACTCAACTGTTTTTCTTTTGCCTTTTTGTGAACTCAGAGAGTTATGTGTTGACAGCCATGGCCTATGATCGCTATGTGGCTATCTGTCAGCCTCTACTGTACAAGGTTATTATGTCACCTGAGATGTGTTTTATGCTGATGTTTGGTTCTTACTTGATGGGATTTGCTGGGGCCATGGCTCACACAGAGTGTATGCTCAGACTCAGTTTTTTTTTTTTTGACTTTAACTATTTTATTCTTTTTTTTCATTTTTTTATTCTTTTTTAATTAAAATTTCCAACTGCTCCCCGTTTCCCATTTCCCTCCCCCTCCTCCCACATATTGCCCCCTCCCCCCGCTCCCCTCCCCCTATACCCACTCCTCTTCTCCTCCCCCCAGTCCATTCCCCCTCCCTCTTGATACTGAAGAGCAGTCCAAATTCCCTGCCCTACAGGAAGACCAAGGTCCTCCCACTTCTATCTAGGTCCAGGAAGGTGAGCATCCAAACAGGCTAAGCTCCCACAAAGCCAGTTCATGTATGAGGATCGAAACCTAGTGCCATTGTCCTTGGCTTCTCATCAGCCTTCATTGTCCGCCATGTTCAGAGAGTCCAGTTTCAACCCATGCTTATTCAGTCCCAGTCCAGCTGGCCTTGGAGAGCTCCCAATAGATCAGTTCCACTGTCACAGTGGGTGGGTGCACGCCTCGTGGTTCTGATTTCCTTGCTCATGTTCTCCCTCCTTCTGCTCTTCATTTGGACCTTAAGAGCTCAGACCGTTTTTCGAGACAGGGTTTCTCTGTAGCTTTGGTGCCCGTCCCAGAACTAGCTCTTGTAGACCAGGCTGGCCTCGAACTCCCAGAGATCCGCCTGCCTCTGCCTCCCGAGTGCTGGGATTAAAGGCGTGCGCCACCACCGCCAGGCTCAGACTCAGTTTTTGTGATTCTAACATCATCAACCACTACATGTGTGACATCTTCCCACTTCTCCAGCTCTCCTGCAGTAGCACCTATGTCAATGAACTTGTGAGTTTCATTGTGGTAGGTACAGTTATCTCATTATCTAGCCTCATTATCTTAGTCTCCTATGCTTTGATCTTTTCTAGTATCATTGAAATGTCATCAGGTAATAGTTGGTCCAAAGCCATGGGAACTTGTGGGTCTCACATCATAACTGTCAGTCTCTTTTATGGATCTGGACTACTTGCTTATGTCAAGCCATCATCTGCTGAAACTGTGGGCCGGGGAAAAATTTTCTCAGTCTTTTACACCTTCTTGGTGCCCATGCTGAATCCTCTCATTTACAGCCTCAGAAACAAGGATGTCAAGCTTGCTGTGAAGAGAACGATGAAGAGAATGACAAGCTGATCTATCTGTGGGTGTTTCTCTTAGATTTGTTTCTACTAGTTGGCTCTCTCTGTCTCAAATTTTGTCTTTTTGATTATTTATTTATTTATTTTCTTCTTTCTCATACTTCTCCAGTATCACACCACAAATTTTTCTACAGTATCATTTGTCCTTCCACTGTTCAACATCCCTTTTATGTGATGGTTCTTTTTCTGGAGGTATAGACAGATTTATTTGTATCCAAGAGGATGCCCATTTTCTATAGCACATTAAGAACTTGTTCTGTTAGCTTATTTTATGTAACAGCACTAACTATTACTTTTTCTTATATGTCTTTTGTATCCAAGAAATATCCATGGGCTTGTATTCTTTATATCTAACTGATATCTTTCTTGATTTTTGTAGGAATTTTGTATACTCATTTCCTTATTTGATGGGTTTATTTTCTATATATTCATTAATACAGATAAGAGGCTACATAATAATTAAAATTACAATAAATTTTTGGTTGCTATGGGAGCAGTTTCTTTTTAAATATTTTTTCACCTTAATTTTCATCTTATATTTTTGATATTTAACAAAAAATAACATAGGAAAAAATTACATGCAGTAAAAATTGAGCCTTACTGAATAAATAAAATACTGTCTAACTGTTTTTCTCAACATTAATGGCAAAATCTATTCTATTATTAAATTCTAGACAGTATTCTAAGAACTTTTTTCATAATATCATTGTTTTCATTTTGAAATGAGAAAACTGAGATACAGAGAGGATTATGAGCTTGTTAAGCTGCTGAGTGACAGATTTGAGATTTGATTTTGAATATAATAAAGGCATTTTGCTACAATGTCCCTCCATTACCACATATATTACTTGGAGGTAGGATTTATATTAAGAAATCATTAAGATGTTTTCATCATTTTGTAGTCAAGGCTTTTATCTTCAAGATTGTAAAGTAATGTATAATTTATCTAAATGAGTGGCATTTTATGATTATTTGGAGTATTTATTAGATGTACATCTCTACCCCAGTTTCTTAGATACCCACAATTTTGGCAAAAGATCAGCAAACATATTCTCATATATCATATAAATAGAATTTAATTTTTTCTTCTTAATATGTGTACTGCATCTGTATTTTTACTGTAATATTCATTCTTCGATATATAACAGTGTCATAAAAATATCTAGTCCCTGTCCCTTGTTACATGGATGTTCTTATTTAAAAAATTGTTCTTTACTTCCAAACAATTGAATCCCATCTGGTCTCAATTTTTATTGACACGAAGAATGCATGCTCTTGTTTATGAATTTAATTTATAAATCTAGAAATAATGTCTCTCACTTTCTCCATTCCTCCCTTCTTCCCTATATATTGTTATCTCCTTCTCTATATCATTTCTCTCATACAGAGCAAGATAATTCCAACATTTTAAAAATAAAGTACACTATTAAAATCTATTTGAGCTTTAATGCCAAACAAACAATAATGCAGAAGTTAATTTTATACTCATTATATATCTGACAAAGAAATAGAAGAAAATAAAAATGAATTACAAGGCAACAATGAGAATTTCTGTAGAATTATTCAAAAATGAAGGAGTCTATGAAGCTATGAACCAGCCAAGATTCTGTAGCAGAGAAGAAAACTTATCTACAAGATTTTGATGGCAAAATTTAAAAAATACACATATTCTTAAAGAACTGTCATATAAAAGTGCACACTTGGTAAACTTCAAAACAATACTTATTGTTCATTGTAATTAGTGACTGTTTTTCTGGAATCATGAAGCATAGGGGTTTAGTTATGCTTTTATGGTGAATCATGTTACTATTACCATAGTAAATGTGTAATTTAAGATGCTTGATGCTCTCACTTTTATTGGCAAGAAAAATGATTTGATTATAAAAGAAACAAGAATTTGTAGCATATAATACTGTCATTGATAATACCCAATTTTATTCACTAATAAAGTCTAAGACCCACAAAGGATATATGATGTGATGATTGCCTTACTTAGCCTTATTTGAGATACTTAGTAAAATCACCATGAGATATAGCCAGTTTCCTACAAATGACATAACTTCAAGCTTCATTTGCTTGAAAAAATCTACTGTATATATAAACATCACCTTTATCCATTCTTTTGTTGTTGGACATTTAGGTCTCTTTCATTATTTAGC
This sequence comes from Chionomys nivalis, assembly GCF_950005125.1. Lineage (NCBI taxonomy): Eukaryota > Metazoa > Chordata > Mammalia > Rodentia > Cricetidae > Chionomys > Chionomys nivalis. The sequence continues at coordinate 36,941,526 of NC_080089.1, forward strand.
TTTTGAAAATAGTGTGTTTGTAGTATATTGATTTGGAGTTTGGCATAAATAATGAATAAAGGGTAGTGCTGTGTGGGTCACTTGGTAAATCTACTTCAAGTTTCTTGAGAAACCTCTATACTGATTTTTATGTTAGCTGGATGAGTTTACTTTCCCACCAGCAATATACAAAAGTTCCTTTCAGTCCACATCCTCCTCACTATTGTTGTTATCTAATTTCTTGATGGCTGCCATTTTGAATGGGGTGAGATTGATGTTCCTTGTTTATATATGTGTTTCTTTGATGATTAGTGATTTTGAACATTTAAAATGTTTATTGACTATTTTTGTTTTGTTAATGAACAACTATGGGTACATTTTATTGGCTGTTTCATTGATTATTTTGTTTGGTTTTAGGTGCTTAGTTTTCTAAAATTTATATTATTTCTGTATATTCAAGATATTGATCTGAATGTATGGATACTAAATATTTTCTTCTATTCTTTTGGCCATTTTTTAGTCAAAATAGCTTTTTCCTATGCGAAACATAAACATACAAATCTATCTTATGATTGTTTTTTGAGCTGCTGGAAGTCTTTCAGAAAACCTTTGTTATTTTGCCTATGTCCTAAACTATATTCTCCATGATTTCTTCTAAGAGTTCCAGTCTTATGTCATAGTCAATATTCATTATTCTCTGGAATAAATTTGAGCTGATTCACCAAATCTGCCTCCTAGAGTGCTGTCTCTGTTCATGCCTAAGGAATGCGCACTAAGGTGTCTGTTGCCCTTCTGTCTCTTTCCCCTCTTGGACTGTTGGCCTACATGTAGACCAGAAGGGAAGGGAGATACCTTTAATCGCTAAGTCCTAATCACTGTGGGACCCTGTGGGAAGTCTTTTCTGTTGGACATATTTCATGTTTGCCTTGAGGGACTTTAGTTTCTAAGTAATTTTTGGGAGTCTAGAATAATTTACCTCCTTGCTCTCTGTCTCCCATCTTTTCTTCTGTTCCTACTCATTTCTGTTGTAATTGTTTCTGCAACTCACTTACTTCTCTCTTTCCAGTTCTAGTCATTTCTCCCTCTTCTCTCTGGTCACCATAATTTTTCTGAGCACTGAAGTTGTTTTAATTTTGTGTCACAAAATTTAGTGGCTCTAAATGGTATTCTGAAAGGACGAGAGCTGTGATTTTGGAATTTAGGACCTTATTATAATGCACTATTACAGATTTTCCTTTGGTCCGAGAAAATGCTACAGGTGCTGTAAAAGACATTGAGTATTGTCAACAATTGAGAATGACATTCAGGGTTGGAAGCTATAGTATTTTTTCCCTCTGAATTTAGTAACTCCTGTCTGAGATTCCTTTTGATGACCTATAGAGGTACCTGAGGGTCTACATGCTTAATGGATGTCACCTTGTCCACATTATTATCTATAAGTAAGAGCATTGGAGCTATTTACATTTTTGCCTGTGGGACAAATATCCTGTGTAGCATCAAATATGTTTATTAGATAACTAGGAAGGTATGCTAATTTATTCATTCTTCTATCTACATTTATAAAGCACCCCCTGTGTATATATGGTTAATTGTTTAAAGTGCTTCAGAAGTAGCTCTGAAGAAAATAGTCATATCATTTTGATGTTACAGACATAGATTAATAGGCATATTGATATGTATGAAGGAAGGCATTACAAAGAATAAAAGATTTCAATTAGGAATGGAAAGTGTGGAGAATCCATAGTATAAGGGACAGGTTTTCTTGCTTTTCTTATGGAGAGTTCCCAAATTGGCAGGAATAAAATGTAGGCAATACTGGAGCACAGGTGACGTAAAAGAAGAACGAGACTAACAGCAAGAAGAATTGGGTCAGGCAGGAGGTAGGAGGGCAGAGTAGAGGAGGGAGTTTGAGGAAGGATAACTAGCACTAAAGACCTATGAGAAAATACTGCCTAAACTACTACTGCATAAGCTTCCAAAAATAGTTTCGTGACTAAAATGAGTTTAAACTGAAATACCTAATCATTTGGAGACACTGCTTCTATACTACTAGACACACCGGGAATAAAGGAAAACCTAGAACCTAGAATGAGGTACCAGTTTTGGAGCTGTTAGCCAATTGTGTCCCCATAGATTTCCTAATATTGCAAGCTATTGCCACTGCTCTCGATTACCTCCAAACTTGATAATTAGACCATATTGCAGAAGACACCATATATTCATGGAGAAATAAAGTTTGTATATATTTTGCAGCCTATTGTCAAGCATTTTTTAAAAAAGTTTTTATATGTCTATATATTTCCATTTTATTGTAGTCACTTCTTTATTCTTTGGCAACTTCTTACTTGAAAAAATATATGTAGATCAGGTCTATCTACATACAATTCCAAATTCCAAATCATCAACACAAACACACAGACCTGAAAAGTTGTGATAATTTTACTTACACTGTATAAAGTCATCATAAGCTTTCATTTCCCTCAAAATGATTCAGTGGCAGGTGAGACCCTAGTCCTTCCCTGATAGCTGTCTCTTAACTGTTCTCTGTACTTAGGAAGATAGCAGGATACATCATTATTTGAAAGTTGATCATGTCTTGTGTAAGAAATTGGGAGTTGAGTCAAGTATTGTCCAGCATTTAGAGCACTAAAAGTCTACATATGCTATCAAAGAAGAAATGCAACACTCACTTTCACTGAGGTGTGAAACATGAGGCTACAGTCATAGATAGCTAACTTGTCAAAAATAGCCACTAGTGGAATATTTTCTTAAGTATTGTAGGAGTGATCAACCATTGAGCACTTTTGGACTAGATTTCAGGCTTGCTTTTTAGACAAAATTCATTATTAATGTGGTATTTTTGTTTTTTTTTTTTTTTTTGTTTTTTTTTTTTTTTTTTTTTTTTGGTTTTTCGAGACAGGGTTTCTCTGTGGTTTTGGAGCCTGTCCTGGAACTAGCTCTTGTAGACCAGGCTGGTCTCGAACTCACAGAGATCCACATGCCTCTGCCTCCCAAGTGCTGGGATTAAAGGCATGCGCCACCACCGCCCGGCTTTTAATGTGGTTCTTGCAGTCAACTTCTGAAGCAAAGTCATAGGGAATAGACCTGAGGGAAATGCTTATGACTGTTATTCTGCTTTGATACAGTAGCAAATTGTCTCCTAATGAGTTTCCATTATACCCATAGTTTGGTGCATCTCTCAACTTTCATCAGAGATGATTCCTTTAGCAGTAGATGGTCATTAACACGGGTATCTTCAGTAGGTCGACTGGTAGAGCATAAAAGACCGTGAATGATTAATCCTAAATGGGACCTCCATATCACACTCCTTTTCTCAAGTCTCAGAAATTATAAGGGAAGGAGCAGTGGAAAGACTGTTAAGAGTCAGAAGTCATAGAGAACTACGTCAAAACAATGTTTTCGGAATGTGCTCAAGGACCTCAGAGTGGTTACAACAGTATGCATAAGATACCTGAAAAATTTAGACTGATAAAAATCCTAGAATGGAGGGGGTGATGGTAATGAATTATTCCTCTAGTTGAGGAACTGTTGGCAGCAGCTGTCTACTGTGAGAAACATGGTTAGTTTCAAGAATGCAGTCCCTGAGAGGTTACGTTCCCTCAAGTAGATGGCTCTACACTCATCCAACAGGTAGTGATGAAAGGAGTCATTGCGGTAACAAATTATAAAGAAGAGATACAGTTAGGAGGGAATATGGTTGGAGAATGGAAAAAAAAATCAGAGGAGAAGAAATTGAGGATGAACTTCACTAACCACAATGTATATATGTATAAAACTTTCAAACAATAACAACCAAAGAAAACAATAGTGTATATCTCCAATAAGCCAATGTTATTACTATTGAACTAGTTTGTAAGCAGCATGGCAACAAAGCCTGATCTCTGGGGAATTACCTGGTAATCATAAGTCTTTCAATTTTTAATCAGGTCCCTAAGAGGACAAAAATCATAAAACCCTCTTGGGTCATTACCAGGTGACTCTTGTGACATCAGTTGATATAGTTACCAACCTCTGGGATACAGGAGACATTCTGGGAAAAGTGACAACTGGAAATCATGAATTACATACAACTCACGACTTTTCAGAATTTGGAGAAATGAGGGCTCTGGATTACCCAGTCAAAGATGAATTTCTCTCACCACCAAAAAGCCTAACTTAGAAACAGAAAAAAAAATTCCTAGGCTATTCACCTTACAACTCATTCATGCCATGTGTACTTGGCCCTCTGTGAGTATAGAATAGAAGAGCTACTAAGGTGACTTGTGAGTTGCCTATGTACAAAGGTAAGCAGTGAATTAAATGCATGTTTTTCCCTCTCAAACCAACTCTGAGCAATTCTGTATATTGTCTTTTCTCTTTGGAGAGGACCAATGAGCCTGATTTGCGAGGTGAATTGACAAGGTATAACAACAGGGATATTTCAAAGGAAGAATGATCATAGGTGCCCTGAATACTCTTCTCAAAGAAATAGCCTTCCATTTATTAGTGGTTATTTCTAACCACTAATGAACTCCAAAAAATGTTGAAAACAGAGTCCCAGAGAAGTGTGAGTTTGAATTTATTTTTCAAAACTGCTTCTTAATCATATTTAAATAGGGTACTTTGGAAAACCTGGAATTCCTTTTTAATATCATGATTTTTATTGTTTTCACAGATATGACCCAGAGAATGGCCTTAGTTAATGACTCTTCTGTGAAAGAGTTTATCCTGCTGGGCTTGATACAGAAGCCAGAGCTCCAACTGCCTCTCTTCTTCCTATTCTTGGGAATCTATGTGGTCTCCACGGTGGGGAACCTGGGCTTGATTGTTCTGATTATTTTGAACCCTCACCTGCACACCCCCATGTACTACTTTCTCTTCAACCTTTCCTTCACAGATCTCTGCTACTCCTCTGTCATCACACCCAAAATGCTGGTGAGTTTTGTGAAGCTGAACATCATCTCCTATGCAGAGTGCATGACTCAGCTTTTTCTCTTCTGCTTCTTTGTTATTGATGAATGTTACATTTTGACAGCCATGGCCTATGACAGATATGCTGCCATCTGTAAACCTTTGCTTTATCACGTCACCATGTCCTATCAGGTCTGCCATTTGATGACATTTGGTATATACTTGATGGGGTTTGTGGGTGCAATGGCCCACGTAGTTTGCATGCTGAGACTGACTTTTTGTGATGGCAACATCATCAATCACTACGTGTGTGATATACTTCCTCTCCTAAAGCTCTCTTGTACAAGTACTGCCATCAATGAGCTGGTGGTTTTCATTGTTGTGGGTGTCAATGTAACAGTGCCCAGCCTGACTATCTTTATTTCTTACACCTTGATCCTTTCCAGCATTCTTGGCATTCGTTCTGCAGAGGGTAGGTCAAAAGCCTTCAGCACCTGTGGCTCCCATGTTGTAGCTGTTTCTCTTTTCTTTGGAGCTGCAGCATTCATGTATCTTAAACCTTCTAGTGCATCTGTGGAAGGTGATAAAGTATCTACCATATTTTATACCATTGTGGGGCCAATGCTGAATCCTTTCATTTACAGTATAAGAAATAAGGATGTCCACATTGCAATGAGAAAAACTTTGAAGAGAAGCATGCTTACTTAAGTAAAATCTGCATTTGTTATGGGATAATCTTAGCACATGTGATGATTACAACTAGAGGTAGTACCAGAGGAATAGTTCATCGGTAGAGAATTTGTTTACATGCATGGGTCCCTGGATTTGATCCACAGTGTTGAAATCTTCAAGGGCTAGAACAATTAAAATAACATAAAATATCCCAATGGTAAAAGTAGTGTAGAATTAAAATTTTTTAACATTATTCAGAATTAAGTTAATTATCAAGGAAATTTCAGAAGTAGACAGTTAAGGGTGATTTATTCATCATCCTTTTAGAATAGAATGCATAATTTATTGTATAATTTTCCAAAATCATTGTACTTTTTGTCAGTATTGAAGACTGAGGAATACACACATTTGTGCAGCTATCCAGTAATATAGTAACCCTAGAGTTAGAAATCACAAGGATTTAAGTACAAAGCATTGTATAATACTGTACTCTGAAACAATAATCTCATGAGATTTTTAAACGTACTTCTTTGAATATCATTGCAGTATGTGTTTTTGGGGAATAATATCCAGGCCCTATTGCATGTTAGACAATACTCTTCTATTGATCTATATTTAAGCACAACTGTGAGAACTTTGACTAGGGTCCATCTAGAAGATTATATGACTGTGCCACTTTTATAAAAAATTTCAGAAGTCTTAGAGACAATGTCTCATTTATTCAATTAGAAATCCCCTGGAAATATTTGTAGGGGAGCTCATTTCAAAAGGTTCTCTGTTTCACAGAAGGTTCCAACAAGGAAGGGAAAAGCCTCTTTGACTCTGGTCTCTTCTCTTTAGCCTTAAGATTTGGGAAAGATCAATTGGTGATTCTCTTGTAATTCTAGTGCTTGAAGACTAAAAATTGAACTATTTAGATCATTCAAGATAAAGGGAATCTATATTATATATTTGTCTCATGGACTTGAGGGTAGCTATGTGAGTATATGAACCTGTTTTGCCTTCACTGTGAAGAATTTGACTAAGTAAATTTATTAGTTATTGTTAGAGGAATTTTGTCTTTTACTCAAATGAGTAATAAAATAAGCAATCTTAATTTATTAGCAATCAGTTCTTTCCCTTTAATAATTTCCACTTTCAGTCTTAGTGTCCTATGTACAATGATGAAGTTTATTGAAGTAACAAATAATTACTGAGCATCTATCCTATGCTAAACATCAAGATATGTAGGCTTTGGTCAAACATTAAAAATACAGTCAGACCTTTTACAGAGGGATCTAAATTGTAGTGCTTCTTCTGTCCCTTTTCTGGTATCTCAGGGAATCCCAAGAAGGAGAAGGCAGAGGGATTCTAAGAGTCAGAGGGAATAGACAACCCCAAGAAAACACAGGCCACTGAATCAACTAAGCAGGTCACATATGTGCTCACAGGTACTTCAAGGGGCAAGAACAAGAGCATATGTACTAGTTCCTCTGTGCTGTGGCTGTTAGCTTGATGTTTTTGTGGTACTACTACCTGTGGGAGCAAATATGCCTTTGACTCTTCTTCCTGCTCTTGGGACTCCTTTTCTCCCATTGGTTTTCATTGTCAGCTTTGTTATGATGGGCAAAATTTAAAATAAAAAAATATATCTGTGAAGAAAGGTGAAGATGCTTGTCAACTCTTTTTCTTCTGTTTCCTTGATGAATGTTACATTTTGACAGCCATGGCCTATGACAAAAATGCAAGGAATAAACAAAATGATCATCTTCTCAAATATCCAAAGCATCAAGTAACCACACCCTAGGTCAAAACATCCTGATAGTAGCCACGTCCTGGATCAAATCTCCTGTCCATAACCTTAAGGAGCAAGAATAGGACTTAACTCTCTGAACTTTGGTCAAGGTGGAATGAATGAACATCTATACTGGTGGACACCTATACTGGTGGTTTTAACATAACTGTCATTGCTAATATCTGTGCAAGTACCTGTTCATAGCTATTGAGTTTTATGTTATTACAATTAATTTGGGAGATTTAAATCCATGTTTATTTTCCCAAACTAACACACACAGAGTTAACTCTATGCTATTAAAGAGTCATATAAATCAATGAAAAACTACATTTAATTTTAAAATTGTGAGATCAATTCAAACTTAGTATAGAATAGAAATATTCTTCAGTCACACATATATGCATCATCCTATTATATATATATATATATATATATATTATATGTATATATACATATATACTACTTGGAATGGATGTAATAACTTCCCATCTCAGAAGAGCACTAAATACTCATAGATAGGCCTTGAGTTTGAAAGGATTTTGTTTGTGAAATTGTACCATTCTTTTATAATAATTAACTTATTCACTCATTACAAAGCAATTATGTGAAAGAAAACAAGATAACCACAAATGATAGGTACTAGATCATTGTATCTGAGACTCATGCATAAAATGCCATATATATTAAAAACCTTATTTTAAAGAAATAATAAACTGTTGAATCATCTCAAAAATAGAAGTGTATATGTACATATAATAGGATATTTTTAATAAGAATAAAATTCAATGCAGATTTCAGGCAGGTGTGGGTTGACAGTCTCCCTTTCTTAGTGATATGTAACACAACATCAGGTCTTACAAATCTTGATATTGCTATCTCAGTGCAGTTCTACACTGTCTTCACTTTCTTTGTAGAATACCGGTTATTATGCAAGTGTGCGTTCCTAATGAACTTTTGTTGGTGAATTATTCTTTAGGACAATAGACTGTAAAAGTACAAAAATTTTAATGATGTAATTAGTTAAAAACACATTTAAGGTGATTTACAATGTTAAGGTGGTCCCTCAGAAAATTTGACTATTGCCCTTAAGAGAAAAGAAATGGGACACACACAAATCAAGAATGGATGTATACATATGAAGAGCCTGATGACAAGAAAGAAAAACCATAGCCAAATGTTAATAAAAAAGAGATGTGGCATAAATAATAAAAATTCAGAGACAATTATTGTGGTTCGAAGACAAGTAAAGCAGTCAAGCCAACAGAGAGCTCTTACCTCTACATGTCTCATCCCACCTTATAATTCTCTCTAGTGCTAGGATTAAAGGCATGCACCACAACTACCCAGCTTTTTTGGCTAAGTAGTGTGATTGCTGAGATAAAAGGTGTGTGCCACCACAGCCTGGCCTGTTTGGCTGACTAGTCTAACTGCTTTGCACTGATCTTCAGGCAAGCTTTATTTATTAAAACAAATTATATGCCACTACATTTCACCTTTTTTGTGTAAGACAAAAAAGAAGGCTAAAGTTAATATAAGAAAAATATATACAATAAATACAATAGCTATATACAATATATACAGTTAATAAATACATCAACAATGTTTAGTATATTTGCATGTGAATATTCAAGGAAAAATACTCCATATCTAGTCTATGTTTGGGATTCCAAAGTCTTGTACCTAATTTACATTCTACCATAACTTGTTTTCTACATCAAGTAAACAAAAAAAATAAGTAAACAATCTAGTCTTCCAACACTCTCAGAGACTGAAGAATAAAATAATATTAACTGAGTAAGCAGAAAGTGTAAACAAGTGGCTTCTAAAAATTGTGAGAAATAACAGAAACAGCTGTCTGCCTGTACAATTACCCAAAGTTGCTGTGCAGCTTTGGGACATCTATCTTCAGCCTACAGGCCTAGCATATCTGTCAGACTTTTCTGTGAAGCAGGATGTTGTTAAGGGCTATCCCTCATTGTCAATATTTGGCAGTCACTTTCTTTTGTGTCTTCCTTGTCTAATTAAGACAACACACTGTCAGCTGTTAAGGCAAGTGCCTTATTTTTGCCACAAAGAAAGCAAACTCCATGTGGAATCTGTTCAGTGCCCATTATGTTCTCTGAAGAAGATTGGTGCTGCCAGGAACAGATGTAACTCATTGTCGTAAGAATGAGCCTATGTTATTGAAACATCTTAAATGTTCTGTTGATCTCCTAAGTGTTTGACGATGACCTGCCTGTTTAATATATATATATATATTATATATGTAAAATATAAAATATATGTATATTTATTTGACCTTGAAAAGGTACCTAAGTTTGAACATAGTAGAAGAGTAATTACTAATCTGCATTTCCTTATTATCCTAAACCACAGGTAATAATAATTATTAAGGACTAGAAATTTGTATTACATTGTTAAATGAGTTGTATAGGCACAATAACTTGAACAAGAGTAGAAATGTAAGTACAATATGTTCTAAAAATTAATCTTAAATTTGTATCCACATACAAAAATTTTATACAATATACAAAAATTCAATCCAATGTAAAATTTTTCAACTACTAACAGAACAGGTACAGGGGAATAACCACTGAGTGAGTGAGCCACAGCCAGAGACTGCTGAGAGTCCGGACATGAATCTTGGACATTCAAGAAAGTAGATTTAAGCCAGAATTCATGTGGATCTGGGTGTGAGTCTTGGACCTCTGAGGAATTAGGCTTGAGCCAGGACCTCTGCCTGTCTATGCATGAGTCTGGGACCTCAGAGGGAGTAGGCCTGAGCCAGGAACTCTGTGGATCCAGGTGTTGATCTGGGACATCAAAGGAATAGGCAGAAACCTGAAACCTCTGTAGGTCCAAGCATGAGTCTGGGAACTCTGAAGGAACAAGCCTGAGCCAGGTACTCTGCAGTTCTGAGCACACTGAGCCTGGGAACTCCGAGGCAGTAGACCTGAGCCAGAGACCTTTATAGGACAACTCCAAGCCTCGGACCTCTGCAGGAGGGGATTCAGACTAGGATTTACAAAAACAGGTCAAAGCAGGTAACCTAGGCCAAAATAGGCCTGAGACAGAAAACTCCTAGGGACCTAAACAAAGCCCAGGAGTGCAGAGCTATCTCCAGGAACATGGAGTAATCAATGGGGTAACTAGAACTGTGGCACTGACTATAAGATGAGGAACAACCATATGAACTTTGGATTCAATGGAACCTAGAAGATTAATCAACAGAATCTCAGACAGCCCAAACCACACCTATCAGAGAAAAAGCTGACTAGAAAAGGTAAGAACACATGCAACACCAAAAAGAGCAACACACCAGTAAAATCTAAAGACCCTACAACAACAATACCTGAACAACCAAATAAAGATGAAGCAGAAGAAAATGACCTAAAACATGACTTCAGGAGAATGTTTGAAACTCTTAAAAAGGAAATGAGAATTTTCCTTAAAGAAATGGAAGAAAAGACAAACAAAAATTTGGAAGACATTAGCAAATCGCTTAAAGAAAACCAAGAAAAAGAAAACAAACATCAAACATATGAAAGAAAATATTCAAGACTTGGAAATTGAAATAGAGATAATAAAGAAAACACAAGCCAAGGGAATTATTGAAACAGAAATCATGAGAAAACGATGAGGAACCACAAACACAAGCATGAGCAGCAGAATACAAGAGATGGAAGAGATAATCTTAAGCACTGAAGATACAATAGAGAAAATAGACTCATCAGTTAAACAAAACATTAAATCTAACAAAAACTTATCCCAAAATACCCAGGAAATATGGGATACCATGAAAAGGTCAAATCTAAGAATAATAGGTATAGAAGAAGTTCAACTCAAAAGCACAGAAAATGTATTTAACAAAATAATAGAATAAAACTTTCTCAACTTAAAGAAAGGTACACCTATGAAGATAACAAGAAGCTTACAGAACACCAAATAGACTAGATAAAAAAAATGACCCCTCATGACATAATAATCAAAACATTAAACTTACAGAGTAAAGAAAGAATATTAAGGGCTGAAAAGGAAAAAGGCCAAGGAACATATAAAGGCAGACATATCAGAATTATACCTGCCTTCTCAATGGTGACAATGAAAGCCAGAAGTTCATGGTCAAGTGTTATACAGACATTAAGAGATCATGGGTGCCAGCCCAGAATACTATACCCAGAAAAACTTTCAATCACCATAGAAGGACAAAACAAGATATTCCATGACAAAACTAGCCACAAAATACTAGAAGGAAAACTCCAACCCAAGGAAGTTGACTACACCAACAAACACACAGGCAATTGATGGTCTCACAGCAGCAAATCCCAAAGAAGGGAAAAATAGACAAATTAACATCAGCAACAATGAAAACTAAATTAACAGGAGATAACAATCACTGGTTATTAATATCCCTTAATATAAATGGACTCAACTCATCTATAAAAGGGCACAGGCTAACAGATTGGATATGAAAACAGAATCTATCCTTCGTCTGCATACAAGAAACACATCTTAACCTCAAAGATAGACATTGTCTCATAGTAAAAGGGCTAGGAAAAATTATTCCAATAAAATGGACCTAAGAAGCAAGCGGGTGTAGCTATCCTAATATCTAACAAAGTAGATTTCAAGCTAAAATTAATCAAAAGAGACAAAGAAGGTCATTTCATATTAGTCACAGGAAAACTCCATATAAAGGAAATCTTAATACTGAACATCTATGCCCTAAATACAAGGCCACCTTCAAATGTAAAAGAAACTTTTAAATCTTAATTCATACATTAAACTCCACACACTAATAGTGGGATATTCAACATTCCCCTCACCACTGGACAGGACAGTCAGACAAAAAAATTAACAGAGAAATAACGGAACTAGCAGAGATTATGACTCAAATGGACTTAGACATCTATAGAATATTCCATTCAAATAGAAAAGAATATACCCTTTTCTCAGCACCTCATGGAACCTTCTCAAAAATTGACCACATACTCGGTAACAAAACAAACCCCAACAAATACAAAAAAGTTGGAATAACCCAATGTACTTGGATTTTAAACCCAAGTACATTGTTTAAAACTAGAAGTCAACAACAATATTAATTCTAAAAAACCCACAAACACATGGAAATTAAACAATGCTTACCTGAATCATCAATAAGTCAAGGAAGAAATAAAGGAAAAAAATTAAAGACGTTGTAAAATTCAACGAAAATGACCATACAACATACCCAAATTGATGGGACAAAATGAAAGCAGTGTTAAGAGGAAAGTTCATAGCACTAAATGCCTCCATAAAGAAGCTGGAAAAATACCACAGTAGTGAATTAACAGAACATTTGAAAAATTTAGAACAAAAATAAGCAATCTCACACAAGAGAACTAGATGGCAGGAAATAATCAAATTGAGAGCTGAAATCCACAAAATAGAAATAAAGAAAACAATACAAAGAACCAATAAGACAAAGAATTGGTTCTTTGAGAAAATCAACAAAATAGACAAACCTTTATCCAAACTAACCAAAAGGCAGAGAGAGAATATCCAAATTAACAAAATCAGATATGAAAAGGGAGACATAACAACAGGCACAGAAGAAATAGAGAATCATCAGTTCATATTTTGAAAACCTGTACTCCACAATATTAGAAAACTTAAAGAAAATGAACAACTTTCTGGATAAATATCACATACCAAAATTCAATCAAGACCAGAGGACTAAGATAAGGAGGGGGCAGAAGAAAAGGAGGAGAAGGAGGAGGAGGAGGAGGAGGAGGAGGAGGAGGAGGAGGAGGAGGAGGAATAAAAAGAAGATGTATAAGAAGAGTAGAAGGAGGAAGAAAAAGACAGGGAGGAAGAAGAAGTAGAAGGAGGAATAAGAAGGAGGAGGAGGAAGAACAAGCAGCAGCAGCAGGCTTATTGCAAACACACTGATCATTACAATTGTACTGTCAGCTGGGAACACTGGAGAATGCTTATCTACCATTGCCCTTTTGTTTCTTCGCCAGGTATGAATTGTGATGAGTAGCAGAAGGCAAGAATGACCTTGGTCACCGAAGTCCATGCTTCCTGTTTCTTAGGTAAAGAGTTTTGTGATATAATTCTAACATTTTTTAAATTATTAAATGTATTCAGCCTACCGATCAAATCTGAGTCCTTAGTATTATCTTATCTTTACTCATCTATCATTTATTGTGTAGAGAACACTTGAACACATCTCTTCTAATAAGATAGATTTCAGTGAGTAAAGTCATCCCATCTTGGAGGGATGGGCCTTTTACAAATTTGCATTCTCTTGAAAATAAAATGAAAGCCTAAGGAATTTACTTGGTTTTTGAATTTTAAATGTATTTTTTAAAGCTGCTAAGTACTAATGATTTATTTATGCAGCTTATGTAAAGGAAACATTTAAAACATTAATTAAAAGGATAAATATTCTTGTTTAATTTTTGAAAAATCTGATTTTATTAAGTAGATAGGCACAATATTCAGAATTTAAATTTAGAATTTAAGAAATAAAGTTAAATCAATGATAGTAATATCTTATCTAATATCTATTATGATCTATATCACTCTAGTGGTCAAAATATACATATATCTAATTTACTTATACTGATTACCAGTCTCTTTTTCTGACAATTCATTATTCTTAACTGAATCAAACTACCTATAAAGAGACTATTAAAACAGGATCACTATGAATCAAGAAGGGGTTATTGAAATGAAATAATACTTGCTGATAGAGTCTGTCAAGCAGGATGGTGACTAGTGTCCAGAAATTACGATGGTACAGAAGAATTATAAAAGCCAGAGCGAGTAGACATTGCCAGGGAAACAGTATCCTTAGGATTGCGACAATGAAATACAGCAAGGTGTTCTACTAATGGCCTGTATCCAGTGCAGAGATTTGATTTTATTCTGTTAAATGCAAAGAAATTTTATTAGTCAGAATATATATTATCAGAATACATTTTAAAGAAATAGTCATTCATTATAATGCAGTACTGTTCTTCAAACCCCACAGTACAGCTTTTCTTCATACTTCTTAATATTTACCACTGGTTATTTAAATAGAGACTCAAAATGTGAAACAGCTTAATAAATAGAACGTATATTTCAATAAAAATCAAACAGTATCTAGAATTTCAATTAGGTTAACATTAATGATATTAATTATATTTGTATCTAGAATTTCAATTAGGTTAACATTAATGATATTAACTATATTTGATTTGCTGTGAATGACTGCAGAGGGTCCTAGCTGTTATAATCAAAGGACTGTATAATTCCAAGTGGGAAATTTATATCCACTATCACAAATTAGGAGGTAAACATAGGCACTTTAATTTCTCCCCTTCCTATCTGGTCACCAAGGAAAATTCTAAGGGTGTTCCACACTGCAATTCTAGGGCAGTACAAATGAATCATATAAGTCTCATGAAAATGGCATGTGCCTTATGGCCTTTCCTTATATCCTCTTAGTAATGACTAACTAACTAGTACTGTGATGTCTACTGCATAGTGATTCCTGGAACACTCAGAATGCATGTTTGCATGATATCTCACTATTTTTCTGGTAAAGGGATACGATTCTGTGATTGCCACTGATTACCTTTTATATATCCAGAGCTAGAACCTCCTCCACGAAAGTGGAAGTGAGACACGCACAGATGTCAGCACAGAGTTCTCTGGGGTGAGGGAAGCAGGGTGAGTTCATCAAGCCTCTATTCATCTCATTCACGTGGCTGATATAGTAAAACTGGTTTTTATACTTGCAAGAACTAGACAATTTCATCTCTGACTTACTGTTTCTTTCATCATGAGTTTTTGCTATGTTGGCTGCATTCTTAATTGTCTGGTAGCAAGGCAGATTTAGCAATTTCAGGAAATCATTTGTCCTTTACATAAACTGGTGAATGATTTAGATATAAAGGTGTTATATATAATGCAAATATTGTTGGGCATTCTTTCATGTTTAATGAATATAATGAAATGATAAGCAAATTAATTATGATTTTCATTTACCCATAAAACAACTTTTGAAAACATATTTCTGTCCTTTTTCATGCCCTGTCTATCTAGAATGGGATAGGGAGACTGCATATAGACACTAGGCTATGATATTTGATAAATTATAAAGTTTAAGGTACCAACTATTTCTTCTTATTTCTTTATGAATTCTTCAATATGATATCTGAAAAGCCTGTTTAAGGGACGGACTATCATTTTGGTCTCTTCCTTAGAGGATGTTTTTCTTACTAATCATCATAAGGGAACTGAGGTGCTAGTAAAATAATGAAGACATGATGGTGACTAGAAATTAAAGGGAGTTTGAGAGACAAATCTTTTTAAACAAATTCAGAAGACTGGTTTAGGTATCAGGTAATTATTTATCTCCACTAAGGAATGGAGAAATAATTCGTCACATTCAACTCTAGCATGTAATAATCAGAAAAAAATGAAAGATTGAAGGGATTTTGTGGTTGTAAATTCAGATGTCATTGACAAAGGAGAACTTTCTTCATATTTTTTCTCCCTGGTCATACATGAGAGTTGGAAGCAGATTGTTGGCATGTTTATTAGCAAAAATTTCGTCTGTCTCTCCAGATTTTTAATGAGAATTCTGGCTGGAAAAAGCTCATTCTTGACTGACTTTGTTCTAGTGTGATGGACAGTTGTTAAGAGCTCCAATCTCCTCCTCTTTTACCTGTTTCTAAGTATGTTTATTGTCACAGTGGAGGGAAAACTCTCAATTTCAAGGGAAATTGTCAAGACAAAATTTCAGTGCTCACCATTGATCATCTAGAAACATTCTTGCTCTGGCAGAGTTCTTGGTTCCTTCCTTCTCACTATTCTAGGAGAGTCAAAGCTACTGGTAATGAAAGGTTTGATTGTAACCGGTAAAGATAATGTATCACTTGCTAGAAGAGCTTCCTTGTGGAACCCTTTCTACAGTAGACATTCTGGGAGAAGTTTCTTTCTATACACTCAAAATAAAACATCAAACTTACAAGTGTCTACAAAACACCACCTCACTCAAATGAAAATGTCAAGGTCAAGGTATATAAGAAAAATGTTATAAGTACAGAAAAGTATTCTCTTCTTTATGATATTCTCCCTGTGGGATGTGCCCCTTGAGGGTAAAAATTACTGAGTTGATGTTTACATCAAATGTTATAAAAAACTGATATATCAATGGGGGTTCCTCCTAGATCTGTTTCTACCTGTCTGTCATTTCCTCTCACTTTTTGTTTTTTTTTAATATGTATCATTAACTGATTAATCAATTTTGCTTTCTTTCCTGTTTCTACAGTATGATTAAATTTTCGACAATTTCAGTTTTCCTTCTACAGTGCAAATGCCACTTTTGTTATATTTCTTTTCCTTATATTCATAAACATAGATAAGAGGTTACATAATTGTTAGAATTTTTATAATTTTTAGGTTACTTTCTTAGTGATTTCTTAAAATATTTGTGTCACTGTTACTTATTCACCTTATATTTTTGGCATTTATTCAAAAATCATATAGGAAAAATTATATGCAGAAAAAATGAGCCTTACTAAATAAATAAAATACATTTTAATGTATGCTACAATACATGAATCATTAAATTTAATTAATAGAGTAACTCTTTTATCTTGTTTCATATTACTATTATTATCATTGATACAGTGTTGTGATTAGACCTAGAGGCTTGTGTATAAAAATGTTTCTACTACTGAGCCATATCGAGACCCTTTTGTTTGAGACATATTATATAGATAGCAACAGAAATATGAATATGAGAATATAAATGCACAAGACCAGATAAATTAAAATTTTGGCATATAGATTCTTTAGTAAGAAACCAAACAATCTGGATTTAAACTCAAACTATCTTGAGTGCATATTCCTTTTTTTCTCAAAAGTTTTGCTCCAAAATCTTTTAAATTTGTAGATTATTTATTTAATACTTACTGATGCAATTGCAGGACTTGTGGATAATTGCTAGAAATGACAAGTGAGTATGTCTCTGTTTTTTTTTTTTTCTTCTCTTGCTGAGTTGTGCAGGGCATAATGAGTAGAATTCTGAAGGGAACAACCCAATACCTTGATCAGGCAACTAGGTATTCCTGTTGGGGAATTACAAACTAAGCAGGACCTTGAGTCTCAAAAGAGAGAGTGTTTATATCCATGCTACATGACATAAACACTGGTTCTGTTATTTCTACTCTTAAAGTAGAAACTCACTCAACTTGGGACCCTTTCTAGAAGCCTATATAAGGACAATGTAAGAAGAACAGATGTTTTACTACTCCCGCCTGTACTCCCCTCATCAGCACACACATTCCTTCTTCAGGATCGTGCAGTCTTGGTGAGACACATAGCCTTGCCTGACTGAGCAACTCACAGATTATAGTACTTTGAGAGGATATGGTTGAACTACAATCTGTAAGTCATTTTAATGAATTGCATTTAAATTTCATAGAATTAATTACATGTTATGTATAAAATAATATTCATAATTTGTATATATAGTAGATAATGTATACTTATTCCATCATTTCATAAGTTCTGTGACAATAGAGATCCCTGACTAATATTATTTCTAATATATTATCCTATAACACTAGGTTATAAGAGTCTCAATTGAGAGAAATGATATATCGGATGCAAATGAGATTATTTTCCTTTGAGCAAATAAAGAGAACATTTAGGAGAAATTTTTAAATTGAAATTATGTTGTATCCCTGGCATAGATATTTTAGTAGATCTGAGCCAGTTTTCTATTGAAAACTAACATCTCTTAAACAGCCTGTGTGGTACAAAAGCAGTCACATATTCAGGCAAAAAAAAAAGGATAAATTATCTTTATCTTCATAACATCCCCTAAAACTTAAATCTACATAAATAATGGGTTTAGGAGAGAGTAATGTTTTCTTTCTATTTTTCTCCCTGATCATAAAAGAACCTTAAAGAGACAGGATAAAGTGGTTGTTTAAAGACTTAGGAGTTGGGCTAGTGTTTAATCAGAGTAGATGCTCATCATGAACAAGAAAAGAATTAACAGAGATTTCTCAGAATGAGTAGCAATGTTTTCTGAATGCTTTGTTCAGTTCCTTCAGACAACCTTGAATTTGTAACAGCTGATTCTAGCTGTTCTTTTGTAGTCTGTGACAGAATTCATTGTTTAATGTGACCTTTACTAATGTTTCTCCAGATCTACTATGACAAAAATGGCTATGCAGAATGACTCTTCAGTGACCGAATTCATTCTCACAGGATTGACAGACCAACCTGAGCTCCAGCTACCCCTGTTCACCCTGTTTCTGGTGTACCACACAGTCACTGTGGTGGGGAACTTGAGTTTAATGAGTCTCATTTTCCTAAATTCAGACCTGCAGACTCCCATGTACTTTTTTCTCTTTAACTTGTCCTTCATTGACTTATGTTATTCCTTTGTCTTTACACCCAAAACACTAATGAGTTTTGTTTCAGAAAAGAATACCATCTCCTTTAGAGGATGCATGACTCAGCTGTTTTTCTTTGGCTTTTTTGCCCATTCTGAGTGCTACGTGTTGACAGCCATGGCCTATGATCGCTATGTAGCCATCTGTCAACCTCTGTTGTACATGGTCATCATGTCTCCTAGGACATGTTCCCTGATGATGTTCGGTTCATACTTCATGGGGTTAGCAGGTGCCATTGTCCACACAGTGTTTATGGTCAGGCTCAACTTTTGTGATTCTAACATCATCAACCACTACCTGTGTGATATCTTCCCCCTCCTCCAGCTCTCCTGCAGTAGCACCTATGCCAGTGAGCTTGTGAGTTCTGTTGTCGTCAGCACAGTGGTCATTGCATCTAGTGTTGTCATCTTAATGTCCTATGCTTTGATTCTTTTTAATGTCATTCAGCTGTCATCAGGTAAGGGTTTGTACAAAGCCATGAGCACCTGTAGTTCACACATAATCACTGTGGCTCTATTTTATGGATTTGGTATGCTTACACATATCAAAACATCATCTGATGAATCTATGGATCAAGGAAAAATTCTCAGTGTATTTTGTACATTTTTGCTGCCACTGCTAAACCCTTTTATTTATAGTCTCAGGAATAAGGATGTCAAAGTGGCTCTAAAGAGATCTCTAAGGAGACTCACATTAACTGAAGAACTCGGGCTGTCATAGTCCACATTTCCAATTTGAGTCTTCTTCTCCACTTTGTTTTTCTCTCACCTTCTTATTAATATTCTAATGTCTTCCTTTCATTTTTGTTTTTATATTCTGGCAAGGTTTCCAGTGTATCATTTCTTGTTGTTCCTTCACAAAAATTCTTTATTATTTTACATTTAGATAAGAATATATTTTTGGCCTGGGTACTTATTCTGAGTGTTGATCCAGCTTCATCTTTGTACAAGGTAAAGTCACAAGGTGACATATTTTGTATTATAAGAGTTATGTATTTACTTATAACACAAACATATATATATATATATATATATATATATATATATATATATATATATATATATATACTTTTTATCTATATACTCTATGACTAAGGAAAGCCAAGAAGATGATTGCTTTTTCATAAGTTTACTAGTGTTGATATTTTCAGAGGGAAATTTATAGAGAATTTCCACCTTAAGTTCTTTAAATACACTTGATATGTGATTCCTCTCTCTTTACTTTGAAAATCATTGATTAATAAAGGAACTGCTTTGGACATATAACAGATTTATATGGCAACAGAGCTAGTTGGGAAAACTAAAATGAATATTGGGAGAAAGGAGGCAGAGTCAGAGAGAAGCCATGGAGCTGCTGCTGGAGACAGACATGCTAGAAATTTGCTGATAAGTCACAACCTTGTAGTGATGAACAGATTAATGGAGATGAGTTAAATTATGATGTAAGACTTATCAAATAAGAAGGTAAAACTAATGGGCCACACAGCTATTTAAATAATATAGTTTCTGTGTGGTTATTCTGGGGCTGAGACAATGAGCAGCTGGGAACCAACAGGCAGCCTCCCTAAAACAAATTGGCACCAAAGTTGCCAACTATAATCCATGCAAAACCTTAGAGGGCTTGGAAGGGAATTCTAGACATTAAAAAAAAAAAGCAAATTTAATTTAGCCACATTTTTTTGAATGGACTTTGCTTACCGGAGGCATGCTGTACCTCCTTTAAGAGAGGTTTTCTTGATTCAGTGGTAGAAAATAAAAGCTGCACTGTTTTAAAATGCTGGCTTTCTTGGCCACACTGCCAGTGGTACCTCTGGCTCTTTAAGGAGGCCTGACATTTAAATGGGTTTGTGAGCAATGTACTACATCTTGTTTAATGGCAATATAGACCTGCAGTGCCTAAAACAGGGACAATGTGCATGGCTTACAGAGGTGGTGAACAGACGTCTACCATGTTGGACTGTGTAGTGCAAACAGGAAGGACCGTATATACCCTCGCAATACCACACCTTAAGTGTTTAAGAAGTGCTTAGCATTTTAAGGAGCACTCCTGGACAGTTAAGAATTTCAGATTCACAATATTACATACTCAGACATAAAAGACCTCTAAATGGTTCACAGTGTTGGATAAATGTATGTAGGCTTGGGAGAGTGAAGAAAATAGTATAGAGAGTTACAAACAGTCATAAAGATAATAAAATAAATATGAAAAAAGGAACAGAATAAAAACAATTAAGCCAAGTAAAGATGAAATATGCACAGAATCTGGATTATGTATATTATTGTGTTTTATTTGAAATTTTTGACTGTGAAGAGCTAGATACAGAGAGACATTTCATTGTAATGGCTGCTAAGATAAACTAGCATATGTATTTTAAAGGTATCATGACTTCAAAATATGGGTCTAAGGATATGTTGCTTTGGAAAAAAGATTCTTTTTTTACTTTCAACAGAGGATGAGAGTCTGTGGATTGCTGCCAGGTTAATGTGGTTTGATTGAATAAGAACCCCCAAAAGCTTACTGTGAATACTTCCAAAAATTACTTCACCCAACAAAAAAAAGAAAGCAGTTTGGAGAGGACTATGCCCTAAATTTTTTTCCTAAATGATTTCCTAAATGATTGTTTATAAGTGTTTGTTTACATTTAAAGGGGATATTCTATAGAGATTTGCATTGGTATGGATTTTGGTTTATTGAAACAAAATTTTTTTTGGAGAGGAAAGGGTTTTTTATCTATCTATCTATTTATTTATTTGTTTATTTAAAATTTTTTTATTGAAACAAATTTAAGGTCAATTTTGTTATACTGTGTATATGTATATTTCTGATCTTGATTAAGTTATTGTGTTTGTACAGCTCATTTGAAAATGTAATATGTAGTAATAATATAGTTTTCCTAAGTTATGATAAAAGATTAAGTAGATATAAATACTGTAAGTATAACTCTTGCTTAATACCCATTTTGTATATGTAATTCTACTTTGGTAAAGTGAAAAACCTTCCTTTTTATTTAAAGAGAGAAGGGGAGATTATGTGGGATTCCCCTCTCTATGCTGTGAATATCAATGGTTAATAAAACTGCTTTGGACCTATAGCAGATCTATAGGGCAACAGAGCTAGGTGAAGAAAACTAAGCTGAACGTTGGGAGAAAGGAGGCAGAGTCAGAGAGAAGCCATGGAGATGCCGCTGGAGGTAGATGCGCTGAAACTTTGCTGGTATGCCATGACCTTGTGGTTAATGCATAGATCAATGGAGATGGGATAAATCAAGATGTAAAAGTTATCAAATAAGAAGCTAGAGCTAATGGGCCAAGCAGTGATTTTAATAATATAGTTCCTGTGTGATAATTTGGGGGCTGAGACAAAAAGCAGACAGGCACCAACAAGTGGCCTCCTCCAACATACACTTGTGAATTGAATTCAAAGAAGAATAGTTGACTAATTTGTGGCCATGGTGAAGCTGTCACTGTTTTAGCACTGCTTATTGTTTTTCAATATTTTTCTTATTTTGAATTTTGCACATCATCATTTTAAAATGACATGTGTTTTCTCTGGAGTCTTGGTAAATTTTTCTAATTACTGAAGACTGAACTAGGCTATTTTGTATTCATAATCGTTAAATATCATTAACAATGACAGTGATTTTTGTGAAAGTTTAGTTTGTTACAAATACAACAAAATTTGTCACTATTTGTATTTGAACTATTAATAGGAACTAATTACTTTTAATAAATACACATTAATGATATGTAATATCTAAAGTCATTATTCACTTTGTTATATAAAAATAATGATGTCTTTAAAGAAAAGTCTAATTACTTCTAGAAAAAAGAAACAATAGGTGATATTATAACTCAGTGATGGATTACTTGTATAAGCTCCTGTTTGATTCTTACCATATATGTACATACATATACTCACATACATTTATGTAAACATTTAAAACATATGTTCATATAAATGTGGTTATAGCACAAATATTTGAATAACTGGAATTTTTATTTAAATGTGCATATATAATTTTTCTTTTGCTTATTTCTAGGAACCGCTCCCCACAAATAATGCCAATCGAAATGAAACGCCCATCTACCTGGTAGTTTTTGAAGTGTATAATGTTTTTACACAGAGGGTTAATATAATTCTTCTTTTCATTTTTTTTTGTATTTGACTTTTTGAGGTTATATAGTTAGTATTATAAGTCCTAGTTTTAAACCCAATGTGTATTCAATAAAGAAACTTACGGAATGAAACAAATAGAATCTTGAATTGACAGAGAGAGTTTGAAGTTGTTCAGAATGACTCTAATAGTAGGGGAGAACATTTGACCACATGTGCAGTCTGAGATGTGTATCTATGCATGTTTTGAGAGTGTTATGATGACCCAAAAGTTCTAGTTTCACGACAAGGAATTGTTTGGGACCTGAAAGCTGACACTGGCCAAGACTTATATCATAAACACAGTGGCTGGGGAGAGATGAAGTTCTGTGCAGAAACTGGCAGATCCCTGGGCTAAGTGGAAAACAAGATTGACTCTTTACTGCTTTTATGATTCTATGTTGTGGTGGATAATTGCCTCAGAAAACATAACTTCAGCAATTGGCAACTTCATCCAGTTGGTCAATTCTTATACTTTTTTCCCTACATAATGTTTAGGGACAACATTTTAATACTTTTGCATGGCATTGACTTTGAGATGAAGTTCAACTGTACAAATGAATTAAGATGTGTAAATGTCTACCATTAGATGCTCAATGCATATTTCTGCAAAGCAGGAGGAACAATGAATACTAAAAAGAAATAATTAAGCCTCATGTTGATTAATACACTGGAGTATAAAAAAACATGTCTTAGATAATTTCTCTAATTGTTATCCTTATAGTAGATCAAAGCCAGAAAACAGATTTAGAAGTTTCCCTGTTTTTGAATCAACCATGTGTGCACCTAATTTCAATTCTGAACTTGAAAGTTAGTGTAATGCCTTCTTATTCATTTCTTCTGTTGAGGGTTATCTTTAGAAATGATGGATTGTTTATCAGAATGAATGTCAGCATGCTTAGTCATGAGA
Organism: Chionomys nivalis; assembly: GCF_950005125.1. Classification (NCBI taxonomy): domain Eukaryota; kingdom Metazoa; phylum Chordata; class Mammalia; order Rodentia; family Cricetidae; genus Chionomys; species Chionomys nivalis. The sequence goes on from NC_080089.1 coordinate 36,965,374, forward strand.
TCAACAAGACATATACTTCATGGAAAAATATAGTTCACTAGAGAGAATATTTTTTAAAATTAGTACCACTTCATCTCTTCTCTTCATGGAACTTAATGAAACACTAGAATTTACAAAGACAAGAGATAGTTTATGAGAGGTAAATATTTCCAGAAAGAATCAGTTAATAACAATTCTACAAACTCATACAAAAGCATAACTGAATAATAAAATCTGATGTAACATATACCTATTACATAATATGATTGGGCACATTAGGTATATTGGGATATTTTTGTTATGAAATTAATCTCTTTTTATGTAAATATTTTATAGTCTCAATTGAGAAATGACAGATTGCTTCAGTCTTCTTATTGTTTCAACAACTGCTATTTTCACTGTCTAACTTAAAGGTCAGTCAGAGAATTGCATGTTCTGGAGCTGAACTTGGATTTCTAAATAATTCTCACATAGTGTGACCTCAGTAGTAGCTTTGTCTGCATGTCTCGTGAATGGTTAACATAATCTATATATACCTACTGTGAAACACTGTGTTCTACTGTAAAGATATTAGTGTAATTCAGTGAATCCAAAGACTGTGACATTGTAAAGAGAACTTGAAAGTAGAAATGCTGATGTAATAGCTCTTTTTGTTTGACCTTTTAATATTAACTCATACTTTTGGAGAGTTGTGATCTATGATCTTAGAAATAAATCCAATCTTATAATGGTCTTCCTGTACAGAATTCACTTGAAAGAGCTTTCATTTTCTAAATATAAATTAGCTTTAATCTTTGAACAAAATTTTATATCTAAAGAAATGAATAAAAAGACAAAAAAACAAAATCCCCAGTTTTATATTACTTAAGCCATCATGACCACAGAAGTATGCAATAATGTTTTACTTTTTCTATCAGAGATATCTTTCTTCCATCTTTAGATATTTGTACCGTGAAACTGAGTAGTACCAAAAGTCCCCAAAGTAAGTCTCAAGCATATCTGGTTATTTAGATGATGTTTAAACTAACTTTGTGTTCTTTCTGTCTTTCTAGATGTTCTTTATGAATGACAGACTATAAAATCATCAGATAAAATTAAGTTTTCAAACAAAAATTTTTAAAGAAGAGAGAAATATTACCACTTTTGTTTTTCTCTGAAATCACTATTTACATATTCTTCTGACTTGATAAGCCATTAAATAAAGATATTAGAAAGTATTAGAAAAGTTCCTCTATTATTGACTTGAAGATTAATTTTAGTGGACTAAAACATATTCATCATTATTCCAACTTTGTTATATTATTGTCAATCAAACATGCAGGTGATATCTTGTTAGTGACATATATTTAGAAATTTTTGGTATTTGTCTGTCTTTTTTATTACAATTCACAACATTTTAGTCAATATACAAGATTTTGTTAAGGACTTAATGATTTCTTTTGTGTATACAATGTATATGTTTACAGACTACTTATAAATGTACTCAAATGTTTCCTCAGATGCTACATATATGTGTGAGGGGTGGAAATTTTCAAGATACCTGAATAGTTTAACTTTTCTTTCATATTTTTTTGAGTATTCAGCAAGCTCATATACCATTTTGTGTGACTCTGACTTCAACAGAAATATTAGATTACCATGGGAAAGTTTTGAAGGTTACATGAGTTGGTGTTCTGGCCCAAATTCTCTTTTCTGGTCACCTGTATGTAGAATGTGTTTTGTCCATGATCTTGCTGCTATAGACAAATAGAGCTTCTTCTACTGCTGTGCTTTCCCTCCACTGGTAGACTAAAATCCCATGAAATTCTGAGACTAAATAAATCTTTCTGCCCTTAAATTGTCTGCTATATGTTTTGCCACAACACTTAAGTAAAGCAATTTACATTACTTTCTTGTGCAAAACATATGAACTGCACCCACAGTATTTTGTACTCTAAGCGAAAACTCTACCCCCAATTCAAAATGAACATATTTTTAAAATCCCTTTCAATGATTTAAATGTTCATTTATTAAGAAAGCACAAGATTTAAGAATTTGCAGATATAATTATATGTAAATCAGGGTCATTGAAGTCTATCTACACCTAAAAATGGTGTAAACTAATACTAATTCAATGCCTCTTTTTCTCAATGTATCTGTAGAGTTTATTCTGTCTATCTGTCTGTCTGTCTGTCTATCTGTCTATCATCTATTTTTCTTTCTATCTTCTTTCATTCTTTCCTTCTTTCATCTCTCTCTCTATTTATCTATTATCTAACTATCCTTTCTTTCCTTCTTTTTTCTTCCTTTCATTTATTTATCTATATATCTTTCTACCTATCATATATATTATATATATATATATAATCTACCTATATTTGTACATATCTATCTATTTATCTACCTTGTAGAATTTTAAACATGTTGTCTACAGTTTATTACTCCAATCAAAGAGGCTCATTTTAAAGCTGAAAATGGCAAGTGAGCAATTCTTTAAATATTCCTGTAGAGATATGCTGAGCTTGAGAATGATAAAGGAGACCAATCAAAACTCTGCCCTGGGAACTAGAGGCTTCCTGTTGGGAAAGTGTTACCTGAATAGAATTTCAGCTCTCAAAAAATACAATCTTAGTTTAACATCATTTGATGTAAAACTCAGTAATTTTTACTCTCAAGGGGCACATCCCACAGGGAGAATATCACAAAGAAGAGAACATTTTTTCTGTACTTATAACATTTTTCTCAGAAACCTACCTTCATATTTTCATTTGGGTGAAACAGTGCTTTGGAATCTCAAGCAAGATTGCTTTTTTTTTTTTCATTTTGAGTGTGAACCTTCTATAGAAATGTCATTTCCAACATTGGACCTCTTCTAGAAAGTCATACATTATTTGTATTGGCTTCTGTGCCATTCTTCATTACCAGTAACTTTATTTCTCCTAGAACAGTGAGAAGGAAGGTATCAAGAGCTCCCAAAGTAAAACAGTTTCCAGTGGTGTGTATTGGAATTTATTTTAACAATTTCCCTTGAAATTCAGTTTCATAAATCTTGGGTTTATTATTGTTGATCTAAATTATTAGTAAAGACCAAGGGAAAATTAAGAAATTATGTTCTGAGATACTGGAGGTCTTTTGACATCCTTTCTGTGGAAACATATTATGGGTAGAGGCAAATGAAATAGGGATTACTTAGGAATCAACGTGAACAGGTTTTGTTCTTTGGAGTTTATGTGTTCTCTCAACTCATATCTCTAAATCACTAAATCAAGCTTTCCACTTGGAGTGAAAAAAATGTATTATTGATTAAAGGTGATTTCTATACTTATTCTTCCAGATGACACGTGCGAGTCAAACGATTATGGAAAATGACTCTTCAGTGTCAGAGTTCATTCTTATGGGCCTGACAGACCAACCTCTTCTCCAGCTGCCCTTATTTGTTCTGTTCTTGGTGAATTACACAGCCATTGTGATGGGAAACTTGAGCTTAATGAGTCTCATTTTCTTGAATTCCAACCTTCACACTTCCATGTACTATTTTACCTTCAATCTCTTCTTCATTTATTTTTATTATTTCTTCTGTCTTTACCCCCAAAATGCTAATGAGTTTTCTTTTAGATAACATTATTTCCTTCAGATGATGCATGACTCAGCTGTTTTCCTTCTGCTTGTTTGTGAGCTCAGAGAGTTATGTGTTGACAGTCATGGCCTATGGTCATTATGAGGCCATTTGTCAGCCACTGCTCTACAAGGTTATTATGTCATTGAAGATATGTTTTATGCTGATGTTTAGTTCTTACTTGATGGAATTTGCTGGGGCCATGGCTCTCAGAGGGTGTATAATCAGCCTCAAGTTTTGTGATTCTAGTATCATCAACCACTACATGTGTGACATCTTCCCTCTTCTTCGGCTCTCCTGCAGGAACGTTCATTTTCTTAGGTCCAATTTTTCTGTTTATCTTGCCCCATTATCTTAGTCTCATATGCTAGGATCCTTTTAGTATCATTCAGTTGTCATCAGGTAATGGTTGGTTAATAGAATGGGAACCTGTGGGTCTCACATCATAATAGTCAGTCTCTTCTATGGATCAGGGCTGCTTGCATTTATCAAGCCATCATCTGCTGAAAGTGTGGATCGGGGGAAATTTTCTGAGGCTTTTATGTCTTTTTGGTGCCCATGCTGAATCCTCTCATTTACAGCCGCAGAAACAAGGATGTCAAGCCTGCTGTGAATAGAACCATGAAGAGAATCACAAACTGATGTATCTACGGCTGTTTCTCTTAGATCTGTTTCTACCTGTCTGCTGTTTTCCTTTCATTTTTTATTGTATATCATTAATTGATTAATCAATTTTGATTTCTTCTCTTGTTTCTGCAGTATCACCAAGTTTTCAACACTATCATTTGTACTTCCACCATGCAATGTCACCTGTAACTGACCATTCTTTGAAGGTTTCCACTGAATTTTTTGTGTCAGAGATGGTGTATATTGCATATAACACATAAAGTCCTTCTTCTTTTAGCTTGTTTTATGGAAGAAATTTCTACATATTGTTTTTTCTTTTATATCTTTTGTATCCAAGAAAATCCATTGACATATTCTTTATTTCTGTCTGATTTCTTTACTGATTTTTGTAGTAACTTGTATATGCATTTCCTTATTTTTAGATATATTTTCTTTATATTATAAACATAAATAATAGGTTGAATACTTGTTAGCATTTTCATAATTTTCAGGTTACTTTCTTAGTGATTTCTTTTTAAATGTTTGTATCACTGTCAGTTTTTCATCTTATATTTTTGGCATTTATTCCATAATCATATAGAAAAAATTTATATGCAGAAAAATGGAGCCTTACTGAACAATTCAAATGCATTTTAATATAATACTGTTCTTATCAACAGTGATGACAGTTTGTACCTATTGAGTTAGTATATGTTATAATTGAGTTAGTACATGTTATACACCATCCTAAGGACATTATTTTATAACTCTCTTAAATAAATGATACTACTGTTGTTTTTATATTGAAGTGGTGAGAAAACTGAGACACAGAAAAGTTTAAACGACTTAGTGGCAGATATGAGATTTGGTTTTAAATTTAATAAAAGAAATTATTTTTTGCAATGCTCATCCACCTAACTGCCATATTACTTGGAGATGGAATTTGTATTAGGGACTCATTAAGAAGACGCCAGCACTTTGCATTCAAGCCACTGAATTTCAAATTTGTAAGGAAATTATTTATTTTATTTAAATGGGGGTTTGTTCTTGTGTTTACTGGAGCATTTATGTGTTTTACTTCTCTGTCTCAGTTTCTCAGACCCCACAATTATGACAGAAGATGGGCAAACATATTCTCTCATTTCTTTCTAGCAGAAGTGAAATCATTATTTTTCTTCTTGATTTATGGATTATATCTGTGAATTTTTTATTATCACATTCACTTTTGGTTAGATAAATCTGTCCTAAAAATATCTATTACATTTTTTGTTACATGGATATTATTAAGTTAAAAATTAATGTTTACTTCTGATCCATTGAAAAACAGCTAGTTTTGAGGCTTATTATTACAGTACATGCATGCTCTTGATTATGAGTTTGATTTACAAGATTAGAAATAATTTCTATCTCTTTCCCTCTCTCTTACTTTATCCCTTTCACCCTCTCTCTATATTGCTATCTTTCTCTATCTCATTGCCATCATACTGATCAAAATAGTCATGCAATTCTGACATTTAAAGATATTTATTGTTATTATTATTATTATTAAAAATTTCCACCTCCTTCCCTCCTCCCATTTTCCTCCCCTGTAATTTGAGTAGAATTTAATTTTTTCTTCTTGATATGTGTATTGCATCTGCAATTTTTACTGCAATATTCATTCTTGGATATAGAACAGTGTCATAAAAATGTCTAGTTTTTGTCCCTTGTTACATGGATGTTCCTTTTTCAAAAAATGTTGTATACTTCTAAGCAATTGAATCCCAGCTGGTCTCAAGGTTTATTGATACAATAAATGCATGTTCTTGTTTATGAATATGATTTATAAGACTAGAAATAATCTCACTTTCTCCATTACTCCCTTCTTCCCTATATATTGTTAACTCATTATAATGTTTCTCTCATACAGAGACATATAGTTATATAATTCCAACATTTTAAAAATAAAATACGCTCTTAAAAATCTATGTGAGCTTTAATGCCAAATGAATAATAATGCAGAAATTAATTTTATACTCATTATATATCTGATAAAGAAATGGAGGGAAAGAAAAATGAATTGCAAGGGAACAATAAGAATTTATGGAGAATTATTGTACAATGCTTCCAATATGAAGGAGTCTATGACGCTATGAACCCCGCCAAGATTATGAAGCAGAGAAGAGAACTTTGATGGTTAAATTAAAAAAATTACACATATCCTTATAGAACTGTCATATGAAAGGGCACACATTGTGAGCTTCAAAATGATACTTATTTTCAATGTAATTAGTGACTGTTTTTCTAGAATCAAGAAGTGTAGGGGTTTAGTTAAGTCATAGTAAAATATGTATTTTAACAAGTCTCTTGATGCTCTCTGTTTATTTTGAAAAAAATGATCTTATTAAAAAAGAAAAAGCAGGGTATGGCTAGTAAACATCACTGTATCCTGGCACCTACCACTGTATTGATGCTGATAATAACCACTAAATTCTGTTTCTGATAAGGGTATAAAATGTCTGATTGCTTACAATAAACTTGTCAGAGCCTCAGTTTTACTGTGGCTCCTCCATCCTAAAACAAAAAAAAAACAAAACAAACAAACAAACAAACAAAAAAGAAAAAGCAATTTGTACCATATGACACTGTCATTGATAATACCTAATTTTATTTATTAATAAAGTCTAGGACCCACAAAGGAGATAAAATATATGATATGGTATTTGCCTTACTTAGACTTATTTGAGTTCCTTATTAAAATCAACATGAGATATATCCAGTTTTCTACAAATGGCATATCATCAAGTTTCATTTTGGTTGAAAAAAAATCTACTGTTTATATATATATATATATATATATATATATATATATATATATATCATCATCTTTACTCATTCTTTTGTTGTTTTTATCTAGGTTTCTTTTATTATTTAGCTTTTGAAAATAGTGTGTTTGTAATTTATTGATTTGGAGCTTTGGATAAATAACAAATAAAGGATAATGCTGAATGGGTCATTTGGAAGATCTATTTCTTATACCTTGAGAAATCTCTACTGATTTTATGTTAGCTGGATGAGTTTACTTTCCCAGCAATTTACAAAACCTTCTTTCAGTCCACATCCTCCTAAGCATTGTTGTTATCTGATTTCTTGGTGGCTGCCATTTTGAATGGGGTGATATTGATGTTCCTTGTTTATATGTGTGTTTTTCTGATGGTTAATGATTTTGATTTTTAAAAGGTTTATTAACTATTTTTGTTTTGTTAATGGACAACTGTGGGTACATTTTATTGGCCTTTTCATTCATTGTTTTGTTTGGTTTCAGGTGTTTAGTTTTTTTTAAAAAATATTATTATTGTATATTCTAGATATTGATCTTAATGTATAGATACTAAATATTTTCTTCTATTCTTTTAGCCATCTTTTTCGTCATAGCTTCTTTCATTTGCAAGAACATTTTAAACATATAAATCTATCTTATGATTGTTTTGTGAGCTGCTAGAACCCTTTCAGAAAATCTTTGTCTATTATGTCTATGTATTAAACTATTTTTTCCATGATTTCTTCTAAGACTTCCAGTCTTATGTCGTAGTCTTTGACTAAATTATAATTTATTTTAATACAGGAAAGAGATAGGCAGTGAGGTTCATTCTTTACACAAATGATATTCATTTTGCTTAGTGCCATTTTTGAACTGGCTATTTTTACTCAAATGGATATCATGGTATATCTGACACTGTTAGTGGGGCCAAGAACCTGTCACTATATAGGTTTCAGGTCCTTGGGCATGACAAATTACAATTATTCTTTTAAATGGACATATATTAAAATGATTCTTAATGCATTATTGCTATACACATAGATCAGTGTACCTATCAGCCCATGTAATAGCACCTTCTTCTAGCATAAGATGATAATTGATATAGAGATTTTCTTTTGATTAACGTGCAGAGAACAAGAAACTTTGTGGTGGTCAGTAATAAATGGAATATTGATCATATCCCTTCTCTCAGGTTCAGAGATGTTCACAGATGAGAGGACAGATAGATTTCAAGAGCTTGAGGTGATTTTGGGTAACTTTGAGCAAAGAAGCAACTAGCACTATCATTTACAGTGCCAGAAAGTACTTGATATAGACTGGAGGAAAGAAACAAATAAAAAGGAGAGTCAAAACAAATCTAACCACAGAAAAAGTTCTTAGCATTTTATATAGAATATAGTTTAATGAATCACTGTTGGAAGGCATTGCTGGTTGGTTGAGGTTGCAATCTGCCATAGCTTGGTAGCTTTCTATAAGCTGTACAATGAAAACGTCCTTCCTACCTCCCCAGCAATGTTTCCTGCTCTTCACTTAGCCTTTCTGAAGGATGTCCCTGGGTCTTGAGGACTGACCTTATGTAAAAGCTGTCTCTAAAACCAGACTCACCTTTAGCTTGACCCTTGACACAGATCCCTGCTAAGGAGACTAGAGCTAGGAGCTGTGCTATAGGAACCTACTACCATATACATAGCCTTTAGATAGAAGTGTGCCACTTAATGCAAACAAGGGTTTGGAGCCAGGCTTCCCAATCCTGTATATTCCTTATGCTCTGGAATAAATTTGAGCTGATTCCTACAGGGCTGTCTCTGTTCATGACTAAGAGATGCACACTAAGGTTTCTGTTGCCCTTCTGTCTTTTTCCCCTCTTGGACTGTTGGACAACATGTAGGCCAGGAGGGAAGAAAGATCGCTCTAATCACTAAGTCCTGATCACTGTGGGACCCTGTGGAATGTCTTTTGTGTTGGTCATATTTCATGTTCGCCTTGGGGAATTTTTGGTTTCTAAGTAATTTTTGTGAGTTTGGAATAATTTACTTACTTGTTCTCTGTCTCCCACCTTTTCTTCTGTTCCTACTCATTTCTGTTGTATTTGTTTCTGCAACCTACTGCATTTCTCTCTTTCCGTTGCTAGTCATTGCCCCTTTTCTCTCTGGCCATCTTAAGTTTTCTGAGCACTGAATTTGTCTTACTTTTGTGTCACAAAGTTTAGTAGTTCTAAATGATATTCTGAAAGCAAAAGAGCTTTGATTTTGGAATTTAGGACCTTATTATAATGAACTATTACAGATTTTCCTTGGTCTGAGCATATGCTACAGGTGTTGGAATAAACATTGGGTATTATCAACAAATGAGAATGACATTCAGGCATGGAAGCTATGGTATATTTTCCCTCTGAACTTAGCAACTCTGATCTAGGATTCCTTTGGATGACCTTTAGAGGAACCTGAGGTTCTACATGCAGAATTGATGTCACCTTGTCTGCATTTTTATCTATAAGCAAGAGCATTGGAGCTATATAAGTTTTTGCCTGTGGGACAAATATTCTGTTTAGTATCCACCCTGTATACTTAGAGAACTGGGAAGGAAAACCAAATGGTTCACTCTTTTATCTATATTTGTAAAGCACCCCTTGCATATATAAGGTTAACTATTTTAAGTGCTTCAGAAGTAGCTCTGGCTGGGCGGTGGTGGTGCATGTCTTTAATCCCAGCATTCGGGAGGCAGAGGCAGGTGGATCTCTGTGAGTTCGAGGCCAGCCTGGTCTACAAGAGCTAGTTCCAAGACAGGAACCAAAAAGCTATGGAGAAACCCTGTCTCGAAAATCAAAAAAAAAAAAAAAAAAAAAAAAAGTAGCTCTGAAGAAAATAGTCATATCCCTTTGATGATATGGACTTCGATTAACAGGCATGTTTGATTTGTATGATGAAAGGCATTACAAAGAAGAATAAAAGACTTTACCTAATAATGGAAAGTATGGAGAATCCACAGTATATGGGACAGGTTTTCATGCTTTTCTAATGAAGAGTCCCAAAATTGTCAGGAATAAAATGTAGCACACTGGAGCACAGTTGAAATGCAAAAAAAAAAAAAGGAGGACTAACAGCAAAAAGGATTGGGTCAGGCAGGAGATAGGAGCGCAGAGTAGAGGAGAGAGTTTGAGGAAGGATAATTAACATTAAGGATCTTTAAGAAAATACTTCTTAAACTACTACTGCATAAGCTTCTAAAAATAGTTTCGTGACTAAAATGAGTTTAAACTGAAATACCTAATCATTTGGAGACACTGCTTCTGTACTACTAGACACAATGGGAATAAAGGAAAACCTAGAACCTAGAATGAGGTACCCTTTTTGGAGTTGTTAGCCAATTGTGTCCCCATAGACTTCCTAATTTTGCAAGCTATTGCCACTGCTCTTGATTACCCCCAAAGTTGATAATTAGACCATATTGCAGAAGACATCATATATTCATGTCATATACAGAGAAATAAAGTTTGTGTATTGTCAAACATTTTTAAGAAAACTTTTTTTATGTATACTTATTTCCATTTTGTTGTACTCACTTCTTCTATTTTTTGACAATTTCATACTTAAAAATATGTATGTAGATCAGGTCCATCTATATACAATTCCAAATCATTAATCCAAACACACAGATGTGAAAAGTTGTCATAATGTTACTTACTTTGTATAAAATCATCATAAATTTTCATTCTGCTCACATGTTTCAGAGGCAGGTGAGAAGCAAATCCTTTTCTGATAGGTGTCTCTTAACTCTTCTCTGTACTTAGAGAGATAGCAGGATGCAACATTATTTAAAAGTTGGTCATGTCTTGTGTAAGAATATCGCAGTTGAGTCTGGTATTGTCCAGCATTTATAGTGCTAAAAGTCTATATGTGCTATCAAAGATGAAATGCGGCACTCAGTTTCACTGAGGTATGAAATATGAGGCTACAGTCATAGATAGCTAATCTGGCAAATATACCCACTAGTGGAATATTTTCTTAATTATTGTAGGAGTAATCAACAATCAAGCACTTTTGGACTAGGTTTAAGGCTTGCTTCATAGACAAAGTTCATTTTTTTTCTTTTTATTTATTTTTATTCTTTTTTAATTAAAATTTCCACCTGCTCCCCGTTTCCCATTTCCCTCCCCTCCTCCCAAATATTGCCCCTCCCCCCACTCCCCTCCCCCTAACCCCACTCCTCTTCTCCTCCCCCCACACCATTCCCCCTCCTTCTCGATACTGAAGAGCAGTCCAAATTCTCTGCCCTGCAGGAAGACGAAGGTCTTCTATCTATGTCCAGGAAGGTGAGTGTCTAAACAGGCTAAGCTCCCACAAAGCCAGTTCGTGTATTAGGATCGAAACCTAGTGCCATTGTCCTTGGCTTCTCATCAGCCTTCCTTGTCCGCCATGCTCAGAGAGTCCAGTTTCAACCCATGCTTATTCAGTCCCAGACCAGCTGGCCTTGGTGGGCTCCCAATAAATCAGTTCCACTGTCACAGTGGGTGGGTGCATCCCTCGTGGTCCTGATTTCCTTGCTCATGTTCTCCCTCCTTCTGCTCCTCATTTGGACCTTAAGAGCTCAGACCCTGCTCCAAATTGAGACTCTGTTTCTACCTCGATCCATCGCCAGATGAAGGTTCTAAGGTGATATGCAAGATATTCATCAGTATAGGATAGGGTAATTTCAGGTGGAATATATACATATTAGAGTACTACTCAGCGGTAAAAAACAATGACTTCTCGAATTTCGCGTGCAAATGGATGGAAATAGAAAACACTATCCTGAGTGAGGTATCCCAGACCCAAAAAGAGGAACATGGGATGTACTCAATCATAATCGGTTTCTAGCCATAAATAAAAGACATTGAGCATATAATTTGTGATCCTAGAGAAGTTAAATAAGAAAGTGAACCCAAAGAAAATCATATAGTCATCCGCCTGGAGAGGGGAAGTAGACAAGATTGCAGGGCAAAAACTGGGAACTTGCGGGTGAGGTGGCATGGGGCAAAGGGGAAATGGGATGAGAAACATGAGAAGGGGAGGATGGGAGGAGCTCGGGGGATTGGGATGTTTGGGATATAGGAAGGGAGGATACGGGAGCAGCGAAGTATACATGCTATCTAAGGGAGCCACCTTAGGGTTGGCAAGAAACTTGACTCTAGAGGGGTTCGCAGGTGTCCAGGGAGATGTCCCCAGCTGGTACCTTGGGCAACTAAGGAGAGGGACAAAGTTCATTCTTAATGAGGTTCTTGTAGTCAACTACTGAGGCTAGGTCATAGACCTGAGGGACGTGCTTGTGACTGTTATTTTGCTTTTGATACAGTGGTAAATTGTTACCTAATGAGTTTCCATTACACCCATAGATTAGTGAATTTCTCAACTTACATCAGAGATGCTTCCTTTAGCAGTAGATGGTGATTAACACAGATGTCTTCAGTGGGTAAACTGGTAGAGAATAAGAGGATATGAATCACCAATCCTAAATGGGACCTCCATTTCACATTCCTTTACCCAAGTCTCAGATTATAAGGGAAGTAACAGTTGAAAGAGTGTAAGAGTCAGAAATCATAGAGGAAGCCGAGCAGTGGTGGTGCCTGCCTTTAATCCCAGTACTTAGGAGGCAGAGGCAGGCAAATCTCTTGAGCTTGATGCCCGCCTTGTCTATAAGAACTAGTTCCAGTACAGGCTCCAAAGCTACAAAGAAACTCCGTCTCAAAAATACAAAACAGCAACAACAACAACAAAAAGAATTCATATAGGACAACATTAAAACAACATTTTCAGGATGTGGTCAAGGACCTCAGAGTGCTGACAACAGCATGCATAAGATACCTGAAAAATTAAGCCTGATAAAAATCTTAGAACGCAGGAGGGGGCATGGTAATGAATTCTACATCTAGTTGAGGAACTGTTGGCAATGGATGGCTACTGTGAGAAAGATGGTTAGTTTCAAGAAAGCAGCCCCTGAGAGGTTACCTACTTTCAAGAAGATGGCCCTATACACATAATACAGGTAGTGATGAGAGAAGTCATTGTGTTCAAGAAATTGAAAAGAAAAGATGACATTAGGAGGGAATATGGTTGGTAATGGAGAAAAATCAAAGGGAAAGAAATTGAGGATGAGCTTCATTAAACACAATATATATATATATATATATATATATATATATATATATATATATATATATATATATATAAAATTTTCAAACAATAACAACCAAAGAAAACAATAGTGTATACCTCCAATAAGCCAATGCTATTACTATTGAATTATTTTATAAGCACCTTGGCAACAAAGCCTGATCTCTGGGGAATTACCTGATAATCACAAATCTCTCAAATTTTAATCAGGTCCCTAAGAGGACAAACTCAAAAAAACCTCTTGGGTCATTATCAAGTGACTCTTGTGACATCGGTTGATATATTTACCAACCTCTGGGATACAGGAGACATTATGGGAAAAGTCACAACTGGAAATCATGAACTACAGCTCATGGCTTTTCAGAATCTGGAAAAATAAGGGTTCTGGATTACCCAGTCAAAAATGAATTTCTCCTACCACCGAAAAGCTGCCTAAACAGCAAAAGCCATTTTTTTTCTGGGCTATACACCTTCCATCTTATTCATATGTGTACTTGCCCCTCTGGGACAGTAGAAGAGCTACTAAGGTGACTGTGAGTTGCCTATGCACAAAGGTAAGCAATGAATTGGATGCATGTTTTTTTTTCTACAAAACCAACTCTGAGCAATCTTAGGTACTGTCTCTTCTCTTTTGAGATGACCACTGATCCTTAATTGGGAGATGAATTGTCAAGGTATAAGAACAGTGATGCTTCAAAGCAAAAATAGGTGCCTGAATACTATTCTCAAAGAAATAGCCTTTAGTTGATTGCTGGTTATTTCTATATATATAAACTCCAAAACATGAAGAAAACAGTGAAACAGCCCAGAGAAGTGTGAGCTTGACTTTATCATTGGAAAATGGTTCGTAATCTCATTTTAATGGAGTAGTTTGGAGAGTCTGAGATTCCTTTTTAATGTTATGATTTTTATTGTTCTCACAGATATGACCCAGAGAAGAATGGACTTACTAAATGACTCTTCTGTGAAAGAGTTCATCCTGCTGGGATTGACACAACAGCCAGAGCTCCAGCTGCCTCTCTTCTTCCTATTCTTGGGAATCTATGTGGTCTCCACGGTGGGGAACCTGGGCTTGATTGTTCTGATTGTTTTAAACCCTCACCTGCACACCCCCATGTACTACTTTCTCTTTAACCTCTCCTTCACAGATCTATGCTACTCTTCTGTCATAATCCCCAAGATGCTGGTGAGTTTTGTAAAGCAGAACATAATCTCCCATGCAGAGTGCATGACTCAGCTCTTTTTCTTCTGCTTCTTTGTTATTGATGAATGCTACATTTTGACAGCCATGGCCTATGACAGATATGCTGCCATCTGTAAACCTTTGCTTTATCACGTCACCATGTCCTATCAGGTCTGCCATTTGATGACATTTGGTATATACTTGATGGGGTTTGTGGGTGCAATGGCCCACGTAGTTTGCATGTTGAGACTGACTTTTTGTGATGGCAACATCATCAATCACTATGTATGTGACGTACTTCCTCTCCTGAAGCTCTCCTGTACAAGTACTGCCATCAATGAGCTGGTGGTTTTCATTGTTGTGGGTGTCAATGTAACAGTGCCCAGCCTGACTATCTTTATCTCTTATACCTTGATCCTTTCCAGCATTCTTGGCATTCGTTCTGCAGAGGGTAGGTCAAAAGCCTTCAGCACCTGTGGCTCCCATGTTGTAGCTGTTTCTCTTTTCTTTGGAGCTGCAGCATTCATGTATCTTAAACCTTCTAGTGCATCTGTGGAAGGTGATAAAGTATCTACCATATTTTATACCATTGTGGGGCCAATGCTGAATCCTTTCATCTACAGTATAAGAAATAAAGATGTCCACATTGCAATGAGAAAAATTTTGAAGAGAAGCATGCTTACTTAAGTAGAATCTGCATTTGTTATGGGATAATCTTAGGTCATTTGATGATTACAACTAGAGGTAGTACCAGAGGAATAGTTCATCGGTAGAGAATTTGTTTACATGCATGGGTCTCTGGATTTGATCCACAGTGTTGAAATTCTCAAGGGCTAGAACAATTAAAAGAACATAAAAACCCCAATGGTAAAAATAGTGTAGAATTAAAATTATTTAACATTATTCAAAATTAAGTTAATTATCAAGGAAATTTCAGAAGTAGTCAGTTAAGGGTGACTAACTCATCTTTTTAAGATAGAGTGCATAATTTATTCTATAATTATCAAAATCATTTATTCTTTTTGTCAATATTGAAGACTGAGGAAAACACACATCTGTGCAGCCATCTACTAGTATAGTATCCCTAGAGTTAGAAATCACAAGGATTTAAGTACAAAGCACTGCATGATACTATTCTAAGAAACAATAATCTCATGAGATCTTTTAAATGTACTTTTTTGAATATTGTTTCAGTCTGTGTGTTTGGGGAATTATATCCAGTCCCTATTGCATGCTAGGCAAGCACTCTTTCATTGATTTATATCTGAAACACAACTGTGAGTTCTTTGACTAGGGTCCATCTAGAAGTCTTATGTTGCTGTGCTATTGAGATAAAAATTTCAGAAGTCTTAGAGAGACAATGTCTCATTTATTCACTGTATATGTTTGTAGGGGAGCTCATTTCAAAAGGTCCCCTGTTTCTCAGAGGGTTCCAACAAGAAAGAGAAATGTGCTTTTTACTCTGGTCTATTCTCTTTAGCCTTAAGACAGTTTGGGAAAGAGCAATTGGTAATTCTGCTGTAATTCCAGTGCTTGAAGACTGAAAATGGAACTATTTAGATGATTCAAGATAAAGAAAATCTATATTATATATTTGCCTCATGCACTTGCGGGCAGGTATGTGAGTATATTCACATGTTATGTCTTTATTGTGAAAAATTTGACTATGCAAATTAACTAGTTATTGGTAGAGGAATTTCGTCTTTTATTCAAATGAGTATTCAAATAAGTGATCTTAATTTTTTATCAGTCACTTCTTTCCCTTTAATAATTTCCACTTTTATTCTCAGTGTCCTATGTATAATGATGCAGTTTATTGAAGTAACAAATAATTACTGAGCTTCTATCCTATGTTAGACATCAAGATATGTAGACTTTGGTCAAACATAAATACAGCCAGAATTCACAGATATAGGATCTAAATTGTGGTGCTTTATCTGGTCTCTCTTCTAGTAGGTCAGGGAATCCAAGGAGGAGAGGCAGAAAAATTCTATGTGTCAGAGGAAATGGAGAATCCCCAAAAAAACCCACAGGACACTGAATCAACTAAGCAAAGCATATATGGACTCACAGACCTTCAAGGGGGCAAACACATCTCTTGCAGATTGTATGTACCAGGTCTTCTGTGTTGTTACTGTTAGCTTTGTGTTTTTGTGGAACTCCTACCTGTGGTAGCAGGTAGATCTTTTTACCTCCTCTTGTGACTCCTTTCCTCCCTTTGGTTTGCATTGTCCAGCCTTGGTATGAGGGATGAAAAAATTTAAAAAATAGCTGTGAAGAAAAATTAATATGCTCATGATCTTAGAAGGCTACAGACTAGAAAGATGGTGAAAAATATATTTGACCTTTGAGTTTGTATCAGAAAAATGATACATGATATCGTCAGCAAATGTAATTGTACTGATAAGAACTGCTTTCTTATCTTGCACTGGCTGGTAAGATGTAATCTTTTGGAGGTCGAAGTTGACCTGACTGAAGGCAAAATTGTCTGCTGAACATCTAAGCAGAAGGAAGGGCTGAGTAACATTTCAAATGTAGAAATAATCTTTATAATGACCTGGAATGGTTACTGGAAAGAGAAGAATGCTATGGAAGAAGGTGAAGCAGAAAAAGAAGTACATAAGTGTGAAAAATAATTAGTAAATGAGGTTGAATTGGGCCTTAGTAAGAGAAAAGAATGCATCCAAGAAGCACAATAGAAATGCAGGTGATATAATACAAACATACAATAAAATTCTCTTGCTTCCTTACTCCATATTATGAAGCTCAGTCAATGTTCATTTTTAATCAATCTGTAGTGAAATACATGAAACAACAAATTCTAATGGGCATTTGTGTTTTTACATATATGAATGCATGTCTATATAAAGGTGTCAGGTACCCAGGAACTGGAGTTAGACAGCTGTGAGCTACCATGTGGGTGCTGGGAACTGAAACTGGTCCTCTTTCTTAAACCACAGAGCCATCTCTCCAGCCCCCAAACAACAAATAACAAACACTTTCATGTCCTAAAGGTGGGATGATGTTTCTTTGCTAATGATATACACTTGAAAAACTGGTCAGCAGTTGCTAAGGCAGCAACAAGTGTTAGTCAGTTTTTCCTTGATCCTGTCATCCCCCTTAGTAAACTGTGTCAAATGTGAAGATTAGCGGAACTGGTCTGGTTTTGAGTCTGGATTCTGTAAGATTCGAGTCTTTGTTCTTTTAGTCCTAGATTCTGCACAACTATTATAAAACTGCTGTGGTATACATTAAATAAATGAGATGTATTTTAAAAGTACTACATAGTGTGCTTAAATATCATACTTAATGGATAAACACACTTTTTTCACTTAACTTCCATAAAGCATCCCACTGTTGAGTTTGTTTTGTTTTATATTGAGATAGGTTTGTATTTTGCAGCTCAGGGTAGTCATGAAATTAGTCCTTTGAGTACTGTGATTGTAGTTATGTACCATTACTTCTAGCTTAACAGCTTAGCTGACAATAGCTTGCTGGTATGTCTGAAGTCCCACATTGATGATTATCTATGGGGTCCAGGCTCAACAAGTTTGTACATTCCAGGTTAGGCCTAGAAGTGTGTACTAGAAATGTTGGGCAGAAAAAACAGAAACATAAAAGAAATGGACAGAGGCACCTAACAGTCAGGAGGGCAACCCAGTAAATACCAAATCCGCCTACATTTATTTTACATAAGCTTTGTATACCCCAATCTAAAAAGGAAGGAAAAGACAAAAGATCTTTTTACAAAAATGCAAGGAACAAAGTGATCATCTTCTCAAACATCCAAAGCAACAAGTACCCACTCCCTAGGTCAAAATATCTTGTTATTAGCCACATCCTGAATCAAATCTGTGAACAACCTTAAGGAGCAAGAATAGGAATGGAACTCTTTGACCTTTGGTCAAGATAGAATGAATCCACATCTGTAGACACTTATACTGGTGGTTTTAATATAGCCATTATTGCTAATATCTGTGAAAGTAACTGCTCATAGCTATTGGGTTTTCTGTTATTACAATTAATTTGGGAGATTTAATTCCATGTTAATTTTCCAAAGTAACTCACATGGAGTTAACTCAGTGCTATTTAAGATTCATATACATTTATGAAAATTTTAAAATTGTGAGATCAATTCAAACTTAGTATTGAATAGAAATATACTTCTGTTGCATATAAATGTATCATCATATGAACATATATATATATATATATATATATATATATATATATATATATATATATATAGCTTGTAATGGATGTAATAATGTTCCATGTCAGAAAAGCACTAAAGACTCATGGGTGTGCCTTGAGTTTGAAAGTTTGAAAGGATTTTATTGGTGAAATTGTACCATTCTTTTATACTATTTAACTTATTCACGCATTACAAAGCAATTATGCCAAAGACAAAAGGTTAACCACAAGTGATAGGTACTACTAGGTCATTGTATCTAAGATTCATGCACAAAATGCCATAATATTAAAAGCCCTATTTGGAAGAAACAATAAATTGTTGAATCATCTCAAGAATAGGAGTGTATATGTACATATAATAGGATATTTTAACGAGAATAAAGTAGAAATTCAGATTTCAGGCAGGTGTAGGTTGACAGGCTCCCTTTCTTAGTGATATCTAACACAACATCAAGTCTTACTAATCTTGATATTGCTATCTCAGTGCAGTTCCACACTGTCTTCACTTTCTTTGTAGAATACTGGTTATTATGCAAGTGTGTTCCTGATGAACTTTTGTTGGTGCATTATTCCCTAGGACAACAGACTGTTAAAGTACTAAAATTTTAATGATGTAATTAGTTAAAAACACATTTAAGGTGATTTGCAATGTTAAGATGAGCCCTCAGACAATCTGACTAGTGTTCTTAAGAGAAAAGAAATGGGGACACACAAGCATCAAGAATGGATGTATACATAGGAAGAACCTGATAACAAGAAAGAAATCCATAGCCAAATTTAAACAAAAAAGAGATGTAGCACAAATAATAAAAATCCAGAGACAGATATTGTGGTCCAACCTGAAGACAAGAAAAGTAAAGGAGTCAAGCCAATAGAGAATTCTTGCCTCTATAATATTTTCAGCCTGAAAAGGGATTAGTCGCTCTCTCATCCTGCCTTATATTTCTCTCTAGTGCTAGGATTAAAGGCATGCACCACCACTCCCTAGCATCTTTGGCTAACTACTGTGATTGCTGAGATTAAAGGTGTGTGCCACACTGCCTGGCCTGTATAGCTGACTAGTTTAACAGCTTTGCATTGATCTTCAGGCAAACTTTATTTATTAAAACAAATAATATGCCACTACACTTCACTTTTTTGTCTAAGAAAGAAAACTAAAATTAATATAATAAAATATATACAATAAATGCAATAACTTATACATATACAAACAATAAATACATCAACAATGTCTAGTCCATTTGCATTTGACAAAATCAGAGAAATACTCCATATCTATTCTATCTTGGTGATTCCAAAGCCTCGTACCTAATTTATATTCTATCATAACTTGTTTTCTGCATCATGATAACAAGGAAAAAAACTATAACAATCTAGTCTTCCAACACTCTCAGAGACCCAAGAATGAGATAATATTAACTGAGTAAGCAGAAAATGCATACAAATGACTTCCAAAAAATGTGAAATATGACAGAAATAGCTGCTTGCCTGTACAATGATCCGAAGTTGCTGTGTAGTTTTGGGACATCTATCTTCAGCCTATAGGCCTAGCGTATCTGTGAGACTTTCTGTGAAGCAGGATGTTCTGAAGAGCTGACTTTATCTTGACAATGTTTGCTAGTCACTTTCTTTTCTGTCATCTTTGTCTAATTAAGACAGGACATTGTCAGCTGTCAAGGCAAGGGCATTTTTTTTCCCACTGACTTAATTGTGCCACAAAGAAAGCAAACACCATGTGGATTCTGTTTGATGTCCATTAACTTTTCTGAAGAAGATTGGCACTGCCAGGAACAGATGCATTTCATTGTCATAAAAAAGAGCCTATGTTATTAAAACATCTAAATGCTATATTCTGTTGATCTCTTAAGTGTTTGAAGATGATCTGCCCGTCTAAAATATATATTTATTTGACCTTGAAAACATAACTAAGTTTGATTATAATAGCTAAAAATCAATAAAAATAGGTAATTACTAATCTGGTTTTTCTTATTATCCTAAACTGCAGGTAGTTATAATTATCAAGGACTAGAAATTTGCATTATATTGTTAAATGAGTTGTATTGGTACAATACCTTGAACAAAATACAGTATGTTCTAAAAAATTGTATATACATGTAAATACAGTATGTTCTAAAAAATTAATCTCAAATTTGTATCAATATACAAAAATTGTATATAATATGCAAATATTCAATCCAATGTAAAACATTTAAACTGTTGTTTTTTTTTAAAAGTAGATTCAATAAACTAACTTTTTATCTTATATCTATATTCCTCCCCTTTTTTTCTTTTTAAAACAGGTAATCTGAATCTAATCTTCCTTGTTCAAAATTTCTCCTGGTCATAACCAATAACAAATTGTATCCAACACCCCTAAACAATGACAAATATCCATAACCCATTGAACCACCATAAACCTTCTTGGGAATGTGGGCGTCATATTCTTCAATTTATTTCCTGCTGTCTGGGGCAACAGTATCTTCAGGATTTGCGAAAAGAAAAATTTGGGTTAATTGTGGAGTCCTGGGAAAAGTATGTGCATAATTTGTTTTCCAGTCTCTACATAATGGGAAAGTGCAGGTATTGTCTCAACTCCTGGCTAGAGTAGTCTGTTAGGTTAAATTATTGCAGCTAGCTAGCCTAAAATTGTTCTGAGCAGTTTGTAGTCCAAAGTTGATCTTCTGGAGGTGTTTTTTAGGTTAGTGGTATTATCATAGTTCCAGAGAAATTATTACCAGTCCCCATCCTCCTTTTGGAGACGTCAAAGTTGCTGTTAGGTTCACTGCAGAAAGCTCATGAAGACTCAAACCCTAAATCATGTACAGGAAGGTAGATGAAACCTTTTTATAGAATTTGTACTTTATATGACCATTAATATCATGACAAAAAGTTTAATATATGCTGGGCGGTGGTGGCACATGCCTTTTACCCCAGCATTCGGGAGGCAGAGGCGAGTGGATCTCTTTGAGTGTGAAGCAAATATGGTCTATAAGAGCTGGTCTCTGGACAGGTTCCAAAGCTACAGAAAAACCCTGTCTCGAAAAACCAATGTTGTAATCTTAGAAATCTTACCAGTAGGCCACACCTCATGGCAGTACACAGATTGATAGAAATGGGTTAATTTAAGATGTAATAGTTAGCTAGGAATAGGCTGGAATCACTGGCCAAACAGTGTTGCAATTGATATAGTTGCTATGTGATTATTTGTTTCTGGGTGGCTGGGAATGAAAGAGCAGTCTGTTTACATAATGGTGTTCCAATGTCAGGCAACTACATCTACATAAGAGCTGAAAGAGCTTGGGAAGAAATTCTAGACACAATAGAACAAACATAAGCATAGCTTCTTGGTAGTCACATTTTTTTTCAGATATACTGTGCTGTTTGCAAGCAGAGGCATGACTTCTTTAAGAAAAGTCTTCTGGACTCAGTATTAGCAGAAAAAAAAATTCATGGCTTCTTTAAGATTCAGCTTCGTGGTTCATGCTGGCAGAATGAACTCTTCCTCTTTAAGGAGGTCCTGTACTTACATGGGGTCTATGAGCAGTATGTTACAAATTGTTTAATGGTGACATAGACCTGTTGCATTTCTAGAGCTGAGGCAGTGTACTTGACTCACATAGGAGGTGAACATACTTCAGCCATGTTGATCTGGGTGAACAAACAGGCAGGGTGCTGCAGTTGGTCCTAGCTATTCCTGTTTAGCATTTAAAAAAAAAAAGTGCTCCTGGTCAGAAAGTGATTATAGATATGCAATGAAATAAATTCAAATTAAAAGAAAAAAACAACTCTGAATGGGTCACAGTGTTGTAAGTAATATAGTTTCTATGTGATTATTTGTGATTGCATAGTCAGGGATGAAAGAGCCATCTCTGTTTATACCTTTAGATTCAAAAACCTTCTCCAGCCCTAATTTAGGGGAGACTCTATTTTGGCAAGTTATATCTGATGAAATGAAAAGCATATGTTAAGTTTATAGGTTAATTTCAATTAAATGACCACGGTTTCTCTTTTTCAAATAGGATCTTTATTAATTTTAATGGCATCCATAGCTTTTCTTCTCCTGTGAAAACAAGAGCAAAACCCCTTCCCCAACATATCACATGTACTCATTTCCATTCTGAGGTCAGTACATCTTTAAAGTATGTTAACAATATTAATACTGTAGGTTTTTTTCCTACTACCCAATGTCTCTCTTCAGCTGTTGCTTTTTTCTCATTAGCATTTAGAAAATTCAAACTTAATAATGCATTATGTAATCTGTTTATTAGAATACTTATCATTCCTTTCTGTTTATTTAACTTATCCTTAAGAGCTCAATTTGATATTTCTATAACTGCCTGACCTGTAGCATTGTGTGGTATATCTATAATTTTTATATTATAACAAGCAAAAAAAAAACTGTTTCATTTTCTTAGAGATATATGTGGGCTTATTATCTGTCTTTATTTGTATGGGTATTCCCATGATGGCCATAACTTCTAGCAAGCATGTGATTATCAAATCAGACTTGTCCAAACTCAAAGAAGCTGCCCATTGAATACCTGAATAGACATCAATGGTGTGGTATACATATTTTAGTTTTCCAAATTCAACAAAATGGAGCATAAACTTCTACCAGATTTCACTCCTTTGAAAACCCAATGGGTTACTTCCTACAGGTATGGTCTTTGGTTGTTTAAATAGCAAGTAGTACATTTCCTTATAATTTCTGTGATTTGTTGACATGTGATAGAAAAGTCTTTTTTTTTAACTTTTGCTAATGACATAATTTTTTTGTGAAATTATGAGGCTTTAAGCACATTTCCAATAAATAATTGATCGATTTCTGCATAACCGTTTGCTAGAAAACCTGGCAGACTTGTGTGGAATGGATGTGTGATATGTATATGGAATGATTCCTATTCCTGATTTTATCTTGTAACTTAACAAATAATGAAGTAAACTCTCTATCATCTGGTATAAATTCAGTTGTTGCAATATGCAAAACAACTCATTCTGCATATTATGAACTGGTAAAAATGTTGAGAGGTTTTTAAAAGTCCTTAATATCATAAGAATAGCATATAATTCTAATTTTTTGAACAGAATCCTAAGGGCTTTAATCCACTTTACTTAAATTTTCTGATTTGTAACCTGCCTTTTCTGATTTATTTGCATCAGCATAGAATGTAGGGCCTCTAGTTATCTAGTTATACAATGCGAGAAAGAATCCAGTTAGTACTCTTTGTAAGTTGAATTATTTTGTTTTTGGGGTAGTTGTTAATCTCTCCCCAAAATTACTACAACCTCTTTGCTAGATTTCACTTTTTCCCATAATTTGGCAATTTCATCATTATTAAGATGCACTATAACTTTTGCTGTGTTTATTCCTGCTAACTGACAAAGTCTCAATTTTCCTTTTGCAATTAGCTCAGAGAATTTTCCATATAAGTTTTTAATTCTTTACTCAGTTTACATAGTAAAAAGATCCATTATAATATATTATCTTCCTTCTGTATTAAAATTTCTGTAGGGGACTATTTGGATAGTAACATGATCAGAATGCAATTAATATTGAATCTCATGACCATGATGATTCATAAAAGTAAAGGTGATTTCCAGATATTTGAGGAAAAAACAAAATGCCAAATGTTATAATTGTGGCAAGCAAGGTAACCTTAAAAGGGATTGTAGACAGGGTGTTCCTAACACAATGTTTTTACTAAAAATAATCGATGTGGAATGCTCCCCCATTCTGGATTATGCAGAAGGTATGGCAAAGGCAAGCATTGGTCTAATGAATGTAGGTCAATGAGAAATAGTCAAGGCAATCCTTTACTGTGAAGAAATCCTGTGAAACACCTCTATCAGGTCCCTATGCCATATCCAGTTTAGTTGCTTCCTGCCATTATAGAGGAAACTCCTTCCCAGAGCAATTAAACAACCTAATATCTATTGTAAGAAACCATACTGCTCTGATAATAGAACAGCTATAGAAGAGGGTATAAAAATTCAAAAGAAACCATAAAATGAGTATTTTGGCAAAATACTGATGACTAATCTCCTTTTCTGGCAATTCATTATTCTTTACTGGATCAAACTCTATCTAAAGTGGCTATTGACATAGGAACCCAGTGAATCAAGAAGGGGTTATTGAGATGAAAAAAATACATACTGATAGTCTGTCAAGCAGTATGGTGACTAGTGTTCTGAAAATATGGTCTTATCTCAGCACTAATTTAAAGGGTTAAACAAAGGTTTCTGTTAGGAAATTGATGGTGACTAGAACCTTGTATGCTGTGCTGTTTAGTTGTAAAACCTGGTGGTTGTCATTCTGTGGGTCCTGATGTCTCCATAAATCTTGAAGCTATGTTAGTCACACATTTAGCCTTGAGGAAGACTAGAGAGATGAGGAAATTTTGGCATATTTCAATCTCTTATTGATTTTCTCTGAATGTTTAACCTGTATGTATGCAAAGTTTAACAAGAAAAATTGGACCCAAAGGTAAGTGAGCAGAGGCTCCTGATACAGTGTGAGGGTAGAGATATCAATCTTATCCTGCTTTGCCACCCCAGAAAATCTGAAGATATAATTGAAGAGTGCATGCTTTTGGGAAAAGGCTATGGAAAGTTATTGAGGAAGCAACCATCATCATAACCCACAAATCACCATGATATTTATAGCAAATAAAAATGAGGGAGTAAATCTTACACTGTTCATCTGCATGGTCCAAATAAATGATTTTCAATTTAGCTAAAAATAAGAGAAGCTATAGGTTCATTTAAATTTCAGTAGCACGTAAAAGTTAGATTCATTAAATCTTCAGGGTGTTTTAAAAATGTTCGCATCTGTCCACTTGGAAGCATTCTGAGCTATTTTTTTTTTTTTAAATTTAGTCTAGAGGCTGGGTGATGGTGGCATACATCCTTAATTCCAGCACTTGGGAGGCAGAGAGACTAGCGTGTCTCTATGAATTCAAGGCCAGCCTTGTCTATAAGAGTTAGTTTTAGGACAGCTAAGGACTGCTACACAGATAAACCCTGCCTTGAAAAACAAAATGAAACAAAACAAAGCACAAGAAAGCAAGCAAACAAAGAAAAACAATCTAGGTTATAGGGAAAGTTAAATGATAACTGGTCTCAACGCAAGAACAAGTGTTACTTCAAAGAGATCATTTATTCGGGATTGACTACAGTTCAGAGACATGGATTCAGGTTGCTTTAAATACTATGCTTCAATGCTAAAACAATTTTATGGAGTCTTTTATAATAACAGAACATAGAAAGTCACGAATAAATGCACATTTAAAATATTAGCACAGTCATCAAGTAGAAGGTTAGAGCAAAGTGGAAACATCTTTGTTATAGTTCTCAGATGCTGGATGTTGTCATTTTTAGCTTTTAAACTGGTGGAAGCTAGTGGTTAGTTTGTATATTGCAGAAGGGTTTTGCAAGAAGGTTACAAGGTTGAAAGATAGGATAAAGGAGGTGAGAGCAAGGGATAACTATCACTAAACTGTGAGTGGAACATCTATATCACACTCTCTCACTCCAAGGTGAAAGATGGATCAGAAGGATTATAAGAGCCAGAGCGAGTGGACATTGCCAGGGAAACACTATCCTTTGGATTATGACAGTGAAATACAGCAAGGTGTTTTACTAATGGCCTGCATCCAGTGCAGAGATTTGATTTTATTCTGTTAAATGCAAAGAAATTTTTATTAATCAGAATAACATAATCAAAATATATTTTAATTAAGTAGTCATTTTTTATAATGCAATGCTCTTCTTTAAACCCCACACCATAGCTTTTCTTCATATTTCTTAATATTTACCCTTGGTTATTTAAATAGAGAATCAAAATGTGAAACAACTTAATAAATTATATATATATATATATATATATATTTCTGTAAAAATTAAACAGTATCTGGTGTGGAAGGTCCTTCTGTTTATGTGTTGCTTTTATTGGCTAATGAATAAAGAAACTGCCTTAGCCTGTTAATAGGGCAGAACTGAGTTAAGCGGGGGAAAACTGGACTGAATGCTGGGAGAAGGAAGGTGGAGAGAGGGACACCATGGAACCGCCAGAGTCAGACATACTGAGACTTTGCCAGTAAGTCACTGCCATGTGCCAATACACACATTAATAGAAATGGGTTAAATTAAGATGTAAGAGTTAGCCAAAAATACTAGAGCTAATGGGCCAAGTGATTTAATTAATGCAGTTTCTGTGTGATTATTTAGTGTATAAGCTAGCTGGTGGCTGGGAAGAACAAGTGACTCTCCTTGCAACAAGTATCTAGAATTTCAATTAGGCAACATTAACAATATTAACTACGTTTGATTCCCTGTAAATGATTGCAGAAGGTCCTAGCTGTTATAATCAAGGGACTATCTAATTCCAAGTGGGAAATACATATCTACTATCACAAATTAGGATGTAAACATAGACACTTTAACTTCTCCCCTTCCTATTTGGTTATCAAGGAAAATTCTAAGGGTGTCCCACTCTGCAAGTCTAAGGAAGTCCAAGTGAACCTTATAAGTCTCATGAAATTAGCATGTGCCTTATAGCATGGTTGCTCTGCTCTTACCCTGTGCCTTTGCTCATATCCTTTTGGTAAATGACTAACTAGTAGTATGATCTCTACTGCATAGTGATTTCTGGATTCATGTATTTTTTCTTTTCTTTTTTTATTAATTTTTTTAAATTAAAAATTTCTGCCTCCTCCCCGCCCCCCTTTTCCCCCACCTCCCCCCACTCCCCACACCTCCCTCCCCTCCCCTTCCCTCTCCAGTCCAAAGAGCAGTCAGGGTTCCCTGCCCTGTGGGCAGTCCAAAGTCCTCCCCTGTCCATCCAGGTCTAGGAAGGTGAACTTCCAAACAGGCTAGGCTCCCACAAAGCCAGTATATGCAGTAGAATCTAAACCCAGTGCCATTGTCCTTGGCTTCTCAGCAGCCCTCATTGTCTACCATATTCAGTGAGTCCGGTTTTATCCCATGTATTTTCAGTCCCAGTCCAGCTGGCATTGGTAGATCAGCCCCACCGTCTCAGTGGGTGGGTGCCCCCCTTGCGGTCTTGACTTCCTTGCTCATGTGCTCCCTCCTTCTGTTCCTCATTCGAACCTTGGGAGCTCAGTCCACTGCTTCAATGTGGGTCTCTGTCTCTATCTCCATCCATCGCCAGATGAAGGTTTAACCACTCTGATGGGTCCCCCGGAACAGGATCAGGTTCCTTTGGTGGTCAGGAACCTCGCTAAGATAGGGCCTACCTTGCTGCAGACAGGCTTTTGAAGCAAAGCAATTCCCGCTGGCCCCTTTGCCTTCAGCACCCTGTCCCAGCGTCCAAACAGGCTGAGCTGGTAGGTCCCGTGGCCCTGCAAAAGGGAGCTGGATTCATGTATTTTTGCACGCGTGTGCGCGCGCGCGAGAATCCACACAGTATGTCCAAATGAGGAAAGTTCACCCCTTTCAAGGAAGCAGTTGCTCTTGGATTTGGAGGTCAGATGAATATAGTGAGATGCGAAAATATCAATGTTAGATTGTTCATCAGCTATCTGTAAGGTGGTGAAAATAACAGAAAACAATGAAGAATTATGGAAGAGAATAACTGGCCATCATAAGAAAAATTGAACCTTTATTGAGCTTTGAGCACATTAGTAGGCACAAACTAGAATGGTCTTTGAGGTAGATTTAGTAGAAGTCCAGGCTTTTGAGTGTGGGAAGCTGATAGATTCCTGACTGAATGTCTGGTGTTGACAGGCACACAACCATATCAAGTACCCAAATGCCTTAGACTCCAGGGGAATGGCAAAGCCTGCCCTGAGTCAGTCTCAGAGAAATGGCAATGACTTCCCTGTTCTGCATGGATAAGGACAGAAAGTACCACCTATAGTTTCCTTCTCCTAGATGTGTGCAGTCTGGGAGTACTCTATAGAAACCTCCTACTGAGATGAATTAAACCTGTTTCTTTCTTCAGCTGTATGGAATAAAGCTGCTTCCTCCTTTATTAATATGCAATAAACTCACTGTGGTAATTTGAAGAAGAATGACCCTCTTTGACTCAATTATTTGAGTGCATGGTCCCCAATTTGGGAAAGCGTTTTGGAAGGATTAGGATATGTGGTTTTGTAGGACTACGCGTGTCACTGGGGTTGCTCTTTGAGGTTTTACAAGCCCATTCCAGGTCCAGTCTCTCTCTGCCTCCTACTTGAGAATAAAGATACAAATTCTCAGCTACTGGTCCAGCACCATACCTGCCCAACCACTGCATGTTCCTCACCATTATGTTCATTCTAATATCACTATATTCTTCACCAAACATGATCTGACAATATCCTATGGTTAGCGTGCATAATAGCGTTTATAATTAAAATACCTCTATATGGGGTTCACCTATGACTTCCAGTAGCCCATGTAGAAGCCCCCATCACAGAGTCCATAATTTTAGCAATGATTCTACTAAAACTAATATGAATTTCTATAATCCTAGACCCAGTAACCAAATCTATAGCCTACCCCTTTATTCTATTATCACTATGAGGGATAATTATAACTAGCTCCATCTGTCTTCGACAGACAGACCTAAAATCACTTATCGCTTATTCCTCAGTAAGTCATATAGCCTTAGTTATTGTGGCCATTAAAATCCAAACACCATGAAGCTTCATAGGAGTATCAGCACTAATAATTGCCCATGGACTTATATCTTCCCTACTATTCTGCCTAGCAAACACAAACTATGAACGAATTCACAGCTGAACAATAATTATAGCTTGAGGATTACAAATAGTGTTTCCTCTAATAACTGCCTGATGGATTATAGCAAGCCTAGCCAACCTTGCCCTCCTGCCAACAATTAATCTAATTGGAGAATTAATAATTACAGTCTCACTATTCTCTTGATCAAACCCTTCAATTGTTCTCCTAGGAATTAATATCTTAATCACTTCCTTATACTCTATCTATATAATTGTTACTACACAATGAGGTAAATTAACCAGCCATATAAATAACCTCCAACCCTCATATACATGAGAACTCACACCAATAACCCTTCACATCCTACCCCTTATTCTACTCACAACCAACCCTAAGCTAATTGTAGGACTTACATTATGTTAATATAGTTAAAAAAATCCAGACTGTGAATCTGAAGATAGGATATAAAACTCCTTATTTACCAAGAAAGCATGCAAGAGCTGCTTACTCATGACCCTGTATTTAAACATACATCTTTCTTACTTTTATAGGATAGAAGTAATCTGTTGGTCTTAGGAACCAAAAACTCGGTGCACCTTCACATGAAAGTAATAAACATGACCACATCCTCTATTTTCCTTATTCTCATGCTTTTCATTTTCCCAATAATCATCTCATTTATTAATATAACGAAACACATTGATTTCCCCAACTATGTAACCTTATGTATTAAATATGCATTCTTTATTAACCTTATTCCCTTGTCCTCCTTTTTCAACTCTGACACAGAACTAGCAATTACCAACTGACACTGAATTACCATCGGGTCTATAAAATTATCTTTAAGCCTAAACTTTGACTTCTTCTCAATCATCTTCCTGCCAGTAGCCCTATTTGTCACATGATAATCATAGAATTTCCATATGATATATGCACTCAGACCCCTACCTTGATCGATTCATTAAATACTTACTACTATTCCTGATTACTATAGTCATCCTAACCACAACTAATAATCTATTTCAACTTTTTATTGGTTGAGAAGGCATAGGAATTATATCCTTCCTGCTAATTGGCTGATGATAAGGCCGAACAGATGCAAACACAGCAGCCCTGCAAGGCATCCTCTACAATGGTATCGGTGATATTGGATTGATCCTAGCAATAGCTTGATTCTGCACAAAGACCAACTCATGAGAAGTCCAACAAATCTTCATGATAGACAGCCCAAATATCATCCCCTTAATGGGCTTCCTCATCGCAGCTACGGGTAAATCAGCACAAACCGGCTTACATCTATGACTCCCATCGGCCATAGAAGGACCAACCCCCATATCTTCACTCCTTCACTCAAGGACTATAGTTGTAGCAGGGGTTCCTAGTAATCTGATTCCACCCCTTTATCTCTAACAATAATGTTATCTAGAGTGACTTCATGGCTGCCCACCACCATATCACGCATTTGAAGAACCCACTTTCATTAAAATGAAATAAGAAAGGAAGGACTCAAACCCCCTAAAACTGGGTTCAAGCCATATTTTTATCTTGAATACAAAAGAAAGTAAAAAGGTAAGATTTTCCAAAGATCCTCACATTGTCATGGTAATTAAAGCTCATTTTTGACAATTTAGACAATTTCTCTAGGTGGAACTACGACATATCATAAATGTCTTTCATAAATCAGGATGGAGGCAAGGACACTGTTCCTTACAAGAAGACTCCAGATTTGATGCAAAAAATTCCCCAAATTTGTAATCCCACAAGCTATACTATAGAAAGCCTTCTGTCAGATTATTGGTTCACTTTGGGATTTGCTCTTCAAGGTAGCATTCTTAAATTAACTTTGTTATTTTAACTATCTTAGAGATTAAATTTTGACAAATCGATTTTCAAGATTTTAGAGATATACATTTCATGTGCACATCCAGGAACTGAAAGTTCTGTAAAAAGTTCTGCTTGTGAAAATTTCTATGAGACCCATACATGCCATGGAACGGTGTCTTGATAATTCAATCAGTAGTTGTCTAGACTCTTAAAGCACTTCCTCACTGGAAGGAGTAATCTCTTTCCATACTTTTCTAACAGGTTTATTCTTGTATATTTTTATACAATGGGCTGGGAGTCAGGGCAGTACAGGATTAGACTTGGAGTTAGAAAATTATCAGTCAAGAAACTTGTCTTGAGATTAATAAAAATTTGCCAGCTGGTGATCACACACCTTTAGTCCCAGCACATGGGAAGCAGAGGCAGGCGGATCTCTGTGAGTTCGAGGACAATCTGGTCCACAAGAGCTAGTTCCGGGACAGGTTCCAAAGCTACACAGAGAAACCCTGTCTTGAAAAAACAAAAAAAAAAATAAAGAAAAGAAATTAATAAATATTTACCCTATGGGAGACCTCAGAGAAAAAGTTTGTGTAGCTATGATGAGCAATATAAAATGTTATTAACAGTATTTCAAGACTTTTTCTCAAAGAATAAACAAGTGCTCCTGCCTGAAATGAAGGAGTGATTAGTACTCCAATCCCCCCACTTCTCTCCCCAGAGAGACAGAGAGAGAGAGAGAGAGAGAGAGAGAGAGAGAGAAATATAATATAATGTATTTTTTCCAAATTCCCGATAACAACTTTCCTTTTTAAAGGTACAAACAACATACAAAGACTTTCCTCAAGCTTGCCTGCTCCCTATGCTTTGAGAGTATTCTTTGACTTTTTTCTCATTAACCCCTTTCTCCTAAATTTCCCATTTCTCTGTACTGAATTATTTCCCTAATGTGACTCAGATATTCTGAAACCCTCAATACACTGAAAAGACTAATGAGATTTGCTCACAGTTAAGATAAACCCAATTTAAAACTGTTTGCACATCTTTAAGTCCCAGTGTTTGTCTTATCTTACAATCTTTTTGTAAGAGTGTTATGGCTTTAGATTTTAAATTTAGATAAAAGGCATGTTTTGTATTAATTTTTGTATGTAGTGTATATAATTCCTATTATCATTATTAAATACCTTTCTTTATGTCTCCAACTTCCTTTTGTTCAATATAGTTCTCATGAGAACATATACTTGAGCACTTCATTTTCTGAGGACAATTACTATGCAATGAACATTTGATAATATCTAGAGGAATATTGTAGACTCAATTTCATGTATGTATGGTGGTGAAGAGGTGAGCATGCCATGGAGTGGTAGGAGCCATAGAATTTGTTTTGCTTCCACTACAGAGGTCAATTGAACAGCAATAATTTTTCTTTACTCTTTTAGTCTTTGTTCTTTAGGGCTCTTACTCTTTACTTTTTGGGACCTGTAACCCAGATCCCAAATCATGACATGTAGGTTTATTATTACTTATAAATGCCTATCTTTAGTTTGGCTTATTTCTTTCCAGCTTTTCTTAAATTATCTCAACTGCTTTTTGCCTCTGGACCTTTTCCTTTTCTTTCTTTTGTATATCTTACCTTACTCTTTTGCAAAGGCTGGCTAGGTAGCAGGCCCTTAACTTCATCCAATCCTTGTTCTATTTTTCTACTTCTCTCATGTTCTCATTTTTTCTTTTCTTTCCATATTTCTCTTCCTATTTATTGTCTTCCTGTCAGTCTCTCCTCTCCTTTCTCCTGCCTCACTATTGGCCATTCAGCTGTTTATTAGACCATCAAGTATTTTAGACAGACAAAGTAACACAGCTTCACAGAGCTAAATAAATGCAGCATAAAAGAATTCAGCATATCTTTGCACCATTAAAACAAATGTTCTACAGCATAAACAAATGTAACACACCTTAAAATAACTTTTCACAGCATCTCTCCCTTTTTGTCTAAACAAAGTGAAAGGTTTTAACTAACATAGGAAAACTATACAATAAGTATAATAAATATACACAGATAATACAGGCAATAATTACATTAACAATGTCCAGTCCATTTGCATTTCACAAAATCAGAGAAAATACTACATTACCTATCATTTCTCAGTAAATCCAAAGTTTTACACCTAACTTACTTTCTTTCATAGTTAACGAAATCTGTAACTCTAACTATTTAGTCTTCAACTCCATTAAAGACCCATAAGAATGTAATTTTGTCTAACAACAGAAAAACATCTTGCTGCCTGGACTTTGACCAAAAGTTTCTCTGCAATGTTAGATCATCTATCTTCAGCCTACAGACCTTGAGTATCTGGCACAATTTTCAGTGAAGCAGGAAATTTCAAGGGCTGTCCTGATTTGTATTGGCCAAGTTCCTAAATTGCTTTCATCTGTGTCTGGCAGAATATTTGAGAGAATCTTCTGTGAAGCAGGAATTTTGAAGAACTGTCCTACCTTGTTTTAACACATTTCCTGTGTGTCCTGCATGTCCAGTCCTCATATCAACATTGTTAGCAGTCAAAGGCAATATCAGCTTTTTTTCCCCCCATGGCTAACCTTGCCACAATGAAAGCAAACTCCATAAGGAGTTTCCTCAATGCCTATCATTTCTGAAGTAAATTGGTATTACCTGGAGCAGATGTTTTTAATTATCATGAAAACCCCTAAATTAACAAAGCATTTTAAACGCCATATTCCATAAGTCTTGAAGTGTTTGAAAATCACCTAAAATCTACCTATTTAACTTGAAAATATACTTAATGTGACTACGAGTTTAATTATTATTGTTAACTACTAGCCTAAATTCTTATTTATATGTTGCATTTATAACTGAACTGCATAAACACAATGCCCCAAACAAAAGTAGAAACATATATACCGTGTAGCAGAATTAATTTTAATTTTGTATCAATATACTAAAATCCAATATTCCAAAAACCTATGCCAATGCAGAATTTCTAAGATTAATAGTTGCATTTTTATCTATATCCCCCTAAATGATAACAAACATTGAGAATTTAAGAAACAACCAAAAGTTTCCCACAACCAAACTCTTGAGATTGTGGATGTCGTGTTTTCTAGACTGTTTCCTATTGTCTGTGGACAAAGTGTCTCTAGGATCCCTGAGAAAATTTGAGATAATGGCCAAGGCCTGGGAAGAGAAGCAGTAGGCTTTGTTTGTATGTATCACCTGTCAAGCTTCAGGAGTTCTCCCTTGATCAAGTCTGATCCATAATAACCTGAAATGAATCCACAACCTCTTGTTACCTATGGAAGCAAAAGCAAAACTGCTTCTCCAAAGCAATGCATCTTTTAAGTTCCATTTTACATATACATTTTTTGACTTCCATCTTAAAGGGAAGGCATTCTTAAAATATCTAGGCTAGTTTATTTCAGTTCTTTCAGTCCCATGCCTCTTAGCAGTTGTTTGCTTATCAACAATCAAAAAATTCAAAATCAATGCAACAACATATAGGATACAGACTCCCTGTCTATTGTACATCTGTTATTATTTTTTTATAATTTTACTTCTGCCTTTAAAGACTTTATTATTTTCAAACTATTTATTCCTTTAAGTGTTCCTTTTCCTTTCTTAAGCCTAAGTACATTGAACACTAGAATCTGTCTAGAGGTTTTCCATCAGTACCTCTTTTACTGTATTTTTTTTTTTTTTTTTTTTTGACTGCAGAAGCAAACTTTAGACTACTAAGCTACACTTGGATTCTCTACTTGGCTCTCTTGGCCGATTTTATTTGCTTCTATTTTCATGAGAGCCAAACATAAAGCTCACAACGTATTCAGAGATGCATTTGACCAGAAACTACATTCAATCCCACCGCTATGGAATGCCAGTGATCTGCACTGTGGTAGGTGTTTTGACTTAGTTTTTTGTTTCGTTTTAGTGTAAAAAATAGCTGTTTAAGTGCTCTGGCATACAGCAGGGTTTCTTAAAGGAGTCATATTTTTTTTTTTCTTTTTCTTAGGTTCTAGATGGATATTTGAGCCCCATGTTGGTATGCCAAAATGTAGTCATTGTTTTTTATTCTTTTGGCTCTTTTACTCTTTGGGGGAGCCTTCCACCCAATTCCCAAATAATTCACACAATAAGGTTTCTTATTACTTATAAGTGCCCAGACTTAGCTTGACTTAATTCTTGCCAGCTTTTCTTAACTTAAATTATCCCATCTAACTCTTACCTCTGGGCCTTTTGTTTTGAATACTTCTATATATCTTGCTTTCACTCTTCCTCTATAGCTGGCTGTGTAGCTGGGTGTGTGGACCCTGATGTCCCCCTCTCCTTGTTCTGTCTTGCTCCTTCTCCCCCTTATCCCAGGTTTCACCTTGCATGTCTTCTCTCTCTGCCTGCCAGTCCTTCCTATCCTTTCCCCTGCCTTGATGCTGGTCAGTCAGCTCTTTATTAGACTATCAAGTGTTTTAGTCAAACAAAGTAACATAGATTCACAGAGTTAAACAAATGCAACATAAAAGAATGCAATACATTTTGCATTAGTAAAACAAATGTTCTACAGCATATACAAATGTAACATACTTTAAAATAATTTTCCACAACAAATAACAACTTTCCTTATCTGAGTAAACATGTGAACAGTATAAAGGGACAAACACTTGCTAATATATTTTCATGTAGCTAGTAAACTAATACATTGTATAAATTATCTCAAAACATAAGAGACCTTTTATAAATTTTAAATTATTATGTTTTGACAGGTGTAAGATGGAATCTCAAGGTTGTTTTAATTTGCATTTCCCTGATCCTTAAGGAGGTTGAGCATGACCTTAAGTGTCTTTTGGCCATTTGAATTTCTTTTGTTGAGAATTCTCTGTTCAGTTCAGTGCCCCATTTTTTAATTGGGTTAATTAGCATTTTAAAGTCTAGTTTCTTGAGTTCTTTATATATTTTAGAGATCAGACCTTTGTCTGTTGCAGGGTTGGTGAAGATCTTCTCCCAGTCAGTGGGTTGCCTTTTTGTCTTAGTGACAGTGTCCTTTGCTTTACAGAAGCTTCTCGGTTTCAGGAGGTCCCATTTATTCAATGTTGTCCTTAATGTCTGTGCTGCTGGGGATATACATAGGAAGTGATCTCCTGTACCCATATGTTGTAGAGTACTTCCCACTTTTTCTTCTGTCAGGTTCAGTGTGTTCGGACTGATATTGAGGTCTTTAATCCATTTGAACTTGCGTTTTGTGCATGGCGATAGATATGGATCTATTTTCATTCTTCTACAGGTTGACAACCAGTTCTGCCAGCACCATTTGTTGAAGATGCTCTCTTTTTTTCCATTGAATTCTTTTAGCTCCTTTATCAAAAATCAGGTGTTCATATGTTTGTGGGTTAAAATCAGGGTCTTCTACTTGGTTCCATTGATCAACTTCTCTGATTTTATGCCAATACCAAGCTGTTTTCAATACTGAAGCTCTGTAATAGAGTTTGAAGTCAGGGATGGTAATGCCTCCAGATGATCCTTTATTATATAAGATTGTTTTGGCTATCCTGGGTTTTTTGTTTTTCCATATAAAGTTGATTAATGTCCTCTCAAAATCTGTGAAGAATTTCGATGGGATTTTAATGGGGATTGCACTGAATCTATAAATTGCCCTTGGTAGAATTGCCATTTTTACTATGTTGATTCTCCCAATCCAAGAGCAAGGGAGATCCTTCCATTTTCTGGTATCCTCCTCAATTTCTTTCTTCAAAGACTTAAAGTTCTTGTCAAGTAGATCCTTCACTTCCTTGGTTAGAGTTACCCCAAGATATTTTATGCTATTTGTGGCTATCGTGAAGGGTGATGCTTCTCTGATTTCCCTCTCTGCTTCCTTAACCTTTGTGTATAGGAGGGCAACTGATTTTTTGGAATTGATCTTGTATCCTGCCACACTACTAAAGGTGTTTATCAGCTGTAGGAGTTCTTTGCTGGAGTTTTTGGGGTCGCTTATGTACACTATCATATCGTCTGCAAATAATGAGAGTTTAACTTCCTTTCCAATTTGAATCCCTTTGATCCCCTTATGTTGTCTTATTGCTATCACTAGAATTTCAAGCACTATATTAAAGAGGTATGGAGAGAGTGGACAGCCTTGTCGTGTTCCTGATTTTAGTGGAATAGCTTTGAGTTTCTCTCCATTTAATTTGATGTTAGCTGTCGGCTTGCTATAAATAGCTTTTATTATAGTTAGGTAAGACCCTTGTATCCCTAATCTCTCTAAAACCTTTCAAAAACACCAATAATAGCCTTTGCTGGAGAGGTTGTGGAGTAAGGGGCACACTCATCCATTGCTGGTGGGAATGCAAACTTGTGCAACCACTTTGGAAATCAGTGTGGCGATTTCTCAGGAAATTTGGGATCAACCTACCCCAAGATCCAGTAATATCACTCTTGGGAATATACCCAAGAGAGGCTCTATCATATGACAAAAGTATCTGTTCAACTATGTTCATAGCAGCATTGTTTGTAATAGCCAGAACCTGGAAACAACCTAGATGTCCTTCAATGGAGGAATGGATGAAGAAAGTGTGGAATATATACATATTAGAGTACTACTCAGCGGTAAAAAACAATGACTTCTCGAATTTTGCATGCAAATGGATGGAAATAGAAAACACCATCCTGAGTGAGGTAAGCCAGACTCAAAAAGAGGAACATGGGATGTATTCACTCATAATTGGTTTCTAGCCATAAATAAAGGACAATGAGCATATAATTTGTGATCCTAGAGAAGCTAAATAAGAAAATGAACCCAA
The DNA here is from genome assembly GCF_950005125.1 of Chionomys nivalis. Taxonomy (NCBI): domain Eukaryota; kingdom Metazoa; phylum Chordata; class Mammalia; order Rodentia; family Cricetidae; genus Chionomys; species Chionomys nivalis. The sequence continues at coordinate 37,003,182 of NC_080089.1, forward strand.
AGAAAAATGTATAGGCATCCGCCTGGATAGGGGAAGTAGACAAGATTGCCGGGCAAAAACTGGGAACTTGCGGGTGAGGTGGCATGGGGCTAAGGGGAAAAATGGGGTGAGAAACGTGAGAAGGGGAGGATGGGAGGAGCTTGGGGGAATGGGATGGTTGGGATATAGGAAGGGTGGATACAGTAGCAGTGAAGTATTTATCCTAACTAAGGGAGCCATCTTAGGGTTGGCAAGAGACTTGACTCTAGAGGGGCTCGCAGGTGTCCAGGAGATGTCCCCAGCTGGTACCTTGGGCAACTGAGGAGAGGGAACCTGAAATGACCCTATCCTGTACTGATGAATATCTTGCATATCACCTTAGAACCGTCATCTGGCGATGGATCGAGATAGAGACAGAGACCCAATTTGGAGCAACGGTGTGAGCTCTTAATATCCAAATGAGGAGCAGAAGGAGGGAGAACATGAGCAAGGAAGTCAGGACCACGAGGGGTGCACCCACCCACTGTGACAGTGGAACTGATCTATTGGGAGCCCACCAAGGCCAGCTGGACTGGGACTGAATAAGCATGATTTGAAACTGGGCTCTGTGAACATGGCGGACAATGAAGGCTGATGAGAAGCCAAGGACAATGGCACTAGGTTTCGATCCTAATACATGAACTGGCTTTTTGGGAGCTTAGCATGTTTGGAAGCTCACCTTCCTGGACCTAGATAGAAGTGGGAGGACCTTGGTCTTCCGGCAGGGCAGGGAATTTGGACTGATCTTCAGTATCGAGAGGAAGGGGGAATGGAGTGGGGGGAGGAGAGGAGGAGTGGGGATGGGGGAGGTGAGTGGGGGAGGGGGCAATATGTGGGAGGAGGGGGAGGGAAATGGGAAACGGGGAGCAGGTAGAAATTTTAATTAAGAAAGAATAAAAAAATGCATTTAAGTAATAAAAAAACAGAAATTTCAAGAACTACTTAGCACTGACAGTAGTGTCCCAATGCCCATTGTTCTCTATCTGTGGGGCATAAGAAAAAAAATTAATAGTCATGTGACTGCTAATAATAAATGATATATTTCAGATAAACAATAAATAAAGTTTGGAATAAAAAAATAAATTATTATGTTTTGAACAAGTTGGACTCATAAATTTCTGTATGGTAATCTAGAAATTTACCACTGGCTCAGAATTTAAGTCAATTTTTATAAACCTATTTTATAATTATTTATAAGAATAGGCATCTGTGCAGGGCAGTGGTGGTACCCATCTTTCTTTACCCCTAGCACTTGGGAGGCAGAGTTAGGTGGACCTACGTGAGTTCAAGGTCAACATTATCTAGACCTCCAGCTAGTTTCAGATCAGCCAGGGCTACACAAAAAATCCTCATCTCGAAAAATAAAAAAATATGCAGAAGTGAATAAACAAGAATCAGCATAGTTTACAGTTTCATTAGCTGTGAAGTGAAAAGCTCTAATGTAAATTTCTACTAACTTGAGAGCATATTTATACTTCTATCCCCTTCAGACCATTATTTTTGTATAGTACTAATCCTTGGTTAAGAGTTTATTATTAAAATCATAGGAATACTGAAAATGGCAAGTGACCATGTCCCTGGATATTTCTTCTTGTCGAATTGTGCAGATCTTAATGAAGAGAATGACAAATGGGATCACTCACAGTTCTGCCCTGGGGATTAGATATCCCTGATGGATATTTATAAATTGAGTAGAACATTGAATCTCTAAAGGACTGCTGTTAGTTACATGACACAAACTGAACAATTTCTACCCTCAACGGATTAATCAACCATAGAAAATATGAGAAAATAAGAGAATAATTTTCTATGTTTTTAATGGATTTTATGAAATCTTGACCCTGAGACATTGGAGAGTCATTTAAGATAAATATATTCTTTTCTTGTATGAGGCAAGAATCTTTGTGAAATTGTCAATCTTCTTATAGAATCTCAGATACATTGTCTGCACTGATTGCAATTATCTGCATCATAGCAAGTTTGACCCTCTGAGCACAGTGTGGAAGAAGACACCATATACTCTAATGTCAGGGAAGGATTCAGATAAACCAAGGTGAGCACTGAATAATCTTTATCTTGACATTTTTCCTTCAAAACCATATCTATATGAGTCATAATTTCTGAGAAAATGCATGCATAGTTCTTATAAGTCTCAATTTTTAATAAACACTTTGTGAACAAAATGATGTTCAAAGAATGTTTCTGGAGTGATAAACACAACATGAATAGAGAAAAGAAGAATTAGAGATTCCCCTGTACTCTGTATTCCTTAACTCAAAATTGGAAATCAATAAATCCAACTCTGGTCTTGGAGTGAAAAGTGGTTTAAAATTTCTTTTTATACAAACTCTTACAGATGCTACACATGACACAAATGACTATGGAAAATGACTCTTCAGTGTCAGAGTTCATTCTAATGGGACTGACAGACCAACCTGAGCTCCAACTGCCCTTATTTGTTCTGTTCTTGGTGAACTACACAGCAACTGTGTTTGGAAATGTGAGCTTAATGAATCTCATTTGTCTAAACCCAAACCTTCACACTCCCATGTATGTTTTTATCTTCAATCTATCCTTCATTGATTTCTGCTATTCACTTGTATTCACTCCGAAAATGCTGATGAATTTTATTTTAGAGAAGAACATCATTTCTTTCAAAGGATGCATGACTCAACTGTTTTTCTTCTGTGTTTTTGTGAACTCAGAGAGCTATGTGCTGACAGCAATGGCCTATGATCGCTATGTGGCCATCTGTCAGCCTCTGTTGTACAAAGTTGTTATGTCCCCCAAGATCTGTTGTCTGTTGATATTTGGTTCTTACTTAATGGGGTTTGCTAGTGCCATAGTTCATACAGGGTGTATGATCAGGCTCAGGTTTTGTGATTCTAACATCATCAACCACTACATGTGTGATATCTTTCCTCTTCTCCAGCTCTCCTGCAGCAGCACTTATGTCAATGAACTTATGAGCTCTGTCGTGGTGGGGACAGCTATCATTTTATGCTGCCTCATTATCTTTATCTCATATGTTATGATTCTTTTTAATATTATTCATGTGTCCTCAGGTAAGGGTTGGTCCAAAGCCTTGCGTACTTGTGGATCTCACATCATAACTGTCAGTCTCTTCTACGGATCTGGGCTGCTGGCTTATGTCAAGCCATCATCTGCTGGGACTCTGGGCCAGGGAAAATTCTTCTCAGTGTTTTATACGTTATTGGTGCCCATGTTGAATCCTCTTATTTACAGCCTCAGAAACAAGGATGTCAAGCTTGCTGTGAAGAGAACCTGGAAGAGATTAGCAAACTGATTCATCTCATGGCCCCTCCTTTAAACCCATCTCTCCCTGTTTGATATGTTTTTTATTACCTGTATTATATTTTTATTTTATTTTTCATTGACCTTCATTAGGCTTGATGGAAGTTAGAGTATAACACCACTTTTCTCTTTCCACCATACACTATAACTCTGTGTGACCTGTGAGGATATGAGACTTCCTCAGGTTCAATGTATTTTTAAGATGATATGAAGTTCATTGCCTACAGAAGATTAAGACCTTGGTCAGCCTTTCAACCTTTCTCAAGAATAAGTTCTTAGTAATTTTTCTTTGAGATCTTTCTTTTAAAAATATTTATACATTTATATTTTAATTTTATATGTGTGAATATCCCTGAATGTAAGTTTACCGTGTGCTTAAAGGACCATGTGGAGGACAGAAGACGGTGTCATCTTCCCTAGCAACAGAGTTATGGGCACTCAGAATCCACCATTTAAGTACTGAGAAAGTAATTCATTTACTTTCATCAAGAGCATCAAGAGGTCTTAACAGCTAGGTCTTCATGTTACTGAGTGTATTGATTTTTTTCCAACAAATAAAATTCCTAAAGTTTTATGGTTTATTTCTAATTCATTTCTTTCTTAGTTTTCTGATATAACTTTAAGTTATTTCTTTATTTGAAAGGTTTATTAACTGTATATTCATTGAAAGAGATGAGAAGACAATCGTGGACATGGTAAAATTGTCAAAATCTCAGGAATTATTTGAAATGGTTCTTTCCCTAACATTTTATTTTGAAAAAGAGGATGGAAATCTGTCATACATTTTATTTTTATGGTTATCAGAGAATGTATTAGTCTTATTCTTTTTCTCTTGTTTCTTCAAAATACCACAAGTTTGAGCAGCATAGCCTGGTACAGAACAAATTAGCAAATAGCCTGTGTTCATGCAGTGTCCACAGAGGAAAGTGGACATAAAATCCTAGAGTTACAGACATTATGAGCTCAGATGAGATTGCTTGGAATCAAACTTGGTTCAGGAAGAGCAGCCAGTGCTCTTAACCATTGAGCCATCTTTCCAGCTCCAAATGTTTATTCTTAAAATGCACACCTATGATTTTAAAACTTAACATACAGACCAGCCTGGTCTACAAAGCTAGTTCCAGGACAGGCTCCAAAGCCACAGAGAAACCCTGTCTTGAAAAACCAAAAAAAAAAAAAAAAAAAAAAAAAAACTTAACATACAAAGCAAATAAAAATAAAAATAAAAATAAGGTAAGAGCCGGGCGGTGGTGGCACACGCCTTTAATCCCAGCACTTGGGAGGCAGAGGCAGGCGGATCTCTGTGAGTTCGAGACCAGCCTGGTCTACAAGAGCTAGTTCCAGGACAGGCTCCAAAACCACAGAGAAACCCTGTCTCGAAAAACCAAAAAAAAAAAAAAAAAAAAAAAAACCAAAAAACAAAACAAAAAAAAAAAAAATAAGGTAAGATTGATCTCTGTGGGTCTAAGGATTATAGCTTGATTATCATTTACTTCATGACTAATATATACTTATAAATAAATGATGACATATTTACTTTTTTGGATCTGGGTTACCTTACTTAGGATGATATTTTCTACTTCTTTCCATGAATTGCAATTTTTCATGTTAATATGGTTTTTATTATATTTTAAAAACAATGTTATTTTATAGACCATTCCCAGTTCTTCCCCTCCTGTCCTCCCATTACCCTCATCTTCTCCCCACCTCACTCCCATCTACTCCTCAGAGTTTTTGTTTTTTTTTCCATAAATTTTGATGAGGATTGCATTGAATGTGTAGATTGTTTTGGGTAAAATGGTCACTTTTACTATGCTAATCCTACTGATTCATGAGCATAACAAATTTCCATCTTCTGATATTTTCTTCAAAGACTTGAAATTCCTATCATACAAGTGTTTTACTTGCTTGGTTAGTATTAACCAAGATATTTTCTATTGTTTCGCAATATATTGCTACTATGAAAGGTGTTTTCTCCCTGACTTCTTTCTTATTCCTTTTGTCATTTGTATATGAAATCACTAATGAATTTTTTAATCAACTACTTTGCTGAAAGTGCTTATTAGCCATAAGAATTCTTTGTGGAATTTTTAGGGTCACATGTATACTATTATATCATCTGAAAATAATGATATTCTTTCTTCTTCCTTTTCAATTTGTATTCCCTCAATCTACTTTAGTTGTCATATTGCTCTAGATAAGACTTCAAGTACTATATTGAATAGGTGTGGAGGGTGTGGGTGACATTGCCTTGTTCCTTATTTTAGTGAAATTGCTATGGATTTCTTTTTATTTAATTTGATCTTGTTTATAGGCTTGTTGTGAATTGCCTTTATTATGTTTTGATATACCACTTGTACCACTACCCTCTCCAGGGCTATTATGGAAGGTGTTTGATTTTGTCAAAGAACTTTTTTTTTTTTTTTTTTTTTTTTTTTTTTTTTTTTGGTTTTTCGAGACAGGGTTTCTCTGTGGTTTTGGAGCCTGTCCTGGAACTAGCTCTTGTAGACCAGGCTGGTCTCGAACTCACAGAGATCCGCCTGCCTCTGCCTCCCAAGTGCTGGGATTAAAGGCGTGCGCCACCACCGCCCGGCTTGTCAAAGAACTTTTAAGCATTCAATGAGATAACCATGTGATTGTTGCCTTCCAGTGTGTGTGTTTATACTGTGAATTATTTTTACAGATTTTCTTTTAGGATTTTAACTATTCCTAAATCTCTGGAATGAAGCTACTTGATCAGGGTGGATGATCTTTTTGATGCATTTTTGAACTTGGTTTGCAAGTATTTTATTGAGTACTTTCACACCTACATTTATCAGGGAAATTAGTCTGTAATTCTTTTCTGTTAAATATTTATTTATGTGTTTTTGGTATCAGTGTAACTGTGTAAGCTCATAAAATAAATTTGGCAATGATCCCTTTGTTTCTATTTTGTGAAATAATTTGAAAAATATTGATGTTGGCTCTTCTTTGAAAGTGCAGTAGAATTCCGTGCTAAAACCATATAGAATGGGTTCTTTTTGGTTGGATGAGAACTTTAATGATGCCTTCTATTTCACTAAAAGTTATAGGTCTATTTAAATTGTTTATCCTATCTTGATTCAAAATTATACATTTCTTTTAATTTTTTCCAGTTTTATGTAACACAGATTTTTAAAGTATGTCCTTATGATGTATGTATGGACTTCCAAAGTGTCTGTTTTTATTTTCCCCTTTCTATTTTTATTTTGTTAATTTATATATTTCCTCCAATTTTTAATGTAGGCACCTGGTGCTGTATTTTTTCCTCAGAACACCACTTTTGTTGTGTCTCAAAAGTTCGAATATGTTTTGTGTTCATTTTCACCGAATTCTAGAAAGATTTAATTTCTCTTTTTGTTTCTTGTTTGACCCATTTTTCATTCAGTACGTAGTTGTTTCCATGAGTTTGTTAAGTTTCTGTTGTTTTTATTATTCAACTTAATTAATGGTGGTCTGATAGGATTCAGAGAGCTGTATCAATTTTCTTGTATATGGAGAATTGCTTGGTGTCTGTGTATTCAGTCAATTTTGGATAAGGATTCATGAGGTGCAAAGAAGAAGGCATAATGTTTTGTGTTTGGGTGAAATATTCTGTAATTATGTATTAGGTCCATTTGGTTTATAGAGCCTATTAACTCCAGTATTTCTCTGTTCATTTTTTGTCAAGTTGTCCTGTCCCTTGATAAGAGTGAAGTATTGAAGCATTCTACTGTCAGTGTATGAGGGTCTGTCAATATGTGATTTAAGCTGCAATGTCATTTCTTTTACACACTTGGGTACCCTTGTGTTTGGAGCATAGATGTTAGGAACTGAAATGCAATTTTGGTGGATTTTTCCTTTGATGAATGTGTAGTGTCCTTCCCTATCTCTTTTGATTAATTTTGGCTTTAAGTCTACTTTGTTAGTTATTAAAACCACTACCTGTTCTTGCTTCTTAAGGCCGTTCATTTGAAACACCATTTTCTAAACCTATCCTTGATATTGAGATCTGATTCTGCAGAAGGATGCATTCCTCTTTCATATCCATTCTGTTTGTGTGTATGTGTAATTGAGACATCAATTTTGAGAGATATCAATGACTAATGGCTTTTGAATCCTGTTATTTTGTTACTGTTGTTTGTGGTGGTGGTGGTGGTATGCGTGAGTTCATGTGTATGTGCATGTGTGTGTATGTGCTTGCATGTGTATGTGTGTGTGACAGTGTGTGTTTACCTTCTTTTGATTTGCTGGTGTAAGATTACTTATTTCCTTTTTTTCCTCAATGTGTGTCGTTAACCTCCTCTTGTTAGAATTTTCCTTTTAGTATCTTTTTTAGGACTAAATTTATAATAGACATTTTTCAAATTTGGCTTTATCATGGAACATCTTTTTTTCTGTAGTAGTTTGAAAGAAAATGACTCCCAGAGGGAGTGGTAGTATTAAGGAGGTTTGGCCTTGAAGCACGTCACTGTTGGGGTGGGCTTTCTGGTCTCTTTCGCTCAAGCTTCATCAGTGTAGCTGTCCATTCACTTCATGTTGCCTGCAAGATGTAGTACTTTCAGCACCAGCACAATGTCTGCCTGAATGCCACCATATTTCACATCTTAATGATAATGGAGTGAATGTCTGAAACTATCACTGAGCACCCTCAATTAAATGTCTTCCTTTCCATCCCCACTGCCACCTTTTTTCTAGTCTTCCCTTTCTTTTCATCACTTTCACCATTCTGTTTTGAATTTCTACTATACCACACACACACCAGCACAAACACACACACACACACACACACACACCATCATCATTATTCTTATCATAATTAGCAGCAGCAGCCTCCATACAGCTTTGTGGCCTTATTCTTGGATTTGAGTCTCATTCATACTCTCAAGATTATCTTATCTGATCTTTCCTACCTTTCCCAGATGAAGATGAATTGACGTAACATTTTAATTAGCCTACAGTTGATATAGTTATGAATTAATTATTACAATTGGGTAATAGTTGATATAGTTATGAATTAATTATTACAATTGGGTAATAGTTGATATAGTTATGAATTAATTATTACAATTGGGTAATAGTTATAGATAAGTTATTAAAATTGTTATCATTTAAAAGCATTATCAATGAAAGATAAATTTAAAGGTAAACTAATTTGACATTTAGCTGTTATTTAGGGGCACTGTATATGTATTTGTTAAAAATATGGGCAGAGTCTTTACATGCTTCTTATCTAATTTGTGCTTTATTATATTTCCATTTATGAACTTGGAATCTGAAAGTATGTCTCATAATCCTCTATTACCAAATGGTAAATGCATATTAAATCCATTTTTATCTAAAAGCTTATTACTTTATTTCGGGTATCTTAGGTATTATTAGCATACAGAGTAACATCTTCATGTTTAACCATCAAGGAAAATGTGACATTTGAAATCTCATGATTCTCCCTTTCTCAACAACCACTGATTGTATATAACTCTTCATCTAGGAGTGGAGCCTTGTGAATTTTCCCCCATCCATGTTGGCATATTGGAGAGATTCTGTCATTACATAGGACTTGTTTAGGAAATTAAATTGTTGAGATTTTATGGGTGCAATTTTCCTGTCATTTTTAGAAGATACTATCTACCAACAGGTATTGTGATCTAGCTCTCACAGTCTTTTGAGCCCTTCCAACCATGATTGTCCTTGAGACTTAGGTGTAGATGTTAAATTGTAAATATACCAATTAGGGTTGATATAAATTTCTCTGTATTTTGACTAGTTATGAATCTCTGTAATAGTTGCTATCTGCTGCAAAATAAACTTCTTTAATGAAAAATGAATGCTAAAGAATAAAAACTTATATTATGATTAGATGTTATATTGGTTTAGAAAAATGTCAGTAGTAGATTCTCTCTTAGGGTTTATGATTTTCTTCAACTATGGTTAGTTTGTGAATGCTCTCCTACTGAATAGGCATTCAGTTCAATTAGATAGCTGTTGTTTGTGATCAAGATAAAACTAACTTTACTTCACCATTGAGAATATCTGGCAGGCCACAAATTACTTTCATTCATAGACTTTCTGAATGATAAGACTATTAATATTTCTCCTATCACCTTCATAGCACCTTCTAATTAGCTACTCTTCCAGGAACACACTAAATGCAACCTCAGAGAAAAATTTATTGCTTTATGTGTCTTTATTAAAATATTATAAAAACCACAAATAAATGGCTTGATGATACAAGTCAAGAATTTGGGAAAACTAAAACAAATCAAACACTTATCCAGTAGATGGGAAGAAATAATAAAATCTAGACTAGATCTTAAAACATTAGGAACGAATAAAACAATACAAAAAATTAACAAATCTGAGAGAAGGTTCTTTAAAAAAATAAACAATATTGACCAACCATTTTCTTAATTAATCAAAGAAAATTAATAGGAGATTCAAATTAACATAATCACAATTATAGGCAACTATTAAAAAAGACCCCCAAAATTTTAGAACATGATCAAGAAATAATTTTTAAAACCTATTCCATTAATGTAGAAACCCTAAATAAAGTGAACAAATTTCTATATTCATTCATACTTTTAAGATTAAACCAGGAAGAGATCAAAACCTTAACCAGAACAGCCTTATCATAAAGGAAGAAATCAGATGAGTAGTAAAAATCTTCAGTTGAAAAAGGCGTAGGTCCAGATGGATTCAATGTTGAATTCTTCCAGACTCTTAAAGAATATCCACAACCAATTCTTTTCTTTTTTATTCAAATTTTATTCAATATATATAATCACCCATTTCCCACACTCATCTCCTCCAGATCCTCTCCACATTTTTCTCATTCAACTCTACTTCTTTTCCTCTCTTTAGAAAACAAAATGAATAAATACAACATCAAAAATAACCTCACAAACAAACATAACAAACATACAAAACCCACAAGAAATGCACACACACACACACACAGAAACAGAAAGAGAGAGAGAGAGAGAGAGAGAGAGAGAGAGAGAGAAAGCAAACCTCACAAAAACACAGAAGTGAAAAGATTAATATACAAGTAAAAAATCAGCAATTTAAAAAATATGCTAACAAGTAATGAGAGAAAAATCTACAAAAATACCAGTAAGTTTGTTTTGTTTTAGTCATCTACTCATAGAATCTACAGTTAAGTGTGGTTTATTATACCCAGTGAAACTCCAATGGAAAGAATCCATATGTCTGTTAAAGCAAATAAAAACTAAACAAACACTTCCAAACTTCCTTTATGAAGTTATCACTCTTACACTAAAATCAGGTAAAGATGCACCAAAGAAAACTCCAGACAATAGTCCTGACATACACAGAAGCATACAAAATACAGGCACATATTTCTCAGTGTGTATTTGTTATTCTTATTTCTCTAGTTTTCCCTAAAGTCCTGTTTGAGTTTTTAGGGCTCATTCAGATATTATCTTGGATGTCATGGGAACACTGGCTTCTGTTCTTACTGAGTGTTACGATCTTCAATTTCAGATATGTGTTTATATTTGCCCAAACAGCTTTGCAAATGAGCCATTACTCTAGTTCAAAGTTTCTGGTTTCTGAAGCACTTGCACTATTGCTGAGACTCATCTTGGATATCCTGTTGACCAGAGTCAGAATCATCTTTTGACCGGAAAGCATGTCTGGGGACAGGATCAGGAAAGCACTCCTCTCTGCCCTTGACTCTGGCCATCCTGCGGGCTCACCAGCAAGACCATCACGCTTATAGCCTTGAGGAAAATGCACAGCACCACTCTCTCCGCCACGGAGTAGGTCAAGCTCATTGGAGGCTCTATGCTGCAGGCAGGGCCCAATCAATATAATGGCTTGAGCCTCCTGGCAGGTCAGGGTCAGCCTCACTCAGTAACATGCTCCTTTTGCGACAGAGACAGAGATGGAGACTTAAGGCAACAGTGGCAAGCAACAGAGCTGGGCAGTCAGGTCTCTAGTTCCACTTTTCTCTGCACTACTGGCAGCTCTGCTCCACCATCATTTTTTTTTCAATTCATGAGACCACTTTTAAAAAGCATCTTCTGTAAGACCTGTTTTTCAAAATTTGTGTGGGAGTTACTCTAACCTTGAGGCCTCCATGGGTCTTCCAGGCTCCTATGTGCAACTCTGGGATCCTGTGGGTGCCAGTAGCCACTGCCATCTTCCTGCCTTTGTGATAACGTGTTTTTCAAGATGTTAGGGGTATACATTTTATGTGCACATCCAAGAGCTGAAATGTTCTGTAAAATATTCTTCTTGTAGGAGTTTATATGAGACCAGTACTTGTAATGGAGCAGTATCTTCATAATTCAAAAAAGTCAGTATTTGTTCAGATTCTTAGAGCACTCTCTCACTGGCAGGAGTAATCTCTCTTTTCATATTCTTCTGAGACTTATTCCTGTATATTATTATGAAGAGGACTGAGAGTCAGATCAGCATTGAATTAGGCTTGGAGTTAGAAAATTATTAATGAACAAACTGGCCTGAAAACTAATGAAAATTGATCCTATGGGAGACTTCAGAATAAAAGCTTATAGAGCTATGATGAGTAATAGAAAACATGTCATTTGTAGTGTTTCATGACTGTTTCTGAAAGAACAAACAAGAACTCCTGCTTGAAATGAAGTAGCGGTGAACACACACACACACACTCACACACACACACTCTCACACACACACTCACACACTCACACTCACTCACACACACACTCACACACACTCACACTCACACACTCACACTCACTCACACACTCACACACACACTCACACACACACACTCACAAACTGTACAGTGATATTTTTCCAATCCAGGTAATAACGTGCTTCCCTAAAGATAATCTTTATTACAAACAGAAACTTCAAAGACATTCCTCAGACTTGCCTGCTTTTCATGTTTTGAGAACATTCTTGGATTCTTTAAAAAATTCTTAATCCATTTTCCTTAATTTTCTATTTTTTCTGTCCTGAATTCTTTTTCTGATGTGATTGAAAACCTCCATCCACTGAAAAGACTAATAAGATTTGTTTACATTTAAAGATATACATAATTTAAAACTCTTTGCACATCAGTATATCCCAGTATTTTTCTTATCTTACCATCTTTTTGTAAGAGTATTATGGTTTTAGACTTTATATTTAGGTAGATGACATGTTGTGAATTAATTTTTGTGTGTAGCGTGCATGATCACTCCTATTCTCATTCTTAGACACATTTCTTCATGTTTCCAATATCCTTTTGTTTAATATAATACCATTTGGTATATATGGGTCTGGAGGTCGATTGAGTCTGAATTTTCTGAGCAACTACCAGATCGATTTCCATAGTGGCTGTATAAATTTACACTCCTAACAGCAGTGGGAGAGAATTCTTCTTGTCTCCCTTGCCAGCATGAGATGTTATATTGATCATAGCCATTTGAGATTTTTTTAGTTGAGAATTCTCTGTGTAAATCTGTACCCCCATTTAAAAATGAGATTATTTGCTTGTTGATAAATAGTTTCTTGATTTATTTATATATTTTGATTATTAGTGCTCTATTGAATATAGATTTGGTGAATTTTTTTCTTGTTCTCTGGGCTACCATTTTGTTCTATTGACAGTACCTTTTGCATTAGTTTTTTTCCAGTTTCATGAGGTCCCATTCATTAATTGTCAGTCTTAGTGCCTGTACTATTGTTTCTCTATTTAGGAAGTTGTTTGCTGTGTTTAAGGCTACAACTCTTGGGTATATGCCTAAAGAATGTTCCATACTACCACAAGAACTCTTGCTCAGTCAAGATCATAGCATCGTTATTCATAATAGGCAGCCACTGAAAACAACCTAGATGCCCCTCAACCCAAGAGTAGATAAAGAAAGTGTGGTACATTTGCATAATGCAGTATCACTCGACTGTTAAACAACATAAAACATAACATTAAATTTGCAGGCAAATGGATGGAACTAGAAAAAAAAATCTTGAGTGAAGCAACCCAGACACAAAATGACAAACATGATATGTACTCACTTATAAGTGGATATTAATATTAACTGTTAGGTAAAGGATAATCATGCAACAATCTATAGACCCAGAAAGGTTAAGTAACAATGAGGGCTTTATGGGGCAATGCATTGATCTCTCTAAGAACAGGAAATACAATAGATTTTGTGGGTAAACTGGAGGCTGGCCCAGATGGGAACAGGAGGGCCAGGTTTGGAAGGATGGACTGAGTGTAGGAGACAAACTTTCGACAAAGAACACTACTTACCAGAGTAGGGGCATGGGGATTGGAAGAGTTAGTAAAAGGCATGAAGATGTGAGTAAAAATAATAAAACAGAAAACATAAGATAACATTGAGAGGGAGTTTACTGAATGCTGAAATTGCCTGCATTTAATTTCCAATTGCTTAAAATACCCTAACCCCCAAAGGTAGGGATAAGATAAAAAAAAAAAGCAAACTGCATTAACAAGAGACAGGGAAGTGAGCTGAGCAGTTGAAGGTTGCAGACTACATTCTTAGTTAAACATTCTGTCCCTAGAATAAAAATTGTCATGATCACACCTTAGACCAAAACAATCTGTAGGCAAACCTACAGATTCCTGGGTGGAATCAATTGTTATCTCCCTAAGGGAGTAGGAACTTAATTGGATCCTTAGACTTTTGTTTGGGGTAGAAACACATCTACTTCTCTTCTCTATTCCTGAAATACAAAGTCTGCATATTAGCCACACCTGTTGATAATAACCTTGAGCGCGCAGAACTCTCTGTTCTAAACCTAGGTGAGACCTTTGTTTGAGGTAGAAACAGACAATAACCTTGAAGGAATAAAAGTAAGTTCCTACTCTGGGTCCTCTGGTCAAGGTGGAAATGACTGATCTAAATTCCCCCGCTTCTGACTCTCTCTGTCTCTGTCTCTCTGTCTTTCTCTCTCCTCTTCTCCCCTTCTCCCTTCTCCCTCCTGGTGTGAAATATTTATAGCATCATTTTTTCAGGTCTACAGAAATTCCCAACTGATAAAATTGTTTTTATTGATCAGGTGAGTTGACACATTAATTTGTAAATTCGCACAATGAAATAGGAAGAAAGAAGCTTCAGGACATCAAACACCACGAAGTAACCTCAGCTTCATATTGCCAAGTGTAAAACTTACCCTGGGTAGATTAGGTAACTATTGGTTTCATTGATAATGATAGAAATGCTATAAGGGAACATTTTCAGGACTGTGAGTTAAAATCAGTGAGCTAGAATGCTGCAATGGTCACCAAAGTCACCATGATCTAGGGATTTCTAGTTCATCACCTTATGTCAAAGATAAATAAAGAAATGCAGACAAGAAATGAACAGAGTGAATGCAGACTGATCAAGAAAAAGTTAGAAAGACTCCTAAGAGTGGGTTGGGTTCCAAGAGTAATACTGTCCTGTCCAGTGAGCTTTTAGGATCTTAAAATGGGAATTATATATGAATTGTGATGTATTATTGAGATCATTCATTTATGATCGATCATATTTCATGCAAAGGCAGTTAAGAGTCATCATATTATGCATGTGTTTCATGAGCCGAACTGGGATATGATCATGTGTTGTGCCTGCTAGATTTTCCAGTGGGCACACAACTGAAGATAATGAATGTTCTTCCCTAATAGTTTCCCAGTACTATGCAATGTACCTTTGATAATAGGTGTAGAGATATTAAAGACTACAGTTGATGTCTGTAATTGATGTCTACAGTGGGGGAGAAGAGCATAGCATGGATGGTCGGGAACAAAGATTATGTTCTGTCTTCAATACACAGAACAATAGTACAGCATGAAATTTAGTTTCTCCACATTTGTCAAGACAAGAAACACTATTTATCTTAGTAAGAATGTGAACAGCACAAGGGGGCAAACACTGATGTATTTTAATGCCTCTAGTAAATTTCTTTTTTAAATTAAATTTATTTATTTTATATTCCAACCACAGTTTACCCTCCCCCTTTTCTCCCATTCCCTCTCCTCTCTACTTCCCTCAATTCACTCCTCTTCTGTTTAAGTTTAGAAAGTGGCAGATATCCCATGGATATCAACAAAGCATGGTTTATCAAGTTCCAATAGGATTAAGTACCTCCTCTTGTCTTAAGGCTTGGCAAGGACATCCTGTCTGAGGAATAGGGTCCCAAAAGTCCAAGAGTTGGTAACAGGCCCTGCTCCCGCTGTTAGAAGTCCCACAAGTAGACCAAGCTACACAATTTTCACACAGACATAGAGGGTCTAGTTGTTTCTGAGGATTTTCTTGCAATGTCCTTGACCTCTCTGGCCTATACAATCATTTCTCTCTCTCTTCAGTAGGAGTCCCTGAACTCTACCTAACTTTGATTGTGGGTCTCTGTATCTGTTTCCATCAGTTACTGGATGAAGGCTCTCTGGTGACAATTTGGGTAATCAACATTCTATGAGTATAGCAGAATATCATCATTAGGTATAATTATGTTGACTTTCTTCCTCCAATAGTGTTTGGTTTTTAGTCTCGGTCTCTGAGATATTCATCCTGTGGGTCCTTGTACTCTTGGCAGTGTCAGGAGTTGACTTATCCTCATGGCGTGGATCTCAGACTGGACCAGTCATGAGTCAGCCATTCCCATAATCTCTATGACCCCTTACATCAGCACATCCCATATGCAGCACAGACTTTAGATGTTATGTGACTGGTTGATGTCCCAATCCCTCCACTGGAAGCATTACATGTTCACAGAAGATGGACACTTTAGGCTACATATCCACTGTTGCTTAGAATATTAGCTGGTATCATCCTTGTAGATTACTGTGAGTTTCTTCTGAACAAGGTTTCTTTATGGACCCTGTGACAGGTCCCCCTATTCCAGTCAGCTCTTTCAGAACTCTCCCCATCCATCCCTCACCAACCTGATGCTTCATGTTCCCATCCCCACATGCCCTCAGTCCACCCAAAAGATCTCTTTAATTTCCCTTTCCTGGGGAGATCCAAGTGCTCTCCTCTTAGGCTCTCCTTGCTTTTTTCCAAAGTGCTGCACAACTTTGTACTTCCACTAGCAATGGAGAAGTGTTGTCCTTGTACACATCCTCTCTACCATAAACTGTCATTTGTTATTTTGATCTTAGCCATTTTGTTTGGTGTAAGACAGAATCTTAGAGTTGTTTTGATTGGCATTTCCCTAATGGCTTAGAATGTTGAACATTTCTTTAAATGTTTCTTAGCCATTGAGATTCTTTTGTTGAGAATTCTCTGTTTAAATCTGTGCCCCATTTTTAATTGGATCATTTGATTTTTTGATATCTAGTTTTTTGAGTTTTTTAATATATATGTATTTTATGGAAATCAGCCCTCTGTCAGACGTAGAGTTGGTAAAGATCTTTCCCCTTTCTGCAGGATGCCATTTGTTCTATTGACAGTTTCCTTTGCTTTACAGAAGTTTTCAGTTTCAGGAGAGCCCATTTATTAATTAAACATCTTAGTGTCTTCACTACTAGTGTTTCATTCAAGAAGTGATCTTCTTTGCCAGTGTATTAAAGACTATTTCTTGCTTTCTGCTTTATTAGGTTCAGTGTAATTGAATTTATGTTGAGGTTTTTGGTCCACTCAGAAGTGAGTTTTGTGCAGGATGATAGATAGTATGACTCAGTAGCAGAGCTTGAAATTGAGGATGGTGATACCTCCAAAAGTTCTTTTATTGTTCATAATTGTTTTAGCTATCCTGAGTTTTTTTGTTTTTTTCATATGAAATTAAGTATTGTTCTTCCAAGGTCTATAAAGACTTGTATGGGATTTTTGGTGGGGATTACATTGAATTTGCTTTTGGTAAGGTGTCATTTTTGCTATGCTAACTCTACTGATCCATGAGCATGGGGGATCTTCCCATCTTCTGACATCTCTAATGTCTTTCTTCAAAGTCTTGAAGTTCTTCTCATACAGGACTCACTTGCATGGTTAGAGTTACACCAAGAGATTCTTTGTTATTTGTGGCTATTGTGAAGGCTATTTCCCTTATTTATTTCTCAGTCCATTTATTGTTTGTATTTAGGGGGACTACTGATATTTTTTTAGTTAATCCTTTATCCAGTAACTTGACTAAAGTTATCTATAAGCTGTAGAAGTTGCCTGGTGGAATTGTTGAGGTTGTTTATGTATACTGTTATATCATCTGCAAATAGCAAAATTTGACTTATTTTTTCCAATTTGTATTCCCTTTATCTCTTTTTTCTTCTTGTGTTATAACATCAAGTACTATGTTAAATAGACATTGAAAGAATGGATATATTTGTCTTGTTCCTGATTTTAGCAAGATTGCTTTGAGTTTCTCTCCATTTAATTTGATATTGGCAGTCAGTTTATTGTATATTGCTTTTATTATGTTTAGGTATGTTTCTTTTGTCCCTGATCAATACAAGACTTTTATCATGAAGGGGTGTTGGATTTTTCATCTTCTCATGGGATGATCATGCAGGTTTTTCTTTCAGTTTGTTTTTATGGTGGATTACATTGACAAATTTCATATGTTGAAACATCCCTGCATCTCAGGAATGAAGCCTACTCGATCATGTTAGATGATATTTTTTCATGTGTTATTAGATTCGGTTTGTATTTTGTTGAGTATTTTTGTATCAATGTTCATGAGTGAAATAAGACCATAATTCTCTTTCTTTATTGAGTCTTTCTGTGGTTTACATATCAGGGTGACTGTGGCCTCATAGAATTTTTTATTTTTTGATTTCCTCCAATTTTTATTTATCTTTTCCTTAATTTCTTTAAGGGATTTTTTTCCATTTCCTCTTTAAGTACTTCTATCATCTTCATAAAGTTATTTTAAGGACATTTTCTTGTGTTTTGGTTATATAGGATTGTTAAGGTCTTTCTGTAGTAGGATATCTGGGTTTTAGTGATGGCATACTGCTTTTTCTATTATTGAGTACGGTTTTACACTGGTGTTTAAGCATTTGGATTTGAGATGATTATAAGCCTAGGTATTGATTCCTGCATTAATCCTTCATGGAATGGTATTTTGTTCTCTGATTTTTGTTTGCTCTCTGGTCCTTTGACCTAATTGGCCAAATTGGTGACTGGCACTCTACTTCAGGTGTCTCAACTCATGTTTTAGATATTTTGGGTGTCAAGATCCATCCTGGTCTCCAGTAAAGCTAAAGTCTTCTTCAAAGTTATAGACTAGAATATGAAGTCTGGGGAGGGAGTACAGTCTGAGGTTTTAGGGTGGGCTTTAAGGGGTGTTACCAGGTAGTATTCAGTGTCTTTTTTTTTTCTCCAGTGTGGGTCTCTGTCTCTATCTCCATCCATCGCTAGTTGAAGGTTCTATGGTGATATGCAAGATATTCATCAGTACGGCTATAGGATAGGTTCCTTATAGGTTCCCTATCGTCAGGTGCCCAAGGAACTAACTGGGGACATTGCCCTGGGCATCTGGTAGCCACTCCAAGTTCAAGTCTCTTGCCAACCCTTAGGTGGCTCCCTTAACTAGGATATGAGTTTCCCTGCTCCCCCATCCAACAGTATTCAGTGTCTTAACTTTGGTCCCTAGATACAGCCTGGCCTCCAGTAAAGCATGCCTTCTTCTGAAGTTCCAGGCAGGCATATGGAGCCCAGGACAGGTAATTCATTCTGGGGTGGTTATGTGGGTTTAAGGAGTATTAGGGCGCAGCCTATGCTCTGGTAAAGCTTTCAGGGCTATGGGCAAGAGAGGGGGTCATGGGATGTGTCCTAGGGATCAACATATGTGGAGTGGGGCAGCTTGGTTGGGAGACAGGTCATTCACCTGTTTATCCACTGGTGAGGACTGTACTTGTATCTAGTATCCTTTTAATATATTGGGTAAATTGTATAAATACATAATAGATCTCTTATTTTATGTATTTGTATTTATTATTGTTTGTACAATATGGACTCACAAATATCTGCATGATAACTGAAAAATTACCACTGATTTAAGTCAATTTTTATGAATCTATTTTACAGTTATTCATAAGAGGATACAGATACAAACAAAAAAGAACAAGCATAGTCTAGAGGTGCATAGCTAGAAAATGCAAAGTTCTAGTGTAAATTTGTACTAACTTGAGAGTCTATTCATACTTTTATCCTCTTCATACAATGATTTTTGTACAGTATTAATCCTCAGTCAATGGTTTATTACTGAAGCTGTAGGAAAACTACAAATGGCAAGTGAGAATTTCCCTGGATATTTCCTCTTCTATAGTTGTACAGAGTTTAATGAAGAGAATGTCAAAGGGGACCACTCCCAGTTCTGCCCTGGGGACTAGATACTCCTCCTGGAAAATTACAAATTGAGTAGAATGTTGAATCTCCAAAGGACAGGTGTTAGTTCTATGGCACAAACCACACAATTTCTACCCTCAAGGGACTCATAAAACATGGAGGATATCACAAAGAAGAGAATAATTTTCTGTGTTTCTAATAAATTTTCTCAAAAATCTTGACCTTGAGATATGGGATACTTATAAAAAAAAAGGCTATCTTCTTCTTTGTATGAGACAAGAATCTTTTTAAATTCCCAAACAATAACTGTGTCATTTTTCTCAAGCAAACCTCTTCTAACAAGTCAGACACATTGTCTGCAGATTGCAATTACCAGATTCATTATCCTTGGCCCTCTGACCACTTTTTGGAGGAAGGCACTATGAACTCCAATGTTAGGGAAGCTTGCAGGTGAATGAAGGTGAGCACTGAATAATCTTTATCTTGATTTTTTTTACCTTCAATTCCATAGCTACATAAATAATAAGTTCTGAGTAAAATTTTTCTGTAAGTAAAACGCTTTATATTCTAATCATTAGTAAACATTAACTAAAAGGAGGGATGCTTAATGCAAAGAAATCAAAATTCCCCATCTTTCTGTAGTGAAAGGGTAGGGAAAGTAAGTGATAGAGATTCCCCAGGACTCCATGTTCCTCACTCAAGCTTGGAAATCAGTAAATCAAACTCTTCCATTGGAGCAAAATTTGGTTTATGGGTTAATATTTCTTTCTCCACTTACTCTTGCAGATGCCACACATGATGCAACTGACTGTGAAAAATAACTCTTCAGTGTCTGAGTTCATTCTTATGGGACTGACAGACCAACCTGAGCTCCAGCTTCCCTTATTTGTTCTTTTCTTGGTGAATTACACAGCCACTGTGATGGGAAACTTGAGTTTAATGAATCTCATTTGCCTAAACTCAAACCTTCACACTCCTATGTACTTTTTTATCTTCAATCTCTCCTTCATTGATTTCTGTTATTCACTTGTTTTTACACCCAAAATGCTGATGAGTTTTCTTTTAGAGAAGAATACTATCTCCTTCAGAGGATGCATGACTCAACTGTTTTTCTTCCTATTTTTTGTGAACTCAGAGAGCTATGTGCTGACAGCCATGGCATATGATCGCTATGTGGCCATCTGCCAGCCACTATTGTACAATGTAGTTATGTCCCCTAAGATCTGTTGCCTGTTAATATTTGGTACTTACATGATGGGACTTGTTAGTGCTTTGTTCCACACAGGTTTCATGATCAGGCTCAGGTTTTGTGATTCTAACATTATCAACCATTACATGTGTGACATCTTCCCTCTGCTTCAGCTCTCCTGCAGTAACACCTATGTCAATGAGCATGTGCATTCCATTGTGGTGGGTACAGCTATCATTTTATGTTGCCTCATTATCTTTATCTCATATGCTATGATCCTTTTCAATGTCATTCATATGTCATCAGGTAAGGGCTGGTCGAAAGCCTTGGCCACTTGTGGGTCTCACATCATAACTGTTTGTCTCTTTTACGTAACTGGGCTGCTTGCTTATGTCAAGCCATCATCTGCTGAGACTGTGGGCCAGGGAAAAATTTTCTCAGTATTTTATACTTTTTTGGTGCCCATGTTGAATCCTCTCATTTACAGTCTCAGAAACAAGGATGTCAAACTTGCTGTGAAAAAAACCTGGAAGAGGCTCACAAGCTAATTTATGCATTGATACATCCTTTAACTTCATTCATTCCAGTTTGCTGCTTTTTCTATGTTTTACTTGTCTTTTACACATTATATTTATTCCATTATTTTCTCTTTTTTGTCCTGCAACAACATTGATACAATTTATACTTCAACAATATGTTTTTCTTTCCTCCATGCAAAGTTGCTCTATATGTACCATGAGAGTATGAGATATCTTTAGGGTCAATGTTTTTAAGATGATGGTTTGTCCATTTTATATATCAAACTACGTGCCTTGTCTTTATTTGTATACCTTTCATTATCTGAGAATAAAAATTCTTAGTACTTTTTCTTTTAAAAATTATTGTGCACTAATTTTAAAATTTATACATTAATGTGTGTAAGTGTTCCCGATACATATTTTTCTTGGGCATACAGGATTCTGAGGGGACAGAGAGGATGTCAGATTCCTTAGTAGTGGAGTTCCAGTCAGGAGTTCCAGAGGTGCAGGGAATAGAACTCAGGTCTTTTGTAAAAAAGCTAAGAGCTTTTAACCCCTAAGCCCTCTTCATAACTACAATTACATTTTGTTCCTAGCTAATGATATTATGTGCATTCTATGCTTTATTTCTAATTCATTTTTTATTTTTTTCTGTACAATTTTTATGTTTTTCCTTATTTTTATGCTTTATTACCTGTATACTAATTCAAAGAGATGAAAAGAAAATAATGGGTATTGAAATAATTATTGACATTCCAGCAATTATTTGGTGTGGTTCTTATTCTAGCACTTTAGCTACAAACTGACGATGGAAATCTTTAAGTCATGGGTATAGCGTTTTACTTTTGCACAATTTATTATTTGACATGTATTATACAATTTTATTTTCTGTGTTGGGTTGGAGATTCTGTAGTGTTTAATGAAAACACAACATGTGGATGGTGAATGTCTAAGCTCCCTCAGTGAAACTCCCTGCCCACCTTGCAGTCAGCTTCACTGTTTTCCTCCTGGCTCTGTCTGTATATTGATGATGTGTTCTCAGGCAGTCCTTGTGAAGACAATGAGCTTTTTGAATTTCCTGAGTACTATATTATAAGCACCCATCTTTCCTCTAAAAGAGAACATGTCAATTTTAAGAAAAAAATACAGATAGAGGTTGTATCATGCTTAGGGTTAAATGGATTATGGAAGTATCATTTTAAAATTATTTATTTAATTTTATTTTATGTGCCTTGGTGTTTTGCCTGCGTGTATCTGTGTGAGGGTGTCAGAACTTGGACTTACAGACAGTTGTGAGCTACCTTGAGGGTGCTGGGAATTGAACCTGGGTCCTCTGTAAAAACAGACAGTACTCGTAACTTCTGGGCTATCTCTTGAGCCATGAAATTTTATATTTTATATTAATAATGTTTAAAAAACTCTTAAGAGATTTGACTTAGAACTGCAGAAGTACAAAAATGATGCATTTAAATAATTAAATCAATCTGCTAAAAATTAGTGTATTAGATAGCTAAGCATTTCTATTTAATATTGTAGTGATGAGATTATTGAATGTTTTTAGTTTTTCAAAGTTATTTTAAATACTTAGAATCTTTTCAGGTTTTTATTCATTAATTCATTAAAGTGTGTGATTGAATAGAAAAAGTGACTGTCACAAACACAGCACAAGTGTGGTCTAAGTACTGTATTGCAGTCAACATCAAACCTGAAGTAGAAAAAAACAGCAAACAGTCTCTATATTAACTATAAACCTCTGAAAAAATAATTTCTTTGTCTCAGACAGAGAGCTACAATAGTTTATTGGTAAAAGTATGAACAATTAAGAAGACAACTTGATCACATATTCATTTAGGGAAACAATGGTATTTTGTTGTCCTTCAAGCATTTGTCTTCCCTCTCTACAAATTAAAGTGATTTTTGTGTGTGTGTGTTTTAATAAATAAAGCTTGCCTAATGATCAGATTGCAAAGTTAGCTACCCTAGTCAGCCATACAGGTCAGGCAGTGGTGGCACACACCTTTAATCACAGAAGCCACACCAGTTAGTCATAGAGGTCTGGTAGTGGTGGTGCACGCCTTTAATCCCAGCACTAGAAAGGAATTTAAAACAGGAGGAAACAGGCTCCTGTCTGTAATCTGAGGTTTAGTAGAGAGCATTGCAGTCTGCAGTGACGCTGAGGATAGAGGTAAGAACTCTCTACTGGCTTGGCTGATTTGCTTCTCCAATCTTTCAGTTTGAACCCCATTATCTGTCTCTGGGTTTTTATTACTCATGTTATGTCTGGCATCCAACTTTTGGAGTACAAATTCACGAAATTGTTTGCTGATGGCTTTGCAGTCACTATCATAGGCTGTAGCTACATGCGGACAGATTCCTCATCCTACTGGATAGGTTTTTCTTTCTTCCCTCTACTTAGCTGTCTCTGGACCCCCTTCTCTTGCTGCTGCCAAACTTGGTAGTTGCTTTGAAACCCAGTCAGGCTTTTACTGTTCTGTGTATCAACAATAAGCCTCACATCTTCAGCAGCAGCGGCAGCAGATTTCGTGAGAAAATTGAGAATTTTTAAGGGAAGAGTTGGTTAAAAGAGAGAGTGTTTTTCCCACATTAAAAATTGGAAACAGAATTATGATAAAGAAAGTTAGATTCTGTATGATTATGTAACTAACACATGACTTAAAAATGGAACAACTAAATGAAGAGATAATCAACCTAATCAGGATTGCCATACTGTTAATTATCATTTTGATAATCCTTATTGTCATTGGTAATTCTTACTTTATCTCTTAAAAAGTCATTTGGTTTGATGATCAAGGCACAGGCCTTAGAAAAACTTAATTAAACTGATCATAGAGATTTTCAGATCCAGACAGAGAAATTTAATGTGGAACCAATTACAGGATTGTATTATAAGGTTAGAGAGGAACAGCTTAATGTTTCCAAACAACCAACCTTAATATATCCAGCAACCTTACAGGAATTTCCAAGTAATAGAAGATCTATAAGAAATAATTGGGTTCCTATAACAATGTTAGATTTAAGGAGATTCAAGGAAGCAATAGTCTCATATGACAGGCATTCATCTTTTGTGAAGCAAATGTTAAACTTGTGTTCAGTTTGTAATAGAATTATCTGTAAAGACTGGGTTCTTGTTCCTATTGCACGTAATGGCTTTGTGGGAGCCCAGGTAGTTTGGATGCTCACCTTAATAGACCTGGATGGAGGTGGGTGGTCCTTGGACCTCCCACAGGGCAGAGAAACCTGCTTGCTCTTTGGGCTGAGGAGGGAGGAAGACTTGATTGGGGGAGGGGGAGGGAATGGGAGGTGGTAGCGGGGAAGAGGCAGATATCTTTAATAATTAAATAAATTAATTAATATATATAAAAAAAGAAATATAGTGGGAAAATAAGGATTGATATTTTCTGGCAAAGAAAAATAAATACCAGCAGAAAAACTGGCAAAAAAAAAAAAAGACTGGATAAACTTGGTTAAAGCTGTTTTAGAGACTGGTCCACTATCACAATGGTGCAGAGAAGTACCTGGTTCAGAGAAGAGGCTAAGATTTTTGAACAGTGGAGTAAAGCTGGAGGTTTGGAAATCTCCCACGATCAATGTCTTAGAGAAGAAGATTATACTATTATAGAAAGGCAATATCTATATGATGGCCACACCCTGGCATTATGCACGTAGCAGCTTTGAATTTTGGGGATAAAATTCGAGAAGTAGAAAAGAAAATTGAGTCATTTACTAAAGTTAAACATGGCTCAAAGGAAGCATTCAAAGATTTTTTTTTACAAAGATTGATTTCAGCAGTAAATAGAATGATACCAAATTCAGAAGTTACACAATAATTAAATCTTTAGCTTTTGAAAATGCTAATTCTCAATGCCAAAGAATAATTATGCATTTAAAGGCAAGGTCAGCACCCTTGGAGGAATGGATCTGAGATATAATCAATATTGAATCTCGTGACCATGATGATACTTGAATGGGAGAGGTGATTTCAGAAGTTTGAGAAAAAATCAAAATGTCAAGTGTTATAATTGTAGCAAACAAGGTCACCTTAAAGGGATTGTAAGCAGCGACTTCCTAGAAATGATGTTTTTTTTTTTCTAAGCATAATCCAAACAGAATTTCTCTCTCTTCTCGATTATAAAGAAGGTGTGGCAAAGGCAGGAATTGGATGAATGGATAGAGATCAACAAGAGATATTCACGGTCACTGAAGGTCTGGTAGATACAGGTGTGGATGTAACAATAATTTCACCAGGATCTTGGCATCCAATTGGCCTCTTCAGGAGGTAATGTTCATCTTTTAGGAACTGGAACTTTATCTCAAGTAAAACAGAGTATGAGATGGTTCAAATGTATAGAGAAGAGAAAGGATAAGGAGGAAAATTAAAGCCATATGTGGCTAACATAGTGACAAATTTGAGGGGGCATTATTTTTTACATGTATGGAGTACTCAGATTAACATTTCCCCAAATTTAGAAACAAACCATAAATTAAAATATATTTCTGGAAAAAAATATTACAAGATATTATGTACTGGAATTTTACTCAGACTTAAAGAAAAATGATGAAAATTTCAAGTAAATGATAGAACTGGAAAATACTGAACAGAGTAACCTAGAATAAAGGTAAAATTTGTATGTTTAGGCATATGTGGATTCTTGCTTCAGATTATTAGATTTCATGTTTAATATGGAATATCAAGAAACCAATAAAGAACTATTAAGTTGAGATGCCTTAAGGAAGTTGATATAGCAACACATAAATGATATGAAAACATATATATATATATATATATATATATTATATAACTTTTTATTTTCCATTTTCAGTGAACAAACACCTTGGTTGCCTCCATTTCCTGGCAATTGTGAATAGAGCAGCAATAAAAATGTTTGAGATGGTATCTCTGTAAAACTTATGGAGTTCTTTGTATGTACATAATTTGTATAACTTGGTCAAATAATAGCTCAATTTACAGAGTTTTCAGCAAAGTCTACATAGGTTTCTGTAGTGGTTACACTAGTTTACTTTCCACCAACAGTGAATACTTCTTTTCAGTGTTGTCATTTGATGTATTGATTATAGTTATTTTTATTGCACTGAATGGAATATCAAAATAGTTTTCTGTTTATTTTGCCCCACAGTTAATGATGTTGAACACCTTTAAAGTGTTCAATAGCCATTTGTATTTCTTTTTTGAGAGTTCTCTGTTCATATACATGACTCAAGTTTTGAGCTCTTTGTGGATTATGAAATTTATCCTACTGTCATAGATATGAATGACAAATACTTTCTTTCATATTTGGTGGTGCCTCTCCTATTGGTTTACTCTGTGCTATATTGTAGAGAAGGTTATAAATGTTCTAAGATTTCACTTATCAATTATTGATATTATTCCCTTGGCTAATAAACTCATATTCATAACTTTCTTGCTTGTTCATTCATTTGGAGTCTTACCCCTAATTTTTCCTTAAACAGTTTCAAGCCACTCAATCTTATATTGAAGTTATTGATCCATTTGGAATTGAATTTTGTGCAGGTGAGAGATAAAGATGTATTATAACACTTTCACGTGTATTTTCCAGTTTTCTGAACACCATGTGTTAAAGATTCGGTGTATTTCTCCAGTGTATACTTGTGGTATATTTGTCAACACTCACTACTTGTAGTTGTGTGGAATTATGTATGGATCTTCAATTCCATTTCATCAATCTGTGTGACTGCTTTGTCCCAGTATCCAACTATTTTTTTACTATTTGCAGTATCATAAGCTGAAATTAGCTACAGCAAATCTTTCATCAGTATTATTTTTATTCATGATTCTTTATTATTGGTGTTCTGTGACTCCAAAATATTTGAAAACTTTTCTATGTCTTTGAATAAAGACCCTGGCATTTTGATTATGATTGTAATGAACCTGTGGATTGCTCTGGGTGGGATGGTTATCTTTCAAATAGTATTTTTAACGTTTTGTATATTGATCATATCTATCTATCGCTATTTCTTTTCAACTTTCCCTAGTGAGTCCCTTGCATCTTGTTCCCCAAGGGGTAAGGCCTACCATGGGGAATAAGCAAAGTCTGGCACACCTCACCCTTACCCCACCTACATCAAGACTGAATAAGACATTCCACCTGAAAGAATGGGCTCCAAAGATTCAGCTCAAGCATCAGGTATAGATCCTGGTCCCATTGCCACTGTACTGCAAACAGACCAAGCTACCCAACTGTCGTCCACATGCAGAAGGTCTAGTTCTGTATCATGCAGTCTACCCAGCTGTTGGTCTAGAGTTCCTGAGTTTCCATGAGGGTGGTTTATTACTCTGTGGATTCCCCTGTCATGATCTTGATCCACCCTTGCCCTTATAATCATTCTATCCGCTCTTCAACTGGATGCCTGGATTTCAGCCTGGTTCCTAGCTGTGGATCTCTGCATCTGCTTTCATCACTTACTGGATAAAGGCTCTATAATGACAGAGTCTTCACCAATCTGATTACATAGGAAGGCCAGTTCAGGTACCCTTTCCACTATTGCTAGGAGTCTTAGCTGGGGTTTTATTATTTTTACATGTCACTCCCTTTATTCCCTCCCTTGCACATTCTTATATCTCACTCCCTGTTTGAGCCTCCTCTTCCAAGCCCCATGCCATCCATTCATGACCATTTCCTCTTCCTAGGGATATCCACTCCCAATCTCTTACTATATCCCTAACCTCTGTGGTTATATCAATTACAGCTTGCTTATCAATAACTTAGTAGCTAACATCTATAAATAAGTGAATACATACCATAATTCCCTTTCTTTTTGCCTCCTCTTGCAAGATGTTTCCTGAGCCTTTCTTGGTAGAATGTTAATTAAGATGATGCATCCACAGCTGATCACCCATCATGATAATGTGCTATGGAGTAGCTATAGACAAGTTAATGAAATAGAACTGAAGTGCAAAGGTGAACCCTGAATTCATGGTCAGTTAATTTCTACAAAGGTGTAAAGACTATAAAAATAAGGAAAGAAATATCCTAGTACAGATAGGTCTGGAATTATTGCTTAACTGTATGCAATAGGGAGCAATTGCCCTTTTCAAGGATACTCAAAAAATAACTCAAAATTTACCAACATAAATGTAAGAATGTTTCATAGTCATTTTATTTGAATTGAAATATTCTTTTCTGGGGGAGTAGGGTGACTCGTGAGTGTGCAAAGATGTCTAGGGTGGCTTAAACTTCCAAGATTCACTAGCTCATCCTGAAAGTCATAGAAGCAGTAAATAACTGCTATAGGAAGGAGACTTACCACATGCACTACCTGGAATTCTTTCTCCCACCTATATAGGTTCCTAAAAGTTTTGCAGAAAGCTCCATGGATATAGTTTTTGAATAGTCAGGGAGGGTATGGCAAAGTTTTTTTAAATGAAACTTTTTTTATCTCTTTTTATAGTTGATTAAATTTCTTCAACTCAAATTAAATTGAAGGAACAAATTGTTCTTGTTTTAGTTAGGATTATTGCTGTGATAAAATGCCGTGACCAAACACAACTTGTGGATGAAAACTTTTAGTGTATGGAAGGAGTAAGGGGGAATATCAGAAAAAAGATGTATATGTAGTTAGATTTGCTGGAGAGGATGTGGAGTAAGGGGTACACTCATCAATTGCTGGTGGGAATAGATTTGGATTTATAAATACATATTCAATGAAATAGAGAATGCCTTTTTAATGTGATTAGTCTCTGTTTCTGTTTTGCTCAACATGATAGAGCATCACACTTTAACCTGTCATTTTTTTTTAAGTCACTATGATACACTGGAACATTTAACAATACTTAAAGTAGCTTTGTTGGCACCAATTTCTGCGTGAGAAGAAAGGATAATGTTCTTGTGGGATGGATAAGGACAAGAGATGTTACAAAGAATAGCACCAAAGCAAATGCTTGTCTAATTCAAATAACAATAATTCTACTTATAAGAATCTTGATTCATATGAATAAGAACATGAAATAAGCAAAAGTGCAATAATACCCAACAATTGTTTTTTATATATCTATGTCACTTCTGACACATTGTGAGAATAATCTGTCTTAATATATACATTGTATTGTGGAGTCCAAGTATATTTTATACTGTTATTATATTAATTATTTATTGTGATACAAAGATTGTAACCATACTCTTTTATATGTAAGACAACTACTACCACTGAGATGCAATGCAAGCCTTTTCTTATGAGTCTCAGTTTGTAGATATACAAATACACAAATACAAATATAAATAAATAAAGGGTAGAGAAGTTGCATACCTATTTATAGATTGAATATGATAAATTTAAAAGTTTGGGTTTAAAATTTAAATTTATATGTACATATATTACATATCTTCTATTTATATATTTTAGTCTAATTTTTATAAAACATTTTAGAATTTTAATTTGTTGTTTACAGTGTCTTAATACAATCTTTGTTTTTTATTAGAAAGTATTTATAAAGCATGTGGTATATCCCTCAACTTTTTTGGAAGGGTGTGGAGACAATTGTAAATGACAATTCTAAAGAGGATCACCCAATATTTTCTCAATCAGCAATTCTGATAAGGATTTTTAAGTGAGCAAAACTTTGAGTCTCAAATGAGCCAACATTACATTTATGGTGCATGATGTTAATACAGGCTCAGTAATTTGTTCACTCAAGGGACTCATGAAACCTGGGAGGATATCTTAAAGGAGAGAATAATTTTCCAGGATTCTAAACAATTTTCACATTACTCTTGAACATGAAATGCATTCTCACTTTCGGAAGAGCATTTTACAGTCTCACAAAAGGATAATGTTTTCTTTCTAGAGGTGAGGATGATTTTCTAAAGAGAATCTCACACAGATATTGTCATAGTCTACAGTGAATCCCTTGTAGAGGGTTAGAGGCAGATCTTCACAGATGCTTGTTACTGTGTTCATCATTAAAGGTTTGTTGCCTTGAGGACACTGGGGAAAGATTCACTATAATAGTTGCAATGAACTCTGTGTGACAAAGTTGATCACTGACTCCTCTTGATAATTTTCCTTCAGTCAGAAAGCTATAAATTCTGGGAGTTTGATACGTTTTAACTATTGCTTTTTTCATCTCTGATCTATACTGAAGGCTAAAGACAAGGGAGAAAATGATGTTCAAAAGTCAATGAGAGCTTTTCTGGCAGTCTCTTTGGAAAGAAACACATCATAGTTGATGAAATAAGGAAAGGCGGATGCCTGAGAAATCAATCTGTGTTGTCATGATTGTATGCCTGGAAATGTCTTCAAAAAAAAAAACAAAACTAAACAAACTGAACTTGCAAATCCAGCAACTCTAGAAATTTCTGTCTCTTAAAAGATATGTTCCTGTTAATTTCATACACTGTCTCTGTTCCTACATTTGATACCATGAAGCAAATGGCTGTGGAGAATGACTCTTTGGTCACTGAATTTGTTTTCATGGGATTAACAGACCAACCTTCATTGCAGCTGCCATTATTTTTCGTGTTCTTGCTGAACTACACAGCCACTGTGATAGGAAACTTGAGCTTAATGATTCTTATTTGTCTGAATTCACACCTTCATACACCTATGTACTTTTTTCTATTCAATTTGTCCTTTGTTGATTTCTGTTATTCATTTGTCTGTACCCCCAAAATGCTGATGGGCTTTGTTTCAGAGAAGAACATCATCTCTTATACAGGATGCATGACTCAACTCTTTTTCTTTGGCTTTTTTGTTAATTCTGAATGTTATGTGCTGACAGCAATGGCTTATGATCGTTATGTGGCCATATGTAAGCCCTTGATGTATGCCATCCTTATGTCTCCTAGAATGTGTTTCTTACTGATGTTTGGGTCCTATTTGATGGGGCTTGCAAGTGCCATGGCCCATACTGGCTGTATGATTAGGCTCAGTTTTTGTGATTCCAATACCATCAACCATTACATGTGTGAAATCTTCCCTCTTCTCCAGCTCTCCTGCAGCAGCACCTATGCCAATGAACTTGTGAGTTCTCTTATTGCTTGCATAGTTGTTATCATATCCGGCCTTGTTATCCTAACCTCATATATTTCCATCCTTTTAAATATTGTTCACATGTCATCAGCTACAGGTTGGTCCAAAGCCATGGGCACTTGTGGTTCTCACATTGTGACTGTTAGTTTATTCTATGGATCTGGGCTTCTTACTTACGTCAAGCCAGCATCTGCTGAATCTGTGGACCAGGGAAAATTTTTCTCAGTGCTTTATACTCTTGTGGTACCCATGCTTAATCCTCTCATTTACAGTCTCAGAAACAAGGATGTCAAACTTGCCACAAAGAGAACTGTGATGAGAATCAGAAGCTAAAAGAACAGGTGGGTTTTCAGTAGTCTCTGACTGCATTGTATGGTCTTCTCATTTATTCCCCATTACCTTTCTTCTATTCTTCCTTTTCTTTCATTTCAATATTATGATCAGAATTTCTACTATAATACACACATACACACACACACCACCACCACCAGCAGCTGTCATATAGCTTTGTGGCCTTTTCATGATTTGAGAGTCCTCTGTAATCTCAAATTTAGCCAATCTGATCTTCACTACCTGGACCAGTTGAAGACTTTGGTCTGACATGTTTTCTATATCTAAGGGTAATACTCTTTTGTATTTTCTCTTTTATATTTTCTCTATTTAAATTAATCCATGGGACTCTTTTGGGTCTTAGAAATTATACTTTTGAAGCCAAACGTGCAACATTGTGTCACTATTCCTTAAATTCAGCTGTGGATTATTTCTAACGCAAACAGATATGTTTTTTTGTAAAAAAGAATAGAATTTATTTATGCCAAAAAGAACTGAAAAGGTTATGAAGAAACAGTTATGAAGGAACAGAGTTGTTTCATTGTGGGTTTAACTAAATAAGGGAGTGTGAGAACAATGGAAGAGCCGTGTGGCCTATAGTGCAAGGCTTTAGTAGCCAAGTAGGAAAAAGCAAATGCTCCCTCAATAGAATTATTTTCAGGTTAGGTGATTAGAGAAAATTACAAAGTGACATTTCATCTTGTGTTTTTAGATTATTGATCATTCTTTCAAGGATGATGAAGCTGAGTGTTTGGTTCAAGCCTTTTGACAAAGCAGGACCACATTTCTATAAATAATCTATAAACTTTAAGAAGCTTATTAGATGTTAAATCTTTCCTGTCAGGCAAAATTATTTGTCAATAATAAGATTAATAGAGAATTATACACTAGAAAATTTTCTTATATGTGTCTAGTTCAGAAAGTATACTGTCATTTTTCTATGTAAATTGCATAGGAATTCAAAGAATATACTTATTTTAGAGATACAGTAATCAAATAGCAATGATTATTAAAGCTCTAATTATTGCATCCACTTGAAGATTGTGATGTTTGAAATGTTCTAAAATAGTAGATTAGTAAAAAGAGCGAGTGAAGAACTTTAATTAAACTTAATTAAAATTATTGGTATTAGGTATTGAACCATAAATATTCATAATAATGTTTTATGTATGTACTATATATACAGTATATATGCTTTATACATATACAGTATAATTTTTAAAGCAAATTATGAATTACTGGTATGTACCTGTTTTGTTTTCATTTGTCATAGTACCTGATTAAGTATGGTACTAAAATGGTTTGGTTTAAATTTTGAGAAGAAGATACAGTTTAGTAGATTTAAAGAGTGATTACTAGAGAAGCTAAATAAGAAGGTGAACCCAAAGAAAAACATATAAGCATCCCCATGAATATTAACCTTCATCAGGCGATGAAAGAAGACAGAGACAGAGACCAACATTGGAGCACTGGACTGAAGTCTCACGATTCAAAGGAGGAGCAGAAGGAGAGTGAGCACGAGTAAGGAACTCAGGACTGCGAGGGGTGCACCCACACACTGAGGCAATGGGGATGTTCTATCGGGAACTCACCAAGGCCAGCTGGCCGGGGACTGAAAAAGCATGGGACAAAACCGGTCTCGCTGAACATAATGGACAATGAGGACTACTGAGAACTGAAGAACAATGGCAATGGGTTCTTGATCCTATTGCACGTAATGGCTTTGTGGGAGCCCAGGTAGTTTGGATGCTCACCTTAATAGACCTGGATGGAGGTGGGTGGTCCTTGGACCTCCCACAGGGCAGAGAAACCTGCTTGCTCTTTGGGCTGAGGAGGAAGGAAGACTTGATTGGGGGAGGGGGAGGGAATGGGAGGTGGTGGCGGGGAAGAGGCAAAAATCTTTAATAATTAAATAAATTAATTAATTAAAAAAAAGAGTGATTACTAAAGGCTCTGACTATGTTGCATAAAGCTCCATTTCCAGGAAAAATTGGAACTTAGCAAATATAGAATAGGAATCACAGGATTAGAAGGTACTCTTTTTCCTAAATGTGAAATCATAGTCAGAGTATATCCAGGTGTAAAAACTATGAACACATAGTGTAAGTTTAGTTTTATTAAGTCAAATAGATTTATTTTACAGGTGTAATTATTTATATCAACATGGAAAATGAACTGATTAGGCTTTTAATCATCTGACATTTAATAAAGTTATGGATAAACTATTATAATTTGATAATAGCTATAGATAAGTAATTAAAATTATAATTTAAAAGCTAATATTGAAAAAAATTCCATGAAAGATTATTTTAAATATAAACTCATTTCATATTAATGAATGTTTAGAAGCACTGTATATGCACTTGTTAAAATATGGTCATAGTCTACTTATTTAATTTGTGCTTTATTGTATCTTCATTTATATAATTGAAATGGGAAACTTAGTTTGATAACTCCATATTAACTAATGTTAAGTGCATGTTAAAACCATTTTAAATTAAAATATTAATTACATTGATTATTATATCTCAGGTGTCATAAATATATCAGGCAACATCTTCAGGCTTAACAGTCAAGTAAAATGTGAAATTTGAAACCTCATGATTCTCACCCTCTCAACAACCACTGATGGGTTGTAGCTCTTCATCTAGAAGTGGAGCCTTGTGTTTCAACATGTTGGCATGTTGAAAAGATGCTGTCATTATGCTCATGTTTTGGAAATTGCCTCTGAGATTTTATGGGTGCAGTTTTCCAGTCATATCTAGAAGATATCATCTACCTACCAGTATCCCGGTCTTCTAGCTCTTTCTCTCCAACCACTCCACCATGACTGTCTCTGAGACATAGCTGTAGAGGTTGCATTGCAGATATACCAGTTGGGTTTGATATAATTTTCTCTGGTTTTGACCAGTTTCAGATCTTTGTAATAGTTACCATCTCCTGCAACAGAAATTTCTTTGATAAAGAATGAGAACTAAAGAAATAATACTTCTAATTGCAGAAGCCAGAGGGATTGATGATATCATGTGAGAACACAATCTACAAAATTAATTAATCAGGTTTCATAAGCACTCACAGAGACTAAAGTGACAAACATGGATCCTGCAGGTGTTTATGCTAATTTCTCTGCATATATGTTATGGTTGTGTAACTTAGTGTGAGACCCCTAAGAATGGAAGTGTGAAGTCTCTGACTCTTTCACTTGCTCTTGGGACCCCTTTCAATTCTACTGGGTTCCTTGTCCAGCTTTGATAGGAGGGTTTGTGCTTGGTTTTACTAAAAATTGTTCTGCCATGATCAGTTGATAGCCCTGTTTTTTTCTGAAGGAAATAGAGGAGTAATGGATCTAGGCAAGATGGGAAGTGGGGTAATGGGAGCACTGGAGGGAGCAGAATGTGGTTGGAATGTAATGTATGAAAGAAGAATAAAAACATGAATTCTTATAATACAGATACAAATATAATTGCATTAGTTTAGGAGAGGGGCAATAGTAGTTTTTCTCTTGGTGCTTATTACCTTTTCTGCTATGGGCAGTTGTCTAGGTTTACAGTACTAAGTGTGAATCACCTTAAATTGAATGGGATGGGTTTTCACTACAATTAGATAACTCTTGTTAGTATAAAGATAAAACCACCACTATTGCACCATTGAGAATATTATTTCCCAGGCCACGTATTGCTCTCATTTATAGACTTTATAATTGGTAGAACTGTTGCTATTCCTCTTTTAGCTTGCATGGCATTCTGTTACTATTATGGCTAGTACATCTAGGACACACTAACACAGCTTAAGAGTGAAATTTAGAGCTATATTTGATTTTATTAAAAAAATCAGAAAGCAAATAAATGACTCAATGATGCAACTCAGAAATTTCAAACCTGGAACAAATCAAACCAAAAATCAGCAGATGGGAAAAGATTAAAGAAAAAAAACACGGATCAGCAATTAATAAAATAAGAACAAATGAGGCAATATGAAGAATCAATATATCTAAGAGCTGGTTCATTGAGAAGATAAACCAGATTGACAAATCTTTTGTCTGATTAATGAAATGAAAGAATCAGGAAACTCAAGTTAACGTAATCTCAAATGAATAGGGGAACATTATGATGGACATCAAAGAAATTCAGATTATAAGAATAATTTCAAAAGTTTTATTTCTTTAACATAGAAACCCTAAATAAAAATACATAGTTTCTATCTTCATCCAAATTACAAAGATTAAATCAGTAAGAGATAAACATATTAAGAGAACAGACTCCTCACACACACACACACACACACACACACACACACACATACACAAACACACACACAGAGACAAATACACCCAAAAAATCTTCATGTAATTGGAAAGGTTAATATTCAAGCAAAGACCATTAAGTTAAAACATTGTCCAAACAATTTGAAACAAAAGAAATCTACAGAAGCACTAGTGAGTTTGTTTCATTTTGACCGTATACTATTGGACATCGAATCTACCCATGTAGTTTATATACCCAGGGAAACTCAATTGGAAAAAACTAATAAGTCTAAAATTATTAATTTAAATAAAAACTGAAAGAGCACTTCTAAGCTTTCTTTATGAATCCAGTAACACTCTTATATTAAAACCAGTTAAAGATACAACAAAGAAGAACACTATAGCCCATAGCCCTAACAAGCATAAAAGCAAAACATCTCAATAATACACTTGCAAATCAAACACTGGCACATACTTCTCAATGTGCATTTGTTTGTCACATTTCTCTAGTTTTTCTTAAAGTCCTGCTTGTGTTTCTGTGTCCCAGTCAGATACCACCTTGATATTACGATGACCTCAGGTTCTGTTCTTACTGATTATTACCAATACTTGTCTTTCTGCATCTATCGAAGTCACAGAAATAGAATGTAGATTCATAATTACCAGAGGAGTGGAGTAAGGTAGGCAGGGAAGGGACAATATAAACATTGGGTAATTTTCTAATTAGGATACAGATTGCAGTTATATAGTCCATGATCAAATCATAATGTTCCACTTTGGGTTAAAAATGATTATTTATAAACCTATAAATTATTATAACTATGTAAGCTAATGAATACATTAAGTTCCATGGTTTAGTCATTCTTCTACCTCAATAAAATATTTTCTGTTTATGGATTTCCTCTCTCTGCTCTTCCTAGTTCCTCCCTACCTCTCTTCCCATTTGAATCCACTTACTTTATCACGTATATCTGTGTAATGTATACAATAACCATACAGAATTTTTTCAATTGAAATTAAATGTAAGCATAATTTTCATCCATTATAATTTTTATGCTGATTATAAAGAAATTTATGTATTCATTTATTAAAATCTTGACCAAGAATTACCAAGTAGTACCTGCTTCTATTAAAATGCATTATGCAACAAATTATGTTCAGAAATAAACAGCTAAGTTTTAACAATGGATATGTTATTTTGAATATAATCTATACAAAAGAAAATAGTTTATCAAAGAGGGATATATTTTGAATAATTGTACACAAAGAATATAACATTTATAAGTAGTCCACTATCAGAAAGAATAAGCATTACCAAGGATATAGTAATGGCTCATAAGCTTAGGAGACAGGGCTATAAAATTTTGAAGTCATGTCTCTTCATCTGCCTGTTTTCAGACTTATGTAACATTATACAAATGCTCTGGACCTAAATTTGAGTTTCTAAGTTATCACACAGTGTGACTTCATCAATCGTGTTGTGCATACGTCTCATGAGCACAGTCTTCATCTATTGGGAAACTATTGTACTGTGAAGAAGTTAGTGTAAATCAATGAATCCCAATGCTTATGACTTCCTACAGGAATCCTGCTGTTCATGTTCCTGGTTCCTCACTTTGGGCTTTCTGATATTTATTCACATTTCTAGAAAATTATGATTTATAATCTTGGAAATTAATCTCTTAGCATAATGTACTCTGAAAGCAACATTTTAAAGAAATATTATTAAGCAAAGTACTTTATAAACAAAAATACTAAATTTAAAATATTCTGTTTTATACAGTGTGCATATTTGCATGTACATATGTTTGGGTCCACCCAGTGGATACTGTAATTCTGAATATTTATGCACCAAATACAAGGGCAAAGGGCACCCAAGTCCATAAAAGAAACGTTTCTATAGCTAAATCACACATTGATCTTTTAGAGGTCATTGGTGACTTCAATATCCTACTTTCACCATCAGACAGTCACCAAAACAAAACACTAAATAGATATGCTTGAATTATCTCCAAAATTTACCACATAATTGGATGCAACTCTGGCATAAATTAATACAAGAAAATTGAAGCAACACAGTGCACCCTATCTGACCACCTTGGATATCAACAACAAGAGAAATAAAGGTGAGCATACAAATTCACGAAAGTTGAACAACTCACCAATGAATGAAAAGAGTCAATACAGAAATTATTCGTTTTTTAGAATGGAAGGAAAACTTTTAGAATGGAAGGAAAATTCAAGCAACATACTCAAACCCAAAATCACAAGAATGGTGTTTTAATGAGGTAAGTTCACAGCACTACCTCTCTACTTTAAAAAAAAAAAGAGAACTTGTGTTAGAAACTTAGTAGCAAATCCTGAAGTCTCAAGAAAAAAAGAAATAACACAAAATAAGGAGAAGACAAGAAATAACCAAACAGGGCTCAAATCAATAAAATGGGAACAAGAAAACAAACAAAAAACAATCCAAGAATCAATAACATAAAGAATTACTTCTTAAAGAAAATTCCTGAACCTGTTAAACCGTTATCCAAATTAGCTGAAAGATTGATAGATCCAAATTAATAAAATTGGAGACAAAATGGATACATCACAGCAGACATGGAGGAAAACAGAGAATCATAAGGTTATTCTGGAAAATTCCACCAAACTAGAAAGCCTAAAAGAAATGGACCCAGCAATACCACTCTTGGGAATATACCCAAGAGATGCCCTATCATACAACAAAAGTATATGCTCAAATATGTTCATAGAAGCATTGTTTGTAATAGCCAGAACCTGGAAACAACCTAGATGGCCTTCAATGGAAGAATGGATGAAGAAAGTATGGAATACATACATATTAGAGTACTACTCAGCAGTAAAAAACAATGACTTCTTGAATTTTGTATGCAAATAGACGGAAATAGAAAACACTATCCTGAGTGAGGTGAGCCAGACCCAAAAAGAGGAACAGGGGATGTACTCACTCATATTTGGTTTCTAGCCATAAATAAAGGACATTGAGCCTATAATTCCTGATCCTAGAGAAGTTAAATAAGAAGGTGAACCCAAAGAAAAACATATAGGCATCCTCCTGGATATTAACCTTCAACAGGCGATGAAAGGAGACAGAGACAGAGACCCACATTGGAGCACCGGACTGAAATCTCAAGGTCCAAATCAGGAGCAGAAGGAGAGAGAGCATGAGCAAGGAACTCAGGACCGCTAGGGGTGCACCCACACACGGAGACAATGGGGATGATCTTTTGGGAACTCAGCAAGGCGAGCTGGACTGGGTCTAAAAAAGCATGGGATAAAAGTGGACTCGCTGAACATAGCGGACAATGAGGGCTGCTGAGAAATCAAGAACAATGGGACTGGGTTTTGATCCTACTACATGTACTGGCTTTGTGGGAGCCTAGGCAGTTTGGATGCTCACCTGGAAGAAGGTGCGGGGTCCTTGGACTTCCCACAGGGCAGGGAACCCTGATTGCTCTTCGGACTGCTGAGGGAGGGGGACTTTTGGAGGAGGGGGAGGGAAATGGGAGGCGGTGGCAGGGAGGAGGCAGAAATCTTTAATAAATAAATAAATAAAAGAAGACTCTGAGTATGTTTCTTGTTTTTCATTTATGGTGTACATGTAAGAAACATAAACACAACAAGATAACACAACAGGCACCAGTACACACCATGACATAGGTCTGTCTGTTTTTTTTTTTTTTTTTTTCGAGACAGGGTTATAACGCACAATAAACATGGCTAGTATTCACATCTAGTGTGCTTAAATTAAGCAAAACAGACCTAAGAGTAGATCTATCCACCATCTTTGATTCAAGTTAAGTTCTGTAAACTGAAGTTCCAAGAAAACGTCACATCCATGTTACAGACCAAAACACTGATTACAACTTACGTATTGTGGAAAGGTACAGTCGTGCTTTTTAGTGAACAGTTATTCCTCAATATTCACTTGCAGGAGAGATACGTATAGTGCTCCTATGAAAAGCTGGCACTTTCCTGGGCCTGGGCTAAGAAGGAATAAGGACTTGCTGTCTAATGTGTGTATACTTTCAGTTTTGCAAGATAAAAAGGTTTTGGAGATGGACAATGTGTTAGCTACTAATCTATTGCTGGAATAAAACACTGTATCCCAGACAACAAATAGAAGGAAAAATTTATCTTAACTTATGGTTCCCAGAGGTTTAGTGTCCAAAATTCTGGGGACTGCGTGGCTGAAGGTTATGTCATGTCAGTTACAAGTCAAATCTAATCAATACAGAGGTGGATAGAAACAAGATACATTGTATGGAGCATGAAGCTTTGAATAGTAAAGACAATATTCTAAAAAAAAGAATAAAATAAAAAACTTATACTGTGTTTGAAAGGATTCATATAAATAAGTCTCATAATTGGCATTTTATATTTTTTTGATTTGTATTTAACACCTAATATATGAAAATTAGCATTGCATATGTGTGTCATTTATCAAAATGTCATAATCCTTTATGAATAGTTTATAAATTAAGCTTGATATCAATCTTATCTTGGATATCATGCATATTAAAAAAGTACAGACAACTAAAGCTTAATTTTGTATCTTGTTTTCAATTAATTAATGAGACAGAAAACTTTGTGGAATTACTCCTACTTGAAATTTGTTTAAATATAAGTGAATCCAATATATTTACTAAAGCTCTATTACAGCTGAAATTGTTAAGAAT
The DNA here is from genome assembly GCF_950005125.1 of Chionomys nivalis. Taxonomy (NCBI): domain Eukaryota; kingdom Metazoa; phylum Chordata; class Mammalia; order Rodentia; family Cricetidae; genus Chionomys; species Chionomys nivalis. The sequence goes on from NC_080089.1 coordinate 37,043,747, forward strand.
ATGTGAAAAGATATATTCATTTTGCTCTTCTGCAATATCATCTAACTCAAATTAACCAATATATATTTTTAAACTATATGATTTGTGAGCTTTTGTAAACTGTGGTGGTACTTCTAGAAATAGAGTTTGAATTTGCTTTCTTTAAAGGTGTACAGCTGAATTCTAACTTTCCAAACCAGGAAAATTAAATTACATTGGAAACACATACTCATAAAAATATTAGCAAATGAAATATTTTCAAGAGTCAAGTTGAGTTGTGAAAGTATGGTTATGACAATAAAAGAAATGTCATAGACTCTGGATACTTTCTATGAAGAAAATTATGGAAAGATTCCTTAAAACAAAATGTTTATGTCTCATTTACTTCAAGAAACCATATCATTCGTCACAGGCTTACAAGGAACTGGCCATGAATTCTAGACTTTCAAAAAGAACGAAAAAATTATGCTAGAATTGTGCTTCAGAAAGTCACTTCTCTATATAGGCAGAGCATTGAGTTAACTTTAGTCCCTTCTGAAAGGGTCTTCATACTAAGAACTACTTAGGGCATGGAAGAAGCCTACAACTTGTTAGCAAGTTCACATCAGCATGATTGAATACACTGATTGAGATTTTGTCACAATTATATAACGAGGGAACATATTTTCAGGTGCACACATGAGAAAAGGGAGTACTTGTCTTTCTGCCTCTAGTGAAGTCACAGAAACAATGTAAAATCATAGTTACCACAAGGGTGGAGTACAGTAGATCAGGAAGGGGCAATGTTGACCATTGGTTAACATTTATTAGGATACACACTGAAGTTATGTAGTCCATGACCACGTGCTGTAATGTTCCACATTTGCAAGAAGATTTCCAAACCCATAAATTATTGTAAATATATAAGCTGGTTTTACATTAAGTTGCAGGGTTTAGTCACTATTTTTCCTTTTCATTATATGCCTTGCTTATGGATTCCCCTTTCTCTGCCACTCCTAGTTCATTCCCACATCCTTTCCCAGGATCCACTCTCTTTATATTGTATATATGTGTAATGTATCTCATAACCATATAGATTTTTAATTGAAATTAAATGTAAGCTAAGGATATTTTTATCCATTCTTATTCTTTTTACAGAGTATAAATGAATTTAAAAATTTAGTTTAACCTCTTGACCAAGAATTGACAAATAATAGCGTTTCTACCACAAAGCATAATTCACCAAATAATGTTGAGACAAGCATCTAATTAACAACAATGGATATATTATCTTGAAACTTATCTAGTAAAAATGAAAATAGCTTAACCAAGAGGGATATATTTTGAATAATTTTTCACAACAAATGTACCATTTATACATTTTCCAGCATTAGACAGAACAAACAGCAGGGACATACATGATAACGGCTCATAAGCTTCGGAGACAAAATGATAAGAATGCTGCAGTCATGATCTTTCAAATGCCAGTTTTCAGACACATGCTATATTATACAAATGCTCTGGATCTAAATTTGGGTTTCTAAATTATTACACAGTGTGACCTGGGTAATAGTGATGTGCATATGTCTCATGAGCAGTGGACACAATCTGCATTTACTAGGAAAGTATGTTCTACTGTGGTTAGTGTAAATCATTGAATCCCAGTGCCTGTTACTTCCTACAGGATTCCTGCTGTTGATGTTTCTGGCTCCTCACTTTGGACTCTCTGATATTTACCCACATTTTTAGATAATTTTGATTTATGGTCTTAATAACTAACCCATTAGTGTAATAGACTCTACAGGAAATATTTTAAAGAAATATTACTGAACAAAATACTTTATATACAAATATGCTAGAGTTAAAATATTCTGTCATATACATGTGTGTGTTGTACTCATATGTGTGTGCACATGCATTTATAACGAGAGGTTAATATAGATTATTTTCCTTAAATTTCTCTCTACTTTTTTGTTTGATGAACTTAAAGTTCTCTATGACCCAAATCATTCTCAGTTAGATAATTAAACCAATTATCTGAACTTCTAAGTAAGAACTGAGTTGTTAATGGGAAATATAAAGCACTTGTCTTTCATTGATAAAACATTAAAAGATTATTTCTTTAAAATTCATGAGATTTTGTGTACAGTCATAAAAAAGAATTTCTAAAGTAGCTTAAAACTGTTCATTCAATGAACTATAATTATAAACGTAGTTCTTTATTTTTATATATGTCTTTAGTTTTTTAGTATGATGGAACATCATTTTTTCTTTTAAAACCTTTTCTTAAATATGTTTTAAATTGAAATGTTTCATTCTTGACTGATTTGAAAACACACAGATCATTATTGACACTTCTTTATTCACTCTTCCAGTGTTCTTTATTCAATGTAGTTACCATGTCAGAGTCTCTCTGATCTTTATTGTTATCCACGGAACATTTGCCATTGTCTAAAGAAATTTCATCGTGTGTGTTGACATATGGGTGATAGAAAGGAGAGGTAGATATAGAATAGAAAAGGGACTTGCATGCTGTTTATTCTTTTCTACTCAGGACAACAGCAGTGAAAATTTATTTCCTTTAAATGTGACGAGTTTAGAAATTTAATTTTCTGAACAAGAATGAGATAAAGAATACAGTAGTTAACACTTAACCAACTTTCCAAGAGTTTTTCTTAGGTCTAATAGATTCTAATATATCCTGTGCATCATCTATATAACAAAACCACAGTGATATATCTCTTCAATTTTATTTAATATTTTTAATTTTTTTCAGAAGTAACCCCAACAGACTTTTATGAGAACATTACCATTGGTCCACAACTCAAGCCCTCTTTTCCTGAGTCAATTTTATAGGCATATAGAAAAATATGCAGAATAATTATATATAATCAAGTCTCAGGGAAGTTGAAAGTTTCATAGTTAGGTCCTGGAAAAGAAAGAGTGTAAACTCTGGCTGGTTTGGGAGACTAATTCTCTCCTTTCAATGTCTTCATGGAACTTTTTTGCACAGTGTTAAATATTGATCTAATGTGTATTACTGCAGTCATAGTTTCCCGTAAGAAAGCTATAAATGACTGCTTAGCACATCCCTGGACTCTCCTCTTGTAGAGTTGTACAAAGCATATGGAGGAAGGACAAAGAGGCATGCTCTAACCTCTGCTAAGGGGACCAGCTACTCCTGTTGGGAGATCTTAAGTTGAATAACTTTGAATCTCAAAAGATCCAAAGTTAGTTCTGTGACACTGGATGTAAAAACTAGTTTACTAATTAAGACTCTCAAGGCACAGATCCATCAGGGAGGAAATCATAAAGAAGAGGATAACTTTCCATTATCCTAATGAATTTTCTCCCTTGAATGAGGAAATGCTTTTAAGACTTATATATGATTGTATTCCATTTTGTGTACGTGTAAATAAATTTGTCAAAAAATTCTCAACCAGTAATTTCCTATGTGACTGTTCTAAGAGTTCATAAACACATTTATGCTGATATCTATAACATTGTTTATTTTGGGGTACTTGGCCCTGTAACTACAGAAGGAAGGAAAGCTCTGAGAGCTTCATAAACAAAGAGGGCTCAAGGTGAATGATGGTAAGAACAAAATCATCTTTGTTTTGATTATGTTCCTTGAATTCCAAAGGTATATAAATTATGACTACTGCATAAAAATTTTTGCATATTTCTATTTGCAGTTTTATTAGTTATTAAAGAATAAAGGAAGAGATAGAATTGCATTAAACACTGGTATGTTTATCTGTATGCTTTCTGGACAGATACATAGAGCATAAGTATGTTAAAGAGGAAATAGTTACTCTACAGAAATCAACTTGAGTAGTTGGGGAGCTTTGTGTGGTTTGTCATGTATTCCCTCAACCCAAGCTTATAACCAATAATATTAGTTTATCTCTCTGCAGCCAAAGACGACTTGCTTGACAGTGCCATCTTCTATTCTTACAGATACCACCCATGAAGCAAATGACTACAGAAAATGACTCCTCAGTGTCTGAGTTTATTCTTATGGGACTAACAGATGAACCTGAACTCCAATTGCCCCTGTTTTTCCTGTTCTTGGTGAACTATACAGCCATAGTGGTGGGTAATTTGAGCTTGATGAGTCTTATCTTCCTGAATTCACATCTTCACACCCCCATGTACTTTTTCCTTTTCAATCTGTCCTTCATTGAGTTTTGTTATTCTTGTGTTTTTACCCCCAAAATGCTAGTGAGTTTTATTTCGGAGAAGAATATCATTCCTTTTACAGGATGCATGACTCAGCTGTTTTTCTTCTGCTTTTTTGTCAACTCTGAGAGCTACGTGCTGACAGTCATGGCCTATGATCGTTATGTGGCCATCTGTAAGCCTTTACTGTACAAGGCTATCATGTTGCCTAGGATCTGTTGTCTGCTGATGTTTGGTTCATATTTGATAGGGTTTTCTACTGCCATGGTCCTCACAGGCTTAATGATTAGGCTTAACTTTTGTAACAACAACATTATTAATCATTACATGTGTGACATCTTCCCTGTCCTTCTTATTTCCTGTAGTAACACTTATGTTAATGGACTTGTGAGTACAGCTGTGGTGGGCACAGCTATCATTTTATGTTGCCTCATTATCTTTATCTCATATGCTATGATCCTTTTCAATATCATTCATATGTCATCAGGTAAGGGCTGGTCCAAGGCCTTGGGCACTTGTGGGTCTCACATCATAACTGTCAGTCTCTTCTATGGATCTGGGCTGCTTGCTTATGTCAAGCCATCATCTGCTGAGACTGTGGGCCAGGGAAAATTTTTCTCAGTGTTTTATACATTTTTGGTGCCCGTGCTGAATCCTCTCATTTACAGTCTCCGGAACAAAGATGTTCAAGTTGCTGTGAAGAAAACCTTCAAGAGAATCACAAGTTAATTAAATCCATGACACTTCCCATAGCCCTGTCCCCACTTTGTGTGTGTGTGTATTACATTGCCTGCCTTTCATTATTTTTTTTCTCCTCTTATAACTGTACCTCCAACAAAATTTCTACTATCCTACTTTTCTCTTCAACATGAATTGTAAATCTGTGTATGCTTGCTTTGAGGCTTGATACCCTTAGATTCAAACTTGTGTTAATTACCTATACCAGACTAAGGCCCTGCTGTGCTACACAAACACACCTATGCCTTTTTTATTTTATTATTTTGTTTATTTATTTGTTTGTTCGTTTGTTTTTTTTTGAGACAGGGTTTCTCTGTGTTGCTCTGGAGTCAGTCTTGGAAATAGCTCTTGTAGACCAGCCTGGCCTTGAACTCACAGAGAACTGCCTGCCTCTGAATCCCTACGGCTGGGATTAAAGGCATTTGTAACCACAGCCTGGCACCTTTGAATTTTTTTATTAATTTTTTTCTTATGTTTTGAAAACCATTTTTAGAACTGTTCTCCTGATTTAACAGTTTGACTACATATGTGTTTAAAAAAATAAAGATGACAAAAATTGTGGGTGTGGTGGAACTGCAAAAATATCAGGAAATTCTGCTGTCTTTTTGAGACTGCTTTTCATCCTGTTCCTTTATTTTCAAAACTGTGATATGGAAGTGCATAATTTATTAGAGTAAGGTCTTATTTTATTAGTTACTTGAGTATGAATTTGACCTGCTTCTCCACCCAATGTGTCAAATCCATAAATTCTGATAACACATTAGTATATTTATATTTTGTTATGAATTTAATTGAAATAGTTGGTTACTTTTTTCTGAACCATGAATAATATCTATGATTCTTCTAAAAAACAAAACTACACATTTTCTTTGTTATAGAACAAAAAAACAAAGGGTCATTGTAATGTCTAGGTTATTTTCTCTGTTGCCTCAAATGTTACTATGATGTGAAACAATGAAAATAAAAAAGGAGGCAACTTATTCCTTAAAAACAAAATCTGGTGGGCTTAATGCTTATGGATAAGGTTGGTACATATTTTTGTTTGTGATCTCAACTAAAGAACAAAAAAAAACTTCTGTTTCTCATTTCTGTCTTTCTGTGTCTCTCTATGCATCTATCGTATAGATGGAAAAAAAAACAGCTGTATGACTTGTGTACGACCATACAATGAATGAAGCAGAGCATAATTTGAAGCCATTATATATCTATAAATAGATGTGTGGGTGTGGGGAAAGAATAGATGTATTAGTGGATAAGGGTACATGCAGTTCTTGAAGAAGACCTAAATTTGGTTTCCAGCACCCACAAAGTAGCTCAGAACTGTCTGTAACTACCGTTCAAGGGAACCCAATGTATTCTTTGGGCTTTCATGCACACCAGGCATGTATATAGTTCACATATATACATGCAAGCAAAAACATGTATACACATAAAAACTTGAAAGAAGTGCATAGAAATGAAACAAAATTCTGAAAACACAGTGAACTTCAGAAGAATTATTCCAAATGACTGTATAAGAACATGAACTAACACAGAGATGGGTGGTTGCATGAATATATAGAAGACTATTATAGAGAGATTATCTATATGTATTTGAAATGAGAACCTGTATATGTTCCTGCAAGGGCCACACATTAAAGTGCTACAAGCATGGTGAGTGTCAAAAAAACATTTCATTGTTGCTCTTTACCATTTGTGATTGAATTTTCTGGTATGATGGAACTGAGGAATTTGTTTAAGCCTTTCTGGTGAGGTATGTCACTTTCCCAAAAGTTATATATGTACTTTAAGAAATCTATTACATGTTATATATTTAATTGTCCAAGAAAGATTTATTTATAAAGTACAGAAATAGGAATATGTATTATATTTCACTTTTTCTTTTTCTATTGTGTCTGCACTAAGGTGTTGAGGGTGGATGCTTTTCAGTGAATGTTGTTACTTTTTCTAGGAAAACAATATTAAGGTCTATTTACTTCAGGTGGAGAACCAATAGTGAACCAAAGAAATAATAGTCTGGTTTGGTGAAACAATGAGCATTTGGGTTGTTTTTTTAGTAGGCAGGAGTATGGGGGATTCACAGGCAGCTGCCTCACTGAAGAAGCTGCAGAAGCTGCAGAAGCTGCCTCATCGAGACTCTGCTGTCTAACTTGCAGTCAGCTCTCTACATTCTGCTTTCTTGCAGAAACTGCTGAGTACTAAAGATTCCTCTGGACACTGCCTTGTTAATAAGGAGTGTTTTTGTGAGCTTCCAGAGTATTGTGAATCTCTCTCAGGAGTGAATGCTTCAATATTGTGTGGATAGCTACAAAATATTGAATTTTTTTCCATTCATGGTACTGTTAATATTTAAACTGTTATTTTTAAATTGTTATTTGAAAAATTCCAAGAGGTTTTGTTTGCAAATATAAACTTAGAAAAAAAATGTTAAAAACTATAATCAACCTAATTAAAATTAGTGGAACCAGAAAGTTAGGCATTTATTTATTTTAATATTGATTAGATTCCTACAATGTTTAATTTCTCAAGTGTCAATTACTGTTCTTTCATTTTACTCATCACTGTGCATGATTAAATGGAGCTGTGAAAATGACTTTAAAATTTTTTAATAGGTCAACAACATTTATTAAAGACATAGAATGGTATAAAACTCATATCTCTAAGACTTTGATACTTGACCAGAAAGTGAATGAGAATTACAAACATAAAGTATTGTCTGAGATCTATATTGAGTAAGCATCATATCCTTGTGTAGAATAAATCAACAAATAATTTGACTCAGTCCATTGGAGAAGACAGGCTTATTTTGCATTTCTAATTAATTATATTATCCTTAGAAAATGAAATTATTTACAATTTAATAAAATATATTTAAAAAATATTTATTTTTAAATTATTGGCCAATAACTTTTAAAGAATCATAAATATAATGCTAGCTAATGTAAGCTTATTTGATAATTATTGAAGGTTTAGTTGTATTGTATATGTATTTTTAAATTATTTATGTAAGCTGCATACATTGTTTATATATTCTGACATCATAGGTTCTTCCTATAATTAGGAAAGTTTATGGCATAAATTATATTAACCTATATAAGATTCATATTTAATCTCTTCCACACAAATGCATAATTCCATAGATTTATGAAAATTTAGTATCATCAACATAAAGGCAATATCCATATGTTGAACTATCAAAGAAAATATAAAATTAAAGTCTTAGAAGCAATATTTTAATGCCCAGGAAAGTACCTGTTTGTATAGCTAGTTCATTCACTCTCTATGTTATTAAGATGTTTAGGTTTATGTTTCATTCATCAAATTTTTCAAATATTTCTCTCTACATTTCTCACCCTTTCTAGTTCATAAATGAGCATTAGAACAGAGCTTTGCAAAAATAGCATGCCCTTAGGTAAGAGGTATTGGGCGAAGACCAATGAAATGTTACCTGGAACATTTGACATTTCATCATTATTTGCTCTAGTAGATAATTACCTAGAAAGGAGTATCATGGAGTCAAGAGTCAGAATTTATTTTTGAAAGCTTGAAAATATACCCTTCTTGCAAGTTCACAATTGACCTGCCCTTGTTTATTGATGTTCATAGAAATCACAAAATATGTGGGTCCCTTACAAACAACTTTATCATTCACAATAGAGAGCGTGAAGTTAAAGTTTTCATCTTTTCTAAACTCTCATAGAGCCAGTGTAAAAGGGAGTTGAAGGATTGTACACATTGATGGATGTATCAGCCCTAACCACAGGGATATTCAATGTATGGAACTATTTTAGACTCACCCCAAATTTTCAACCTTCAGACAAATTTACCAAAAGAGTTAATTCTTTTTCTGAAAGGAAATTTTATATCCATTTTCTTAATGTTATTTGTTTCATATTCTTGAAAAGTTAACTCAGAACACAGTTATTAATTCTTCATCATGAGTTATGTACAATTGAATAATTACTTCTCTATAATAACCAGATCAGATAAAAATAATGCAGGCTTCTAATTCAGAATTATTCTTTCTAAATAGCCATCACTCTCACACACATAGGAACACAGTCAGAGAATGGTGTAATGCAATAAAACTTCTGAGTTAATATGAGAAAATTCCAAGAAAACAAGGCAAGGATTATGACCACAATTTCTTCAAATTGTTCTTGAAATGTGCTTTGTGCTTGCTCCAGGAATAGTGGATATGAGTGGGTTGATGTCAGTTGTTGTTATTCATATGCCTCTATGGAAATAGTATGCTTTTGTCAAGTGTAGCTTGTCCTTCCTTGTTGAACATCTTTAAAAAATATGATTATGATTCTTCTTAACCCTCAGAATATAAATTGTCTGATTTCTTAAAGAAGGCTATTGCATGAGACTTTTGTCCCTATCATTTTTAGACTCTGCTTTCTGAGGTTCACACTGCCAACAAGAACCATAAGCTCACACACACAGTGACCTATGGTAGCACAAACATAATCTATAAGAATAGTAAATTCCATGCCAGGCTGGATGATACAGAGATAACTTATCTCAGAAGCAAAAAAAAAAAAAAATGTGAGCAGGAACAAATTAACAGAAACAAAGAAGCAACAATAGAGAGCAAATATTATCAAGAACTTTGCTAATAAACCCGAAAGGAAAAGTAATTTCTAACGGCAGCACTATAGAGGGAGCGGTATAAGAATCTTGAATTTTCAGACTACCTGGGCTACATGGTAAAATCATGTTTGAGATAGTAAATAAATAACTAAGTTTCAATCAACTGTCTTAACACAAAGCATAATACAGTTATAATAAGAAATAGGTATATGTTTTCACTAGTAATTAAGAATCTAGTTTACTCGGTACATTATATAATCCAAGGAAAGTTAATGCCCAATTAGTTGTGGAATTACTGTATCAGTGGTTGTCTCTTTCCTGGAATGTCAATATTATAGCACACATAAACTATAGCTAAATTAAACTTAATATATTTTCTCATGCAAAAGCCTGTTTTGCTTTTTTCTGGTACTATGAATAATAACTAGTAAGGAGGCAGCCCTCAGCCCAGTCATCTTGATTTCTGGGTCATGTGTCAGAGTGTGTTATGCAGTTAGCAAAGGGATTCTAGTATCTTGCCCTGGTTGGTAGGCAAAAATAATGGCAATATCCTCTATTATTTGTGAGGCCTGTGTATATAACTCATATAGAGGTATCTTATATTAGGAACTTGTACTCTTGTTTAAATGCTATGACTTTTGTGTACAGCATAATTCCATTTTGATTTTTTTCTTTTCATTTAAAATATGGATATATTCAACTTCATCAATTATCTTTGTTATGAATTAAATTTGTTTACTTTTATGCATTATGGTTTAAACAAATTAAGAATTAAAATTCATGTACTTTGAGGTAAAATTTGCCATGTGTATAAATTGAAATTACTCATTAAAACATCGAATTATCAAGAACACAAATGAAGATTCTGGGTTGGTCAGCTTGATTGGTAATGGAAGTGATAAATACAAATTGCTAGCAATATTTGACAGAGGTCAAGGGTCAGAAGTTTCCATAGTAAGAGATAATGTATTAAATATTACCTGATTCTATAAATCTGTCTTCTTTTTCTGTTTTCACATCAATAAACAAATATAGAACATTGGGATCTGATTGTGCATGCCTTCAATCCCAGAACTTGGAGGACAGAGGCAGGAAAACCTCTGTGAACTTGAGGCAGGACTGGTCTACAGAGCAAGGACCAGAGCAGGCAAGGCTATTTTCCAGAAAAATTCTGCCTCAAAATAAAAACAAACAAACAACAAAAAAACAAAAAATATAACACAAAACACAAAGTAACAGAAAGTCCTTTTAAAATGCAGTTCTGATGAGAAATTTAGATATACAAAAAGTACATAACACTAAAAACTCAGCTACAAAGAAATAAAACAGTAAGACATTAGCAAAAATCCAATTAGCCATGCCAGCAAAGAAAATATGGGGATGGAATATCAACATTTGAAAAAATAGTAAACTGTATTTGAAATTAGAAAATTACAAAATAAAACAATTCTATATATTATATCTATCAGATGACTAATATGAAAAAAATAATCCTAATACAAAAATTTCATAAAAGCCGGGCGGTGGTGGCGCACGCCTTTAATCCCAGCACTTGGGAGGCAGAGGCAGGCGGATCTCTGTGAGTTCGAGACCAGCCTGGTCTACAAGAGCTAGTTCCAGGACAGGCTCCAAAGCCACAGAGAAACCCTGTCTTGAAAAACCAAAAAAAAAAAAAAAAAAAAAAAAAAAAAAAAAATTTCATAAAATTTAAAAGGATCTAAAACAATGGCAATTGCCATCTGCTCTTAATGAGAATTTATAATGAGATACATTTTGGAAGACAATATGATGTTAACTGAAAAAATTATCTTTAGACAGTATGATGTGACCATGTTTATCCTCTCCTGAAATTCTGTCCAGATTCTTCCCTGCAGGGGCCTGTGGAAGTGTGCAGCATATGTCAATTGATAATTCAAGTATTGATCCACAAGAAGAATAATTTGCTGAGATAATCCTGCCTATCAATGTTTATAGGACCACTGACTGAAAAATGGTTGCCTGTTTATGTAATTTCTCTCATGAGCCATTTCATTTCTTCTCTAAGAACAGATTGGGGTATATTCCCCATGCCCTTATTTTTATCTCATATAAATATTCTATCTATTGGGCACAAATACAGCAGTGACTGGTCAGGAAGATAATTTCTGCTTAATCTTTATAATTTTAATGACTTGAAATAATACTAGGATATTTTCCATTACTCAGACTGACGCAGGATTTTCAGTCACAAAGACAGCCTTTTACACACAGACAGCTAATTTTAGATTACAAAATAAATTAAAACAAAGCTGGTTACCCCTGGAGATGAATATCTGGCCCAAGAGACAAATACACAAGGAAAAATACCTAGATATTATTTGTTGCTGATTCAAGGTCTGGATTGAAGCAACTTTATTAGATATAACTTTCTCAGTATTTGACCTTTTGCACATAGTTTTAGTCTCAGAGACAAGGTTCAGGTAATTGTTTACTGTCTGGGAATCCTCACCAATTTAGTGCTAGTGCTTGGCCAAGCATTGCTCACTGGTCAGTCAATGTGAAATTCCTAATATAGGAGAAACTATGTGATTTACCTTGTGTTATGAGAAGGTGTTGGTCCCTTGAAAATGCAACTTATAATTGTCCAGAGTTTTTCTGTGAGAGGATGAGCAGAAACAGCAGTGTTAAGTAAATAGAGCTGTGGAGAGAGAGAAGTGTGCGAGATGAAAAAACATGAGAGAAGTGTGAGAAAGTTAATGAGTGAGAGTGAGTGAGTAAAGAGTGGGTGAATAATGTAGAAGAAGGATGTGTGAATGAGAGAGAGGAGGGAGAAGAAGGGAGAGAGAGAGAGAGAGAGAGAGAGAGAGAGAGAGAGAGAGAGAGAGAGAGCGTGGTTAGAGAGCTATGTAAGAAATATAGCTCTGATTGACTGGAGATTTTTAACTGTGTGGAGGCAAGGAAGACAAAGCTGTTTAGAAAAGATGTAGGAGAAAAAAGTGTCTAAAAGGAAGGTCTGTAGCCATGTGAAAAGAGATGTGACTACTAAAAACAGAAATATGTATATAGTGGTATACTACTTGTGTTTTAATAAATAAAACTTGCCTGAAGATCACTGCAAAGCAGTCACACTAATCGGCCAGACAGACCAGGCAGTGTTTGCACACACCTTAATTCCAGTAGCCACACTAGTTAGTCATAGACACCAGATGATGGTGATGCATGTCTTTAAATCCAGCACTAGAAAGAGATTATTTAAGTTGAAGTAAAAGAGAAGGTTACCATCAGCAAAGCATGTGCTTGTTCCTTCTTTTCTTAGATAATCACAGAAAGTGTGTGTTTCCTTATTTTGACTCTCAGATAGTGGAGTTTATCCCTCTCCAGCTTCATGGGTTTTCTTATATTCCCTGGCACTGTCTGAGGAATGCCCCCCAAGTCAGCAATGCTTTCCACCTCCCTTCCACTCAAGTTTATTCTATTCCCCCTTCTCCAAAAATTCCAAGCCAAATAAAACAAAATCAAACACAAACACCCACACAAACAAACAGCACCACCAACAAAACAAATGTTCTTCCTATCTCACATCATTTTGCTCCTAGATACAGGTCTTGCTTAACTAGACTGCAAATAAATGTTAGGACAGAAAACTTGCATGTGACTCTAACAGCCTTATTCATGTTTGCTAACAACATCAAGATGTTCCTCAAAATGTTGGTGAAAAAGCAAATTGTAGCACATTCCTGTAGTTTTTGTGGTCTTGTTGCTGATGCCTGTTGTGTGATCCCTGTTTCTTAGGAGGCAGAGGGTAGATAGAAAGACATGGATGCAGTAACACAGACTCCAAGAGACTCCAATAAAGAATATCTTTATTGTGAAAAGGTGAGAGGTTTTTCATGGAGTTAGGGAAATTAGGCAGCCACAGAAATGTTTCCGCTTAGTCCTTTTGAAACTGGTGGTCATTGCTGGTGTGTTGTGATTGGATAGGAGCATGTATCATTAGTTATCTTTCTTTTGGTTAGCAGACCGTTGTCTTGGTCAGTTTGCTTACTCATTGTGAGTTTGTATGAGCTTGTTTGTGCTTGTGCTATTTCCCTGCCTTTCACCCTTTTTATTTTATCCTTATTGGGACCTAGTTGGAGTTATGGATTTTTATAACTCAGGGAACCCCCAGCATTTTGGACTGTGCCTGTCTTAGGTTGGTTGTTTAAAAAGGATATCCTTGGTAGGGTCAGACAGGGTACATATTTGAACAGCATTGGTAACACGGGTCAAAAATTCAGGAAATGGTTCTGTAGTCTGCTGAAGCAGATTGCAGAAATAGTCTACACTCTCCTAAGCTTACAAACTTTGAGGGCTTTGAAGGCTAGGTCAGACACTTGTTGGTAATAGGCATGCAAGCCAATCATGAATTGTGATACATGAGCAGTAAATTGTCCATGGCCAGTAAGTATGTTGAGGGTGAAATTAAGTCTAAATTGCAAATTTGATGGGCTTGGGTTTTTTCTCTCATAGGCTGAGAGCCACTGGAGGAAAACTGAGTGAATCAAGAATGGCCTTTAACACAGTGTACTAATTGCAATGGGCTTGAAGCTGCATGGCGCACTGAGAACCTGTTCAAAATAAGGGGATTCAGGGCCGGATTCATTAGCTGCATTTTTTAATAAGGGTCAAATCTGCAAATGGAGTAGGGACCCAAAGTTGAGCAGCTGCATTGTGGCCCACTTTGACAGAGAAGAAAAGGATTGGTAAGGGGTAGCTGTTGGTGGGAGATAATTGCAGGTCACTCTGAGGGGGAGATTTAGGGGCTAGTGACATTGACATGGACCTAGTTCCAGCCTCCATAGGGGCAGAAGGCTGAATATCATTCCCACAATAGAACACAATGGGATGAGATACCTTGCGGAACAAGGAGCAAGAAAGCTCATGTGGCAGCTCCATCACGTCATCTGTTGAGAATTCAGGATATGGAGAGAGACCTCCAGTGAGAGGGAAGACATCTTTTGCACAAGGTTGCCCAGGACGGAATATAGAGGAAAGGGTCTAGTAGCCACTGTCTGTGGAGAACATTCCAATCCCAGAAGGGAAAGGAAATTCAACCACATTCAAATGACCAAAGACTTTCTGTGAATTAATAGACCAGTCACCATGCTGATGGTTCTTAACTGGTGGTCACATAACTGGATTGGTTGATAAGAGAGAGGAGGACAGGAAGTCCAACAGTCCACACTCTAAACAATGGTCAGGACTCCCTATAAAGCAAGAGAGCCTTCAAACAATCCAGGAGAGTGACCCTGGGTAAAGCTCTCAGTCGCTCTCAGGCCACAAAAGAGTTTACTAGGATGAGGATGGAGGGAAAAGGAGAGTAGTGTTTGCAGACCCAGTGTGCCACATATAGAGAGGGACTGCCTCAGTTTTTAGGCCACAACTGTATGCTCACACAGTGCCTCTGGGCCAAAAGGGCCTGGAAGAGGGTCCTTTATTGGTTTTACCTCTTGAGTGGTCAGCCCTCATGTGGAGGTACTGGGATGAACTGAGTCCTGATGAAGAGTTCCTAACCAGGATGTCAAAATGGGGAGACAAAAGAAAATGCAGGAATAGGAAAGAAAACCACAACTTGCCAATGACTTAGAAAACAAAAATAGGGTCAACTCACCAAAAACAGCTGAAGTGGTGAACTCAAGACAGTGGTGGAGAATCTTGATTGGTGACAGTAGCTGGGGCAGCAAGCAAGAAAGAAAAATACCCAAAAGAAGGTAAGGAGAGCCCAAAAAGTGGGCAAAATGATAGGGTCCATCAAGGTTAGGTACCATTTGTAGTTTTTGTGGGCTTGTTGCTGCTGCCTGTTGTGCAATCCCTGTTTCCTGGGAGAGGGGAATAGGTTGAGATGTGGAGGCCAAAATAAGTGAGCCTATTGACACCTTGTCTGTTAGTCAGAGAGTTTGTATTTGCTTAAAATTGTTGACAAGTATAGCTGTACATACTGACTTAGGATGTGATTTCTTTTTTAACATTAAGATAACTTATATAAGTTGATCCATTTCATTCTGACAGATGGTCAGGATATGCAAACATACTTTTGTTCTTTTTTATCTTTCTTTTGTCTTTTTTGGTATGATGTTACCTGGGGAATAGCTGTCTTTAGGATACTTGGTTTAGGGTAGCTTTACTGCCTAAACAACAAAATGCTAATGACACGCACCTCAAAGTGTTAAAGCAATTAACTGTTCCAGTTGTCCTTTGTATTATGTTAAAGAAGTATTTTTTTGCCTTTTCCCCTTTTGTATTGGGGTATAAAAATATGTAAAAAAATTAAATGCAAAAAAATTCAATATTTGATGGAATCCCCTCCTGGTACTATTCTGTGATTTCTGTTTTAATATTTTCCATGTGTCTTCACCCTCTTTCTTATATTTCTAAATCTCCACACTCCTAACCTGGCAAGAGGTGTTTTTGTCGAGACTGGTCCCAGACAGTGAGAAGATGTGGAGGCAACAATGCAGACTCCAAGCGATTCCAATGCAGAAGCTCTTTATTGTGAAAAGGTTGAGGGAGTGAGTAGGAGTGCATGACATTACCTACCATGACTTTGGTCCACAGACCAGTTGTCTTGGTCAATTTTGCTTACTTATTATGAGTTTGCACGAGCTTGCTTGTGCTTGTGCTATTGCCCCATCTCACATTGCATATAAGGAAATTGAATGAAGTTAGCTACTAGGCCTTGAGAAAATGTGGAGAAATCTTAAGCACATATTCCTGAGTGAAGAAACCAGTCTATACAGACTGGATACCAGGTGAGACCAGGATCATTACTATGTGGAGTAGACAAACCCCCAATGATATGCAATGTTTATGACTGCTAGGCATTAGGAGGAGAAGAGAAGGAATGGGAGAAGCATGGTGAAGTTCTACGACCATGAGCTCCTTCAGAATGATGCTGTGGTGTTGTATGCTTGATCCGTGCCATTTTCAAACTTTGGAGATTCCTGTTGCTCTTGAGTGATTCCTCTTTTTCTTGAGGTTCTCTGTTAGCATATATTGAAAGTATAAACTAATAGTCTTCAGTATGGAATTTTAATGGATGTAAATAAAGTAATTTCACAATCTTTGTGCCCACACAGTCCTCTCTTGAATGTAGCTTCTGCACAGAGCAGAAACCATCATATCTCTCTGAACCTAACACTTCATTTGACTTGTTCTTCACTTCCATGCTGTTTTCTTCAACTTTCAGAATTTAGTTCTATCATGCATACACAATCTATTTTCTTTATTTATTCATTCAGTTCTATACTTATATACAAATTTTATAACTCAGCTATAAAGAAGAATTTAAGGAACACAAGTGCTCAGGTATAACTAGCTGTTAGACACCAGAGGTGACATATGGGATCATATAGTGACTCTATTTTAAGTTCTTCTGGAGGAACTTAGACTCTAATTTCAATAGTGTCTGAATTACTTTTCATTTCTACCAACTGGGTGCAAGGATAACTTTCTTTTAATACCTTAGTTAGTTGTTACTTGTTTACTTATTGATAGATATTTTGAATTAAGTGAGATATAATCCCAACATGTATTTTTGTCTTTCTGTTTTCTTTCTCTGCAGTCCACAATTCACTGAAAATTTTCAGAGAAATCAACCTGTTTCTAGGATTACAGGCATGAGATTCAATGCATAACTTCAGTGGAGTTATGATTTGTAGATGGCTATAGAGAGTACTTTGCATATATTCATTAGCTATTTGCCATTCTTCTTAAGGACTAGCTTTTTAGAGTTTTTATTCTTTATACATTTGAATACTTACATAATTTCTGATGAATATCAGGCAAATATTTTTCTTCTATTCTGAATGCTGTCTCATTACCCCATTAATTATTATTTTCATGTGCAGAAGCTTTTTGGCTTTATGTAATTTCATTCATTAACTCAAATGTTTTCTGTGCTATTTGGCATCTTATTCATAATATGATTGACTGTGTCCAGATCTTGAAGCATTTTTCTCTAGTGATTTAAAAATTTCAGGTCTTATTTTAGGGACATTGGTACATTTTATATCAAATTGATTTTTGTACAGAGTAAGAGATGGGAATCTAGTTCTATTTTCTATATGGCAGATATCCAGTTTTCCCAACAGCATTTTTTGAAGAGACTGTGTTCATTACCATAAATTAGATCCATTTTGCTAAAACTTAGAAGGCCACTAATGTGTGTGCCAATCTATCTTTTCCTTTTTAATTTTATTTAAATAAGACGTTTTCATTTATTTTACATTACACCCAATTTTTCCTCCCTCCTTACTCATATACCCTTCTCTTTCTCATCTATCCCATCTTCCACTCCTCTTCCGTCCTCCAGGAACAGGCAGAACTCCCATTGACTTGTACAATGTATGACACATCAAGATATGGTCCAGCATCAATAACAGGTTATACAAAACCAACAAAGCGCCAAGGAGAGTTCCTGTTCTCACTATTGGAAGGCCTTACTAAGAGACCAGACTACACAATTGTCACACACCTGCAGAAGGCATAGGTCTGTCCTATATCAAGTCTCTAACTGTAAGTAGGTAGATGTGTCTGTGGTTTCCTTCATTCTGAGCCCCATACCTTATACAATCCTTCCTCTCCTTCTTCTTCAAGACCCTCAGAGCTCAGTGCAGTGTTTGTCTGTGGATCTGTCCCTGTTTCCATCAGTTTCTGGATAGATTATTTCTAATGACAAATAGGGAAGTCATCAATCAGCTTACAGTAGATGACCAGTTCATGCACACTTTCCACTATTGTTAGGAGTCTTAGTTGGGGGTCATCCTTGTGTGTTCCCTGGGTTTTCTCTGACATCGGGTTTCTCCCTAACCCAGAAATGTCCTTTCTTCAAGATGTCTCCTTTGTTACACCCCTATCCATCCTGCCTCTAACCCTCCAATCTATCATTTGTGAACCATGTTTCACAGCTACACAGAAGAAAATGGAGTTATAAATATAAATAATGATCAGTACAGTTATGTAACATTTGGGTAGCTTCATAATAAGAAAGCTCACAACATGGTTTTAGACTCAGATGGACTTAAAGTGTCTTCTCTATTCCTTAATCTATTCTTTAGAAAATTTCCTCTGTTGATTATTAAAGCATTGCATATTTGTTAACGAAATCTCAAAGGATTGTAGGAAACTCTTATTAATGACAAAGTGTTACATCTTTGGTTTCCTTCTAATAGATTAGTTCTTTCACAGTGGAAAATTCCCAAAGGACAATAGACAACTCTGACCAGGGAACTAGGTACTCCTGGAGGGAAATTACAAATTGAGAAAATCTTTAAATCCCCAAAGATTCAAAATGAGATTTATGGTTTCTATTGTAAATAAGCTCAGAAATTTCTATCATCATGGGACTCATGAAACCTGAAAGGAAATCATAAAGGTGAAAATAATTTTCTGCGCTGGTCCATTAAATAGGCTGTAATTTAAGTGAGGTGCTACTTGGATCTTCACACATTTCTTTTCTGTCATGTAGGTAAGGAAAAAAAAACCTAGATAAACTCTCAAGTAAAAATCATGCTATTTCCCCCAGTGTACTGGTTGTAGAAGTTCAGAATGGACCTGCTTTGATAATGAAGAGTGTTAGTTCATTTGTAACCAGAAACTCAGACTCTTTAGAAAATTGGGAAAGAATACCACTGAGCTTCAACAGCAGTAAAGCATCCAGAATGAAGGTAAGTCCCGAATCATCCATGTATTTATAATTTCCCTTGAAGTACAAAACAATATTAATTACCAGATCCAGAGAAAGTCACAGGATTACTCCTTTAATCCCAAATCATTAGTGGAGATGAACGAATGAAGAAATGCTCAGCAACATTCCTTTCAGAATTTCCTCAGGACAGAGTCACTCATTTTGGGTGGGAAGGGGTGAATTGAGAAATAGAGGTAGTCAGATTCTTTGGATGTCTTGTTGTTTGTCTTAGAAACCCTGAAGCTGGAAACAATGAGCTCCAGCTCCTCTCTCTCTGACATCATGATCCATGGTTCCTTGTTAAGGTCATTTGATTCTGACTGATGTTCCTACAGATGTATCCTGAAGAGCTAATAAATACGGAGAATGACTCTTCAGCGACTGAATTCATTCTCATGGGATTAACAGACCAGCCTGTGCTCCAGCTGCCTCTGTTTCTCCTGTTCTTTGTGAACTACACAGCCACTGTGGTGGGAAACTTGAGTTTAATGAATCTCATCTGTCTGAATTCTCATCTTCACACACCAATGTACTTTTTTATCTTCAACTTGTCCTTCATTGACTTCTGCTATTCATTTGTTTTTACCCCCAAAATGCTGATGAGCTTTGTCTCAGAAATCAACACCATCTCCTTCAAAGGATGCATGGCTCAACTATTTTTTTTCTGCCTTTTTGTTAATTCTGAGTGCTTTGTGCTGACAGCCATGGCCTATGATAGGTATGTGGCCATCTGTTGGCCCCTGCTGTACACAGTAGTCATGTCTCCCAGGGCTTGTTCCCTGCTAATGCTTGCTTCACACTTGCTGGGGCTCTCTAGTGCCATTGTGCACACAGGATGTATTATCAGACTCAGGTTTTGTGATTCAAATGTCATCAACCACTACATGTGTGACACATTCCCACTCCTGGAGCTCTCCTGTGGGAGCAGTCATGCCAATGAGCTTGTGAGTTCTGTTTCCGTGGCTGTAGTTGTTGTTGTTTCTAGCATCATCATTGTGTCCTCCTATGCTTTGATTCTTGTTAATATTATTCATTTGTCATCATCTAAGGGTTGGTCCAAAGCCATAAGCACATGTAGTTCTCACATAATAACTGTTGCCCTGTTCTATGGATTTGGTCTGCTTGCTCATATCAAACCATCATCTGCAGAGTCTGTGGTTCAGAGGAAATTTTTTTCAGTAGTTTACACATTTGTTCTGCCTTTGCTAAACCCACTCATTTACAGCCTCAGGAACAAGGATGTCAAACTTGCTGTGAAGAGAACATTGAAGAGAATCACAGTCTAAGTGAACTGGTTAGGATGCTGACATCCTCCATGTCTTCAGTGTGGCTCTTTCACTTAATTTTTCTTCCCTATCAACTGCCTTCTGTGATGTACTTTCCTTCTCTTTATTTTTCTTCCTATAATAGTTTTAGAGTATAAAGAAATATTTCTAGTATAGTATCTTTCCTTTATTCTCCATGAAATGCAGTTGCATTTTTTTCAACTCTGTGCATAGAATGGAGTTACAATTGTGTGGGCTCAAGACTTCATGGTCTGAAGACTTCTATTGTTAGAATGTGGCTCCAACTTACTCCTGTACCTTGTATTAGATAGAAACTGTGATATATGATTATTATATATACATTATATGTAATTGACTTTACTTCCTCAAATTCCTTTTATGTTTCCCCATTTCTGTCTCAAAAGCTTCACCCCTATTTTAATTTAATATATATTTTCACATATGCTTAGATTATTTACTGTTACTTATATTTATATACTTTTATGGCAACTGTTCATTATCAGATAACCTATCAGAGTGTTCTTCCCTGGAGGAGACAGAGTTCTTCTTTTCCCAACGTATATTTATCACTTGTAGCACTTCTTTTAGGGGTGGGGTTTTGTGAAGTTTCCCTTATCCACACTGGCATGTCAACTATTTCTATTGTTTTTGTTTTTCAGGTCTTATTTTTAGAGCTCTACTTTTGAGATTGTATGGGTACAATTTCCTGAGGTAAATAAAAGACACTATCTCATATCAGACATCCTGGTCTTCTAGTTCTTACTGTCTTTGCAAACCTCATCTTTGATATGCTCTGAGTCTATGGTATAGCAGTTACAGTGAATTATGTATTCATTGAGCATGGGCATCCCATGGTCAATTGTCCTCTGAATTTTTGTCAACTGTGGGTTTGTAATGGTCAACATTTGCTACAAAACGAAGTGTCTTTAATGATTATGAGAGCTATACTTATCTGTGGGTATAAGTATTTTTTATGCAGTGACTTGGGAAAGCCACAATAGCAGGTTCTCCACAGTTTCCCCATCATGGTTAGTGGGCCAGGTTTACAGTAACAGGAATCAATTCCCTTCTATTATGCAAGCTTTAAGATACTTAGACAACTATTGGTTGCCTCCAAGGCTTCTAAATGTCATCATTGCACCTTGGGACATCTTGCAATGGTAATCATAGTCATCGTTCATAGGCTTTAAAGCTGGGTAGGACTATTGATTGTGTTCCCCCGTGTCTGCTTCTGTCACACCATTAGATACTCTGAGAGCTAGTCACCACAAGTCTTCAGTGCCAGGCATGGGAACCTTCCATTGAGCTCTTCTGCAAAGGAGTTAAGAATACTCTTTCAAATGATTTATTATATTCTTGTGGGCCCTGATTGGCCCCCATAATTTGAAGGCAAGACTCTGCTGCTGAGGATACCATGTTCTTCAAACATTGGACTTGGAAAAAATGAGCTTGAAATGATATTTTATTATTTTAATCTAACACTACCAACTGTTTTTTTTTCTGATACATTTTATCCATCCAAGGAATATTGAGGAGTTGATTGTTCTCTGTATAAATTAATCCCCATTTTCTTTTTCTGGAAGAATTCTGAATATCCATTTTCTGTTTCAGGGTATTAATCACTTGTACTTGCCTTAAAAAAATGGAAGACATAAATTGTGCACTGTAACTTAGTCAATACTTTGAGAATTTGTCAGGGAATTTTAAAGATATTTCTTAGTCTGAGCTTTTAGATATGTGCCTTTCATGATACTATATGTTTTCTTGGACTAATGTTCAATCATTTACAGATATTTGAACCTATATGTGTCCATGGATTTCTTCAAACCCAACTGATACTGTTATGGTGAACTGATAATTTGTCCTGAAAATAAATAGAATTATCATTAGTTCTTTTATTTATTTATTTTTTTTAAAGTCAATTTTTTTTATTCTTTTTTAATTAAAATTTCCACCTGCTCCCCGTTTCCCATTTCCCTCCCCTCCTCCCAAATATTGCCCCCTCCCCCCAGTCCCCTCCCCCTATCCCCACTCCTCTTCTCCTTCCCCCACACCATTCCCCCTCCCTCTCGATACTGGAGAGCAGTCCAAATTCTCTGCCCTGCGGGAAGACGAAGGTCTTCTATCTATGTCCAGGAAGGTGAGCGTCTAAACAGGCTAAGCACCCACAAAGCCAGTTCATGTATTAGGATCGAAACCTAATGCCATTGTCCTTGGCTTCTCATCAGCCTTCATTGTCCGCCATGCTCAGAGAGTCCAGTTTCAACCCATGCTTATTCAGTCCCAGACCAGCTGGCCTTGGTGGGCTCACAATAAATCAGTTCCACTGTCACAGTGGGCGGGTGCATCCCTCGTGGTCCTGATTTCCTTGCTCATGTTCTCCCTCCTTCTGCTCCTCATTTGGACCTTAAGAGCTCAGATGGTTGCTCCAAATTGAGTCTCTGTCTCTACCTCGATCCATCGCCAGATGAAGGTTCTAAGGTGATATGTAAGATATTTATCAGTATAGGATAGGGTCATTTCAGGTTCCCTCTCCTCAGTTGCCCAAGGTACCAGCTGGGGACATCTCCCTGGACACCTGCGAACCCCTATAGAGTCAAGTTTCTTTCCAACCCTAAGATGGGTCCCTTAGTTAGGATATATACTTCGCTGCTCCCGTGCTGGTGGGAATGCAAACTTGTGCAACCACTTTGGAAATCAGTGTGGCGATTTCTCAGGAAATTTGGGATCAACCTACCCCAAGATCCAGTAATACCACTATTGGGAATATACCCAAGAGATGCCCCATCAAATGACAAAAGTATCTCTTCAACTATGTTCATAGCAGCATTGTTTGTAATAGCCAAAACCTGGAAACAATCATTAGTTCTTTTAAATTGTGGATTATGTCTGTGATTGTTTTTAAAAAGTTATGACTAGTATGGCTATAGGATAGGGCCATTTCAGGTTCCCTCTCCTCAGCTGCTCAAGGAACTAACTGGGGACATCTCCCTGAACACCTGGGAGCTCCACTGGAGTCAACTCTCTTTCCAATCCTAAGATGGCTCCCTTAATTAGGATATATACTTCCCTGCTCCCATATCCACCCTTCCTTTATCCCAACCATCCCATTCCCCCAAGATCCCCCCATCCTCCCCTTCTCACTTTTCTCTTTCCATTTCTCCTTACCCCCATACTACCCCACCCCCAAGTTCCCTATTTTTGCCCAGCAATTTTGTCTACTTCCAATATCCAGGAGAATGACTATATGTTTTTCTTTAGGTTCACCTTCTTATTTAGCTTCTCTAGGATCACAAAATATAGGCTCAATGTCCTTTATTTATGACTAGAAACCAATTATGAGTAAGTACATCTCATGTTCATCTTTTTGGGTCTGAGTTACCTCACTCAGGATAGTGTTTTCTATTTCCATCCATTTGCATGCAAAATTCGAGATGTCTTTGTTTTTTACCTCTGTGAGGGAATGGGAGAGGAGTGGGGGGAGGGGAAAATTTTTCAGTAATAAAAATAATAAAATTATGATAAAAATCTGTGCTGGAAGGAAAAAGTTATGGCAAAATCTGCTTTTATATTATGTGACAAGGATTCTCTTTTAACAAAATGTCTATTACCAGAAATAAACCACAGCTTTTTACATAGTTTTGTGTTTGATCAACATCAATATACATATATAAGCATATATGTAAATATATTATGATTTTGTTAAAATACATGTATTTATATCTTAAATGGGGCATTCAAAACTGTTTATTTTAATATGTAAGCTTTATATCTCCCAATTTTCTTTTAGAAAAAAAATGACTAAAATATCATACCACATGTAGCATTTTATAATAGGCTGTTTAATACACTTCCTTTTCTGCACTGTGTGTGGATAAGAAAATGGTGGTAAAATGTGTTTAAGAATACAAAATTGACGGCAGTGGAGAATATAGATATTCCTATATTATATTACTATATTATATATTCTTATATTATATAGCCTATAAATATTAAAATTATAGGTATTTTAAATATTGTGAATTTCATGAAGTTATGAAAGTGCAGAAAGAAAAGTATAATAGGAGATGGAGAATTCCAAAGTTGTTTCATAATGAGTCCAAAATTGATGAGCAAGGAAACACCAACAAAGATGTCTCAAGAAACACGACTACAAAGCTTAGAGGCAACATTTAAAAAAAAAAAATACTCATTTCCCCATGTAAGACTGGTTTCAAAGTGAATCCAGCAGGGTAAGCTGTACAGTACATTTCATTAATTTTTTTTATATTAGTGATACTTTTTCTGAGTTTTGCTAAGGACCTGTTCTCCAAGGCATGCTGCTCTTTCTTTAACAAGTAGATGCTTTAAGAAGCCCATTAAACATTATACATTTATTTAGATCTAAAATTGATTTATTCATAATAAAACAATAGAAAACTATATTATACTTTTTCTTATAGCTTACAGGTGACATTATCTCATGTTCATTATTATCTTTGTTTTATTGTTGTGGAGATTGCATACATTAGTACTATATTTATTTCATTTTCCCCATTCATCTGCTGTCTTCAACTAGAATCTTCTAAATATGACAGGGAAGCACCACCATGAAATATCAAAAATAAAGTTTTCTAAACAAGACCTAAAAAAATTGTCAAAGGAGAAGATGTTCTGAACAGAACACAGATAACACAGGTACTAAAAATCAACAATTAATAAATGGGACATCATGAAATTGAAAAGCTTCTTTAAAGAAAAGGACACATTCAGACAAAGTGTAGCCTACATATTGGGAAAAGACTTTTACCAACTCTATGCCAGATAAGGGCAATGCCCAAAATATATCAAGAACTCAAGAAACTGGATTTCAAAAAACTGAATAATTCAATTAAAAATAGAGTATAGATCTAAACAAAATTCCCCAGTGGAAGAAACTCAAATGTCTGAGAAACACTTTTTAAAAGGTTTAATATCCTTAGCCATCAGGAAAATGCAAATCAAAACTACTTTGAGATTCCATTTTATACCTGTCAGAATGGTTAAGCTCAGTATTATAAGTGACAGCTCATGCTGGTAAGAATGTGGAATAAGGGAAATACTCCCCCAATGCTGGTGGGAGTTTAAAAGTGTAAAGTAACTGCAGAAACTGGTATGATGGTTCTTCACAAAGTTCACAAAGAACTATATGCATCAAGATCTGACTCTATCACCCATTATCATATATACAAAGGATACTTCATCCTACAGGGATATTTGCTTAACCATGTTCATTGCAGCCTTATTCATAGTAGTCAGAAACTGCAGAATCTACATGCCTCTAAAGAGAAAAATGGATGAACAAAATATGGTACATTTACACAATGGAATATTACTTATAAAGAATGACAACATGAAATTTGCTGGCAAATGGTTATATCTATAAAAAAAATTATCTCTACTGAGATTACCCTAGACCCAGAAAGACAAATGTGGTATGCATTTGCTTTTATCTGGATTATAGGTATGAAAGTAATTATAGCAAACCACAATTCATAGATACTAGAGGATAGCTATAGAGGTGCCATGTAGATCTCCTTGGGAGGGGGAAATAGTATGGGTTTATTAGGAGAATATTATCAGGAACTAGAGGATGAGGCTTAGGGGAAGGGAAGTTGGGCTTGAGGGAGGGAATGTGACGAAATACAGCTAGAATTGAGGGTCATTTGAGGAGTACTATGAAATCCTAGTACAGCAGAAAATTCATAAAATTAATGGAAGCGAATGCAGTAAAGTCTCCAAATAAAGAGAGAGATAGAATTCCAATTGGCCATCTCTTGGTAACAAACAAAGCTTTCTGTAGTGGGCCTGAATCACATCCAACTTCATTGCTGGCCAAAGAAGATCCATGTAAATCCCCACACAACCAAAGCTGTTACCACCACAATAGATTGCCCTCTACAAAGTGACAGCAAGACCCCAGTGTTGAAGATAACACCAGTACAAATCATTGATTATGGAGGAGAGTTTGCACCCACATAGAACCTTCACCCATAGTTTCTAATGTATTTTCTATGGGAAGGTACTCTACTGATCACCAAAATATAAACCTAGACATCAACCCAGGAACAAAGCATTTGATCTGCAATCTGTCCTACTTGTAAAATATGCCAGGGCAATGGTAGCTCAAAGCTTGTAGGAGTAACCAATTAATGTTTGATTTGATTTAAGATCCACTTTATTAGTTGGAACCCATACATAGTATTGCTTATTTGACCAAGAACTGGGAATTAGATATCTCAGAGTACTAGATGTAAAGACGTTAAAAAAATAAAATTAAAATAAAGTAAAATTAAAAGTAAAACAAAATGAGAATGATATTCTACCATCAGAAAGGCTTCTTGCTACAGCAGATAGGAACAAAAAAGAGTCCAACAGTCAGTCATTACACAGAGAGTGAGACCTTGAGACAAACAGTTCTAAAAGTGTCATTACACAGAGAGTGAGACCTTGAGACAAACAGTTCTAAAAGTGTAAAGGTGACATCTCCATCAAATTTCTTCACTTGGAGCTCAAGCAATTCTACATAAGCAGAGCTAGAAAGAGTGTAAGAGCCAGAGTGGGTATTGGAAAGCAGAACAAGGTACACTAAATCGATCGAGCAAAGTACGTAGGAAGTCACAAAGCCCGAAACAGCAAGCACAGGGCCAACAAAAGTCTGCACCAGGTCTCCTACATACATGTTCTAGGTGTCATTTAGCATTTCGTGAAACTCCTGCAAGTAGGAAAGAATGGGTCTCTGATTCTCATGACTATTTTTGAAGCTCTTTTTCTCTTGTTGTTTTGTATTTTCCAATTTCGATGTGAGGTTTATCTTGTTATGTCTTCTTTTGTTATGTTTGGTTGTTATCTCTTAGAAGTCTGCTCTTTTCTAATGAGAGACAGAAAGGAAGTATATTTGGAAGGCAGGGCAGGTGATGAGGAACTAGAAATGAGTTGAGGGAAGAGAAATTATAATCTGGAAATATACTTAAAAAGAAAAAACGTATTCTATACAATCAAAAAATAAAGAGAAAATTAATAAGTGAATAAGTTCATTGGGTAAGAACAGTTTCTGCATAAGTGTGAGGTTCATAGATCTAATCCAAAATACCAAAATTAAAATAATGGATGTAATATTTATTAAAAAACAACTTAGATACAAAATTTATGTACTAATACATTTATAGCAAGGAAAAATATCCTCTCTTAGGTGGGAGTTAAAGTTGAGTAGATAATTTATTATTTCAACAGCAAAAATAGAAAAGAATTAATTGATCAATTGACAGAAATATAGATAGCCCAGGAATCATTCAAATTATCTATAAATAATGGGTTAAACTTTTGATTTTTAATGTCTACTGCTTTAAATTGATATTTTAAGTTTATCCATGACAAAAAGCTTGGAAATTTTTTTACAAAATTTAGTTTTATATATCATCTTAATCTCAAAAAAATGCACCTAGTGGTGCACCATGCTTTGGAGTACAATTTTCTTATTCCTAGTAGTACCCATGGAATGCCTTAAAATAGAAACAAAAATACTTTTTGATAACTGTTGCGTGTGATCATGGAAGTAGATATTAGTAGGAAGGGGAAAAGGTCCAAGGACATTTGTTATTTTCTGTTCCACTCTGTAGATAGTACCACAGGATAATATCTACTTGAAATTTAAATTGTGCCAAAACTTAGGAAGTTAATTTATTTGAACAAAAATGTGGAATAAAGGGTAGTTAAGACTTATCAGCCACTTTTCAGATGACCAAAAGAGTTCTAATACTCTTTACAAATCATTTTATTGAATCACAAGTGAGATATCTCTTTTATTTAACATTATGCCTGTATATTTTTGCAGGACTAAAATTGAAACACAGATATGCATGTTCTAGGAAAGAATTCAACACCGATACAAAATCAAATAATTTTTTGAGTCTATTTTAAAGTTATATGTAAACAAGTGTCAGAGAAATCTGCAGTTCTGTAGTTACAAATTACAAAATCCGGATTTAAACTTATATTGACCTAAAATCTTTCTTATACTAAACATTTCTACAGCATTTCTCATTGGTCTAATGTTTATTACTCTAATCATAAGAAAGTTACAAATGTCAAGTGGCCATGTCCCTGGATATTTCTCTTTCGAGTTGTACAAAGTATAATGAGCATAACGAGAAAAGGGACCAATAAAAACTATGCCCTGATAATCAGGTACTCCTGCTGGGAAATGATATTATCTCTGAACCTCCATCACTAGTTATGACACTGGATACAAACATAAGCTAAGCTATGTCTACCCTCAGAGTTCATCCAATGTGGGAAGAAGTCCTGTAGCAAAGAGAATAATTTCCTGGCTTTCTAATGAATTTTCTAAATATCTTGTTTTAAAGATGCATATTCCTATTTAAGTCAAGGAATATGAGATTCATAGAAAATATTGATTTTCTTTTCTATATGTGAAAATAAATTTCTGATGAACTTCTCAAATACAAATGATGTTAGTTCACCCATAGTACTCCTAGAATAGAAGAGGCCTGTCTTATTGATGACTATAACCTAAATCATTATTGTTAACTGTAGCCCTCTCAAAACAATGAATAGCAAGACATCATGAGTTCTGAGAGAAGGTAGGGATCAAAAAAATCAAGGTGAGCAGCAAATAATTTTGCCTTGCCAAATCCCTACAGGTTACTTACATGTTACTCTTTTCTGCACCAATTCCCGGTAATGTCTAGGAAAACAGAGGAAATAATGTTCAGAGACATTGGAGTACTATATGGATCTCCTGTGGATACATGGAAATAAAATGGGTGTGAGGAAAGAGGAAATGATGCTTTCTCAGGAACAATGAAAAACAGTTGTGTTATTTGTATAACCTGCTGTGTTGTTTGTATGTCCTATTGTATGTTCACTAAACCCCAAGTTAGGAAGCAGTAACTCCAGTTCATCCTCTGGAATCAAAGATAGGTTATTTGTTAATGTCCTTTTCTACTCCTTTTATTTCAGATGCAACCTGTGAAGCAAATGGCTATAAAAAGTAACACTTCGGTGACTGAGTTCATTCTTATGGGATTAACAGATCAACCAGGTCTCCAGTTGCCCCTGTTCATCTTCTTCTTGTTAAACTACGTAGCCACTGTGGTGGGAAACCTGAGCTTAATGAATCTCATTTGTTTAAATTCACATCTTCACACTCCCATGTACTTTTTCATCTTCAATCTCTCCTGCATTGATTTCTGTTATTCATTTGTTTGTACTCCAAAACTGCTGATGAGTTTTGTTTCAGAGAAGAACACCATCTATTTTAAAGGATGTATGAGTCAGCTGTTTTTCTTCTGTTTTTTTGTGAACTCTGAGTGTTATGTGTTGACAGCCATGGCCTATGATCGCTATGTGGCCATCTGTCAGCCCCTCCAGTATACAACTGTCATGTCCCCTAAGATATGTTGTCTGCTGATATTTGGCTCTTACATGATGGGTTTTTCTGGGGCCATGGTTCACACAGGGTTTATGATCAGGCTCAGCTTTTGTGATTCTAACATCATCAACCACTACATGTGTGACATCTTCCCTCTCCTTCAGCTTTCCTGCAGTAGCACCTATGTCAATGAGCTTGTGAGTTCTGCTGTAGTTGGAACAATTCTAATTTTATCTAGCATCATTATTTTGGTCTCATATGCTATGATTCTTTTCAATATCATTCATATGTCATCAGGTAAGGGTTGGTCCAAAGCCTTGGGCACCTGTGGGTCTCACATCATAACTGTTAGTCTCTTTTATGGATCTGGGCTGCTTGCTTATGTTAAGCCAGCATCTGCTGAGTCTGTGGGCCAGGGAAAAATTTTTTCAGTGTTTTATACTCTTGTGATCCCCATGCTGAATCCTCTCATTTACAGCCTCAGGAACAAAGATGTCAAAGATGCTATGAAGAAAACTATGAAGAGAATCACAAGCTGAGTAACAGTGATGGTTCCTTAACCTTACACAATGTTTTACCATGCCCTGTCTTCTTTGTCTTTCTCAATTAATTTTTTCTGCTTTCTTCTCCTCTTCATAGAGTCTGGAGAAGATTTCTACTGGAATTCCTCAACTTGTCACTATTAGATATAACTCTGGAGTCTATTTTTTTCCAGTTTGAATTGTTTTTAGTTTTATTATGGCTCCAAAATATTGGTCATTGCCTATATCAGATCAAGATCCTGTTCCTCTATCTTTTATTTCCTATATTGAACTGTACTACAATACATAAGGAATTTTGTTGTGTGACTCCTTTTGATGTAAATTCATGGACTGTGTTCTTCATGTCCTACTTTTTTCTTTCTTTATTTCTAATACAATCTTGGTTTTCTTTGCTTGCTTCCTAGACAAGAGAGATTTTCATTAACTAAATAAGATGAGATAAGAGAGGACAAAAATATAGATACAGCGTAGTTATCAAATTTACAAGATTATTTGATATCCTTCAGAAATTTTCTTATTCTAGAGTTGTAGTCTTAAATCTATAATGAAATTCTAAACTATAGTTTAATAACATGTGATTATTAGTTCTCCGAGGATGTAATCAACCTACTGTTTTTAATTGACCACCACAATACACGGAAAATCTGATATTTGGTTTTGAATAGAACTAAAATTGTTGCTGTCTTCTGATATATGGATTTGTCTGTGATGGTTTTAAAAAGATGACAAAATCACATTCTGCCTTCAGAATAGGATCATTATTGCCTCTGTGGTATATAAACTTAATCATGTAGTTTTGCATAAACAATCTATTTTTTTCCTCTAAAATCAAAACCATAGTTGAGTTTAAGGTTTAGGAATTACATAAATTTAAGTTTTTGTTTGAATTAATTCTCAAAGACAAAAATAATTTGTATATTTATATTACTATTTTTACATGTGTCTGTTATCTGAATAAGAAAATATTTGTGAATTTTTAAGGCCACAAAGCTTATGGATCAGACTAGATTCACACTCTTATACATTTGATGAAGAAATGCAAGGGCTTATAATTGTGAGAAAAAGAGGCAAACTCTCTAAAGTGTTGTTTCATAGTGACTTCAGATGTTGGGATTCTGTCAGAAAGTAGTCTCAGCCTTGATGCCTAGTATATAGAGATAATGCAAAAATTTCAGATCCAATTTGAAAAATATACACATTTCTACAGAAACTTCTCATTAAAAAGGTGCAGGCATGGGATAGAAGTAACAAATATTTCCATCCTTTTCATGATTAGGTTTAGTTTTCTAGGTTGGAATGAGTAGGATGAGTAAACTTTTCGGATGAGTTCCCTTAGTTAAATATTTATTTAAGGAGCCTGCTGTATATCACACATGTTTTTGTGGAGAAAAATGAATTGCCAGAACACAGAATGAATAATTAATTGTAGTATATAGCATTCAGGACCTGAATCAGTTTAGAACACGTGGTCCTCCATGTATATGAAAAGAGTTTTTCTTGGTTCACAAGAATAAACTTCCAGTTATTCTACTTAGCAGACCAACTACAGACATAAGAAATGATTAAGCACAAGTCAAATCTGGTGAAACAATGAGTTTGTTGTATTGGTCACAGGGTGTGACAAGAATATGAGACCCTCGCTTATAACTGCATCACTGATTAGCCCTAGCTATCATGGCAATGTCTCACTATGTCCCATCAGTGATAAGCTGTAGCCATCATGGTCAAAGACTTACTAAGGTCCCATCCCTTATAAGCCCTAGTCATCATGATCAATAACTCACTAAAGTCTCATCATTGAGAATCTCTCAGTTCTAAACAGAGTATGCTTTTCTTCAGGGACCATTTACTGGTAATGCATTCTTGAGGCAGAGCTTTGTAAATATTGTGAGCTTACTGAATTTTAGCAGCCTTACCCTTTCCACCAGGAGAGACTGATTCAGTTCCAAAACAATAGCATAAAAACAGTGGTTATTTCTTACTTGGAGTAAGATAGATTTTTTTAAACTGTGATTCTTTAATTTATGTAGATCATAATACTTGAAAAGTTCTAAAATATTTGTATATCCCAACTACATACTGCTTTTAAAAATTAACATAGTAAGTCAATATTGATAAAATAACGAAAAGCTTATTTGGCAATTACTGAGTGCTTGCGGTATAAAAGAGTTTGTTAAAATTTGTATAGAGTCGACACATATTTCTTATCCATTCTTGCATTACTGTTTCTTCACACATATACCTGTAATTTCTACATATATTTTTAAAACCTGGCATTAATTTATTAAAATATATTAAATTATTTTGGGACAAAAGCTTAATTATTTTTGAAGAGCAAAAAATAGGTACTGTCAACATAAACAACAATATCTCTGGATTAAACTGTCAACAAAAAATTAGAAATTTCAGAAGTTTAATGTATTGGTGCTCATGAAATGGTGTCCGTTTAACCACCTAGTTCACTGTATCACTCAGATAACTTTAAATGTTTATAGATTCTTCACTGGATGTGCTGGCAGCTTTGACTCATCTGTAAAACATTTGGGGTACTTCTCTCTGCAGTGGTCAAATACTTTTTTTTGATGAATAGACATCAGAAAAGAATTTCAAAACTCTCACATGTATCTCAGTTGATCCCAGACCAGATGGATATTATGGTTTAGTTGGAATTTCAAGCTAGTTATTCTGGCTGATGGCAGCCTAGGAAGGGATCTGAGGGGGTCAAAACTAAGCGAGTCTGACATAAGAAAATCATAGCTCTGTTGGGAAGAAGAATGAAATAACATGACCCTCCTTGCTTCAGTATAAAAGTTGAAGCAGAGTCCTTCTGTAACTTTACAGCTATCTCTATCTCTGTCTACACACACACACACACATATATATATATACACACACAATGTGTGTATGTACATGTAGGTATCTATCCTGCTTCTCTGTTTATTTTTATTTTATTTTTTTATTTTTTGGATTTTCGAGACAAGGTTTCTCTGTAGCTTTGGAGCCTGTCTTGGAACTAGCTTTTGTAGACCAGGTTAGCGAACTCACAAAGATCCGCCTGCCACTGCCTCCCGAGTGCTGAGATTAATGGCGTGCGCCACCACCGCCTGGCTTCTCTGTTTATTACTTGTTAGATATCTCCCTTTCACATTAGCATGTCTGTTTATGTGGTGTTTTCTTTGTTCAGTTCTTGTTTAGGCATACATGTTGTTGGAGTATATAGGTGTCTAATTTCTAGAAGATATAATCTTCCAACAGACTTCCTGGTTTTCTTACTGCCTGTTCTTTCCTGATGTTCCCTGAGCCTTAGGTGCAGGAGTTGTTTTGTAGCTTTATGAAGTGTTTTCTGTTATCAATGGTTGTCTGCTTTTTGATCACTTTCAGATTTTTGTAATGGTCTTAATTTGTTGCAAAGAAAAGCTTCCTTGATGAGTTATAAAAGCTATTAATATTTGTGGGTACAAGGATAAGTATACTATTCTTTGCTTCACTTCTTTGGCATGGCAATTCAAATGGAATTTTGTGTCACTCTGAAAGCTAATCTTTAGAGGTAAATTTTTATATCAAATCCTGATCTATCATTCCATGTATTGTGTCCGTAGTATATGGTGTCTTCAGCAATATTGACTTCATCTCAACTTCTGGGTAGAAACAAAGGGCTACAGCAATATCCTATGTAGATTTTGGAGTTTATTGGAAACATTTGACCAACAATTCAAAATATGTTTTCTCGTGCCTTATACTGGCATTTTTGTTAGATAGTCTCTGGCTTTTAAGGAGAACATTGTCAGCACAAATGGGATACTATATATGTATATGCATACATACACTTAGGCTTAAATTTATTATGTGTGAAATATTTTTAATTGGAGGTTCCCTATGTCTAAAAAGATATATATTCCAATTTTCCAAAATTATTTTATATCATTTCCTGATTATATATAATTTTAATATAACTAATAATTTTTAACAAATGATGAATATGAGACATTTTGAGCTTTCTTGTGTTTAATAGAATAAAAGGCTAGAAAAATCAGTGTATTCCATTTTCCATAATTTCCCCCTTTATTGGAAACTGATTATTTTATTAGCTATAAAGCAAAGGATAACAAGACTATAGTCCAAAAACCCAGGGAAGATAAGTAACAGGAAGAACCCTAAGAGAAACATATATAGATCCCCCCTGGGAAGGGGAAATTGACAAGATCTCCTGAGAAAATTGTGAGCATGGGGGTGGAGGGCAGAAGAGGAGGCGAAGCAGAGAAGGGGAACAGGGAGGAGAACTTGAGGAAATGGGATGGGCAAGATGGGGGAAGGACAGAGCCAGAGAGCAAGGAAAGTAATATCTTCATTGAGGGAGCCATTATCCCTGTACAAATGGATATTAAGAAACCTGGCACTAGAGAAATTCCCAAAATAAATAAGGATGACTCCAGCTAAGATCCTAAGCAATAGTAGAGAGGGTGCCTGAACTGACCTTGGCCTGTAGTCAGATTGATGAATATCGTAAATGTCATCATAGAGCCTTCATTGAGCAACTGATAGAAGCAGGTGTAGAGGTTGTTCGTGGAGCATGAGGTTGAGCTTCCAAAGGCCAGTCAAAGAGTGGGAGGAGTGAGAATACAAGCAAAGAGGTCAAGACTATGTTGGGGATACTCACTGAAACAACTTAAGTGAGCTAATAGGAGCTTACATTGGTCTTACCCCACTCCAGCCTTACAGGGAACCAGCATAGGACCAAACTAGGTCCTCTGAATGTGGATGACAGTTGTATTGCTGGGGAAGATTCTGGGACCACTGGCAGTGAGAACAAGGTTTATCCAGCACTGCTTGTACTGGATATTTGTATCCTATTCTCTTTGGAGGGATACCTTGATCAGCCTAGATATAGTGGGGAGGGCTTTGGTCCTGCCTGGAAGCAATGCGCTAGACTTCGTTGACTCCCCATGGAAAGGCTTACCCTCTCTGAGAATTGAATGGGAGGTAGAATGGGGGCAAATAGAGGCAGTGG
This sequence comes from Chionomys nivalis, assembly GCF_950005125.1. Taxonomy (NCBI): domain Eukaryota; kingdom Metazoa; phylum Chordata; class Mammalia; order Rodentia; family Cricetidae; genus Chionomys; species Chionomys nivalis. The sequence goes on from NC_080089.1 coordinate 37,079,172, forward strand.
GAAGAGGGAAGGGACTGGGAACTGGGATTGGTATGTATAATTAAAAATATAGTTTTATAAAAAATAAAAAGTTATGAAAAAGAAAGAAAATGCTTTGAATGTCAGCACAGTCTCACTAGGGCAAGGATCTTACAAGTGTCTGTCAACTTGAGGCTGGTTTGTAGAATGCAGGGCTATAGAATTTGTTCCGGAGAAAAATCACATACAGATATCTTGCTGCCCTAAAGAATTTACAGAAGAAGCGTTAGGTTGGAGATGGAAAAAAATAATTTTTTTGTTTGCTGATAACTCTTGATGGCAAATAATAAAATTACATAATTTTTCATGAATGTCACAAAAATACAAACTAAAAAACCTCCTTAAAATATTTTCTCATACAATATATATTTATTACAGTTTTCTCTATCTCTACGCCTCCAAGTTTCTTTCCACCTACCCTTCTGTCTGCATCCACTCCCTTTCTGTCTCCCATTAGAGGAGAACAGCTTTCTAAATGATAACAACAAAACATAATGGGGATGTTCTATCGGGAACTCACCAAGGCCAGCTGGCCCGGGTCTGAAAAAGCATGGGATAAAACCGGACTCGCTGAACATAGCGGACAATGAGGACTACTGAGAACTCAAGAACAATGGCAATGGGTTTTTGATCCTACTGCACGTACTGGCTTTGTGGAAGCCTAGGCAGTTTGGATGCTCACCTTACTAGACCTGGGTGGAGCTGGGTGGTCCTTGGACTTCCCACAGGGCAGGGAACCCGGATTACTCTTAGGGATGATGAGGGATGGGGACTTGATAGGGGACCGGGAGGGAAATGGGAGGTGGTGGCGGGGAGAAGGCAGAAATCTTAAATAAATAAATAAATAAATAATAAAATAAAATAAAAAAAGCAAAAACCATCACATCAAATTTGGATACGGCTAACAAATAGAAGGAAAAGAACCCAAGAAAAGACACAAGACTCAAAAACCTCCCTCTTTCACACATTCAGGTTTCCCATAAAAATGCTAAGTTTGAAGTCACATAACATTGTACAGAGTAGCTGGTGCAGTCCTGTGAAGGTCATATGCTTGTTGCTTCAGTCTCTTCAGATTTGCTTGGCTTATTGAGAGGGCTTTGTTCTCCTGGTATCCTCCATCCCCTCTGTAATTTATACCTTTCTCTGCTTCCTCTTCCATTAGATTCTCTAAACTCTGAAAAGAGGCATTTGATGATGATATCCAGTTTAGAACTGAGTGTTCCAATGTTTCTTACTTTCTTTGTTTAATGACTGACTGTGGGCATATTTGTTCCCGTCAGCTGAAGGAAAAAGTCTCTCTGACAATGAACATGTTTTCTCTGGTTTCTTCGTGCCATCTTTCTTCTATCTTTACATGCATCTCAGCATAAGATGGGTAGTGAAGAAAGTTTACATAAGTAACCCTCAAACATATTCTCCTGATGATGGCCCTTAATTATTTGTATTATTTTTCTGTCTTCTTATTTGATCTTTACAATGTCACTGAGGTCTGAGATATGGCTTAGTAGTTAATATCATTTGCCATAAAAGTTAACAATCTGAGTTTGATCCCTGTGACCTGACCTACTTGGTAGAAAAAGACATCTCACTTCTTTTTGTTTATTTAGAGAATACTTTATTAGTTTTTGTAATCAAACCACATAAATAATACCTTACATATTTAATACAGTGCATTATCCCTGTACAAATGGGAAAAATTCAATATTTTTAGAACAATGTGGCTGTTAATTCCTGTACAATACCAACTCAACATGGTAAATTTGAATACTTTTTTCCAAAGTTAACAGCACAGTTGAAGTTTACCAAAATAATAGCAATATGCCAATGATAGAAGTATGGTATGCATTAATAGCAGCAACAGCTTTTTCAGGTTCTGAAGTCATTTGAACAAAATTGTAGAGACATCCAGCACACTCCATCAAAAAATAGTAGAAAACAAAATCCCAGAAAACAACACAGTTCTGTTACTCTTGTGGTACCTGGCACCATTTTTCTTTTAAATTAACTTCTCAATCATCATCTGGAAAGTAAACATTCTAGACAACATCATTAAAAACAGCCCTGATAAAGCACAGTCACTATTATGTATCATAAAGCAGGGACAAGCTATTTTACTTCCACAGAGGTGTAATACAGTGCTGTCCTACATCTACAATACTAGAAGATATGATTTAAAAGGCATTATTTGAGATTTGATTTTACTTTTCCAGCAGAGGGCCCAAAGGATGATATGACACAGATCTTTAAAGAAACACACTCTTAGATAGGATTTTCTTTCTCTAGTAGCACAGTTCTAAGGATTCATTCCATCCATAAACACCATCTAGATGCCATTATTTAAAAAACGAATACTTCTAAAACAAAACCTTATAACCACTGGGTTCATATGACCTAGTGGAGACAAGTCAGACCTCACCTTACCAATACTTTTTCAGATCTGTTATGTTTGAATGGTGAGACCACCAAAGAAGGAGATGCCAAGTAGTGCTTCAGAACTTCGGACCACAATCAAAACACAGTGTCATCTTAAAGAGAAGCAGCAGCCAAAGGTTTCTCATTTGAATATACTCAAAGATGGTAACATCAACATTTAATCATCTGTTCTGTCATCCAGGTAGAAGGGGAGATCAGTTACTACTGTACTTTATTGCGTTCAACCAAATCACCATGTTACAAAACTAACATCTTCCATAATAAAAAATAAGGCTCCTCTATCCAGCACCAGTTAGCATAATTTTACTTTCAAGCCTAGTAATGCCACAGACACATCCAAAGAACAGAAGGGAGCAACAGAATCATGACTGGTACATCAATGGGACCACCAAGTGCCCAACTGAGTCACTCTGTGGTATCAGTTTCCTCCTGTTTGTTGTGTTTCATTTAATCATAAAGCTGCCTAAGTCTAAACTGTATGCACTGACAGAATGTGTGCACATACTTGTATATAAACTGACTGAAGATGCATATCAATCAAGCAAATGTTACATAGTATGTGCAAGCCTGTAAGCCTCATCTTAACTGGTGTAGCAGCTCTATCAGGGTAAAATGCTCTGTGCCCTTTGGGCATCTTAATTCTCTATACAGGCTAATGTCACAGACCATTTTATTCCCGTGGCTGCTGGAATTGTTTGACTACATTTTCCCTGCCCACCCATCCCCCAATGCTCCTTAATAATCCAATGTTTTAAACAGGTTTGGCGGCTATGGTCAGTACAGGGAATGACTTTTCTTCTGCTTTTTCCTGACAAGCACCAGGAGGGTCAGTCAGTGTTTTAGGATGTTTACTTGTATCATTGCCTACCTTCTGGGTTTTGCCTCCTGTTTACTCCGTTGCTATTCAGAGAAGAACCGTTGTGTGGACTGAGGAACCTCTGCTCTGTACTTTGCCAACACATAGGACCAAATGTCTTTTGACTCAGTCTTCTTGCTGCAGCTCTCTTCTGGGCTGCAAATTGTGCAGGAAGTGGTTGTGTCCTTCTCACTGTGGCGGGGGCTGACTGGAACTGCTTCTGATCTGTGTGACTATGGGACTGGCTCCCGGCATTCTCCTCTCCTTGTATCGCTGCTTCCCAATCTTTCTTTCCAGAGTTCTCCTCCCATTTATCCACTCTGTCTCCCATCCCTGCCTATCCTTTCTCCTGTCTAGCTATTGAATGTTAAGATCTTTATTAGACCAATCATGTGTTTAGATAGGCAGAGTAACACAGCTTCACGGAGTTAAACAGATGCAACATAAAAGAATGCAACCCATCTTTGCATCACTAAATAATTGCAAAATAATTGTAACACAGCAGAAACAAATGTATCACATATTTAACTAATACTCAACAACAGGAAAGTTTTAAAAATGTACAACAGCATGAATGTTAAAATAGAAATACATATATACAATTCTTAAAATGATATAATACAGCAAACTATTGAATTTTAAAATATAAATATATATACAATTTAAAAAATTGTATAATACAGCACAATATTGAATTTTAAAATAGAAATATATATACAATTTTAAAAATTATATAATACAGTAAACTATTGAATTTTATGCTTTAAAATAGTTACTTTTATATGTATTATACCTTAATAAATATGTTTATTATAAAGATAAACTTCTTAACTATTTAGAAATTAGGCAATACCCCTTAAAATGAGGAGTCTGAAACAGTTGCTCGCTAGGATCCCAACAAAATCTGATGGGTTCCAGGGTCTGGGACCAAGTTTCATCTGCCAGGAGTCCTCTCTATGCTGTGCGGTGCAGGCTTTACAGCAATATTTTACTTGCACCTTCTGAGATTAATGGGATTTCAGCATTTATCTCATTTTAAGAGAGAAAAAATTCCCTTAATAGAGCTGGACAAGCTCACACTAGTTTTCTTCCTTTAATCTCTTTTCAGTCACCTGAGTTTGTATATCCTAATAACTACTTTTTTTCAACCTGGTGCTGTATCACATTACTTGGGAGACATCCAGACATGGTTCAGATTCCTGGAGGCTCTGTGAATCAAGTGGCACAGATATATATATATATATATATATATATATATATATATATATATATATATATATATATATGTGTGTGTGTGTGTGTGTGTGTGTGTGTGTGTGTGTGTGTATTACTTCTATATATATATATTACTTCTAAATTTTTTATTTTACTGCTGAATATTGAAATATTAATTTTGAATCTGACAGAATCATACGTCTCATTTAGCTGAGATTTTGAAATATGTGTAAACTATGGAATTGCTAAATGTAACTAATTATAAGATGTTTTACCTACTTTACACTTTGGAACAACTTTAGATATACATGAAATAGTTGGAGAGAGTACAAAGAATTTCTGCATGCTCTTCCTAGGTCTACAAAGGACTAGAGTTCCCAAATGCTTACGTTGAGTCATATTTGCTTTGCCATTCTCTGCCTTTGTCTTTTCCTGAGCACTACCCTAACTGGATTCAGGGGTTATTAATGACAATAAAGAAGAGGATGCAAAGATGGAAGGAGGATGAATTAGAAATTTAAGTGGTTTGGAGGGAAGTAGTAGTGGTTTGGCCTTAGCAATACTTTTATAAAAATTAACGGAACTTACCAAGTTTAAAATATTATTTGACAAAGAATTTTGATATAAAATAAGACAAAAGAAAGAAAGGAAATAATTTCATATAAAATTTGGGTTTTGGACTTACCTTTCATGCTATTTATAAGTTGCTATTAAATATTCAAAGAATGTTTTAAAAAGATAAGGACTTGAAAAATCAAAGAAGATATTAGCAAGCATCAATTAAAATAATTAAAATAAATAACAATGACAATGCTGAATATTTCAAAGGATATAAAACTAAAAGTTTTAGAAATTCTCATTTGTTACTGAGAGGAGTCTAAAGAACAATTGGTAGAGAATTTGCTAGTTTTTTTTTACAGTATTAAACTGTGTTTTATTTCACTCTATCTGCTCCTCCATTTTCATTCTTGACTGATATGAAAGCAAATGGGTTTTGTTGACAAGTTTTTATTCACTCTTCCAGTGTTCTTCATTCAATGTAGTTACCTGTCATTTCTCTCTTTCTGATCTCTATGGTGACACACAGAACTTTTGACAGTGACTAAAGAAGTTTCATTGAATACAAGTGAAACATCTGAGTGATGGAGAGGAGATATAAATATGGAATACGAAGTGGCCATGCACACTGTTATTCTTCTTTACACAGGGCAATAGCACCACAGTAAAAATGTATTTTATTCAAATGTGTCCATGTTAGAAACTTCATGTATCTGAACAAGACTGTGAAAAAGGATGAAACAACTAACACTCATCACTGGCAGTTATTGTATCTATTATAGTTCTAGTACATCATGTGTGCCATCTGTTTATCAAAACCACAAGGAGATACCTCTTTAATTTTATTTAATTTTTTATTGTTAATTGTTGGGGGGAGCTGCGGGCTGTGTTCCTGCCGCCCCAGCTCCTGGTAGCCTAGCTAGCTTACGCCCCAAAATAACAACACACAAACTGTATTCTTTTAAACACTGCTTGGCCCATTAGCTCTAGCCCTTACTGGCTACTTCTCATATCCTGATCAACCATCTCTAATAATCTGTGTAGCACCAGTCTTACAGGGAAAGATTCAGCATGTCTGACCTGGCGGTTGGCTGCATCGTGTCTGCTCTGGAGCACAGTGGCATGGCGTCTGCCCCAGAGAGGAGAGAAAATGGCGTCTTAGCTCACTTCCTCTTCCTCCCAGCATTCTGTTCTGTTTACTCCACCCACTATGTTCTAACCTGTGAGGGCCAAGCAGTTTTTTTTTAATAATTAACCAATGACCTTCCTTCATCAGTTTATTTCAGAATGTAACCCAACAGACTTTCATAAGGAAGAACAATACTATTTGTCCATAACTCAAGCCCTGTTGAACTGAGTCTATTTTATAGACTTACATAAGAATATGCAGATATAATTATATAGAAACAAGTCTTAGAAAAGCCTAGAACTTCATAGCGAGGGAGTGGAGAGGAGTGAGTATAAACTCAGCCTGATTTGGGAGACTGTTTCTCTCCTTTCAAAGCTTTTGTAGTACTTTTTTGCACACTGTTAAACCATAGATTTAATGCACATTATTGCAAAAAGAGATGACCAGAGGAAAGCTACAAATGGCAGTCAGCACATCCCTGGACACTCTTCTTGTAGAGTTGTACAAAGCACATGTACTGGCTTTGTGGGAGCCTAGTCTGTTTGGATGCTCGCCTTCCTAGACCTTGATGGAGGGGGGAGGATCTTGGACTTCACACAGGGCAGGGAACCCTGACTGCTCTTTGGACTGGAGAGGGATGGGGAGGGGTAGTAGGGAGAAGGGGGGGAAATGGGAGGAGAGGAGGTAGAAATTTTTAATAATAATAATAATAATAAAACAAAACAAAAAAGAAAGAAAGAAGAAAGACAAAGGAATGCTCACAATGCTGTCAAAGCAATTAGGGGCCTCTGGTGGAAGATCATAAACTGAGGAGAACTTTGAATCTCAAAAGGTCCAATGTTAGTTCTCTGGCACAGAACACAAGCACAAATTCACTAATTAATACTCTCAAGGCACAAATCCAGCAGGGAGGAAATCATAAAGATGAGAATAACAACCCGTGATTTTAATGAATTTTTCTCCTTTGAGTGAGGTAATGCTTTGGAGACATACATAAGATTGCATTTTATTTTGTGTGTGTGAAAACAAATTTGTGAAGAAGTTCTCAAGCAAAAATTTTCTGGGTTACTGTTCTAGGAGTTCGTCTACACATTTTTGCTAATGTCTATAACTGTATTTATTATTGGGTACCTGGAACTCTCAGTAAAGAAAGAAAAAAGGAAGGCTCTTATAGCTCCAAAAGGAAAGAGGTCTTCAGGTGAATGAAGGTAAACACAAAATCATATTTATATTGATGATATACCTTGAATTGCAAAAGGATATAAGCTTGGAATACTGCATGAAAGTTCTTATGTATTGCTCTTTCACAGTTTTAGCTTTAATTAAAGACTAAGGAAAAAGAAAGAATTACATTAAAAATTAGAGTGTTTGCATGCTTTCTAAACAGACACATGCATTATGGGTATGAAATCAGTGTGAGTAGTTGAGGATCTTTGCATGGCTTGTTGTGTTTTCCCTCAATCCAAGTTTATAAAACAATAATTTCAGTTTATCCCTCTGGAGTCAAATACTAAATACTTGGTAGTGTCACATTCTATTCTTACAGATACCACCCACGAAGCAAATGGCCACAGAAAATGACTCCTCAGTGTCTGAGTTTATTCTTATGGGACTAACAGACCAACCAGAGCTCCAGTTGCCCCTGTTTTTTCTGTTCTTGGTGAACTATACAGCCATAGTGGTGGGTAATTTGAGCTTGATGAGTCTTATCTTCCTGAATTCACATCTTCACACCCCCATGTACTTTTTCCTTTTCAATCTGTCCTTTATTGATTTTTGTTATTCATTTGTTTTTACCCCCAAAATGCTAGTGAGTTTTATTTCGGAGAAGAATATCATTCCTTTTACAGGATGCATGACTCAGCTGTTTTTCTTCTGCTTTTTTGTCAACTCTGAGAGCTACGTGCTGACAGTTATGGCCTACGATCGTTATGTGGCCATCTGTAAGCCTTTACTGTACAAGGTTATCATGTTGCCTAGGATCTGTTGTCTGTTGATGTTTGGTTCATATTTGATAGGATTTTCTAGTGCCATGATACTCACAGGCTTAATGATTAGGCTTAACTTTTGTAAAAGCAACATCATTAATCATTACATGTGTGACATCTTCCCTGTTCTTCGGATCTCCTGCAGTAACACTTATGTCAATGAACTTGTGAGTACTGCTGTGGTGGGTACAGGTATCATTTTGTGTAGCCTCATTATCTTAGTCTCATATGCTTTGATCCTTTTCAATATCATTCATATGTCACCAGGTAAGGGTTGGTCCAAAGCCTTGGGCACTTGTGGGTCTCACATCATAACTGTCAGTCTCTTCTATGGATCTGGGCTACTTGCTTATGTCAAGCCATCATCTGCTGAGACTGTGGGCCAGGAAAAATTTTTCTCAGTGTTTTATACATTTTTGGTGCCCATGTTGAATCCTCTCATTTACAGTCTCCGGAACAAAGATGTCAAAGATGCTGTGAAAACAACCTTGAAGAGAATCACAAGTTAATTAAACCAGTGGCAATTCTTAAAGCTCTGTCTCCACTGGTGTGCTGTTAAGTCTCCAATGTATGCTTTCTCCATTTTCTTTAAGTGGGCACTTAGTGCCATGAACTTTCCTCTTAGCACAGCTTTCATCATGTCCCACAGATTTGAGTATGTTGTCTCTTTATTTTTATTAAGTTCAAGGAAGACTTTAATTTCTTTCTTAATTTCTTCCTTGACCCAGGTGTGGTTCAGTAGTTGACTGTTCAGTTTCCATGAGTTTGTCGGCTTTTGGGGGGTAGCATTGTTGTTGCCTTCTAACTTTAATCCGTGGTGATCTGATAAGACACAGGAGGACACTGATATTTTTTTGTATCTGTGGAGGTTTCCTTTGTTACCGAGTATGTGGTCAATTTTCGAGAAGGTTCCATGAGCTGCAGAGAAGAAGGTATATTCTTTCCTATTTGGGTGGAGTGTTCTGTAGATGTCAGTTAAGTCCATTTGCTTCATTACCTCCAACAATTCTCTTAATTCTCTATTAGGTTTCTGTCTGATTGACCTGTACATTGGTGAGAGAGGTGTGTTGAAGTCTCCTACTACTAGTGTGTGTGGTTTGATGTCTGCCTTGAGTTTTAGTAATATTTCTTTTACATAAGTGGGTGCTTTTATATTAGGGGCATAGATATTCAGGATTGAGACTTCAACCTGATGAATTGTTCCTGTTATGAGTATAAAGTGTCCATCTCAATCTCTTATGATTGATTTTAGTTTGAAGTCCGTTTTGTTAGAAATTAGTATGGCCACACCTGCTTTTTTCTTAGGACCATTTGCTTGAAAAACCTTTTCCCAACCCTTTACTCTGAGTAGATGCCTGTCTTTGTGGTTGAGATGTGTTTCTTGCAAACAGCAGAATATTGGATCCTGTTTTCGTATCCAATCTTTTAGTGTGTGTCTTTTTATAGGTGAATTGAGACCATTAATATTGGTTTTTTTTGTAGTAGAGTTTGTGTGTCTCCTTTCTTTGAGTCGTGCTGGTGAAGGGTCGCTAGATGCCTGAGTTATTGTAGGCAGTGTAGGCTATGTTGGATTCCTTGTGTTGTGATTTTCCTTCTATTACTTTCTGTAGGGCTGGATTTGTGGCTACATATTGTTTAAATTTGTTCTTATCCTGGAATGTCTTGTTTTTTCCATTGATAGTTAACGATAGCTTAGCTGGGTATAGTAGTTTGGGTTTGCATCCATGGTCTCTTAGTTTCTGCAGTACCTCTATCCAGGACCTTCTGGCTTTCATGGTTTCCATAGAGAAGTCAGGTGTAAGTCTGATCGGTTTACCTTTATAAGTAACTTGCCCTTTTTCCTTTGCAGCTCTTAATATTCTTTCTTTAATCTGTATATTTTGTGTTTTGATTATAATATGGCAAGGGGATGTTTTTCTTTGATCCAGTCTGTTTGGTGTTCTGTATGCTTCTTGACTATTCAAAGGAATATCTTTCTTTAGGTTGGGAAAGTTTTCTTCTACAATTTTGTTAAAAATATTTTCTGGACCTTTGAGTTGTGACTCTTCTCCTTCTTGTATCCCTATTATTCTTAGGTTTGGTCTTTTTATTGTGTCCCATATTTCCTGAATGTTTTGTGATGAAACTTTGTTGGTTTTGCTGTTTTCTTTGATCAGTGCATTTATTTTCTCTATGTTGTCTTCAGAATCTGAGATTCTTTCTTCTATCTCTTGTAGTCTGTTGATTATGCTTGTTTCTGTAGCCTCTGCTCGTTGACCTAGATTTTCCATATCCAGCTGGTCCTCATTTTGTGTTTTCTTCCTTGCTTCAATTTCCGTTTTCAATTCTTGAACTGTTTCCATTACCTATTTGATCATTTTTTCTTGGTTTCCCAGGCATCATTTATGTATTTACTCATTTCTTCAAACTTTTTGTTATACTTCTCATCCATTTCTATAAGGGTTTTTTTTTATTGAAAAAAAAATTTCCGCCTCCTCCCCGCCTCCCATTTTCCTCCACCTCCTCCCGCCCCTCTCCCCCTCCCCCTGTCCTCTTCTCCTCCCTCTCCAGCCCCAAGAGCAGTCAAGGTTCCCTGCCCTGTAGAAAGTCCAAGATCCTCCCCTCTCCATCCAGGTCTAGGAAGGTGAAGGGTGTTTTTTATGTGTTGTTTAAGGGACTCTATTGCTTTCATAAAGTCAATTTTTCCACTTCTTCTGTGTTAGGGTGTTCAAGTCCTGTTGTAAGATCATTGGGTTCTGGTGTTTTCATGTTGTTTTTCATATTGTTGGGTGAATTCTTGCCTTGGCGCCTGCCCATCTCCTCCTATCAATGCTCTCTAATGGATCTTTTAAGTCAAGAACAGGTTTTCCTGCTGGCCAAGGGCCCCGCTTACAAAGTGCCCTTGCTCGTTTTTCTGGCTCCCGCTGTGGGCCAAGATCGCTCTCACCACTCAGAAGGATCTTCAGGACCAGGACCAGGCTCTCCGTTTGCCCAGGACCTCATCCACAAAAGGCCTACCCCTCTGTAGGCCAGCCACCAAAACAGAGAAACTCCTGCTGTCCTCTGCCCTGAGCTCCCGACCCAGTGCCCAAACAGGCTATACTGGGTGATCCTACAGCCCCGCAGAAGGGAGGAGGAGTGGAAGAGAGCCCTGGGCACAAGCTGGGATGTGCCAGAAATAGAGAGGTCACAACAGAGGAGGAGCAGCCCCCGCAGAGGGTATCAGCCTTCGCAGGCTTACCAGGGGGGGTGAAGGGTGTCTGAGAATGCTCCCGCTCCGTTTCCTGTGTCCCAGCGTGGGCCCAGAACACTCTCCCCACTCAGGAGGGCCTTCAGGGACAGGACCCGGCTCCCCGTTCGCCCGTGGACCTCGCCAATAAAAGGCCTCCCTCTCTACAGGCCAGGCCCCAAAAAACCTACTTGATTTAATTGTAGTGGGGCAAATTGCTCTCAGTGTGGGCTTCACTATTTCATTCCTGGACTACCCCCCATCCACCGCTTCCGTCTGCGCAGGCCGGGGATCCGCCGCTTCCGTCTCCATGGGCCGGGGTTCCGCCACTCATGGAATTATTTTAAATGCACCTCAAATTTTCAACCATCAGAAATTTCCTCATTTTCCCCTTAATTAACCAAACAAATCCATTCTTTGTTTGGGAGGGCACTATCTCCATTTTATCAAGATTATCACATTCTTGGAAAGTCATCTCAGAACAAAGTTGTTAAAGCTTCATCATGAGATATATAGAATTGAACAATTACTTTCTAATGATAACCAGACCACATAAAAATTATGTAGGCTTTTGATTCAGAATTCTTTTTTTGTTCAATACTCATCATTCATACTTCATTTTGTTTCCTTGTAAGATTACCTAAAATGTGGGCTAGGGTGGTAAACAAGCTTCATAATATAATAAAAACTAGTACATTAAAGATTACCATTTTCATTCTTAAAATGTCTTTGCCTCGACTGATGTTTTTGTATTCTACCTTATAAAAATATAATATTTTGTTGCTAAAAAACTTTTATTTAGTTTTAGCACTTCCCAATAGGGAATATTTTTATACTTTTTATTCATTAATCTATGCAAAAATAAACATAACAATTCATAAACACACACATACATGCACAAACACATTGGAACACAGTCTGAGAAGAGAGTAGTGCAATGAGAATTCTGAGTGCTTATGAGAAAACTCCAAAAAAAAAACCAAACAAACAAAAACAAAAAACAAAAAACAAGAGTCTTGTGACTAAAATTTCTTCAGTAACACAGAATTTTCTTGGAATGTGCTTTTGTGCTTGTCCCAGGTATAGTGGATAGGAATGAGTTTATTTCAGCTGCTGTTATTCATATGTCTCTATTGAAAAAAACATGGTTTTGTCATGTGTAGTTTTTCCTTGTTTTTGAACACCCTATTAACATGATTCTTTTTAACCTTCAATATAAATTGCCTGATGCTCTGTAAAAATAGTTGGCTATTACATGTGAGTTTTGTCTGTCTAATTTTTAGGCTCCACTATCTCAGATTTGCATTGCCAGCTAGAACAGTAAACAAACACACGCACACACGCACACACACACACACACACACAAAGCTAACTATGGTGTCACATGCACATCATATAAGAATTAAATAAAACAGGCAGAAAGATAACAATTTGAAGGTAAGCCTGGCACACATAGTGAATTCCAGGCCCACTGGATGATACAGATATATCTTATCTCAGAAGCAAAGCAATGTGAACAGCAGCAAACAAACAAAAATAAAAGATAAAACAACAGAAAGAAAATGTGGGCAAGAACACTGCTAATAAACCTGAAATGTAGAGTATGTTTGTAATCCCAGTACTACAGAGGGAGAGGTACAAGAATCTTGAATTTTCAGACTATCTGAGCCACAAGGTAAAATCATGTTTGAAATAGTAAATAAATGAATAAAAATAAAAGCTTCAATCTGTTGTCTAAACACAACCATGACACAGAGCTCAAGTACAGAAATAAGTACATATTTTGATTAGAAGTTAAGAATCTAGTTTAGTAGAATATATTATGTAATCCAAGGAAACATCAGTCAAATAGTTGTGGAATTATTGCATCACTGGTTGTCTTTTTTATGGAAGCTCAGTATAACAGCACACATAATCTATAGCTAAGTTGAACTTAATAAATTTTCTTTTGTAAATGATTATTCTGCATTTTCTGGTAGTATGAATAATAGCCAACAAGGAGGAACCTCCAGCTCAGTCAACATGATTTCTTTATGATGTGTCCATGTTTGTTATGTAATTAGTAGAAGGATTCTACTATCTAGATCTGCTGGGCAATCAAGAACAATGGCAATATCCTGGCATATATATATATATATATATATATATATATATATATATATATAGACATACATACATATATGGTCTATATATATATACCTCATATAGAGGTAGGTATTTCACTCTGGGAACATGGATTCTTATTTAAATGCTATCACTTCTCTATACAGTATCATTACTCTTTTTGTTATGTTCTGTTCATTTAAAATGTGGATATATTTTAACTTCATTTTTTCTTGTTATGAATTAAATTTTCTTACTCCCTTGCATAATGTCTTAAATTAATTCAGAATTACATTTTATGTAATTTGAGATAAAATTAGCCTTGTGTATAAATTGAAATTGCTCATTAAAACATTGAGCTATAAAGAATACAAATGAAGTTTCAGGCTTGGTCATCCTGACTGGTAATGGAAATGGTAAATACCAATTTCTTGTAATATTTGACATGGCTCGAGGGTCAAACGTTTCTATAGGAAGAGATAACATGTTTACTTTTACCTGATCCTATCTCTCTGTCTTCTTTTTCTATTTCTGTGTCAATAAACAAATATAAAACAGTGGTACATGTGGTACATGCCTTCCATCCCAATATCCTCGAGGCAGAGGCATGAGGATCTCTGTGAGCTTGATGTCACCCTTGTCTACAAAACAAGTTCTAGGACAGGTGGAGCTATTACATAGAGGAATCTTATCTCAGGAAAATATAAAAACAAAACAAAACAACAAACAAAAACCCTTCCCCCAAGGAAAATAAAAAACAGCCTTGTCTACAAAACAGCCAGCCTTGTCTACAAAACAAGTTCCAGGACAGGTAGGGCTGTTACATAGAAGAATCTTATCTCATAAAAAAATAAAAACAAAACAAATAAAAAAATCAAAAACCTTTCCCCCAAGAAAAATAAAACACAAAATGACAGGGAATAATTTTAAAATGCATATCGAAAGAGAAACATCTATCTATAGTAAGAAAATAACATTAAAATAATTAAAATAACATTAAAACCAAAATCACAGAAAACAAATAGTAAGACATAGGCAAAATTTCAAACGTAATATATCAATATATTATATCTATTGGGATGACTAACATTAAAAAAAAATTCTGACACAAAAAGTTCCCTAACGTTTTAAAGAATCTAGCATAATGGGAAGTTTCATTTGTTTTTAATGAGAATTTAAAATGAGAGACATTGTGGAAGACATTGTAATGATTTAATTTTTATCTTTTTTAAAATTAATTTATAAATGATACCAATCAAAATTCCCACTTCCTTCCTTTCTCTCACTTCCCTCCTGCTCCCACACAGACCTTCCCTTCAACCCCCTCCAGTCCTAAAAGAGGACAAAGCACCCTGCCCTGTGGGAAGTCCAAGGCCCTCCCCCCTACATCCAGGCTTAGGAAGGTATGCATCCAAAGAGAATAGGATCCCAAAAAGCCAGTACATGCAATAGAGACAAATCCCAGTGCCATTATCATTGGCCCCTCCATCTGCGCCAACTGTCAACCATATTCAGAGGGTCAGGTTTGATTCCATGCTCGTTCATTCCCAGTCCATCTGGAGCTGGTGAGCTCCCATTATTAGCTCAGGCACACTGTCTCAGTGGGTGAGCCAAACCCTCATGGTCCTGACTTCCTTGCTCATCTTCTTCCTCCTTCTGCTCTCCAACTAGAACTTGGGAGCTCAATCCAGTGCGCTGATGTGGGTCTCTGTCTCTGTCTCCATCTGTCTCTGGACAAAGGTTCTATGATGATATTCAAGATAGTCATCAGTCTGACTACGGGACAAGGCCAGTTGAGGCACCCTCTGATCCCCTGCCCAGGTTCCTAGCTGGGGTCATCTCCATGGAATCCTGGGAACCCCTCCAGAGCCAAGCCTCTTGTCAACTCCAAAATGGCTTCCTTAATTAAGATATCTTCTTCTCTACTCCCATATCTGTCCAACCATCCCACTCTCCCAAGATCTCCCAACTTTCCCCTTTTCCCCTCTCTCTTACCCTCATCCCTTCCCTCTACCCTCCCTCCTGCCCCATGCTCCCAACTTTTGTCTGGTGATCTTGTTTGCTTCCAATTTCCAGGAGCTATCTGGGAAATGCAAACCAAAACAACATTGAGATACCATCTTACACCTATCGGAATGGCTAAAACAAAACAAAACAAAACAAAAAAAAAAAAACCCACCAATGATAGCTTATGCTGGAGAGGATGTGGAGTAAGGGGAACATTCATCCATTGCTGATGGGAATACAAACTTGTACAACCACTTTGCAAATCGGTGTGGCAGTCTCTCAGAAAACTGGGAGTCAACCTACCTCAAGATCCAGCAATACCACTCTTGGGAATATACATATTTAAAAGATGTCCAATCGTACTACAAAAGCATTTGTTCAACTATGTTCATAGCAGCATTATTTGTAGTAACCAGAACCTGGAAACAACTGAGATACCCCTCAACTGAAAAATGGATAAAGAAAGTGTGGCATATCTACACATTAGTGTACTACTCAGCGGTAAAAAAAAAAATACAATGACATCTTGAATTTTCTGAGTGAGATAACCCAGATCCAAAAATATGAATATGGTATGTAGTCACTCATTAGTGGATTCTAGCCATAAACAAAGGACATTGAGCCTATAGTTCATGATTCTAGAGAAGCTACCTAATAAGGTGAACCTTGCATATCACCATATAACCCAAAGAAAAATATATAGAGATCCTTCAGGAAATTGGAAGCAAACAAAATTTAATTTTCTTTTTTTGGATTTCCGAGACAGGGTTTCTCCTTAGCTTTTGGTTCCTGTCCTGGAACTAGCTCTTGTAGACCAGGCTGGCCTCTAATTCACAGAGATCCGCCTGCCTCTGCCTCCCGAGTGCTGGGATTAAAGGCGTGCACCACCACTGCCCAGCAAAAATTTAATTTTTTAATTGAAAAACTTTTCTTCATACAGTATATTTCGACCATGTTTATATCATCCTGGAATTCCTCTCAGATCCTTCCCACCTTATCATCTACTGGACTTTATTACTCTTCCTTCCCCAAAATTTCCAAACAAAATAATACCAAACCAAACCAAACACTAACACACACACACACAAAATAAATAAATAAAAATAAAGAAGCAAATTCTCTTCTTATCTCACAGTTTATTTGCTCCTTGATACTTGTCTTGACAGGTTTGAGAATAAGGTGAAAAGAGAAAACGTGCTTGTGAATGTAGCAGATTTTCTCATGTTTGTCAGCAACACCAAGCTATTCTTCAAAAGGTGAGTACATAAACAGACTGTAGTACATTCCAAAAAAGGCAACTGGAAGAAATTAGCTACTAGGCATTGAGAAAATGTGGAGAAGGCATAAACACATATTACTAAGTGAAAAACCCAGTCTGAACAGCGAGTCCAGGTAAGGACTGCCAGGTAAGTCCAGGTAAACTACTATGAGGATTAGCTAAGCTTCTGGAGACATACAAACATCAGTGATTGCTAGGAATTAAGAAGAGAGAGAAAGAATAGTAGAAACACAGTGATGTTCTAGGGCTGTGAAATACTTCAAAATGATGGCCTGGTGTTGTGTGCATGATGCCATGCCATTTTCAAACCTTGGAGAATCCAGTTGGCAAAGAGTGCTTCTTCTTCTCGAGGTTCTCTGTTAGCATGTATTGACCCTGTAAACTAATTGTCTTAAGTATGGAATTTTAATGGGTGTAAATAAAGTACTTTCACCATCTTTACACCCTCACCACCCTCTCTTGAATCTGGCTTTTGCACAGAACAGAAAAAAAAGCATATCTCTCTGAATTTAGCACTTCACTTGACTTCATCTGCATTTCCACACTGTTCCTTCATTTTTCAGAATTTAGATCTATCGTGCATCCATAATATATTTTCTTTATCTGTTTATTCAGTCCTGTACTTCTGTACTGGTTCCCTAACTCAGCTACAATGAACAATTTAATGAACATGGTTATTCAATTGGATGCCAGGAGTGACATGGGGGCTCTATTTTAAGATTTCCTGGATTAACCTCCAGACTCAATTCGAGAGTGTCTAAACTGCTTTTCATTTCCACCAATTCTGTATAAGAGTTATTTCATTTTAACATTTTATCCAGCTGTTATTCATTTTCTTATTGATAGACATTCAGAATGAAACAAAATAGAATACCAAGTCGTTTTTTATTCTTTTTTTTTCTTCTCCTGTAGTCCACAATTCATAGATAGCATTCTGGCACAAAAGTCAGAGAAATTCACCTTTTTCCAGGTTTAGAGGCATGAGACTCCATGTATGGCTTCAATGTAGTTTTGATTTGCATTTTTCCTCATGGCTAAGGAGTATAAATATTTTTTTCAAATATTTCTTAGCAATTTACAATTCTTTATTAAGGACTGGCTTTTCAATTTATTTGTTCATTTTGTTATTTTGCTTTTTTACTGTCTGCAACACTAGGAATCAAAATAAGGGTCTTTTTTTTCTTTTTATTGTTTATTTATTTATTAAAGATTTCTGCCTTCTCCCCGCCACCACCTCCCATTTCCCTCCCCCTCCCCCATAAAGTCCCCCTCCCTCGTCATCCCTAAGAGTAATCCGGGTTCCCTGCCCTGTGGGAAGTCCAAGGACCACCCAGCTCCACCCAGGTCTAGTAAGGTGAGCATCCAAACTGCCTAGGCTTCCACAAAGCCAGTACGTGCAGTAGGATCAAAAACCCATTGCCATTGTTCTTGAGTTCTCAGTAGTCCTCATTGTCCATTATGTTCAGCAAGTCCGGTTTTATCCCATGCTTTTTCAGACCCAGGCCAGCTGGCCTTGGTGAGATCTTGTGTTTTCTAGGCAAGCACCCTTTTAAGTTATTTCATTCCCAACTCACACTTGTCCATTTGCTGAGAGACTTGTTATGCATTTTTTAGGATTTTTATTCTTTACATATTTGAATATTTGTATATTATCAGATAAATAGCTGCCAACCATTTTCCTTTCATTCTGGATGCTGTGTCTTTAATCCATTAACTATTTTTATTGTGCATTCTTGTTTTATGTAGTTTCATTTATCAATTCTATTGTTTTCTCTACTATCAGAGTCTTATTAAGAATATTATTGACTGTGTTTAGCTCTTGAAGTATTTTCACTAGTGATTTCAAAATGTCAGGTCTCATTCTAAGGGCTTTACTATCTTTTTGAATTTACTTTTGCAGAGGAAGAAATGGGGATCTAGTTCCACATTCTATATGTGGATATCCAGTTTTGCCAACAGCATTTCTTGAAGATGCTGTCTTCTTCATTATAAAATGAGATCCATTTTGTTGAAACTTAGAGGACTACTGATGTGTATACTAATCTATCTTTTATGAACCATATTTCATAGCTACACAGATGAATATGAAGCTATAAATACAAATAAAGTTAGGAGAAGGTAAGTAACCTTTGGGTAGCTTCATAATAAGAAAGTTCACAACATGGATTTATACTCAAAAGGACTCAAAGTGCCTTATCTGTTATTTAATCTATTTTTTACAAAATTTCCTCTGCTGATAGTTAAAGAATTGTATATTTGTTAATGAAACCTGAAGTATTATAGGAAACCCTCAGATATGGCAGAATATTATACCCTTGATTTTCCTCTTGTAGATTTGTTCATACACAGTGAAAATTCCCAAAGGAAAACACACAACTCTGCCCTCAGAACTAGGTATTCCTAGAGGGAAACTACAAATTGAGTAGACTTTAAATCCCCAAAGATTTAACACTAGATTTATGATTTCTATTGTAAATAGACTGAGAAAATTCTATCATCCTGGGGTTTATGCAACCTGGGAGGAAATCATAAAGGTGAGAATAATTTTCTGTGCTGATCCATTCAGTAGAGTGTAATTCGAATGCGGTGATGTTTACAACTTCTTATATTTTTTTCTGTCATGTAAGTAATAAAAATCTAGATAAATTCTCAAGTACAAATTATGTCATTTTACCGAGTGTATGGTTTCATAAGGTCTGGATCCGCTCTGGTTCTGATGAGTGTTAACAAATTTATCATCAGAAACTCAGACTCTTAAGGATATTGGGAAAGAAGCATCCTTGTGCTTCAACAGCCGTGAAGCATCCTGAACAGAGGTAAGCCTTGAATCATCCATGTTTTGATAATTTCCTTTGAACTACAAAGCAATATAAATCATGGAATACAGAGCAAGTCACCGGATTGCTTATTTTAGTTCGAAACATTAGTGGAGGCTAAAGAATGGGGAAATGTTCAGCAACATTCCTATCAGCATTACCTCAGGACTGAGTCACTCATCGTGGGGAGGGGTTTGAGAAGAAGTGGTAGCCATGTTCTTTGGATGTCTTGCTATGTCTTTAGATAATCCTGAGATCAGAAATAATGAACTCCAGCTGTCTCTCTGACATCATGATGCAAAGATCCTTGCTAA
The DNA here is from genome assembly GCF_950005125.1 of Chionomys nivalis. Taxonomy (NCBI): domain Eukaryota; kingdom Metazoa; phylum Chordata; class Mammalia; order Rodentia; family Cricetidae; genus Chionomys; species Chionomys nivalis. Next base: position 37,099,096 of record NC_080089.1, read on the forward strand.
GGTTCTGATTGATTTTCCTACAGATGCCTCATGTAAAGCAAATGGATATGGAAAATGACTCTTCAGTGACTGAGTTCATTTTTATAGGATTAACAGACCATCCAGAGCACCAGCTGCCTCTGTTTCTCCTGTTCTTCGTGAACTACACAGCCACTGTGGTGGGAAACTTGAGTTTAATGAGTCTCATCTGTCTGAATTCTCATCTTCACACACCAATGTACTTTTTTATCTTCAACTTGTCCTTCATTGACTTCTGTTATTCTTCTGTTTTTACCCCCAAAACACTGATGAGCTTTGTCTCAGAAATCAATACCATCTCCTTCAGAGGATGCATGACTCAACTATTTTTCTTCTGCCTTTTTGTTAATTCTGAGTGCTTCGTGCTGACAGCCATGGCCTATGACAGGTATGTGGCCATCTGTAGGCCCCTGCTGTACACAGTAGTCATGTCTCCCAGAGCTTGTTCCCTGCTAATACTTGCTTCACACTTGATTGGGCTCTCTAGTGCCATTGTGCACACAGGATGTATTATCAGACTCAGGTTTTGTGATTCAAATGTCATCAACCACTACATGTGTGACACATTCCCACTCCTGGAGCTCTCCTGTGGGAGCAGTCATGCCAATGAGCTTGTGAGTTCTGTTTCCGTGGCTGTAGTTGTTGTTGGTACTGGCATCATTATTATGTCCTCCTATGCTTTAATTCTTGTTAATATTATTCATTTGTCATCATCTAAGGGTTGGTCTAAAGCCATAAGCACATGTAGTTCTCACATAATAACTGTTGCCCTGTTCTATGGATTTGGTCTGCTTGCTCATATCATGCCATCATCTGCAGAGTCTGTGGTCCGGAGGAAATTTTTTTCAGTAGTTTACACATTTGTTCTGCCTTTGCTAAACCCACTCATTTACAGCCTCAGGAACAAGGATGTCAAACTTGCCATGAAGAGAATACTGAAGAAAATCACAATCTAAGTGATGAACTCTCTGGGATGTTGACATCCTCCATGTCTCCAGTTCAGCTCTTTCTCTTCACTTTTCATCCCTATCAACCTCCTTCTGTGATATACTTTTCCTTTTGTTTATTTTTCTTTCTATAATAGTTTTAGAGTAGAACAGGGAAGATAGTACTCTAATATATTTCCCTCTTTCAACATAACTTGTGGTTATACTTTTTTATTTCTATGCATTGAATGGAGTTACAGTTGTGTAGGCTTATTCATGATCTGGAGATTTTTCTTGTGAGAATGTGAATGTATCGTATTCTTGTACACTGTATTAGATAGAGACCCTGGGAGGATATCTTTTCGTATTTTTCTCTTTATTTATTTATTTAGATAATGTGATATTTCATTATTATATTTACATCATTTTTAACTCACTCCCCTTCTTCAAACTTGCCCTGTTTCCACACCTCTGTCCCAAATTTGTGACCTCTAGTGTAATTTAATATATACATAATAGCAATATATATGTGATATATACTTCATTTATTTAGAGTTATTTATTTATATACTTTTCGGGCAACTGTTCACTATCAGATAATCTATCAGAAAGCTCATCCTTGGAGAATGTTGAGTCTTTTCTCAGAATCTATTTATTGCCTATAGCTCTTCATCTAGGGTTGGGCCTTGTGAGGTTCCCTCTATCCACATTGTCATGTCAACTGTTCCTATCATTGTTATGCAGGTCTTGTTTAGGATCTTTCTTGTTACTTACTTTACATCTTGTTACTTACTTTTACTTTACTGTACCCCAGGTCCCTAAACTAATCTGTATTGTGTCTTTAGCACTTTACTATTGCTTTTTTTATTCTAATGTTTTATTTTTAATATATATTTCATTTTGTGTGTATGGGTGTATTTTTTGCATATATGTCTGTGCATCTTGTCTGTACCTACTGCCCATGGTGTTCAGAAAAGATTGTCGGATACCCTGGAACTGGATTTACAGGCAACTGTGAGACTCCATGTGGGTACTGGAGATTGAATTTGGGTCTTCTTCAAGAGCAACAAAGGTACATTACTGCTGTATCCATCCATTCCTTCCATCTTTTTCAGACAGCATCTCTCACTGGACCTGAAGTTTACCTATTCAGTAGCCAAATGCTAACAAGAAGCAATCTGAAAGCAGATGAGTTTATTTCAGGTTAAATTTCAAGAAGATTCAGTCTATGATGGTAGAGAAGACCTGATGGCAGAAGTGTGAGGTGATTTGTCACAGTGCATCTTCAATCAGGAAGCCAAGCCAGATATAAAACTTTAAAGTCTTCTCTCAGGAACTCAGTTCTTCTAACACGTCTGTATTTCCCAAACTTTCTACAACATTCCAAAAATAACAATGCTAGTTACAGTGTCCAAGTGTTGAAAAACACAAACCTGTGATTGATATATCACACAAAGCAGCAATAAGAATTATGTTGTCTTAATTATTTTGACTTATGCAAGTGTGTTGGATACTTTCTTACCTAGGAGTATATTACTTATTTGATTCTTTTCATTATCTATATTCTTTCATGAAGTATTTAATGTTCAAGTAAGACTAGTTGTATCATTGCTGTGTCATTCCCTCCCAGTTTGCTAGAATGACTTAGCAGGTAGCTTCTCATGTAATCTCCAGCACATTCTTGAGAATAGAAAGCTAATTTTAGAAACAGAAATAGTAAGAAATAAGCCCATAATGAAAGTGTTCAGTAATAATTAAAATAATCATGCATTTATATTATTAATGTTATGGAATATAGAGAGTATGATGTATACTAGGATATTAGTAAGGGCAGTGATGAACAGAAACTAGGAAGAGTAAGACAAAGAATTGATTTAAGAGCAATGGAGTAACACAGAGAAAGGAAAGATTAGTAGAAAGTGGAATTTGGATATCGTTATGGTAAATGGAGTTTAAAGTTTATTAATTAGATGATGAGGTATTTGACTACACTAAGAGAGTAACACTTATTCCTACCTTTTGCCACTCTTAATTGAATTTCTTCACTTCAACATTCATAGTTGTGAGCAGAAATAGCATTCTGTCTACCCTGCCAAAGGCACCCTTGATGTTTTGTTTTAATTAAACAATATGATTCCCCTGGTATACACCAGTTCTAAGTCAGCTGCTAGGCTCTGTCAACAAGGGAAAAAGACCAAGTAATAAATAAATAACGACCTATTATACTCAGACCTGACTTAAAAATGTCAGAGGTGCTTGGACAAATGTACTGAAGACCGAAGAGACCACAGATACTAGTTCAGACTGCTATATCGAGCAAAATTTTCAGTGACCATAGAAACAAAATAATATAGAGCTGGACTATGTTGGCACATGCTTTTAATCCCAGCACTCAGGAGGTAGTGGCAGGTGGATATCTGTGACTTTGAGGCCATCCTGGTCTACAGACTCCAAAACTATACAAAAAAACCCATTCTCAAAATAAATAAATAAATAAATAAATTCCAAAATAAAGTTAAATTTAAACAATATTGCTCTACAAATGCAGCCTTACAAAAGTTATTAGAAGGAAAAAATAAACCTAAGGAGCTTAACTATAACCCTGAAAATGCAGGGAATAAATAATCTCATGCCATCAAAAATAAAAGAAGTACACATATACACACACATACACAAACACCACTACCACCAACACCAACAAAATAGAAACAATCAGCAATCATAAAGCATTGACATCTTTTGAAATCAATGGACCCAGTTCCCCCTGAAAGACACAGACTAAGAGAATTTGTAAAAACTGGGTCTATACTGTGGCATCCAAGAGATGTACCTCAGCATCAAGAACATATATCACCTCAGGCTAGAAGGTTAGTGAAAGATATTCCAAGCAAGAAAGTCTAAGAGCAATCTGGTATAGCCATTTTGATACCTAACGAAATAGAATTTAAGCCAAGATTAATCAGTAGAGAAAGGGAAAGACATACTACATTCTCATCAAAGGGAAAATTTCCACATGGAATATTACAATTCTTAACATCTATGACCCCCAAAGAAGGGCAGTCTAGTTTATAAAAGACATACTACTATAACTTTAATTACATATTGACCCTTACACATTGATAATGGGAGAGTTCAAAATCCCACTATCACCAGTAAAGATGTGGTTAGAATAAAAACGAAACAGAAAAATGCTGGAGATAGATGTCATTACCGAAAAGAACCTAGTAGATATTTACACAGTATTTCATCTAAACACAAAAGAATATGTCTTCTTCTTTGTATTTTATGGAACTTTCTCCAAAATTGCCCATATTCAGAAACAGGCAAATCTTAGAAGTTATAATAAATTGAAATAAGTCCCTACATCCTATAAAACAACCACAAATTAAAACTGCATACAAAAAGAACAGAAACCACAGAAAGTTTAGAAACTATGGAAAATGAAAAACTCTCTGCTGAATAAAAAATGGGTGATAACAGATATAAAAAATTTCCAAAATACAGTGAAAATGAAAGCACAGCATACTCAAACTTATGGAACACAGTAAAGGGGGTGGAGGGTTAGTAGGAAAGTTCATAGCACTAGCTGCCAACATTTAAATCTGAAGAGATCTCATAGTATCAACTTAATATGACACCTGAAAACTCTAGAACAAAAAGAATAAATCACATCCAAGAAGAGTAGACAGCAAGAAATAATCAAACTGAGGCAGATATCAATAAAATAGAAACAAAGGAAAAGTATAAACTATCAATGAAACAAAGAAAAAGTCCACAAGTTAGACAAACTGTTATCCAATCGAAGTTAAAGATAGATAGAGAATATCCAAATTAATAAAATCAGAAAAGGGGGCATAAAAACAGACATTGAGGAAATCCAGAGAATCATAAGGATATAATTCTAAAAACCTGTAGTCCAATACATTGGAAAATATAAAAGAAACAGATAATTTTCTCCATAGGTACCACTTACCAAAGTAAAATCAAGATCAGAAAAGCAATTTAAATAAAGCTATAACCCCTAGTGAATTAAAGACAGTCATTAAAAGTCTCCCAAACAAAGAAAGCCAAGGGCCAGATGGTTTTACAGATGGTTCTACCAGACTTTTAAAGAAGAACTGAAAAAAAAAATGATAATCTCATCAGATACAGTAAAGCCCTCTGGTAAAATCTAACACTTTTTCATGATTAAAAACAAAGCTAAACAAAACAAAACCTGGAATTGATCGAAAGTAAAGGCATGTACTTAGACAAAATACAGTTTACAGCAAACTCGTAGCCAACATCTATGTAAATGGAGAGAAAACTCGAATAATTCCACTAAAATCAGGAATAAGACAAGGTTGTTCACTCTCTCCATGTTTATTCAATACAGTAATTGAAGACTTAACTTTAATAAGAAAAATGAAGACGCATAAGGAGATACAAATTGTAAAGGAAGAAGTCAAAGTATCCTTATTTTCAGATAATATGATAATATACATAAAATCCTAAAAATTCCAATGGGAACTCCTACAGCTGACAGACACTTTCATACAGGTAGCTGGACACAAAATTAGTTCACAAAACTCAGTAGCCCTTCAATATAAAGCTTGCTCTAAGGATACCCTGTCTCTACCTTCCGAGCGCTGCAATTAGAGACAGATTATGGTACCCACCTATGGATACTGTTATGTGAATTCTCAGGTTGATCTTCATTTCTCAGTCTTACATAGCAAGCTCTTTAGTGCTTTATTCTTTAAGCTGTCACTTCAGAATAAAAGGTTTACTTTAAAAGTTTCATTGTTTTTATTGATGTAGAAAATTAAATATCTTACTATTGATATTAAAATTGTATTTAATAAAATTTATTACTAAAATTATTGGATATGACATAATTTTTTAAATTCAACATAGTATGTCAATTGGTGGTAAAATAATGTTAAAGCTTATCTAACAATTACTGACTGGCTGTGGCATAAAAATCTTTGTTAAAAATGTATACAGAGTCTGGATATATTTCCTACCTCTTCTTGCATCACTTCTTCTTCACTTATTTATCTTGAATTTCTAAATATATACTTTAGAAAACTGTGTTCTAAAATCTGGTAAAAATCTGGTAAAAACTTAATAAAATCATATTAAATCAATTTTTTATTGGATTATTTGTTCTTTTGATGACTAATTTCTTGAGTTCTTTGTATATTTTGGATATCAGACCTCTTTCTGAAGTAGGGTTAGTGAAGATCTTTTCCTATTCTGTAGGCTGTCATTTTGTTTTGTTTACTGTGTCCTTTGATTTAGAGAAGCTTCTCAGTTTCAGGAGGTCCCATGTATTAATTGTTTCTCTCAGAGTTTGTGCTTCTGGAATTATATTTAGGAAGTGGTCTCCTGTGCCAATGCGTTCAAAGGTACTTCCCATATTTTCTTCTATAAGGTTCAGTGTGGTTGGCTTTATGTTGATATCTTTGATCCATTTAGACTTGAGTTTTGTATATGGTGATAGATATGGATCTATTTTCATTCTTCAACATTTTGACATCCAGTTATGCCAGCACCATTTATTAAATATGCTTTCCTTTTTTCATTTTATATTTTTTGCATCTTTGTGAAAAATCAGGTGTTTGAAGATGTGTGGATTAATATTTGGGTCTTCAATTCAGTTACATTAGTCCTTCTGTCTGTTTTTATGCCAATACCAGGCTATTTTCAGTACGTCAGCTCTGTAACTGTAATTCTTACTTGAGAACTGTTTTTATTGTATATAATTTTAATATGTTAAAATTAAAGCTTCCTTTTTTATTAGACAAAAAATGGAAATGCTGTGGAACTATCTTTGTGCACTGTAAATAAGTTTTTGTTTTTGTTTTTTTTTTTTGTTAACAAAAACCTGACAGGCCAAGGCCTAGGCAGGATATGGTGGGCAGAGAGAATTCTGAGAAGAAAAATGGTAGGGTCTGGGGAGTCTGAAGAGAAGCAGAAAAAGCATGATGAGTATGCTGTGTTGAAAGAAGACACTGTCACATTGCAAAGAATAAATAAAAATATGGGTTAATTTAAAATGTGTTAGATATGAACAAGCCTGAGCTCTTGCTCTAGCATATAAAATTAATGATAAGTGTCTGAGTGGTTGTTTGCAGGTGGCTCTTGGGACACAGAGAAACATCACTACCCAATTTTTGACTTTCTTATCTTTTATAAGTCCAAAGAGTCAGGGCACTACTGCCCAACTGGAATGCCTTTGGCACTACTGCCCAACCAGAATGCCTTTATCACGTGATGCTTTTTTCTTTCCCATTGAATCTTTCCAATATGATTTCATGAAATACAATATACATGTGTCATAGTCTTTTCAGTCATCAAAAATTCTTTTTCCTTCTTAAAAATTCATAATGAAATGCAAACATCTACTACACTTATTATGTAAGGTAATTTTAAATTAAAAGTTTTACATTAAAGTATATTAAACACATTAAGTTTTACCTAAAATTTTTACCATGTTTTTTCTTAAGTGTACCTCCATGTATGTGTGAAAATGATGAAGTAATGTTTTCTTGATATGAGTGCTCATAAGTATCAATTTATCCTGGGATTTAATTTTATCCTATTGTGTGTAAAGTTTACTCTAAACAATAGAAGGCAAACTATCATGAAGTAAAGGTCCATTCCATTTTTATATATTTTTAAAGTAGAAAGGTCTAAAAATAAATTTTCATTTTTTATATGATATATGTGTAATTCAACACATCAAGTGAATTGTCCATCAATTGAAGCATGTCAAGATTCATGATACATCTTAAACAATGTAGGTTTAATTACTTAAGCCATAAATACTATTGTAATTATTTTGTTTGAAAATGGATAAATCTGGAGATCATCGTGCTAAACAAAATAAGCTAATCATATATGGTAAGTGTTATATGTTTACTTTTATATGTGAGATCTATTCTAAAATATAAAATGGGTACTAGTAGGGTTGTAGAAGAGAAAAGGAGTGAAAATATGTGAAATAGAGAGATTAGCATGAGAAGAATATGTTCAAAGTTAATTAGATGCAACACTTACTTAGTGTAATTCATATATAATAAAATTACTAAAATTGAGCATAACAAAATTTACCTCAACTACAGATTTTTTTTAACTACAACTAATTTAGACAATAAATTCATGCCATTGAAAATTTTAATGATATAAATTGTATTTTCATCTTTTCAAGTCTATGCCCAGTGGACTAGACAATCCCTGGTGAAAAGTTTATGCCTGCTGTGACAAATTGGGATTTGAACATAGACTTTGTTTTTTTCTTCCTTGTTGATCTCCACAGAGTGCGCCTTAAGGGATATCTGTTCCTGGATTTCTAATCAGGTCCAAAAGAATTATAAGCAGGCCATGTTCTTTATTGATATAGCGACTCTGGAGGGATGTCTGTGGCTTTTCTTTACTGCATTTGGGAAAATGTCTAGCTAAAAGTGCTATGCACATCTCACAGTGACATCTGTAACCTTCAGGTTGTGAACTGTGCTATGACACTTTTGTCATGCAGAACCTTATGATGACATTTGTCCACTTTTGATTCCAGCTCTACCTTCAGGATAGTGTTGGTGTGACACATATAGAGGTCTATTCAGAAACAAGAAAGAGTGAGTTCATTCTTTATTCATGTCTCCAATTCCTCTTGTGGATATAAAGGAGAATAATTATTACACTGAATGTCAATAACAACAAATCAGTAGGCAGGACTCAAACTCTACTGTCTGTCTGCTTGTGTTTCCTCATGTTAGCTTCCTCTTCAGTTTAATAGTAAGACATGCAGAAAAGGTTCAGATACCACATGAAATACAAAGCTCTTCCTTAGTGTGTGTGGAGTATTTATTCTGTTTTAAACAAAATACTAATGTACCATGTATATAAATAATTTATGTATTATAAAAGTGCAGTGTGGATATTAAAAATATCACTAATGAAACCTCACCCATAATAGTTACTATTTTCTCTTCCATGCTTTTACAGACTTTTGAAAGCAAACCTTTTTCCATCTTCTGTGAATCTAGAATAGAGTAGAAAAAATGTGAAGGGACATGGAAGAATATTATTAGTGAAAATATTAAGCTATTGTGCATAGCCTTCATATCCTATATCAATTGTTAACTTCATAGAGTCTTATAATAAGCACCAAGGAAATCTTAGAGACTGTAAGTAATTTCTTTTCATAAGGAGTATCTGTGTGAATAATGTCCTACAGAAATTCTCTTCTTTATTATGGAAGAACTAGATTGTCTGATGGAACTAATGGATGGGAATTCATAAACCAGAGAGAGCATGTATTTTGTATGATATATTACATCACCTAACTTTATCAATGTTTAAAGTTCATGAGACATCATGCATAATGTAGGCTTAATTACTTAAATAATAAATAGTATTGCAATTATATTAATTGTTTGAATATGGATGAACTGGAGATCATCATGTTAAACAAAATAAGTTAATTATATAAGATAGGTGTTATATGAATGTGTGGTGTATGCAAGATAGGCATACAGGTCAGACAATCTATGTCCATAGGCTGAGACATGGGTAGAAGAATATTATTGTAATAACCAGATTATAAGGATAAAATAGGTAAGAGTAATTCAATAATTTGAGAGTATGATAATATATTCATATGACAAAGAACTTTTGTCAATTTTTCCAAATTCTTCTACTGTTGGAAGTGTTGGAAACAGAGCTGGTTTGTTCACTATTAAAATTTTATTCACTCCTAGATATTCAATGATAAACATGTTGGCTGAAAATGGCTCCTTGGTGATTGAATTTGTTCTTGCTGGTTTGACAGATCGTCCAGAACTCCAGCTGCCTCTCTTTTATGTGTTTCTTATAATCTACATTGTCACAGTGATTGGAAACTTTGGCTTGATCACCCTGATTGGCCTCAATCCTCACCTGCACACTCCAATGTACTATTTTCTCTTCAACCTCTCCTTCATTGATCTCTGCTACTCTTCTGTCTTCAGTCCAAAAATGTTGATGAACTTTGTCTGTGAGAAGAATACCATCTCTTATGTAGGGTGCATGACTCAGCTGTTTCTCTTTCTCTTTTTTGTCATCTCTGAATGCTACATGTTGACCTCAATGGCCTATGATCGCTATATGGCCATATGTAACCCATTGCTATATAAAGTCACCATGTCCCCTCAGGTCTGTTCTGTGATATCTTTTGCTGCTTATGGGATGGGGTTTGCTGGAGCCTCTGCCCACACAGGCTGCATGCTCAGACTGACCTTCTGCAATGCCAACGTCATCAACCATTACTTGTGTGACATTCTGCCCCTCCTTCAACTTTCTTGCACCAGCACCTATGTCAATGAGGTCGTAGTTCTCATAGTTGTAGGTATTAACATCACAGTCCCCAGTCTTACCATCCTCATATCCTACATTTTTATCCTGGCCAGCATTTTAAACATCAAATCCACGCAAGGAAGATCAAAAGCCTTCAGTACCTGTAGCTCTCACATCATGGCCATTTCTCTTTTCTTTGGTTCAGCTGCATTCATGTATCTTAAATATTCTTCTGGATCTATGGAACAAGGAAAAATATCTTCAGTTTTCTACACTAATGTTGGGCCCATGCTCAATCCTCTAATTTACAGTTTTAGGAACAAGGACGTCAAGGTGGTATTAAGAAAATCAATGATTAGGTTTCAGAAGAGAAACATATTTTAATTAGAAACAATCTTTCTGTATGAATTTGGAAGACTAAATTTTTTGGTATTGTTTTTGTTTGTGAATGAGAATTTGCCTATTATTATATGTGTAATTTTGTAGACTTGTTTTTGCAATATCTTATTTGGATAATTTCATTTTTGTTTCTGTAACTCTGGCAAATCTAACAGGAACTCCAAATAATTGGTAACATTTTTATGAAGAAATAAGTGCGCAGGTATTTTTCATTGCTATTTCCTATTCTAGGCTATTGGCTGTTTCTCACCTATAAAAACACAACAAATTTTATGTTGCTAAACATTGAAACCTTTCATATCTAAAACTAAAAAGGACAAACAATGGGTGCTTTCTCATTTTATAGTAGAAATATGGTTATGATAATGTTGGGAAGTTGGGTAGGAGAAGACAAGAAAGTTTTTGATTTGCATGGTTTCAATCAGGAATATTGCATTTGAATTCATTGCTCCTCATTGAGACTCTGTTTAATCATTTTTATATCTTAATTTTATAAAGCAATAGATTTTGCACGTTCATGCTAAAAAGACATTGCAATTATGTCAGATGATATGTATTTTCTTCAATTTAATCACCACACAGTAGATATCTATGCAATTATCATTGCTATTCATAAACAAAATATGTAGAATTTTACTTTTAATTTACAAATAAAATCAGAAAAACTCATTATTTGCATACATAACTCCTAACTAATGTAGATATCAAGAAAAATAAGAACATTGTCATGGACATTTAAGAACAAGGCCTGATTATGTTTTAGAACAATTATATATAAAATATGTTTTACTTAAAGTCATATCTAATAAAAATAAAAATGACTTGTATTTTGGGGGATATTTTTAAATTTGGCTATTTTTTATACATATTTAAAAATTTTTAAGTGTGTTTGAAGACTAGAGGTCCACAAGTAAATGTTACTATCATCTTCCCAAGTTGTTCAAAGCAAACTACATTCAACATCAGGTAATCCAGACTAGATGAGACATGAACTTCTAAGGATTTTCTAGTCTGCACCTCCCACAGGTACACTGGGATTATAGGTATGTGAACACTAAGTCCAGATATGGGTGGGTTCCGAAGATTCAGTCTAGGTCATTAGGCTCTGGTGGCAAACACTTCAACATACTAAGCCATCTCCCTGTCCCCCAAATTGAATACTTTTATTAATATGCTATCTGCTGAATATATCTTATTCTCTGATTTTTGCCATAAAAGTAATATGATCTTTAAAAGTTTATAAACATAAGTTGGCAGGTCAGTGAATTATTTAAAAGTATGTAATAACAATTTTAGTTGCAATTTTTTTTTTTTTTTTTTTTTTTTTTTTGGATTTTCGAGACAGGGTTTCTTCATAGTTTTTGGTTTCTGTCCTGGAACTAGCTCTTGTAGACCAGGCTGGCCGCGAACTCACAGAGATCCGCCTGCCTCTGCCTCCCGAGTGCTGGGATTAAAGGCGTGCGCCACCACCGCCCGGCTTAGTTGCACTTTTTTGTTTGTTTTATTGAGCTATACATTTTTCTCTGTTGCCCTCCCTTCCTCTCCTCTCTCATTCTACCCTCTCTCATGGCCCCATGCTACCAATTTGCTCAGGAGGTCTTGTCTTTTTCTCCATCCTATTTAGGTTCATATATGTCTGCCTTAGGGTACTCTTTGTTGTCTATGTTCGTTGGGTTGTGGATTGTAGGCTGGTTTTCCTTTTTTTTTTTTTGTCTCAAAGCCATTTATGAGTAAATACATATCATATTATATTTTTCTTTCTGGGTCTGGTAACGTCATTCAATATGGTTCTCTCTAGATCTGTACATTTGCCTGCAAATTTCAAACTGTCATTATTTTTTATCACTGAGTAGCACTCCATTATGTAAATGTACCACATTTTCTTCATCCATTCTTCAGTTGATGGGCATCTAAGTTTGTTTCCTGGCTTTGGCTATTACGGAAAATGCTGCTATGACCATAATTGAGCACATGTCCTTGTGGTATGATTGAGCTACCTTTTAGGTATAATACCCCAAATTGGCATTGCTGGGTCTTGTGGTAGAATGTTTTTTAATTTTCTGAGAAATCACCATATTGATTTCCAAAGTGACTGTAGAAGTTTGCACTCCCTCCAGCAATGGAGGAGGGTTCTCCTTACCCCACATACTCTCCAGCATAAGCTGTCATCAGTGTTTGGGATCTTTGCCATTCTGATAGGGGCAGAATGGAATCTCAGAGTTGTCTTAATTTGCATTTCTCTGATGGCTAAGGATGTTCAGCATTTCCTTAAGTGTCTTTCAGTCTTTTGAGATTTGTCAGTTGAGAATTCTCTGTTTAGGTCTGTACCCTATTTTTTTGGATTGAATTATTTTTTCTTTCTTTTTTTTTTTTTTCTTCTTTTTTTTTTTTACTTATTTATTTATTTTTATTCTTTTTTAATTAAAATTTCCACCTCCTCCCCATTTCCCATTTCCCTCCCCTCCTCCCAAATATTGCCCTCCCCCCACTTCCCTCCCCCTATCCCCACTCCTCTTCTCCTCCCCCCACTCCATTCCCCCTCCCTCTCGATACTGAAGAGCAGTCCAAATTCCCTGCCCTGCGGGAAGACCAAGGTCCTTCTATCTACGTCCAGAAAGGTGAGCGTCCAAACAGGCTAAGCTCCCACAAAGCCAGTTCATGTATTAGGATCGAAACCTAGTGCCATTGTCCTTGGCTTCTCATCAGTCTTCATTGACCGCCATGCTCAGAGAGTCCGGAATCAACCCATGCTTATTCAGTCCCAGACCAGCTGGCCTTGGTGGGCTCCCAATAAATCAGTTCCACTGTCACAGTGGGTGGGTGCATCCCTCGTGGTCCTGATTTTTTGCTCATGTTCTCCCTCCTTCTGCTCCTCATTTGGACCTTAAGAGCTCAGACCGTTGCTCCAAATTGAGACTCTGTCTCTACCTCGATCCATCGCCAGATGAAGGTTCTAAGGTGATATGCAAGATATTCATCAGTATAGGATAGGGTCATTTCAGGCTCCCTCTCCTTAGTTGCCCAAGTGCTAGTTTCTTGAGATCTTTGTCAGATGTGGGGTTGGTGAAGATATTTTCCAACTCTGTAGGCTGTTTGTCTTGTTGTTTTACCAGAGAGCCAAAAGCTTTTTAATTTAATTTTAAGCTAGCATACAAAATTTATTTCACTGTAACATACATATATATGTATATATATGTACACACACACATATATATGTATATATATGTACACACACACATATATATATGTATGTGTATGTGTGTTAAATCCACGATTATTCATTTCCCCTCTACCATTTCCTTTTTCCCCTTCCTCTAAATAACTCCTTAAGTGTTCATATCACATATTTATGTATATATGTATGTGAATATACATATATGCACAAAGCTATAATTAATTATTCATTATTTATATATATAAAAATGTGACATTTTGTCATTATTCCCCCACCACCATCATGTTGTACACTCTTTGTAAATTTATTAATATCCTGTTATATTTTCTTCTCTAACTTCATGTTTTATTATATGTTATATGTTAACCATTATTTGGTAATTAATCTATAAATAAATAATTTGATTAGTGTTTAATATTAAATAAATCATGCATATTTAAAACCTAGAATCTGTATTTAAGATAAAAAGTATATTTTTTTTTCTGCTTCTGGCTTGGCTAATTTAAAACAGTTATCTGCAATTCCATTCATTTTCCTTCAGATGAGATAGGTTAATTTTTATTTTTTTATTTTTTCAATGCCAATCATGTCTTTTCTTTTTTTATTAATTTTTATTGAGCTTTACATTTTTCTCTGCTCCCCTCCCTGCCTCTCCCCTCCACTTCTACGCTCTTCCAAGGTCCCCATGTTCCCAATTTACTCAGAAGATCTTATCTTTTTCTACTTCCCATGTAATTTAGATTTATGTATGTCTCTCTTGGGGTCCTCATTGTTGTCTAATTTCTCTGGGATTGTGATTTGTAGGCTAGTTTTCTTTGTTTTATGCCTAAAAAATTCTTATGGGTGAGTTCATGTGATATTTGTCTTTCTGTGTCTGGGTTACATCACTCAAAATGATGTTTTCTAGCTCCATCCATTTTCCTGCAAAATTCAATATATCATTATTTTTTTTGCTGTATAGTACTCCATGTGTAAAACTGAATAAAAGACAATAGCATACATGTCACATTTTACTTTTTTATGCTTGTATCTGAACAAGCTTTATTTCTATTTTATTTTAGATTTGGAAGTTATCATACAAGATAATGTTTCATTATGACATTCTGATAAATGTATATAGTTGTACTTTGGTTTTTATCACTGCTTGTTACCATTTCTTGTCAAGTCACCCAAACCCACTGCTTTAATTTTTCTCCACAAAGATCCCTCTTTTACTTTGCTTTTAATAATCTAGATTCCTCATATTCCTCTTTCTCTGCAGACTCACTGCTTTTTCTTTTATTATTTCCTTGGCATATATTGATAAGATTCACATAGATGTTTTATTCATATAATAATTCTATCACTCTTATTTCCTGTGTCCTTCCTTTTCTTTCCCCAACTTTTTCCAGATAAGCTTCCTTCTTTCAAGTTGTACAAATACATGTGTATATTATATGATCTAGACTCTAAAAGCAAGAAAAAAAACATTATTTTTTCTAGGTCCTGCATATTTTTCCTGCTATGATAATCTCCAGTAATTCAATTCCTGTCAATAACACAATTTCTTTCTGCTTTATGGTTAAATACACTCAGCTGTATATAATTTATATACATATCATTAAATATGTGACCATCAACTATAATTTATATATATATATATGTGTGTGTGTGTGTGTGTGTGTGTGTGATCATAAATTTTAGGTAAGACAAGAAATTTCATGCTCAATTGGTTACCATCCTGCACATATCTGAGACACTCAAGTCTTTGAGGACCCAATAATAATAGGAAGCACCTCCAGACTTCGTCTTAATTCTGATTGCTTAACACATGCACAAAAACAAAGTTTTTGAAGTAGCTTCTTTAAAACCTGACATCTGAGAATGTATGTAGCATGGTAGGACTCAATCAAGCTCTTACTTTCCTATCCTGAGCAACTAGTAGATGTCTGCAGAGCTGTCCTCACTTAAGTAGATTACTTTCTTTGCATAACCAGGCTCTCTCCTGGACACACTTAGCTTTTAAGTTTACCTCACTACAGTTGCCACTCCATAAAACTGTGTTGATCTAATATTCTGGCTTGGGTGTGTTTAGCAAGAGAACTGGGGTTTGGGGAAGCAAATATAGCTTTGGTGTCTGTACAAATGAACTTTTCTTTACACTTTCAAAACGTACTAAGTTTTAGTCATCTTGTTGGAGAGATGCCACTGTAGATGTCAATTAGTTTTCTAGAGCTTCATAGTTGTCTGTCTGTGTAGCAGTGAAACACAAGGTAGAGAGCCAGCTTCATGACACACCTGACTCATCTTCATGAATATATCCCACAGCTCTGTCTGACTCTTGGGCAGCTGTTCAACTTCATGCTTCATTGTGACTTGGGTTCTCAGGTCCCAGAAGTGTGTCAGTTTTAATCAGTGGGATCCACCTGCAATTAGAGACTGGTATCCCTTTAAATCATGGGTATTATTATCATGTAATTGTTACTGCTTGATAATCCTACTAGAGAAGTCACTGTTTCATGAAATTCTAAAACTGGATTTACTATTTGCAAGAGTTAGAGACTTGTTGTATAGGTAGACTTCCCATGTTTTTATCCCTAGGCCTCCTTGTTTATTTTTTGATGAGGCCTACTTCTCCAATATTTCCTGAAAAGGGGTCATATTATCAGAGTAGATCTAGAATGACTTGCTTGTGTTTTGTTATATCAATTATATTTCTATAATATTTCAGGTGTTTTATTTTAACCATTGTTGCGATCACAGTCGCTCTTTCTCTCTGGAATAGAGTATTTTTTTTCTTATCCTAGCCCTTCTCCTTTATACCATCACACGGAGATAACTTTTGAAGTGCTTTCTTTTTTATTTAATTTTTTTTCATTTTATATGCCAGTCCCAGTTCCCACTTTCTTCCCTTATCCTACCCCCACATGCTCCTATCTCAAACCCATCCACTCCTCAAGTGGGGTAAGGCCTCTGTTGGGGAATCAATTAAGTCTGGCAATACTAAGTTGAAGCAGGACCAAGCTGTCCCCACCTCCATATCAAGACTGAGCAAGGTATCTCTCACCTAAGGATATGGGCTCCAAGACACTAGCTTATGTACCAAGGTAAGTCCTGTTCCCACTGCCACCCCCCCATCACAACCAAAAATCAAGTCACAAACTGTCACCCACCTTTAGATGGCTTAGTTTGGTCCCATGCTACTGTGGGAACTCTCTCAGCCAATAGTCTTTAAGATATCAGCCCACTTTGGGCGTGATTTCATATACTAGAAATGCAGATGAAAAGCATGCACAGGCCAGTTGACTGCTGGATTCATTTGGTTCCAGTTCCCAGCACATGCAGAGTACTATGGATTGTTAGTCTTTCTGTGAATTGATCCTCAAAAAACAACAACAGCAACAACAATAACAACAAAAAACCAACTTTGTTATAATCCATTCCATGCTATTGTAGACCTCCTTTGTATGACAACAAATTGGCACCTGCATGGAAACAAAAAAGAATGTTGTAAAAATATGTCTTACTTGTTCTTCCCATAGACAAACACTGCTACCCACAGGTAATAACCCCAAGGGTTCTCAAAGGAATGAAATCTGAAATATGGATGTCTTCCACTTAGTAGAATTTGGAAAATTAAATATGTATACAACACCATTGACACCTATTCAGGTTTTCAATAAGCAACTACTTTGAGTTCAGAAAAGGTTGATTTAGTTATCACACATTTACTAGAGGTTATTGCCATCATAGGTATACCTGCACAAATAAAGACAGACATATGTCTCAAGAAAATGAAACAGGTTTTTGCTTATTATAATAGAAAGTTTATTACAGGTACACCACACAATCCTACAGGTTAGGCAGTTAAAAGATCTAATTGAACTATAAAAGATAGGCTAAACAAACAGAAAAAGACGAAATATACACCTAGAAATAGATTGCATAATGCTTTATTAATTTTATCAATTTACATTGAATTTCCTTAATGAAAAAAGAAAGGAACAATGAATGCAGAGAGACATTGGATAATTAAAAAATGTTCTGAATTAAATAAGTCAGTGTATTTCAAGGATGTGTTGTCCTCAGAATGGAAAGCAAGAGATATTCTACATTGAGGAATAGGTTTTGCTCTTGTTTCCACAGAAGAAGAAAAGATATAGATACCATCAAAGTTAATAAAGATTCTGTTTGGAAAAAGGAAACCTCTTAATAAAAAGAAATGACAATTCATTCACAGAGGTGACAATTTTACATGTTATAAGGAAGCCTCAAAAGGGTTGGGGCAGGGTTCTATTTTTTATCTTTGAAGGATAATACCCATCCTCAAAAATTCAAGAGTATGTTGGACATCTAGATGCTCAAAAAAGAAAAGCTAGCTATATAGAAAGAATTATTAAGTAAAGAGAAACCTGACTTATGATATCCATATTCTATACAGGGTAAGATCTTATTGAAATACATATGATAGTAGTCTCCATTTATTAAAAATCAAACCTGATTTTGGAGTTGGACTATGGCTAGTCTTCTTTAAATTTAAGCATGTGGTTAAAAGAAAACTTCAGGGTTTCTGTCACATATCACGAGCCACATGGTATGGGAGAGAAGGAAGCTGAAATTTATTAGCAACTATTATCAAAACTCTACTTTCAAAATTTTTTTACTTCTCCCCCTACCTACTTTTGTCTTTATGCTACCTTCCCTTGAATATATGTCTACATGAATAATTCTTAAGTTTTCCACAATGAACAATAAGCTTTCCTGCAGTAATCTTTGAAGTTTCCAGGAAGAAGATGGGGCTCCACAACAATGACTACACCTGGTTGATATGATGTCATTATGCACCTCCTTGAGCTCGGTTTTGGGTTATAAACTGCTAAAGATGATTTCAACTTGAATAGCTGAGATGGTGCACCTTCTTACAAATTTCTGCTCAGAACTTCAAATAACAACTTCAGGAAAACTATTGACTACACAGAAACTATCTGCAATTATACCACACATTAATCTTGAAATTTAACCACTATTTTGGTTTTTACTTGATCTGATAGAAATAACATCACCCATGACAGCTGGAAGTAATTCTAGAAAATGACATCCCTTCTCTCAACAAAGTTTATCCTCAGGTTTAGGGATATTTATGTGGGTTGGTTATAACTGGTATAGGGTTCTGGGTAGAAATAAAATAAGCTCATGGATCTCTCTTGAAAAAAAGAGGGGGATAGATGGGATGGGATAATAGGTGGGTTAGTATTAGCTTGCTCACACTGATAATAATAGGGAGTAATAGCGAGATTACTTATGAGGTATTATTCATAGACAACTTACATTGGTCTAGATTCTTGTATATTGATACAAATTCAAATTATAATTGTTATATTGAATATGCTCCTTTTTCTGTTTATAACATTTGTGCACATATACAGTTATTTTGTCATATTATGTGCACACATGTTTATACCTCTGTTTAAGAAATGT
This sequence comes from Chionomys nivalis, assembly GCF_950005125.1. Lineage (NCBI taxonomy): Eukaryota > Metazoa > Chordata > Mammalia > Rodentia > Cricetidae > Chionomys > Chionomys nivalis. Next base: position 37,118,389 of record NC_080089.1, read on the forward strand.
TGTATATCAATGCAATCTTAGGATATATTTGTCATAATGCATTAAAATTTTCTACCTCTGATCAAGATACTTATATATTGCTTATATTTTTTAGATCATTGTCCTCATTTTCTGCACATTTGTTTAAATATTTAACATGAAGCCTTAGTCTTTAAGTTATATAGGTACTAAGAATTACAGGTCAACAGTCATCCATGTTTGTCATACTTATCGTTAGACTAGTCAGGTTCTTTAGATACATAGAGATTGTATTCCACATAGAGAGGTAATCTTTCAACACTTCAAAGAGATGTAGAATATGACATTTAAAGGACGTAGGATTCTATTGACATGAAACACAATTGCTCCTGGCAGCACCAATCTATTCCCACAAGATTGTAGGGCACTGAAGACAGTCCACATGGAACTTGCTTTCTTCTTGGCAAAACTGGCCTTTGACCAAAGAACTGACCATACCTCAACTACTGACAAGATGCACGCTGTCCAAACTAGACAAGTAGGATACAAACAAAAAGACTGTCAAATCTTGCCAAGAGAGAATAAGATAGTTTTTCAAATTTTTCTGCCTTAAAAAATGGTTTGTTAGATATTCTAGGTATTAGCCAGAGTTGTTTGTCCCAACATTGCAAATGAGATTTTGGGTGATTACCTAGGTAGCCAGTTGTCTCTGTCTTTTCTTGCACTTTTTGGAAGTTGCTTGATTGCACTTCCTGTTTCTTCAAGTAATAGTCTTTCCCTTCTCAGGTTTTTGATGTAGTTGAAGACTAGATAGTCATAGTTATTTTCCTCTCATGACTTAGCCAAGACAGTTTTAAGACTTAGACTCTGTTGAAGGAGAGAGGGGGCCTGCTTTTGATCCTGGCCACCTGGGTAGTTTATACTCAAAATAACCACACAGAAATTATATTAATTAAATCACTGAATTCCAGCACTTGGGAGGCAGAAACAGGTGGATTTCTGTGAGTTATAGGCCAGAGTGGTCTACAAGAGCCAGTTCCAGGACAGGCTCCAAAGCAATACAGAAACCCTGTCTCAAAAAACAAACAAAAGTACTTAAGGCCAGACCCCATACCCAGTAGTATATAAAAAACTCAAAATTGACCTTAAACTTGTATAAATAAATCAATATTTATACCAATGCAAATTATTTTTATCTATATCAAGACTCCTTAGAATAGGATAAGTATTGAAACATTTAGCATATGTTTTTTCTTTGATGTAGTTCATGCAGGTTTTAATTCTAATCTTTATGTATGTTTTTACTTCTTTTCCCTGGACAATAATTGACATTTGTTTTTATTGTATATAGTTTTGTATTAGGCTTGAAAATCTCTTATTCAAACAAAAAGGGGAGGTGTTTTGGGCACTCTTTCAGCTAATATCCATTAAGATAGCAGTCAGTTTGGGCATGGTCTTATGTACTATAAATGCAGATGAAAAGCATGCATGGGCCTCTTGACTGCTGAATTTGGTTCCAGTTCCCAGTACATGCAGAAGACTGTAGATCAATACTCTTTCTGTGAGTTTAATCTCCAAATTAATAAACTTTTGTTATATTCCATTCTGGGCTATTGTAGAACTCTTTTGAATGCCAACACCATGCAGGCTCCCCAGCTGTGAGTCTAGAGTCTGTGAATTCCCAGTAGTTCTAGTCAGCTCTTTCTACATTTTTACCAATCATGATCTTGAACCCTTTGCTCATATGATAAATCCTCCTGCTCTTCAACTGAACTGCAGGAACTCAGCCCAATGCTTGTCTGTGGTTCACTGCATCTGCTTCCATCATTTACTCAATGTAGGTTCTAAGAAAATAATTAGTATAGTCAATCAGATTATAGGGGTAGGCCATTTCATGTACTCCCTCCACTATTTCTAGGAGTCTTCGCTGGGGTAATAATTGTGGATTCCTGGGAATTTTCCTAGCACCTGATTTCTCCCTGCCCCATAATAGCTCCTTCTATCAAGATATCTCTTTCATTGCTTTTCCTTTCTGTCTCACTACCAATCTTAAGTCCTTAGGTTCCCAACCCCATTCACTCTCTTCTACTCTCCTCCATGTTTATACAGTAGATCTTAATTATTTCCCTTTCCTGGGGCCCTCCAAGAGTATCCCTGTTAGGTTACTTCTTTATACCTAGGTTCTCTAGGGTTGTAGCCTTGTCATCCTTTGCTTTGTGTCTAATATCTACTTATGAGTGATTATATACTATGCTCACTTCTCTTGGTCTGGTTTAACTTACTCCTGGTGGTTTCTTTAGTTCTATTGGCAAATTTCAAGATATCATTATTTTTAACTGCTAAGTAATATTCCATTGTGTAAATGTACCACATTTTCTTTATCCATTCTTGGTTGAGGGACATCTAAGTTAATTTTAGGTTCTGTCTATTACAAATAACACTTCTATGAATATAGTTGAAAAAATGTCATTGTGGTATAATTGTACATCCTTTGGGTATATGCCAAAGTGTGGTATTACTGGATCTTAAGGTATACGACTTCCCAATTTTCTGAGAAAATGCCATTCAGATTTCCAAAGTGGCTGTCCAAGTTTGCACTCTCACCAGCTTCTCTCATGTAAGCTGTCATCAGTATGTTAAATCTTAGCCATTCTGACAGGAGATGTTGATGACTTTGCTTTTCTGTAGTATGCAAAGCACTTTTTGTCACCACGACATTAGTCAGTAGGGGCTAAAGCTACTCTTTGGGCAAGAATTCAATTTCCTTATGTTCAATGACAGAAGCAAGTGGTACCTTTAGAAATAGGGCCTTCCTGGCAGGTTGTGGAAGGTAACTGGTATCTTCTCATCTATCCTCAAGACAGACCCAATTCTCCTCTCAAGCTTCAGGGATCTATTTGAAAGAGGAGGCAGAAAGTTTATAAAGAGGAGGTAGTGGATGGATCCAAGGAAAGAGTGCCTTCTGGACACAAGAGGACTGATGCTGCCAAGCTTACAGAGACAGATTACATACATGAGAAAAGGACTTGAACAAGTTTAAACTGGTCAAAATTCCAACACTGAGCAGGGGAAGTGGGCATGAAGTCCAACACTGAATCAAGAAATTCTTTTTCTAAGGAAAACAGAGAAAGAGTGGATATGGGGGAGAGGAGAGACAGGCAGAGGAGACTAATAGGTCTAGAGGGAACAGAAGCTGTAGTCAGAATATATTGATAACAAAAAATGAAAATAAAATGAAAATTTAAAAAAAGGTTCCATAACTTCACCAAACAGCACTACCAAGTGGAATTAAGTGTTCTTGTACATGAGCATATTTGCAAACACACACACACACATACACACACACACACACGTACTATAGCTTTCAGGTAGTTCCAGGTGATAGGATGACTTCTTTTGACATAGACTGTGTTTTACTTAATTTCCTATTCTCTGAGATATCTTGTTTGGCAAAAAATTCAAATGGATATACAATGGTACATTTCCACACAGGCAATATCACTGCAGTGAATAGGTATGAAATACAGGGCATCTAATTCTCCATAGTGTTTCCCCAGAGAAAAATCTGGAGAAGCACAGGTCTTTCCATTTTTAATCAGGTCCCTAGGATTTACACGGTCATAGAAACCTCTTGGGTCATAGTGACAGGTGGCTCTTTTGGCATCAGTAGATCTTATTTATCTCTCCAAGGTTAAAGAAGACCCTCTGGGCAAAGCCTCTCCATTAGTTATAATATCTAGCTAATGATTTCTCAGAACATTTGAGAGCAAACAGTGTGTTCTGAATCTCTCAGTCCAGTATTCATTCCAAACTAAAAGATTAGCTTTAAGATGGTCTGCATCATATGCCACTAAATTGGCCAGATGACCAGAGATATTAGAACACTCTATCACTGCTATGAAAGGAAACTTAAGAAGGTCCACTCCTGAAGTCTCTATGCAAAAAGGTGATTTTTTTGTTGTTGTTGTTTTTTAGAAATTTCCTCTAAGGAAGCCAAGGAGTCTTTGATATGCCTCATGTCCTCATCCAAACAACCATGGAGTGTGAGGAAGGAGCTAGACTACCAAGGTAGAAGGGAAGCAGAGTGACTAGAGCAATCTGCTCTTTATCCTCAAGAAATATATATTTAATATACAAATATAAATTTATTAACTATTAATACTTAAGAATATTAATATATTTTATTATTTGGTAATGTGTTTATATGTGTGGGCACACATTACATAGCTTGCATGTGAAGGTCAGAAAACAATTTGCTGGAATGGGCTCTCTCCTTCCCAGTTATGGATGCTGGAGATAGAACTAAGATTATCAGGATTGGAGGCAGGTGATTTACTATCTCCCTGACCCATTATTATACATTCCCTTAGTATTATAAGGAAGACATATCAAAATGTAAATGGAAAAGGAAAGTGCCCAGAAGGGTGTATTTGAGAATAATTTTCCATTCTAAGTATTATTACAGTGGGTGTACTGGAAAAAGCTAGGGTATTATCTTAATGTTCCCATTTCTTACCTTTTTCTAGGGATGACCTGACAAGGAATGGCCTCCAGCAATGATTCCACCACAGTGAAGGAATTTATCCTGCTGGGCTTAACACAGCAGCCAGAGCTCCAGCTGCCTCTCTTCTTCCTCTTTTTGGGAATCTATGTGGTTTCTATGGTGGGAAACCTGGGCTTGATTGTTCTGATTGTTTTGAACCCGCACCTGCACACCCCCATGTACTACTTTCTCTTCAACCTTTCCTTCATTGATTTCTGCTACTCCTCTGTCATAACCCCTAAAATGTTAGTGAGTTTTGTGAAGCAGAACATCATCTCCCATGCAGAGTGCATGACTCAGCTCTTTTTCTTTGCCTTCTTTGTTATTGATGAATGCTGTATTTTGACAGCCATGGCCTATGACAGATATGCTGCCATCTGTAGGCCACTGCTTTATAAAGTCACCATGTCCCATCAGGTCTGCTTCACAATGACAATGAGTGTTTACACAATGGGGTTTGTTGGTGCCATGGCCCATACAGTGTGCATGCTGAGACTCTCCTTCTGTGATGGCAACATCATCAATCACTACATGTGTGACATACCCCCTCTCCTGAAGCTCTCTTGCACAAGTACCTACATCAACGAGCTGGTGGTTTTCATTGTTGTGGGTGTCAATGTGATAGGACCTAGTTTGATCATCTTCACTTCTTATACTTTGATCATTTCCAACATTTCCCACATCCGTTCCACAGAGAGCAGGTCCAAAGCTTTTAGTACCTGTAGTTCTCACATAATAGCTGTTTCTATTTTCTTTGGAGCCTCAGCATTCATGTATCTTAAGCCTTCCCCTGTTGGGTCTCTGGGTGAAGATAAAGTGTCCACTGTTTTCTATACCATTGTTGGCCCAATGCTGAACCCTTTCATCTACAGTTTGAGGAACAAGGATGTCCATGTTGCACTGAGTAAGACTTTGAAGAAAAGCATGCTTATATAGATAGAAACTATTTTTATAGATACAGTTGAAAGGAAATGCCAATTATTTAATAATATACAAAATTAATTGTGTAAAGCAGTTCACAGATCAGACATGTGAAGCAGAGAGTGAGTCCTTTATACTTTTTGAAATAGTAAAGTGAGGATTTCAGTTTTTGATTCTTGAGTTTACTTTCAGTTTTCCTATTTTTACTTTCTTTTGTCTCATTATATAACTTAGGATTTTTCTCAAACTCATGATTATTCTCAGCCTCCTGAGTGCTAGAATTATAAGTGGTCATATACAACTGTATATGGTTTGTATAGATTTAAGTAGAAGTTCTGAGTTAATAAATTGAGAAATGACAAAGTTGTGCATTTTTTTCTAAACTAGAAACATCTAGGATTCTGTAGAGCTGTGATGGACATGCACTAATTCAGAGGACTTAGAGTTAGTCTGTCTTAACTTAGAAATCCTCCGTTCAGTGTTAAACAAGCTTCTGTTGGGAGAGATTTCTTTCTTTCTCTAAGAGAAGAGGAATAGCGTGAATGTCCCAGTCAATCTGATTTTCTACCCACGTTCAGTTCAAGGGAATTTGGCAGAGTAAAGTCAAATTTTCTTATTCTAATTCCCAAGGACAGGATACTAAATAGCAATTCAGTGTACAAAAATAAAGGAACCTAACTCTGGTGCATATCTCTGATTTCAGGAACACGGTGGATATGATGGTAGGCTGTATGTTCACTGACAAAATGTCTAGCTACTCATTCTAGCAATGCTCTGAAGAAAAGTTTGTTCTTTTAAAACTTAATTTTATAATACTGATTAATTAACAGGTGAATATTTCAATTGTATTATTTGGGTTTCATAGGTGTATATGGCAACAATAATTCAGATTGTATTTGAGTCTTTCTGAAATCAATGATAAAGAAAGCCCCTGTTATTTCTTCAGAATTAGTAGTCAAGATGGGCTTGACTATGGAGTGGTTTGTGAGCTGACAAGTCATTGAGCACTATGTGACAGCCATAGAGAGGATATTTCCATCAAAATTTGTAGTTGAAACAAAATCTGACAGGCAATTAAAACTTTGATGCATATAAAAGCAAAAAAAAATAAGACATGGATTCAGCTCCATATAACGTGTGAAGACAAAAATTTAGAGATATGTACGATCTATGGAAAAATAACTTAGAAGTAAAGCTGATATGTTAAGAATCTGTAAGGGATAAGATGAGTGCTGCTCAAAGAAAATAACATTTCCTATGATATTAATCACACAAAGGCTATTTTATTTTATATTACATTATTTTTACTGTTTTGAAGTCCTATATATGTTAATTTTGTACACACTTCCCAGACATATTAAGCATTTCACTGCTAATTTGTGGTGAAGTTTGTTACACTGTCATTGCTCAAGCATTCTCATAGATATTGAAGTTGTCATTGAAATTGAATCATAAAAATTGATGATAACACAAATTATTAATAATTTCATTGCCATTGAAGATTCCTTGTGCAACTTGTACATATATATATATATATATATAAAGAATATGTATATATATATTCTTTTTTAGCTATGAACTAGGTTTACAGTTTAAATAACTTATATTAAAGAAAATAAAATGTTAGCTGAACAAAAGCAATACCCATGGTCATGCCCAAGGGGGTGGGAATGGGGGAAAAACAATGAGGTTTCAAACCTATACAAAGAACTATAGACAACTGAGAAAATCTGGGAGACAGAGAGGTGGTCTTCCCCAGGGAAGAAAATACCAATTGTTTGTCCAGTGTCAAATTGTGAACCCTGAAAATATAAACACAAATATCATTGTACAGACAGAGAAGGTTATATTTAGGAGTATATATGCATATTCATATATATGCAAGCAATGCAAATAGTCAATGAAAAGGACAGGATTTGAAAGAGATGGGGGAGGTTTGTTTGGAAGGGTATGGAGGTAGAAAACAGAAGATAAAAAAAATCTGTAATATTCTTAAACTATAATTTATTTAAATTGCAGTATAATCCTATGCCTATATTCTTTATTATTTTGAACAGAAAAATATTCTTTATGAAACAAAACTTCTCCTTTGAAACCTTCTGTTAGAAACACAATCTTTTTAGCAGTTTTCTATGTAAAACACATCTATTGAGCTGGAAGGCTGGGTCAGTCTCTTTAAGGGAACACAGCATTCTTTTCATGCAGTTCAAAACTGGCAAGGCAGGCAGTGGTGGTGCATGAGTATAATCATAGCCCTTGGGAGCAGAGGTAGGTAGATCTCCGTGAGTTCAAAGCCAACTTTGTGTATAGAGTGAGTTCCAAGAGAGCTAGGACCACATAGAGAAACCTTATCTTGGGAAAAGCTACTGCAGCTGTAACTCCTGGGAATCTAATGGCCTCTTCTGGCCTCTGCTGGCACAGCTCTCATTGCACAAACTCACATTCATACACACACATATAAATATAATTAACATGAAACAATAATTAATGAAAAATGAGTCCATGAATTTGAAAGAGGGCAAGGATGAAATGGAGGGTTTGAGGGAGAAAGGAAAGGGGGAAATAATCTAATTGCATCATAATCTCAAAAAATTAAAAATTATATGTAAAGATGATTTTGCTTAAAAATAAAAATATTAAAGTTCTTAAAATATAAATAAATATAACTATGGCTGGCTGATATCCATGAGAGGCCACCCGTGTCTGAAGAGAAATAGTAGAAGTGGAGTGGATGGGGTGGGGGTGGGAAAGAACTATGAAGAGAAAAGTAAGGGGAAACTTTGTTGGGATGTAAAAATAAAAATTAAGCAACAAAAATAAAAATACATAAGACACACATCAAATGTTTCATGAAAGTATGGCTTTCCTTTTAATGTTTGGTTTCACTCATTATGTCTAATCCTCAGCAATGTGAGGCAGCAATTTGTAGATTGATATCAATTCATGATGTAGAAATGTAAATGTTATTATAATATAATGCTTTAATGTGGAAAACTATCTGCTTCTATTTTTACTTAAAATCGTATAAACAAAATGCTTAGCTCTATACTTCAACCATGTATTTAAGAGTTGATATCCTAGTCTTTTAAAGAACAATTTGGGAGACCTAGGTTCCTGACAACTCATTCTTTGCCTCTGCCTGTATCCTGAATTCAGAGTGTAGGGAGTCCCTTGTCCACAGAGAACTATGGGAAAGTAGAGATGGTCATTGCAATGCTTTCTGTTCACTATAAAGTCAACCTAAAGGTTAAGTTGCAGTAAGAATTGGTCTGAACTAAAATGAGGGTCACACTCAATTAAGAACTTCCAGAGATAGGGAGTAGCTATTGGGACTCGTTATATTTATGGATATCTTAGAAATAAATGTTAGGATGATCTAGATGGCATTTGCAGTATACTCTAGAGCCCCATGGTCCAGACATTTTTTTGTAATATTATGCTTGTGATACTATAAATCTTTCATTAATATATACAAGAGATGATAAAATCTCAGGATTTAACATTTCTTTTTTTTCCCTAAATACATGTAGACAGAAGTTTCTGCCCTGCCTGATCTCACAGCCATTCAGTCCAAAAGAAACACACAGACACTTATATTAATTGCAAACTGTTTTGCCTATTAGCTCAGGCTTATTAATAACTAGCTCTTACAATTTAAATTAACACATAACTCTTTTCTATGCTTAGCCACGTGGCTTGGTAGCTTTTCTCAGTGCAGCATTTTTTTTTTCTTGTCTTCCTCTGTCTTTGGGTGATAACTGCAGACTAAGCCTTTCCTCTTCCAAGAATTCTCCTAGGCCCGGGAGGTGGTGGTGCATGCCTTTAATCCCAGCACTCAGGAGGCAGAGGCAGGTGGATCTCTGTGAGTTTGAGGCCAGCCTGGGAACCAAAAAAGCTACGAAGAAACCCTGTCTCAAAAAAAAAAAAAAAGAATTCTCCTAGTCTGGTTGCTGCACTTATACTCCCTGTCTAGCTACTGGCCAATTAGCATCCTATTAAACCAATATGAGCAACAAATCTTTACAGGGTACAAGATCTTTATCCCACAACAAATACACATGATTTCGTTTCACTGAGAACTTTTAACGTCTTCCTTCCAAGTAATTTTTTTATTAAAATAAAGATTTGTGCATCTATCTGTATAGGTTGCATTTTGGTCATTCTGTATGTGTATATAATATGCAAATATCAAATCAATTGAAAATTTCTATATTTTCAAACATTGATCATATTTGTGTGCTGGTAATTTCATATTGTAGTAATTTTGAAATCTGTTATTGAATAATTCTGGTGATTGTTCCATTCCATAGACTGAGGCTTCAAGTTTTTCAGGTTTTTTTCTGGATTATCTTCTTTTGCTGTGATAAATACTGGAGGGCTCTCTAATAGCTGCAAGCATTGCAAACATGGTATCAGCAGGTCTTCTTCTCCTTTCTTTCCTCTTCCTTGCTAAACTTAGATTATATTCCTAAAACTTGACACCAAGGTCTTCTCTCTTAGTTGGTCACTTCCTTATTCCTTACAAAAACACCAAAGTCCAACATTAAACATTCATTCTCTGACTGCATTGGCTAACATGTCCAATCAGGATTTGCCGACTCATCCTGACATAGGCTTCCCCGTTTTCTTCTTTAAAACGACTCCTGCAGAAATACCTGCTGCTGTTTTTGCCCAAACCAGAGGCAGTTTCCAGTCCCTACTCCTCTTGTTACTCAAGAGAAATAAATTTTTCTGTTGAGAATTTGGTGTCTGTTCTGGGCCGACTCCAAGGCCGCATTCCAGTACCACAACTAAAAACAACTTGGGAAGGAAACAGAGTATTTAACCTTAGGCTGCATGTAGTTCATCATTGAGAGAAGCCAAGGCAGAAACTGAAGCAGAATCCATGGAGGAATGCTGGCTATCGACCTGATCCCATGCTCAGGTTACTTTCTTTCCAGTCATGTCCCTCTGCCCATGTATGGCACTGCCCTCAGTAGGTGTAATTTTATTACCTCAATTATCAATCAAAAATGTCCCAAAGGCATACACACAGTGTAGTCTAATGAAGGAAAATCTTCAGCTGAGATTCCTTCATGCCATTTATGTCTAGATCTGTGTCAGGTTGAAAAGATGTAACTAGAATACTTTAAATTCAGGTGATTCATCCATTGTGGTAGTTACTTTTCTCACCGCTGTGACAAAATGCCTTGCAAAAGTGTTTAAGAAGGGGTTTCTTTTGATTCATAGTTTGATGACACAAAGCATAATGGTATAAAGAGAATGGTGGCAGGTTCAGGAAATAGATGTCTGCTATTTAACGTTGGAAACATGGAAAGATGAATGTTGTTGTCAAGGTCACTGTCATTTTATTTCTTTCTGGGGTCTAGCACATAAAAAGGTCTGACCACTTTCATGATTAGTCTGCCCATGGCAATTAAGTCAATCTAGAAACTCCCTCGCAAGATGTGCAGACATGCCATGCATAGATTATTCTATATCCTGTTATCACCATTAATCATCATAAGTCCACCTGTGGTTAATTTAATGTGATGCCTCTTGAAAATTTACATTTACTTTTCAGCACCCATCTTGTTGGTGACTAAACTTCTTTTACATGTCCAGTGGCACAGGCACACGTTACAAAATAATTCTCTGTCTTTCTCAGTCTCTCTCTCTCTCTCTCCCCCCTCTTATAAAATTAAATAAGAAAAATAAAAGTAAGTGATAGACTGATTTGATCCACTGTTGATATTTTCTTCACAAAGCAAGCCAGTCCACATTTTTTTTTTTAAATTTAGCCTTTCTCAAGTCCTTAGGAGACAGGCAGAACAAATCCACACTCTTTTTCATTGTATAATGCAAATGCATTCCACTCCAGCTCTTCATATTGTTCCACTCAGAGATTAGAATGACCCTTAGTTTCTGCATTCAAGGCCCCTTCTAACCCAAAAATTGAAAGTCTTGTGTGTCTCTCTACAAAGCAATTTTCTATATGTTTATTAGGCATAGAGTCAGATTCATCACACCAAATAAAGGATCCTGGTTTCAGTGTTCAGCATTAGTTAATTTATTGTTGTTATGACAAAATATACTACTAACATGAAGAAAGAATTACTTTGTTTCACAGTTGGAGCATTCAGTCTACCATGGCCAGAAAGGCATGACAGATGGTGCTTGGTATAAGTTGGTCATCATGTTCACCTACAGGGAACATACAAAGTATGATTATCTTGCTTCTCTTTTTTATTCAATCTGTGAATGGTGCCACTCATATTTACAGTGTGTCTACCCCTCAGCTAACCTGATCTAGATAATTCCCCATTGACATATCAGAGATCTATTCTCTAGGTGATTCTAGATCCTGATATCAATATCATTGCCTTGGCAAATCTGGGTAAAACAAAATAGATGTGTTTGTGTGTGCATGTGTAAATTGTAAAAGTGTCTCTATACTAATAAAATTTCTGTCTGATTTCAGAATAATAATTTTGATGTTGAAAATGTGTATGGCTCTTCAGTATCTAATTATTTTACAAGAGTTGTAAAACATATTTTTCTCAGAGGGATGTTGTGGTTGTTTTTCCTTTAGTGGTGCTGGGAATTGAAACCAATCCTTGGAATATTAGACATATGTTGAACTGCATCTCTAAACAAATTATTTGTTTTAAACACATTTTACAGCTTAAATAGCATTCCTATATTATACTCAGGAACATTTGGTCTTGAAGTGAGAAAATATTGTTGAAGAGATGTGGCTGTAAAGACAAAAAAAGGCTTTAATCTATTCTGTCTTTTTAAATCTGTCTGTTTATCTGCATAGTTTCAGGAGGGAAGGCTGGAAAAGAAGATCAAAGCCAACATAATAAAAATCTAGATGTCAGAAATATAGAAACGTCTTGGCAAGGCTAATGAGTTATAGATAATGTAAAGAAAAAAATCCATGCTTTGTAATGACACAGATGCTGAGGATTTTGGAATGTAAATGCCTATTTCAACATTTGTCATTAAGATCTTGATCTTTCATTCTTTTTAACTGATCTATTTTAAAATATTAGTTTATCTTTTTTAGTTTTTTTTCTAAAGAAAACAAGCTATTTATTTCATTATACATACCAATTCAAGTTCTCACTCCTTCCCCCTCCTCCTGTTCCCTCCACATACCCCCATCTCACCGCCATCCACTCTTCAGAGAGTGTAAGGCACATTGCTTTGGGGAAGGTCCAAGGCCCTCCCTACCATATCTAGGTTAAGCAATGTATCCATCAAAAGAGAACTGGTTCCACAAAAGATAGTACAAGCAGTAGGGATAAACCCTGGTGCCACTGCCAGTAGCCCCTCAGTCTGCCCCAGTCATGCAACTGTCAACCACATTCAAAGGGACTAGTTTGGTTCTATGATTGTTTCTTACCAGTCTGGCTTGTGTTGGTGAGCTTCCATTAGCTCAGGTAGACTATTTCAATGGGTATACCCATCATGGTCTTGACCTCTTTGCTCATATTCTCATTCCTCCTCCTCTTCAACTGGACTTTGGGAACTCAATCCAATGCTCTGCTGTGGTTCTTTTCCTTTGTTTCCATAAGTTGCTGGATGAAGGTTCTATGGTTATATTTAAGATATTGATTAGTCTGACTACAGGGCAAGTCAAGATCAGGCCTCCTCTCCTCTATTGCTTAGGGTCTTAGTTGGGGTCTTCCTTGTGGATTTTTGGGAATTTCTCTAGAGCCAAGTTTTTTGCTAACCCTGTAATGGCTCTCTCAAACAAAATATCTCTTTTGTTGATCCATCTCTATACTTTTTCCATCTTGACTATCCTGTTCCCTCAAGTTTTATTTGCCCCTCCCCTTCTGCCGTCTTCTTCTCCTTCCAATCCTCCTTCTCCCCAATTTACATATTAGATAACTACTCTGCAGTATAAACAATGACATCTTGAATTTTGCATGCAAATGGATGGAACTAGAAAACACCTTTTTGAATTAGGCAACCCAGACCCAAAAGGAGGAATATGATGTGTACTCACTTATAAGTGGATACTAACCATAAACAAAGTATATTGAGCCTATAGATCATGATCCTAGAGAAGCTAAGTAACAAGGTGAACCCAAGAAAAACATATAGATCCAACTTGAAAGTCAAAATAGAAAAGTTCACCTGACAAAATTGGGAACATGGGTGTAGTTTCTTTTTTTTATTGTTGTCTATTTATGTTTCTGAACTAGCCCCTCATTCCAGAGGAAATGAATTTGTAAATCCCAGAGATTGTCCATGAACTACAATATCCATCTATAACAGTATAACACTAAGCAAACCTTAACTTCTATAAGTCCAAGACACATCAACTGTAACATGGACATTAATAACATTCACTATAAATATATGACTTTTGCGGTGCAAAAACTGAATTCACAGTTGTACTGCTTAAACAATTAAAGAAAATCCCAAATCAAGAAGATTATTTTCATGTGTTTTACTCAAACTTGTTTGTCGTTCTAAAGGGTATGCCTCTGCTATCCCTCTTTACATGAAATTATAAATAGAGATTCCTTAAGTACCTATTATGTGAAGCTATTTATTTTAGTTCTACTAGTCAAATGACTTCATGTTTTGTCTCAGTTTTCTTAATTAGGGTATAATTGGCTTAAAATAAGTTCACATGATCAAAGTAAACATATTAAATGAGAGATAATACTAAAAAAAAGCAGGTTAGTTGATGTCAGAGGACAGAAGTGAAATTAGAGGAGAGTACTATAGAGAGGAATGACAGGGGGTCTCTTTATTGAAGGTGGGGTGATTATATGTCCTGATTTGGGTGATGGTATATGAATACAAATTTGGACTTAGATTATATAGATTATACATAGATCTGCACTTACATATATTTGTACACACATCCCTGTTAAGCTTCTTGATGTAGAATAAGATCTGTAGTATTGTTAACATTGTTGTGTCAATGTCATTTTCTATTTATGTTTTATTAGGCAGGTTTTAAAGATATAATTATTGGAGAATGTTAGTGGAGAGTTGAAGATGATAAATTTATAATCATTTATACCTTCTTTTGAACTTATATGACCTTTAAACTTTTATGATAAACACCTGAAGACTTCTCATAAGCCAAAACACTTTTTCACATATACAAATATTTTAATTTTTGAACTTGTATATGTAAGATGTGTGTAATTGTATTGTGATTATATATGCATATACATGAGTATATTTAAGTGTGCATATGTGTGTTTATATGTGCATATGTACATGCATATATGTGCATATGTATGTACATGTGTTTATGTGCATGTGTGTGCATGTGAATGTGTATATGTGTAGTTGGAGGCTGCTCTTTCATTTCCCATCAGCCCAGACCCAAAATGATCACAAATAAATTGAACTAATTATAACTCTGCTAGGCCAATAGCTAAGGCATATTCCTGGCTAACTCTTATATCTCATATTAATCCATTTCTTATTAATCTGTGTATTGCCTACTGGTAAGGTTCTATCCAGCATCTGTCTCCTATGGTGACTACATGGCATCTGTCCTCTTATCTCTTCTATCTTTACTTGAATTTCCCCCTTGTCTTATTCTGTGCTGCCATAGACTCAAAGCAGATATTTAATTAACTCATGGTAATAAAGTATATTTTCACCATTCAGAGGGGAATCCCATTTTAACTCCACTTTTATGTCTAAATAAAAAGAAAAATTTTAACTTTATCATAGAAAAATTCATATAAAAACAGGTATCAAGCTAGAATTACAGTTGCAATATTTATATATACTTTATCTTTGATCGTAACTAAGGAAAACTATAATTATAACTATCTATTCTTCCACTCCATCAAAGAACCCAGAAGGATATAATATTACCTAAGTTAACAGGAAGTGCATTGTAAGCAACTTCCAAAACTCTAGAATTGACAGAGACATTCTGCTACCTGGACAGTTATCCAAAGTTATTCTGTATTGCTGCAGCATCTATCTTTAGCCTACAGGCCATAGTATCTGGCAGACTTTTCCATGAAGCAGGAAATTGGAAGATTTCCTATGCCTTATACTGGCAAAGTCCATCAGCTACTTTCTTCTGTAACCTAGAATATGTCTGGCAGTTCTCTCATGAAGTAGGAACCCTGAAGGACTCTCTCACCTTCTTTCAGCAACTTCAGCAGTCATTTTTCTGTGGGTCCAGCATGTCAAATTCATGCAGCATACCATCAAGCCATCCAGGCAAGAGAAGTTTCTTGTCCAAATACCTACAAAATCTATAAAGAAACTCTTCAATGTTCATCTTTTTCTTGAAGTAACTGGTGCAGCTAGAAGAAGATGTGTCTCACTATCATAAAAATTTCTAAGTTCTTAAATATTTTAAATGACACATTCTGTTAGTCTTGGAAAGGTTTGAAATATCTATTTGAAATATAACTCTGTACATCTAGAAAACCTAACTAACATGACTACAAGCTTGACTATTATAGATAACTATCTATTAACCTGTATTTTTTAGTTATACATTACATTTTAAATGAACTGTTCAACACAATAACTTAATCAAGAGCAGAAATATACATATAACAAAATTGACTTTAATTTGTATCAATAAACCAAGATCTATACCAATGCACAGTATTCATCTCTATCTCATATTCTCTTTTAAATTCAATCAAACATTTATTGATAGTTCTCTTCAAAGTGCTTCCTGTTTTTTGTTGGGTGAAAGTAATTTTAGGTGTTCATGGAGACCTTTCAGGGTGTCTTATTCCATTGAACTGCATTAGTCTGGAAGAAATCCCACAGATTCTCATCCTCTGTGGAAATAAAATAAGAACCACTTTTCCAAAGCAACATATTCTTAGACCCAAATTTTGAAGTTTTCTTCTCTCTCCAATGTCTGTGTTTTTCCAACACTGAGGCCCAAGTAGAGGTCTTTTTCATCTGAATCTGTCTTTATTCCATATTTGTAATCCTTTTCTGGCCAGGAGCACTTCTGAAAATGCTAAGCAGCATGTTTAGGACAAAGGCTGCTTTGCCTTTTAACTCTGCCAAGTCCAGCATGGTAGAGGTCTATTTACTGCCAGTTCTGTGAGTCATTCTCTCTTCCCCAGCTCCAGGGATACAGCAGGTCTACTTCACTATCACCTGTAGCACACTGAACACAAACCCCATTCAAGGGCTTGGTCTCCTGAAAGAGCCAGAGCTGATCCTTCAACTAGCACTCCTTTTTAAAGGAGTCAAGTAGTTTTTGCTGCTATCACTGAGTTAGGGTGCATTCTTGGGGTAGGAGTTCCTTCTGTTTGTATGTTGCTTTCATTCGTTAATGAATAAAGAAACTGTCTTGGCGTAGTTGATAGTGAGGAACTTAGGTAGGCAGAGAAAACAGAACTGAATGTTGGGAAGAAGAGTAGAGTAAGAGACAACATGCGTCTTCTGCCTGAAATGGACACCAGTTAGAATCTTGCTGGTAAGCCACAGTCATGTGACAATATACATATTAATAGAAATGGGTTAAATTAAGATGTAAGAATTATCCAATAAGAAACTAAAGCTAATGGGCCAAACAGAGTCTTAATGAATACAGTTTCTATGTGGTTATTTTGGGTGTAAGCTACCTGGGCAGCTGGGACAAACAAGCAACCCTCTCCCTTGTAACACATTCTTATAAGAATTACATCTCTGCTTGCTTCTAGGAAGCAGAGCCCACCAGAGAAGATATTGCTATGCAAAAGTCATGCTTAACTCTGTTATTTTGTATCTATAATTCTTTTTAAGCTCTTTCAAGTGTTGCATGGGTGAAGCTGGCCCATATTGGCATGGCAATCTGTAGTTGGAGGCTGCTCATGTTTTCTGCATTGGATGCCATTCTGTTGTCGGAGGCTGCCCATTTGTTTCCCAGTTGCCCCAGACCCAAAATAATCACACATAAACTGTATTCATTACAAATCTGCTTGGCCAATAGCTTAGGCAAATTTCTAGCTAACTCTTATATCTTAAATTAACCCATTTTTATTAATCTGTGTATTGCCACATGGTTGTGGCCTACTGGTAAGGTTCTGTCTGGTGTGTGTCTCCTGTTGTGGCTACATGGGATATCCCTGACTCTGCCTTCTTTTCTCCTCTATCTCTGCTTAGAATTCTCACCTTGCCCTATTCTGCACTGTCATAGGTGCAAAGCAGATTTTTATTAACCAATGGAGAAATCCCACATCATACATTTGTATATGCATATGTGTATATATGTATGTGTTTATATATGTGTATACAAATGTGTATGCATTTATGTATGTATGTGTGTATATGTGTATTGCAAGGAACCACTCGTTCATTCCAGCCATCCAGAACCAGTATCATACAGGTATATACATCAACAGCAGAACCAGAAGAGGATGTCATCAACAGTTCTACATAGATCTCCAGAACATGCCAACAGGGCACATAACAATGGCATACTAATCATTATGGGTGACTTCGGAGAAGCAAGCCAGGGAAGACAAACCAGAAGATCAACTGTAAGCTACTAATGAACATAGCTGTACAGAGAGAGTATAAGAGAACTGCTGAAAAAAGGTATGGGAAATCATTAAACAACCCTTTACAAACATAGAAAGTGAATAGAAGAAAATCAAAAGAGCTATACAGGAGGCTTCCACTTGGTTCTGAAAAAGGACAACACAAGTAGAATGACTTACTGCAGAGACAATCCACCTGTCAGAAGAAACAAGGCTAAAAGCACACAAAGAGACAATCTGCAGCAGAAAAACACCACAACTATCTGTACAAAGAGGTCAAAAGAAAAGTGAAAAAGGATAGAGAATTGTATAAGCAAGATATGTGCAAAGATGTTCAAGGGATTCGATTCCATATAAAACACATCTTGTCTATGAAGCTATCAGACTGATATGCTCCTCAGATTCAGGTGATTAAAGATGGACAGGGTCATTTATTAACAGAACCATTGGAAGTAAAGCAAAGATAGAGACAATACACTGATGCCCTATACGATGACCCTAATGCTGCCAATGTAAACTACAATGAGAAACCCTTTGGCAGTCACTCAAACACCAGAGATGATGAGGAAATATTAAATATTGGCAGGAGCAAGATAGAGAAAAGTATAAATAGAGCAAAATGCAGAGGACCCAGGAATGGATGACATCCCAGTGAAGGAGTTGGAGGCAGCTATAGTAGACTTAGAGGTTGAGGCTTTTCTCAGACTCTTCAAAGAGATGGGGAACAAGACATGATTCCCTTGGGATGGAAGCACTCACTCATAATTCTCATACACAAGAAGAAGGACAAGCTGAACTCCTCAAATTACAGGGGCAGTACTTGTGCCATGACAGCAAGATCTTTTCCTCCTTTATACTGCAAAGAATCAAGGGCAGAGCAGAAGAAATCCTAGCAGAGGCCCAGTGCCGACTGAGGGCTAACAGGAGCACAATTGATCAGATTTTCACTTAGAGGCAATTGGTAGAAAAATATGAAGAATTTGGAAAAGACTTATATGTCCGTTACATTGACTTCTGAAAGGCATCTGATAGCATTTAGAGGAAAGTACTTTGGGACACAATGACGGGTTCTATGGGTACTCAGAAAATAATAAGAATACTAGAAAATGCCTATAAAGATATCTTCCCATCAGTCAAAGTCTATGGAGAACTTAATGATCAATTTAAGATAATTGTCGGAGTGTTACAGTGATGTGTCTTCTCACTATTACTCTTCAATATATTCCTAAAATTAAAAATAACAACAGCCCTGGAGGATGTGGAGATAGGCACGCAAATAGATGGGTGGGAATCGATAACTTATGTTTAGCTGACAATTCAGCAAATGAGCTGCAGTCCAATGGTAAACAGAGTGGAGAAAGTAAGTGAAAATCTTGGCTTGAAAGTAAACATTGAGAAGATTGAGATACAACACATGAGAAGAACACACAAAAATTTCAACATTGCAATAAAGAATCCGAACCGCAATTAAACAATCAACTTTGTCTATCTGGTTGGAAACCTCAGTTTAAAGGAGGGAACCATTTCAGAGGCTGGGAAGCAGATAGGGCAAGTGAGGGCTGCATTACAGGCACTAGGAAAGTTTTGGTCAGCAAGACACAAAATGGCTTTGAGAGTCCAGTTTCAACCCATGCTTATTCAGTCCCAGACGAGCTGGCCTTGGTGGGCTCCCAATAAATCAGATCCACTGTCACAGTGGGTGGGTGCATCCCTCGTGGTCCTGATTTCCTTGCTCATGTTCTCCCTCCTTCTGCTCCTCATTTGGACCTTAAGAGCTCAGACCGTTGCTCCAAATTGAGTCTCTGTCTCTACCTCGATCCATCGCCAGATGAAGGTTCTAAGGTGATATGTAAGACATTCATCAGTATAGGATAGGGTCATTTCAGGTTCCCTCTCCTCAGTTGCCCAAGGTACGACATCTCCCTGGACACCTGCGAACCCCTCTAGAGTCAAGTCTCTTGCCAACCCTAAGATGGCTCCCTTAGTTAGGATATATACTTCACTGCTCCTGTATCCACCCTTCCTATATCCCAACCATCCCAATCCCCCGAGCTCCTCCCATCCTCCCCTTCTCATGTTTCTCATCCCATTTCCCCTTTGCCCCATGCCACCTCACCCGCAAGTTCCCAGTTTATGCCCTGCAATCTTGTCTACTTTCCCTCTCCAGGCGGATGACTATACGATTTTCTTTGGGTTCACTTTCTTATTTAGCTTCTCTAGGATCACAAATTATATGCTCAATGTCCTTTATTTATGGCTAGAAACCAATAATGAGTGAGTACATCCCATGTTCCTCTTTTTGGGCATGGGTTGAAACTGGACTCTCTGAGCATGGCTGACAATGAAGGCTGATGAGAAGCCAAGGACAATGGTACTAGGTTTCGATCCTAATACATGAACTGGCTTTGTGGGAGCTTAGCCTATTTAGACGCTCACCTTCCTGGACGTAGATAGAAGACCTTTGTCTTCCCACAGGGCAGAGAATTTGGACTGCTCTTCAGTATCGAAAGGGAGGGGGAATGGTGTGGGGGGAGGAGAAGAGGAGTGGGGATAGGGGGAGGGGAGTGGGGGGAGGGGGCAATATTTGGGAGGAGGGGAGGGAAATGGGAAACGGGGAGCAGGTGGAAATATTAATTAAAAAAAGAATAAAAAAATATAAAAAAAAGAAAAAAAAAGAGACAAAATGACAACAACAAAATTGCAAATATATGAGACACTTGTCTTGAGCTGCCTTAATTACAATTCCTAAACCTGTACAATGAAACACTCCTCAGAACAGCAACTGAATGTGTTTGACAAGGCAAGACATAAGAGGTTTCTAGGCAGAATTCATAAAGTCATTTTTAAGGAATCAGTCTATATGCCACTCTGTGGATGAGGAAAATAGAGGCAGATGCTTGCAAACTCAGCATGTTGATGGATGAGGTGGGAGAATTGTGAGTTCCGTGCTGGCTTCCACTAAATAAAAAGTTTTAGGTCAGCCTCAACTACAGAGTGTGATGGTATCTCAGATATTAGTGTATTGTGCAACAAAAGTTTTATTCAGTTATAAAGGAGAATAAAATGTCATTTGTAAGAAAATGAATGGAATAAATGTTAGACATATTAAGTGAAATAATGTACTCTCACAAATACAAGTGTCAAATCTTTCTGATCACATAGAAAGAGGGTACATGAAAAGGGGAATGTGAGGTATGTGGCTGTGAAAATGGAGAGGGAGGTAAAAAAGTACAATGGAGGAAGTGAGTGAAATGAAAGTACATTATATGTACATGTGAAAATGTCATACAAAGCCCACTACTTTGTATATTATTTATTTTTGTTTTTAAAATAACAATAAAAATTTTGTGGCTATAAAATATTTTGGGTTTATGATCTAATATTTTATAGTGTTCAATGTAATAATATTTTACAAAAGATTATTAATTACTAAAAGTATTAGAGTAGATAATTAGTGAATATGAATACTGATGACAACAAGTCTAGGTAGAAATTTATGGACGACTTTAGAGACTCCATATTTGTGTACCCTGGGGATTGTTTAATCCCTGGTGAGAAGTTCACATCTGTAATCTTGAAACTGTGCATGAACAAAAACATCATTATTTCATGTCTTCCTATTTGATCATCTTACAGATGACAAAAGGAACACACGTGTCTAGATTTTTAATGAGGTCTGAAAGATTGAAAAACTGAGAGAAAATTCTGTGTGCTCAAGGAGGTGGTGGCTCTGAGATCTGGTATGTTGCTTTCCTTCATATCCTCTGCGTAGATTCATCACTACAGATTTGAGCTACACTGTGATGGTGATTCCTGGAACAAACATCTCATTTGTGAGGAATTCCCATATTAAAAAGAAGAAGAAGATTCTCTAGCTGTGTCAGTTTACCTCTCACACTTCCAAAGCCTTTCTTTGTGTTTTGTAGAAAACACTCATGCAGTGTTGAGACTCATGAAGAACCAGCACCAAATTGTTTTAGAAAAGAGAGGGTAAGTTCCTCTGTTCTCAATTTATCTGAGTTGCACATGCAGCTTAAAAATCAGAGCTATTATACTCAATAAGAAGAAATTGCAGGGGGATAATACTCTACTGTTGAATTGTATCTCATCTGAATCTTACTTTCTCCATTCTCTGGTAGCATGTCAAATTTAGCAGCTTCAGGTGACACATCTAGAATATAGCAGCAACCAGGAAGAATGCCTCTTTTATAAAACGATGTGTGCGAAACATACAGAAAGATTACACAAGAACACACTTTCAATATTTTATTTCCAATGTATTTGCAAATACTCAGCACTGACATGTGTGTCCAACTTTCGTTCTCTATTCTATCTTTGGAAGCATGTTTATAACTGTATTAATTCTCCAATTAGGCTACAATGGAAGGGAATGTGTAGCAACAGAAGAATATGTGGTTACATGTGAATCTAAGGGAGCACAGATAGCTCCCATGACTATTACCAATGACTGACTCCTTAGATACTTGAGGCAAGACATCTGGAATCTCAATAGACCAGTACACATTCTTTCTTCTACATCAATGTTGTCTTCCTGGTCATCACTGGAGAAGTGAGGTTTTTAGAAAGTCATTTAAGCAGGAATGGGAACTGGGAAATGAAAGGACTTTAAAGATAACTTCATTAAGTTTTCCAGCAGACTTTAGTCATTGTGTCTTCCACCTACCAATAATGAGAGAAATAACTTATGTAGATAAAAGTGATACTGATCCAAAAAGTGGTGGGGTGAGACAGTACATGTGGATACTGCAAAACAAAAGAGAATTTAAACTATCCCAGTCATTTTGGATGAATTAAAGCTGAGAAACAGCCGGGTGGTGGTGGCGCATGCCTTTAATCCCAGCACTCGGGAGGCAGAGACAGGCAGATCTCTGTGAGTTCGAGCCCAGCCTGGTCTACAAGAGCTAGTTCCAAGACAGGAACCAAAAACTACGGAGAAACCCTGTCTCGAAAAATCCAAAAAAAAAAAAAAAAAACAAAAAAAAAAAACCAAAACAAAAAAAAAAAAAAAACTGAGAGACAGATCACAAGGAAGTCTTCCAATGAAATTTTTTTCTGTCTCTCCAGATTTTCAATGACAAGCATGATGACTGGAAAAAATGGCTCCTTGGTGATTGAATTTGTTCTTGCTGGTTTGACAGATCGTCCAGAACTCCAGCTGCCCCTTTTTTTCCTGTTTCTAATGATCTACATTGTCACCGTGGTGGGAAACTTTGGCTTGATCACCCTGATTGGCCTCAATCCTCACCTGCACACTCCAATGTATTATTTCCTCTTCAACCTCTCCTTCATTGATCTCTGCTACTCTTCTGTCTTCAGTCCCAAAATGCTGATGAACTTTGTCTGTGAGAAGAATACCATCTCTTATGTAGGGTGCATGACTCAGCTGTTTCTCTTTCTCTTTTTTGTCATCTCTGAAGGCTACATGTTGACCTCAATGGCCTATGATCGCTATTCAGCCATATGTAATCCACTGCTCTACAAGGTCACGATGTCCCCTCAGGTATGTTATTTTCTATCTTTTGCTTCCTATGGAATGGCATTTGTTGGAGCCTCTGCCCACACAGGCTGCATGCTCAGACTGACCTTCTGCAATGCCAACGTCATCAACCATTACTTGTGTGACATTCTGCCCCTCCTTCAACTTTCTTGCACCAGCACCTATGTCAATGAGGTTGTAGTTCTCATAGTTGTAGGTATTAACATCACAGTCCCCAGTCTTACCATCCTCATATCCTACATTTTTATCCTGGCCAGCATTTTAAACATCAAATCCACGCAAGGAAGATCAAAAGCCTTCAGTACCTGTAGCTCTCACATCATGGCAATTTCTTTGTTTTTTGGATCAGGAGCATTCATGTACCTTAATCATTCTGAATCAATGGAGCAGGGAAAAGTTTCATCTGTTTTCTACACTAATGTGGTTCCCATGCTCAACCCTCTGATCTACAGTTTGAGGAATAAGGATGTCAAAATAGCACTAAAGAAAGTTTTGATTTAGTTCTTAGCAGATTCATATCCTAACTACAAATAAAATAAAATAAAATAAATAATTAAAATTTAAATTTAAAGATTCTTAAAATGATACTGTATTTTATGAAGATATTTTGTTTGTACCAAAGTGGTTTTTACGTATATTACTATGGCATTTCAAATTATTATTGATATTCTTACAGCTTGATATCACAACAATCATATTTAACACAGAGGCTATACCATATTATTATGCTATTATTTCAATAATTTCCCATCTGTTTTTAAGATTTAAGTATATGTGAGATAAGGAAGTACCCATAGAAATAATTTATCTTATTTGGATAGTACAGCAAGAATTTACTAACATTAGTAACAATAAAATATAATAAATATTTTAACTTTGATTAAATTGTTAAATAACTTTATGATGCAACTTTGAGTAGCATGGCTGTCTGTCAATCTTTTTTTTTTTTTTTTTTTTTTTTTTTTTTTTTTTTTTTTTTTTTTTTTTTTTTTTTTTTTTGGTTTTTCGAGACAGGGTTTCTCTGTGGTTTTGGAGCCTGTCCTGGAACTAGCTCTTGTAGACCAGGCTGGTCTCGAACTCACAGAGATCCACCTGCCTCTGCCTCCTGAGTGCTGGGATTAAAGGCGTGCGCCATCACCGCCCGGCTTGTCTGTCAATCTTTATCCAAGGCTCCTTCACATATACTCTAGTGCTCACTTTGTTATATCTCACATGCATCAGAAACACACACACAGTTTTACTCAAACATAATAGCTCATTTTTTGCTATGTATTAAGGCTGAACAATTTCTTCCCAGAGAGATCCAGTGTAATAAATAGGAAATGCTTCTTTGAAGATTCCCTATGGTCCTTCCAATAATCCTATTATCCTTTTAGAACTGTGCTTAGTCTAAATCTCCACCTAATCCTTCTACATCTCTTTTAAATGCCTGATTTTTCTCTTTTGATCTGAGGTTTTCCATACTGATCGAGCCTCACAATTATTGTAGCAACTGACTTGCAGCTTTGATCATTTTTTTGGATTCTAATTCTAAGTAGAACTTAATGTTACAGTTATATGAAAAGTTTATTAACTTGGTGTAATATGATAGTATTGTAAAAGTACACAAACTCATAAGATGGAATAGAAGAGTCAGAGATTTTCATGTAGGCATTTTATACATTTACAACAAATCATAATTTTGATTTCATTGGACAAAGAAAATAATTAAAATAATTTCTTCTTGTCCATGAAAAAAATCCATGTACAAAAGTCGATTCCTCAAAAATGGTCCAAAAGCATACACATAAACTTAAATTCTAAATCTTTAAAAATATGTTTGGGCAAGCTAAGATTCTTCATTTAGAAAACATTAAACCTAGAAGAAAAAAAGATAAATAAACTTAATTTAAGTAAGTACTTTGTATCAATAAAATATCTTAGGTCCATCAGACTGGAATAATATTTGTAGGATAGGTACCGAATTAAGATATACACAGGTTATATAATTAACAGAGTAATATATCAACCATTAAAGACCATTTAATACCATTTAATAAGTGGACAAATGTCTTAAAATACATGCTATGGAGGACATGCAAATAGTCAGTGGACATATACAAATGTGTTATTCTAGGTGACTGGGAGATATTATCCAGTTCTGTAGCCACTGGTGAGCCCATCGGTGTGGTTCTCACCGATGAATTCCTTAGTCAGTAGTTTGAAGAACAATGAAGTTATGGTTGCCCTGAGAAAATTCTGACCAGGAGGAAGATTTGACTGTAAATATATGTTGGGTGCCTGTTGCTTGGGTTCAGAGAAAGTTTGTATTCAATTACAATACTTCAACAGTGTAGTTTTTTCTATTTACTGTTCTTAATATTTATTGTATTTTTTGAATGTTCAATATTTTCAAGTAATAGTAGTATCATTATTAGGGACATTTAAAATATTAAACATAGTATATTAAAATAGATATTGATGCTGCTATGAAATCTAACCTTACATCTTCTGTATCATAATAGAGGAAATATGAGTCTTGTAAAACTTCTTTATGATCCTTCTGGAATATGTCTTCTTTTCTTGACCATTTATACAATACTATATGCCTGTATAATAACATACCTAAGAATAATTATAAAAACTTGATTGCTTTCCTACTACAAATATAAATTTACATTTATTTTTCTAGTAATGAAAATAATTCCTGCAATTGTCAATAAAACAACACTAGTGTGGCATTTTTTGTTCCCTGTATGGTTTCCATTTTGCTTTCTATGTGACTTTGCAGCATTGATCAGAACTTATGCTCCTCCTTTCTGCACACCTTCTATTGTAGTCACCATATTTCTTTCAATTTAATAGTCACAGATATGAAGACTTCTTTTTAAACAATATTTCATTTTTAGATTATAATATTATTTCATCATTTCCCTTTCCATTTCTTTCCATTAAAATATCTCATGTGCTGCTCCTTGCTTTCTTCTAAATTCATGGCCCTTTTCCCATTGTTTTTAAATGCATTTATTTCTATGTATGTATAGATTAATTCCTATGTACATAATACAACATGTTTAATCTGTGTAATTTTACTTGTATGTATGTTTGCCTTGTTGCAAATAATAGAAATGAGTTAATTTAAGATGTAAGAATTAGTTAACAGGAAGCCTGAGCTAATAAACCAGAGTATGTGGCTGATATTAAACCTCAAAATAACTATTATATAATTGGCTGCAGGAGCTAGTGAGCATGATCCAGTGGGAGGAGAAAAACCGGTCCAGGGGGATCAGTAGAATGGAGAATAGCTACAGATTATGTTGTATTGGGTGACCAATTGTTGTGTCATTGAGTGGGGAAGATATTTTCTCTCATTCTTAGCAAACCTTAGTTGCCTATTTATAATGTGTTTAGGGATTAAGTTGGTTCAGAAAAGTAGTAGCTGCAGATTCCCCTCTGTGATCTATGACGTCACTATCCTGGGGTAGGTGGCTAAGTTTCCAGTAGCAGACATGATTTCTATTCTGTTGAATAAGTCCTAAGTACAATTAAAGAGATGTTGTTTACCACCAAGATAGACATACCATTATTGCAATTTTAAGATTCTTTTTTCCTTTTACACATATAGATTTCCTGGCAAGTATTTTTGCAGAGTCATTGGTCTGGGTTGACGCCTCTGGTCTCTCCTGTATTTTGAGTCTGGGCGCTCACTGGGACTACTCCCCATGGATATCCTGTTGTTGTTCTCTGTTGTGGAAATCATTCAACTTTCGATCTACATGATCGGTACATTCATGTGTTTTAGCAGATCATAGATGGGTAGATATTAGAGTAGGCCAACTCATAATCCTCTTTTTGGTCCGGGCAGTTACTGGGTTGGTGAGCCCACCAGCTCTCTCAGTCTTCACCAGCAGCGTGAACTCTCAAGCATTGTCCTGGCTAGTTCACATCTTGTAGCATGAGCAAGGGGTGGGGCCAATTTTCTTGCTTTCATTGCTTCGGAGTTAGCTATTCCCACACCTATACTTTCAGGGCCAGCTCTACTGTCTTGCCCAAGGGAGGTGCAGATATTACTCTCCTGAGTGCTGTAGCTATTCAGTGGCAGGGACAGATGTTCTGCTCTTATGAGCTCAGGGCCAGCTCTCCCAGTGCCACAGGGGTCAAGTGGAGGGAGGCACCTCTTCCTAATCCATGCCACCTTATCAAAGATGATGGGTGGGGCCAGATCTCCCATTCCTTCATTCTCAGAGTAGGTTCACCTGCACTCTCATCAATAGGGTCAGCTCTACTGGGCTGTCAAGGCAAGATACGGGGCACACTTTCCTGAGTGCTAGAGTCAGTAAGCAGCAGGGTCATAGTCCTTGCCTACCACAAGTGGCTGGGACAAGGGAAGGAAGCCCTCTTTCTCTTCCCCTCACCACCGCATGGCAGATGAGTGGTTGTGGCTCACTATCTCACTCTCACACCCTCACGGCAAGCTCAGCCATGCCTCTGCCAACAGGGCCAACTCTATTGTGCTGTCCAGTTGAGATGCAGGGTCCACTTTCCTGAGTGCTGATGATGCTAAGTGGGAGAGTCACCTCCCTCTTCCATTGTAGGTAATGAGGGGTTAGGAGTAAGGGGACATCTCTCCCTGCCCATGTCACTGTATGACAGATGAGTAGCAGGAACAACACTCCCATAATCACAGCTTCAGGGCTGTCTCTACCACACCAACCAACAGTGCCAGTTCTATTTTGCAAACTAGGAGAGGTGCATGGCCTGTTCTCCTGAGTTCTGCTGCTGGTGAGGGACAGGAGAAGCTCTCACACCTTTATGACCTCAGGGTCAGCTCTTCCACCGGTCTCAGGCATAAAGGCAGTGGGAGGGGCATCTCTTGCCTCCACTCCCATAGCACCATATGGCAGATGAGGATTGTGACAAGATCTTTTGTACTCACGTTCTTAGGGTTAGTTTTCCTGTGCCCTGTCAGCAGGGTCAGCTATGCTATGCTGCCCAGATGAGGTACAGGACCCACTTTCCTGAGTGTTGCAGCTGGTTAAGGGAAGCGTCAGTACCCTGACCAATTGGACACAGTAGGACCAAGGAGATAGGGCTTCTTTCCCTCACTCCCACCAACACATGGCAGATGAGAGAGACAGTAAGAGCTCAGCCCTCTCATACCTTAAGGGTTGGCTCATCCTGTCCCTATCTACAGGTTCAACTCTACTGTGCTGTCCAGGTGAGGTCCAGAAACAATTCCTCAAATTGCTACAACTAGTGATGGGTTGGGTCAGGAACCCTACCTGCTGCAGGTAGCTAGGGATAAGGAGAAGAGGCCATGTTTCCATCCATCACCCATGACACCACATGGCAGATGAGGGGGGCATGGTCTGGTCTCTTATTTTCATACCCTCAGGGCCAGCTTACCAATGATTCCATGAACAGTGTCAACTCTATTGTGTTTGTTAGATGAGGTGTGGTATAGGACTCTCTCTCCTGAGTGCTTCAGAAGGTGAGTGGCAGGACCAGTTCTCCCTAATGCTGTAGCCAGTAAGGGGTTGGGTACATTTTCTATAGCCCTGTCCTCTAGGCCATCATAGTATCAAGAGGCAAGAACACCAACACAGACTGTGGCTGCACCAGTACCATGAACCCACACATGGACACTAGCAGCAGCCCATGCCCAGACATCACCATGGTCCTGAGTGGCAATCAAGCCAACCATCTCAACCATCTCCTCACCATTTTCACTTCTTCAGATCTGCCTCCTTCTGCAGAAAATGAACCATTCGTTCTCTCTCTCTCGCCCACAACACAACACATATTTGTTTTCCATAATACTGCTTATCCCTTTGTGGTGATGGGTCAGACCCTGTTTTCAACTTGGAGACTGAGGTGGTTTGCTCAGAGCCTGTGAATATGCCTCTTTGTCCCGCTCATGCCATCATGGCCTACTCTTAGAATTATTAAGCCATATATGTTTATTTTATATTAATTTTGAGGTTATATCAATTCCTTCTTCCCTCTCCTCTCTCATAATCAGCCAAATCCCTCACCCCTTTCCTTTATATAAATTTATATCTGTGTGGTTGTGTGTCTCTGAACGTTTTGGGGAAGTTGCTGGTAGAATTCAGAGTATCCCATAGGATCTCCTGAATCTGGAGTTAAAATCAACTATGAGTCACTTGAATTGGATGCTAGGCACCCAACCCTGTTCCTCTATAAGTCCTATTAGCCACTGTGGTGCCTATCCACCCTCTACTTTAGCTCTTTTTTATTCAGCACAGTGTAAGTAATTCTTTTCATTGTTTTTTTTTTTATTAAGATATACATTATTCTCTGTCCCAATCCTTCCTTTTCCCTCTTCTTCTATCCTCTCCTGTGACCCCCATGTTCTCAATTTACTCTGGAGATCTTGTCTTTTTCTCTTTCTTATGCAGATCCATGTATGCCTTTCTTAGGGTCCTCTTTGTTGCCTAGGTTCTCTGGGGTTATGAGTTGTAGGCTGTTTTTTCTTTGCTTTGTGTCTAGAAGCCACTTATGAGTAAGTAAATATATTTGTCTTTCTGCATCAATGTTACCTCACTCAATGTATTTTTCCTAGATCTATCCATTTGTCTGCAAATTTCAAGTTGTTATTGATGGGGCCACTAGGCAAGGAAAATACACAAAACAAACCAAACTAGAAAGTATGAAGTATAATGATATTTGTTTTCAGAGAATGAGGTATTATAGAGAAAATCCTAATGATTCAACAAAATATATGTAATTAGAAAGGAAATTTCATAAAATATAAGTCAACACTAAAAAATTAATTTTCATGTACTAACAATAACAATGAACAGCTTAAGAAAGAAAATTAATAAAATAAGTCTAGATAACAGAATATTAAAAATAATAAAATAATGGAGCCAGAGAGATAACTTTAAGTAAAGTGTTTGTTTCGAAGAATGAAGAGCTGAGAAGGTACATTAAAGATAAGCAACTCCATCCCAAGGTTTGATACGTGAAGGGAATAAAGACTCTCAACTGTGAAATTCTCATCTGTGTTTCTTGGATGTGGATTCTTTTTGACGTAGGCTGCTGTTATAGCTTCCCTACCATGATGGGATATACCCTCAGACAATGAACCCATGTAAACCATTTTTCAATCTGCTTCTGTCAGGCATTTATCACAGCAACAAGAAAATAACTAGTACTGCATCTAAAGGTGAAAGATTTTTCTACAGAATGACAGTATGAAAAATGAAAAAATAAGACTCATTGACTGAACAGGATAACCAAATAGAAATTTCTACCATGAGTTTTTATAAGTAATACTTTCTCAAGATATATAAGTCATTAATAGAAGCACTACTTGTGTTTCATGGGGTAGTGGGGAAGATTACATGCTACAACACTCTACACGTACCAGATACAGAACTTGGTAAGCAAAGACTACAGTATGGACAATTCTCATTTAAATGCAAAAACAAATCTAATTCATAGATTTCCTACAGAGGCTGAGATAATTGGAGAGATGAGAGTTTGTCTTTTTACATCCACTGGGGAATGAAAGCACAGAGTGAAGAGAAAATACAAGACTAATTTTGAATCCCTCAAGATCTAAAGACAGATTATCATCTAGGGTGTAAAATAATCCCCAAGTTCCTTATTCTAAATAAATACTAATCTCTGGGGAAGAGGCAGGAACATTGCCATCCTGCTTATAAGCAAAGGTATTTTTCAGGGAAGCTTAGATGAAATCTTCAGAGCCTTCTCAACTGGCAGTGTGATGATATTACAGATTATTTTTTTCTTCTTTTAGTAAAGACTTGAAGTATTAATCTCAAATAATTTCTTAAATTTCATAGATCATTCCAATATATTTAAGGCATTAAGTCCTTACTCTATCTTGCTAGAATGACAAGATATGAATCCTTGGAACCTGAAATTTTCTACAAGATAAACAGGGATAAATAGGAACCCAAAAGCTCTTTAAGGTTTGGACTGTGACTTCTAGCAAAGGGAATGGGTGTAATTCTGACTCCTTTGCCTGCTCTTTGGTCTCTTTTCCTCCTCTTAGGTTATCTTGTCTTGCCTCATTATAATGACTTTTGCCTTGAATCATTGTATCCTATTTTGTTGTGTTTGGTTTCTGTCTCTTGGAGGCTTGCTCTTCTCTGAAGAGAAACGGAGGCATACTGGACCAGAGGGAGAGGGAGGTATTGGAGAGATTGGAAGAGTGGAGGGAGGGGTGTATTGTATTAGTGTATTTTGGATGTATTGTAAGAGAAAAGAATGAGAGAGAGAGAGAAAGAGAGAGAGAGAGAGAGAGAGAGAGAGAGAGAGAGAGAATATGGATTCCAGGCATAGTAATAGGTTTCCTAATATAGAATGGTTTTCTGTTGAAATGTTGTTTCTTCCCTATCCTATACAACTTGAGGCTAAGTGGAAGTAGCAGAAGAAAACATTTGGAAATAGGAGAGTGGTAAGAGGCGTTGTTGGCTATTGGAATTGCAGCATCTCTGTTAGGGTTCTTCTGAATGGGCAGAACTCAAATCTTCGTGATTTATGACTCTCTGACATGGAGTAGCAGAGACATCAATCTTGTTCTTATAGTTTTATTTTAAACACATGCTTATAATTCGTGCCATAGAAGAGTATAAGAGTAGAATCTGTAGCAGCAGAAGCCAGCTCTGGCTTGCCAAGACTTCTACTTCAGACTTCATTGATGTGAAGAGAGCTCTAATAAAGAACAATATAGGTAGATTGAATCATTCTTATTCCTTTTGTCTTTTTCTTCTTCATTTTTGAATGCATGCTCTTATTGAAAAATAGTATTGAAATTTGATACTGCTGGCCTTAAGACTGTAAAATAATTAGCTTGTGATTTTAATAGTTGATTCTGCATACATATTTGGGTCTAGAAAAAACATTCCCAGAATATAAATCACAGGTGGGGAGGATCTATGTCTAGTGTGGATCATCACCTAATATAACTCTTTTTCTTGAGTTTACAGATTGCCATAGAGAAGAATGAATGCAGTAAATATCTCTTTGGTGACTGAATTCATTCTGGTAGGATTAACAGACCAGCCTGATCTCCAAATGCCACTGTTCTTTGTCTTTCTAGCAGTATATATGGTCACTGCATTGGGAAATTTGGGTTTAATGATTCTAGTTTTGCTGAATTCACATCTTCACACACCTATGTATTTTTTCCTTTTTAATTTGTCCTTCATAGACTTTTGTTATTCTTCTGTGTTAACTCCAAAAATGTTGATGAACTTCATATTAAGGAGGAATGTCATTTCCTATATGCAATGTATGACTCAGCTCTATTTCTTCTGTTTTTTTGTTGTTTCTGAATGCTATGTGCTGACTTCAATGGCCTATGATCGTTATGTGGCTATCTGTAATCCACTTTTGTATAATGTTGTCATGTCCCCTCAAGTCTGTTTAAATCTAATGCTTGGTTCATATTTAATGGCATTTTCTGATGCTGTAGCTCACACTGTATGCATGCTGAGATTAACCTTCTGTAATGCAAACACAATTAATCACTATTTCTGTGACATCCTCCCATTGCTCCAGCTTTCCTGTACTAGCACCTATGTTAATCAGCTTGTAGCTTATGTTGTAGTCATCATCAACATCATTGTTCCCACTCCTACCATAATTATCTCCTATGGTTTCATCCTTTCAAGCATCTTCCGCATCACTTCCTCTGAGGGCAGGTACAAAGCCTTCAGCACCTGCAGCTCCCATATCCTTGCTGTTTCTCTGTTTTTTGGTTCTGGAGCATTTATGTATTTCAAACCCTCCTCTGCTGAATCTGTGGATGGAGCAAAAATATCTTCTGTTTTTTATACCAATGTAGTTCCTATGATGAATCCCTTAATCTACAGTTTGAGAAATAAAGATGTTAAAGTTGCCCTAAGAAAAACCTTGGCAAGGTGGAAGGTTTGACTGGGTTCAATGTCTTCATGGCTGCACTTTTGAGTACATGTACAGTTTATATTTATCGAACACATTTGTTTGGCAGCTCTGTATCTCATGATTTTATTTAAGAAAATGTTCTTACTTTATTTTTTGATTTATTGAAACAAAAGAAAATATTACCAGACAGAGAAATGTAAGATTCAGCATAATGTGATAAAATGTGTATGTATGTGTATATATAATAAAACAAAACTGTCTGCTTTTCATCATATTATGAGACTGAAGGTAATGAAAAGAAACTACAAAAGTAAATTATTTCCTGGTCTTAAGCAATGAAAAGATGCTTATTCACTTTTGTGATAAAACATATGCTGAAAGCAACTTGGAGGAAGGGAATGGTTTCTCTGGCATACGACTTACAGTCTATCCAATATGGAAGTGAAGGAAAGAACGTGGAAGTGTAGCTTAAGCAGACAAATTGGAGGAATTCTTCTTAGTGGCTTGTTTTCAGAGGTTTGCTTTGCTTATATATGCCCAGTAGTATTACTTCCTAAAGTGGGCTGGACCATCTGACATAAATCATGTATCAAGATACAGAGTTTAATCCAGACAGGACCTATGGATAATTTTCACTTAACTATGGTCAACATAATTGTTCCTACTTCAACTATGTTTATCTCCTATGGTTTCATCATCTCCAGCATCACCCACATCCATTCCTCTGAGGGTAGGTCCAAAGCCTTCAGCACCTGCAGCTCCCACATCATTGCCCGTTTTTCTGTTCTTTGTTTCAAGTGCACTTGTGTATTTCAAACCCTCCTCAGCTGGGTCTTTGAATGAAGGAAAAATCTCTTCTATCTTTTATACCAATGTGATCCCCATGTTGAATCCCTTAATATACAGCTTAAGGAACAAAGTTATTAAAGTTGCCTTTAGGAAAACCCTGAGCAGCAGGAAGTTCTAAATGGACAGGGTTGTCTTTATGCCTCTTATTTTTACACAGAAGTAGTTCCAA
The DNA here is from genome assembly GCF_950005125.1 of Chionomys nivalis. Lineage (NCBI taxonomy): Eukaryota > Metazoa > Chordata > Mammalia > Rodentia > Cricetidae > Chionomys > Chionomys nivalis. Next base: position 37,152,705 of record NC_080089.1, read on the forward strand.
ATGATGTGTAATATTATATTGGGAGACATCTTCTTCTTTCATAGAAAATGTTTCACATCTCACTTTATTTTTTCCAGTTTAAGAACAGGCAGAATCTCTTGGTATAATCTTGAAACTACATCTGATTCTTTCTTCATTAAATGAAGTCTGAGTCTTCTAGATTTGATTTTAGTATTTCTAGAGTTAGACATCATCTTTTATGTCATTTATACCATTTCCATGCTCTGTCTTATTTCAAAAATAGTATTATTGAAGCAATTTAGCCTTTCCCCATTGATTAAAATTTGCCTTTTTTCCCTTTATCAACCAAATGAGGTCTTCAAATAGACAAGTGAAGCAACACTAGCACAGTGGTTTCAACTGTGTGCGGGCTTCTCATTTTGAATACAAGTTTAATTAATTAATTAAATTTAAGTAATGTGTAATTCAAACATCTGATTTTTTCTTTACATTTTTCCATTAGAAAGCAACATATTCCTTTTAATTGCCAGTGTAATAGGTATGATTTACTTGTTATTGATAACTTATTGCAAACTATAGAGTATCCTAATTGTTTCAGGTTTCAAGTGACCTATTAATTCACATGTTCTTTTGAATATTTTATTACTATTTTAGAAATATGAGCATGAGAATATATTTCATCTTTAAAACTGGATTGTGCTTTATGAATTCTGATGTTCTTGAAAAACCAGGAGAAATGCAGGCCTGCCTTTTCTCTATAGAGTCACAATTCTGACAGTGGGGACAGAAATCATTAACCTTGGTGGATGCCTGTTTTCTTGTTAAGTCACTAATTAATTGTATCCACATAGTTATATCGTTATTGTACCACAATGAACTGTGGTTTGCACTGGAGTGTAAAACAAAGCAGAAACCAGAGAACCTGGAGAGACACTGGCTTTAAGGGATCTGAGTTTGTCCCCAAGAACAGCAAAACTACATCACACCAAACACAATCTCAGCCCTAGGAGGGCAAGGCCATGTGGAGTCCCAGGTTCTCCGCTCAGCTATCTTAGGCTACTTGCTGAACCCCAGACTGGTGAGAGAGCATGTCAAAAAGGGTGAACGATGCCTAAAGAATGAACCTCAGGTTGTCCTTTAACTTTCATACAAATCTATCCCCCACCACACACAGTCATGACCACTTAAAAGCAAAATTTCATCACATAATTATTATAGGAATTAGTGGAGACAAGTGAGGACAGTTTGTTAAGCCAATTTGACAATGGACTTTTGGGAACTAGCTTCCCCTGGCTTCTATATGACTGGGAGCTGTTTCCCCACAGAGGTCTATCCTCCCTGAGCCCGGTGGACCACCGGAGAGGAAAGGGAGAGGATGAGCAATTACCAGGAATCTTTGGAGTTCTTCTGCTTTCAGGATTAGTTCAAAGGTTTCCAGTAGAAACATCTTTAAAACATTCAGGACATTAAGCCCCCAAATGGCTGTCTTCAATGCCATTGTTTACAAAGCTCACCCAGGGTCATTTAATTATTTAAATTTTATTAGGTGATCAGAAGCAAGCCATTGCCAGCCTGTAGAATCATTTCTGGTAGAAAACCTCTCTCTGGTAGAGACATCAAAAGGTTAGAGAGTCAGTAATCAGCCGCATATTAAGATGCTATAGATATGCATATGTTATTTAATATTCCATGCATCTTTGTGTCCCCATTAGTTATCTGTTTGACACTTTGTCTTGGAGTATTGCCTTTTAGGGAATTATTCAGAGATGCCAATAATGGAATGACAATAAGAGTCATTATTTTTTTAAATTTCTGTTTTATATGTGTGATGTTATTAAGGGTGTTTTAGGCTATAACAGATACGTGAAGACCAGAAGACAGCTTTGTGAGTTGTACATTATATCATATGCATAAAGTGATCAAGATTACCAACCTTGAACACCACAGATGTTTTCCTGTGATTTTTCTCACTAATTCTCAAATAAAGTCAGTTTAAAGATAACATCAGTAAATTATTGTATTTTTTCAGATTGTAAATATTTTCATAGGAGCAGAGAATAAAGCAAGAAAATTGAATAATAAATACTATTTACAAATTGAAAAAAAATAAAAAAAATAAAACTGGATTGTGTTTAATTGTTGTGGACTCCTGTGTTTAGAGTTTTTGCAGTGGTCACTTTATTTTGAATTGTTCCTTTGGTTAGAACAAGCCAGGAATTTTGCAGTAATGAGTTTAGTTCATCTACAAAATTAAAATTATATAATTGGAATGTTTCAAGTATCTAGTAACTCAATAAATAAAATCCAGGGACAGAAAGTATGCCATCAAAAGTCATTAAAGCAGGAGCCACAAATAGCGACAGTGAATAAATAGTTTTCCCCTACAATTGGCTCACTGAGGGGTTCTGGCAATCATAGTGTCATCAGAATCTTAACTTTCTTCTGTTGAGCATTGCAAATATTTCCCTTGCTTTATTAACCTCACATTATCTTTCTCTCCACCAATGACTGTGCATTAATATTGTTTGGAGTAATGAAGATTATTTTATTGGGAAATAAAGGCAGGCTACATTTGCTGAGTCCAAGTAGAGTGAGGATAGCTAAGTCAATGAATAAAGAGAGTGGCCATTGAGACTCTAGTTAGGATGAGAGCTTCAGACAGTGCAGGGCAGTCAATGGAAGCCTCTGTGGCTTCTTTTAGCTTTTCTGGAACTTGATGTTGTACTGGCTTTGAGAGTGGCTCCAGCTCATACCCAGGGTGCTAAAGGCAAAATGCTTCTCAGGAATGAAGGCAGTAAAAAAGATTTCTACAATAACTTTACACAGACTAATGCTCTTTTAAAGTGCTCTTTTTTGTTCTTTTTCTATGCTGATGATAGTGTCCTACATCTAGATTTTATATACTTCTTCTGAAATCTATTCTCTTATAGGAGCCTTGAAGCAAAGAGGAGCTAAGTCATTCACCATGGCAACCAAAAGGTCCAAGACCATAGTAGCAAAACCTCAACAAGACAAGGGGGTGCACAGTTTCTAATGACAACTTTGAGACACAGACCCATTGTTAGTAGACTTGCACGTGAAGAATTGGCATGCTTTTCTTAGTAACCTTGGTTGGACTTTTGTGACTCTTAGCTTTCATCTTTCCTTTTTCTATTGTATTTATGGAGCTATATATTTTTCTCTGCTCCCTTATCTTCCTCTCCCTTCCTCCTTCGTCCTCCCCTTTCCCCTTTTACCATGTCCCTTTATCCCCATGCTCCCAGTTTACTCAAGAGATTTTGTCTTTCTCTACTTTCCATGTATATTAGATCCATGTGTTTCTCTCTTAGGGTTCTCTTTGTTTTGTAGGTTCTCTGGGGTTGTGAATTGTAGGCTGGTTTTCTTTTCTTTATGTCTAAAAGCCATTTATGAATGAGTACATATATTATATGTCTTTATGGATCTGGATCACCTCACTTAATATGATGTTTTCTAGATCCATACATTTGCCTTCAAATTTCAAGATGTTATTATTTTTTCCACTGTGTAGTATTCTATGGTGTATAGTTTTTGTTTCACAAAAAGTCTTTAGTTTAGTTGGTCTTATTCTGCGGTGAAAAATGAGCTAATTATGTGTAGTTAGGAAGTCAGGCTTGTAGGTGTCTGTAGTCCTTGTGAACAACATATGAAGAATGTCCCAGTATATATTCTATATATCAAAACTACCTGCCTAAATGAAGAAGTCATATATTTGACCATCCACCGATATGTGTGCTCATATGAGTGAGATGCAATCATAAGGTTACATGTATGAAAATGCATCATATCAGGGAGGTATCATAGCTGTTATTATACAAGTGAAATTACAGAAAAATAAATATGCAGTTTTCAGAATAAGCTGTAATTGTGTTGTGGCTTGTAACAGCTCATAATAAATGTAACAAACAACATGGAAATTGTGAGGATTGAAACATATCTCTGTAGAGGTTAAAAAACTTAAGTTAATTGACAATTAAGAAATGTTTAACTCAAAGGAAGTTAGAGGTAAGTAAATTATTCCATCATTGTTGACTTTCATATGGGTTTTCCAAGGAGGATTTCTCTGCAAAGTGAACAAAATATCTACCAAATGAACTGTAATAGCATAAGAAAAGTATCAAGCACAAAGAGATTATTTCTAAATAAATACTAAAGAGCTGCCTTTTTCCCAGTGTGAAACAATGTGAGTGGATAAAGTATTTATAGTCAAGAGTCTTTTTAAAAACAACCACCTGAAACTGGGCTGTGGCGTCACACACCTTTAATCCTAGCACTTGAGAGGCAGAGATGGGCAAATCTCTATGCATTCAAGGCCATGCTGGTTAGTTCCAGGACAGCAAGGACTGTTTCACAGAGAAACCTGTCTCAAGGAAACAAAAGAAGAAACAAACAAACAAAAACAAAAAAGAAAACAAATCATGAAACATGAAAAATTGTAGTTACTCTGGCAAGACTTCATTCTAGATAGAGAAGATAGAGGTAATCTTCCACAGTGTTTAGGAACAGAGGAATCCCATCCATACTGTTATTCTGTTTTTGTTTTCTCAAAATATAAATTAGTGAGGGGATGTTATATATTAATGTAACATCAATCATGAACAGAAGTAAAGCATATTCACTATGGAGGGCAACCACTTTTTAAACAGTACAGGACACACCCAAACACAAAGTTATTGACATAGGAAGGACAAGTTGGACAAGAAGAGAGAGGTGCTGCATCTCGATCTGGCAAAGAGCAAGCAACAAGCAAAAGCTAAAGTTTTTTCACTTATTTATTTATTTATTTATTTATTTATTTATTTTTTCTTCAATGGTTGATTTTTAAGAAGAAAAAATGGAAATGTGTGTTAGAGCAAGTTGGCTAAGTTAGCCAAATCATGAATTTATATTATTAGACCTTAATGTTTTGTCTCAGGAATAGTTCAGTTAATAGAATTGTGGAGGGTGATAAAGATCCTTTTGTATTAATAGCGCTTTAAAGAGAGTGTATTTTCATTCGAATTTACAGAACTTCATTTTACCGTCTTCTACTATCTCAATAAAGTCTCTTGAAACTTGAAAAAGTTTCAAGTATTTGTTAGAAGTATTATTATAATCGCTGCATGCTATGTTCAAACCCAGGGATTCACTTGAGTTACTAAGGACTCTACTACTTACCTATATCCCCAGAAAATTAATATGCACACTCAATTTGCTAACAATAAAAATCTGAGAAATTTAATAATTCTATGCACCAAAAATAAGAATAAAATATTGAAGAATTAAAGTATTTTTCATAATAAAAGACCTCAATAAATGTACAGTGAAAACTGTCTAACATTGTTAAAAGAAGTGAAGGCATTAATTCACATAAATATACTTTGCTCATAACTTAGATATGTCATGGTTGATATAATGCTTCCACAGTCATGCAAGCACATGCTCTTGCCACCTGCATGCCTACACACACATGTGCACCCACACAACAGAAGTAGGCACATATCATACCACAAAATATAACAATGAGGCATTAACTAAAGAGCTGAAAAATTTGCAGGAGAAAACCAAAAAACCCTGCTTTAAGAAATTAATGAGATAACCACACAGAAAGCACAACTCTTCATAAGTGGTCAGAAAACTTACTAGTGTTGTCAATACTTTTCCAAAGCTGTCAGTAGAACCAGTGCTATACCTATCACATCCCTATGACATTTTAATATTAACATTCATAAATATCAAGAGACTCTGAATATGCAAAGCAACCATGAGAAAAATATAGATTAATCCCACATGCAAATTTCAAAACTTATTAAAAGCCTATGATGATCCAAACATTGTGGTAAGGAGATATAAAAGTGTTGAAACACTGTCTAAGAATAAAGTCATTCGAGGAGAATTCTGAGTGCTTCTAGAAATACTCCAAGAAAACAAGACAAGGATCTTATGACTTAATTTTCTTCAAAAATACAGAACTATCCTTGGAATATGCCTTGTGCCCTCCCAGGTGTAGAAGATATCTGTGAGTTTAACTCATATTATTCATTACAACTGGCTATTGTTATTTGTTTATATTCCTCTATGGAAAAATATATCTGTGTCACATGTGGTTTGTACTTGTGCTTACACAGTTTATTCAAACAAATCTTTTTAACTCTTAAAGTATAAATTATCTGATATTCTAACTACCATTGTCTATTGCATGAGACTATAGCCTACCTTATTTATAGGTCCCATTCTACTAGTTCCCACTGCCTATAGAGTGGTTAAAAAAAGAGAGATGGAATAGAAAACCCAGGAACAAGTTCTGAGTTGAAGGTTTAAGGAACATTTGAAGAAGTTTCCAAGAACGTATGTCAGCTGGGATGGGCTCTCTTTTCAAGTAGAGATAACTGAAAGTAGACATGCAAGTAAATTATACTGGACCCACAATAGACATTGCATATCACTTACTCCAAGTGGATCAAATGCCCAGAATTAAGATTTTTTTTTTTTTAAAAAAGCATTTATAGGAAAAACACTGCCAAAAACTCAGTCTCACAAGTGGGGATGACACAAAAACACAGGCAGCCATAGAAAAATAGAGGAGATTCACAATGAGTCCACTTCACTCATGTTGGTAAAACTGTCCACTTATGAGAGTATATACCATTGACTTAAGCAGATCTATAATCACCTGGGAGTCAACCTCCTTGTCACGCTGTCCAAGAGTTTCTAGATTGAGTTAAGAGAAGTGGAAAGATATAGTCTGGCTCTAGCTGCACTATTATATGGACTGGCTTCAGACTGATTGAGAAGGATAAAATAAGTCGAGCAGTGACAAATCTTTCTCTTTTTTTTTTTTTTTTTTTTTTTTTTGGTTTTTCGAGACATGATTTCACAGAGATCCGCCTGCCTCTGCCTCCCAAGTACTGGGATTAAAGGCGTGCGCCACCACCGCCCGGCTTACAAATCTTTCTCTTTACAGACTGTGTCCAGTGTGGCCACCTGGCCATCACTTCTGCCACCTCAATTCCCCATCATGATGCTCTTTACCCTGGTCTGTGAGCCATATAATCCCCTTTTCCTTTAAGTTGTTTTTACCATATATTTTGTCTCAGCAATGAGAAAGGTAATTGCTCAATCACTGAGCAGAATATTTTACAACCATAGACTATACAGATAACTCTTCTTAGTCCATAATGACAACCTGCTAATGAAAAGAGCCATGTATTATCTATACATGTCCACAGAAAAACATGCAAATTTTCAATGAGCTCATTACCAGTTCTCACCATCATTAGTCAATAAAGACATTTATACCAAAACTATTATCAGATGTTAATCCTGCAGATCTTTGTAAGATAAAACAGAAGAAAACAGACAAGTGTTGGTGAAGATTCAATTATTTAAAATCTCAACACAATGTCTATAAGAATTTGGATGTGGTATTGCTGCTGGAAAACAGAGGAGAAGTTACTCAAAAATTAAATATTTAAGCTAGTGAGGTAACTTGAAGATAGATATGATTGTTTCAGTTTGTAATAGTATGTGAAATTCTCAAAGAATAAAAATTGTTACCAAGAGAATGTTAACATTCCCGATCTAAACTGATCTCCTGAAATATTTGTGAAAGTTATGATCCCTGGTTGAAACTATTCATAATTTTTGGTACTTTTCATTTGTTTTGGATGAGTCCATGATCATAATGATTTACTTCCATTTATTTCAGTCACTATACATATGTGCTCAGGAATATTTTATGTTCAATGCCAAAATAAACATTAGCTATCTACAGACAATAGCATTGTCTAGTTCCTGGAATGCATTTTTGCTGTTGTTTTGTTTTTTTTTTTAGAGATAGGGTTTCTCTGTGTAGCCTCAGCTGTCCTGTAATTTGCTCTGTAGACCAGGCTGGTGTCCAACTCAAAGATCTGTCTGCCTCTGTTTCCGGAGTGCAGAGATTAAAGCCTTGTGCCACCACTGGACCCAGCAGAATGTTTCAACTGAACTGTGATACTGAACATAATAGTAAAAATCTTTACTATTATATACTAGGCTAATTGATCTTGAAATATATATATATTAATGATAAATAAAAGGTTTTCAAATAATGAGAATACAATAAATATACAATATTTTGAAAAACAGAAGGAAAAAAGATCTGAATATGTTCCTCACATTGCAACAAAAATTTCACCCAGTGAGTTATGTAAACATAAACATTGAAATTTAAGACTTATGGAAGACAATAAAAGAGAAAAGATTGATGACTTAGGAATAGACAAAATAAAGTATGACATTAAAAGTAAAACCTATAGGAGATAAATATATAAATTGCATTTCATAAAATAAAAATATTTTTCTTCTAAAATATAGTATTGAAATAATGAAATTATAAGCCTCATTCCTGACTGGATTAGTTTCTCAGATCTAAATGTCCAGTGGGTTTTAGAAGTAACAACCTTGGCAAAGAATTTAATTCTTTAAGTTCTTTTAAAATATATATTATTAGTATTCTGTAGGTTACAAGACTTGAACTCATTTATTAAAATCCTTGAATTTTTTCAGAGAAAGAAATTAGGAGGCTTGGAGTATATTCAACTAGAATTTCATAATTAAAGTGAGTGGAGAGGCATGTAACCCAACAGCATATTCCTCTATACAGATTTGAATAATTGGGTAAATTAAAGATTATATTTCTATCTCTGCAAGAGGGAATATCTTCCCAAAGAGAAATTTGTATAAAATTTTAAGTCTTTTAGAAACCAAAGGCATATTATAATCCAAGTTGCAAATGCAACCCCTTCAATTTCTTCCTATATTCAAATGTTATCCTCTTGTGAAGGGAGTAACTATACTTCTACCTACTTATAAGCGAATAGATTAAGTATTTTATGTCACATTGAAAACATAGCCTTATCTGGCAGTGTGGGGATTATAAAGTTATTTCCTATGCTGTTGGAAAACACTCAAGTGTCTAATCACAAAATATCATCTGTACTTCAGAAGTATTTCTAGAGTACATCAACTATTAAGTCTTAACTACATTCTCTGACTAGAAACAAAGAACCTATACCTGGGAATCCAAAATTGCTCTTCTATAGACATTGAAAAGCAAAGGTAAGGAATCTCTGAATTTTTGCTGATATGTTGATTTTCTGCATATATGAACATCCTCCTTCATATCATGAACTGCAACATATCACTTATTTCCTGTCTTTTGTGATTCATGGATTTAAGTCAAATTATACAAGAAAATGTTTATGGGGAATGTTAAAAACTGTAGTGGTTTTCCAAGTTGCAGGATACCACTTCAAGGACAGGATTTACACTTCTGTAGTTCATGATTTTCTCGGTGTCTTTGAGTACTTAAAAAAATTCTTTTAGCTGTATTCTTAGATGAACCACAGACAAATCTGTATCCATGGTCAGCTTTAGTTGCGTTGGCCTAGTTGATAAGACAGAACTTAGGTAGGCAGAGTAGACAAACTGAATGTTGGGAAGAAGGGCAGATACTATGGATCTCCTGCCTGAGGCAGACGCTGGTTAGAATCTTGCTGGTAAGCCACAGTCATGTGGCGATACACAGATTAACAGAAATGGGGTAAATTAAGATGTAAGAATTAGCCATAAGAAGTTAGAGCAAATGGGTCAGGCAGTGTTCAAATAAATACAGTGTCTGTGTGATTATTTCCAGTGTAAGCTAGCTGGGCAGGCGGGACAACAAACAGCTCACTCCTCCATGGTACAGCAGACCTTTGGGTAATAGGCACTCTTACACTGGGAGATGTATATTGGCTGCATTTATAGGAAATAGAGCAGAGTGAAGACAGTCCAAGAGAGCATGTGGCCCTGGAGATTTTTGGAAGAAATAGAGAGTTTTTTTTTTCCCTAATAGGCAGGAAAATAACTGTCCCCATGGCCTTAACTTTTTTATGAAAATTTCTAGAAATAGTTTAGGGATATTTTTTTTCTTGGTAGGATAAGTTGCAAGTTATTAAATAGCAAAGTTAAACTCAAAGAGTGACTGAAGACAAATTCTGTATCCTTGGCTTTCATGTACTATTCTCATATAAAATTTAAGTTGCAGATTGATCAAGGTACAGCTAGAAGATAAGGATTTTTTAAGGTTGAATTTTTGGTGAACAAATTAAAACAATGTTTTTTAGAAGTAATAGAGAATTAGAAAGCACAAAATATCTATAGCAGATTTTATTTTTTTTTGTTTCATGTGAGGTGATTTAACAAGTTTAAGTTTTTTCTATTCTGATAAACTTGCAGGTAATTCCATTATTTTAAAATCTTAGTCATAAATATTAATCATTGTTATCCCCTCTTGCCAGAAATAAAGTATTTGTAAAACTAAACTTCAAAAAATTATAGTTTAAGCCTAAATGACTCATTTTATATTTTTCTTTAATGTGGTACCCTTGTTTTTGAAAATTTTTATTTTATTTTATTCTTTTTTAATTAAAATTTCTGCCTCCTCCCCGTTTCCCATTTCCCTCCCTCTCCTCTCACATATTGCCCCCTCCCCCCTTCCCTTCCCCTATCCCCACTCCTCCTCTTCTCCCCCCACTCTATTCCCCCTCCCTCTCAATACTGAAGAGCAGTCCAAATTCCCTGCCCTACAGGAAGACCAAGGTCCTCCCACTTCTATCTAGGTCCAGGAAGGTGAACATCCAAACAGGCTAGGCTCCCACAAAGCCAGTTCATGTATTAGGATCGAAACCTAGTGCCATTGTCCTTGGCTTCTCACCAGCCTTCATTGTCCGCCATGTTCAGAGAGTCCAGTTTCATCCCATGCTTATTCAGTCCCAGTCCAGCTGGCTTTGGTGGGCTCCCAATAGATCAGTTCCACTGTCACAGTGGGTGGGTGCACCCCTCGTGGTCCTGACTTCCTTGCTCATGTTCTCCCTCCTTCTGCTCCTCATTTGGACCTTAAGAGCTCAGTTCGTTGCTCCAAATTGGGTCTCTGTCTCTATCTCGCTCCATCGCCAGATGAAGGTTCTAAGGTGATATGCAAGATATTCATCAGTATAGGATAGGGTCATTTCAGGTTCCCTCTCCTCAGTTGCCCAAGGTACCAGCTGGGGACATCTCCCTGGACACCTGTGAGCCCCTCTAGAGTCAAGTCTCTTGCCAACCCTAAGATGGCTCCCTTAATTAGGATATATATTTCTCTGCTTCCGTATTCACCCTTCCTATATCCCAACCATCCCATTTCCCCAAGCTCCCCCCATCCTCCCCTTTTCACGTTTCTCACCCCATTTCCCCTTTGCCCCATGCCACCTCACCCGCAAGTTCCCAGTTTTTGCCCGGCAATCTTGTCTACTTCCCCTATCCAGGCAGATGACTATAAGTTTTTCTTTGGGTTCACTTTCTTATTTAGCTTCTCTTGGATCTCAAATTATATGCTCAATGTCCTTTATTTATGGCTAGAAACCAATTATGAGTGAGTACATCCCATGTTCCTCTTTTTGGGTCTGGGATACCTCACTCAGGATAGTGTTTATCTATAGCAGATTTAAAAAAAATATCTTGAGTTAAAAATTTGTCATTTTGCCATTTCTAGCCTTTAACTCAGTATTTAGTTGTTTTTGCCTTGTAAGAAATGTGTTGTCTATTTTAGGTACTGGGCATTTCTAAATACATGAAATTTAATTTACCATTTACACTGGCCTATTATTTGTTCCTGTATTAATATTCTTGGTTTTAACTTGGAAATACTTGTTAGAAAAAAAAGAAAGTAAATTACTGTTTTTGAGTGGAGTTTTACTTATTTACTTACCTTTTTACTTGGTCTTATTCTAAAAATTGCTTTTCTGATTTCATCTTTCATTATTGGTCCTTGGTCATAATATCAGTGGTCCAAATGTTTGGCAGAATTGACTGGGGTCTCTTCTTTCTCCTTCTTCGCTCTTCTGTGCATTGATGTATACCAGGTTAGTTCCAGATATTCCTGATACTATTCTAGGACCAATTTTACACCTTTTGCACTTTTCTAGGCCATTTATTTGGCAGGGTGGAGAAAATGAAGTCTCACTTAAGTTCTTGATCTATAATGCAAACTCCAGAAAATTATTACAACACAATCAGATAGAGAAGGCATAAATGAATGAAGTTTCTATCAGGAAGGATTATATCGCCATTGACTGATGAGGCCTACTGGCTATTCCAGTTATTCAGGAAGCTGAGATAAATAGATGGTAAAGTTGAAGCCTACCTGGACTGTTGATCTGTACCAGTCAAACCAGGGGAATTTAGAAAAAATGTCTGAAAGTCAAATTTGAAAGAGCGGATAAAGGGAGGGAGAGATGAGGCAAGCTAGTCTAAAACTCGGTGGTAATATACTTATCTAACATGTGAATTTCTCAATTTTATCATTAGTAAGACACATAAAAAAGCAGTACATGAAAGGATCAGGTATATTGTAAATACCCTGTTTATAACAACACATACCCAGTATAAGTTATTTGTTTTATACAAATGTGCTTCAGTGCATTCTTTATCCAAACATAGTAATGCCAAGTTTCTAATAAAATATTATAAAACTTTAATTAGATTGTCATTTATGTGAACAATAATGTTGCCAGGAAGAATCTCAAGTATAAAAGATTCGCCTTACTGGAAATAATCTAGCGGAATCAAATCAAATGAAACACTGGACATATATATTCTCTGCAGATCTGTATGCCAGGTCCAAATATTGACTTTATATCTAATTTTCAGTCTGAATTTTTTTTATTTTCTCAGTTAAACTGCTTTATCTCAATAAAACCTTTCCTTAATGAACTTTTTCAAATACGTATTTATTTTTAAAGGTTTATTTTCTCTCTCTCTCTCTCTCTCTCTCTCTCTCTCTCTCTCTCTCTGTGTGTGTGTGTGTGTGTTCACAGGTGTGCATGCATGTCTAAGTGAGAAGGTATTCATGGAGTCTAGAAAAGGATTCTGGATTTCATAGAGCAGGAATAACAGGTGATTGTGTGTTACTTGGGAGTTGAAAGCAAAATGGATGTCCTATATATGAGTAGAAAGAGCCCTTAATTACTTATCCATCTTCCTATTCCTTCAAGTATGTGCTATTATTATCACTGCTATTGTTTTACACTGCTGGATATAGAATTTAGAGATCCACATGCACTAACCAAGAACTACACTTTAGAGGACCATTGTTGGCACATTGAGTTTTCATTTTTTGAATGTGTTTATTTCTTTTATTTCCAGAGGATAAATAAGGCTGGCATTTCTCAGGTCCAAATAGTTATTTATTCAATGAGTCATGAGCTGTGCTGGGAAATAAATATGACATTTTTTTAGTTGTGGATCAGTGTAAATGTCATGTGTGTAGCTCAGGTAATACTCAGAGGTCTTCCACTGTTTCTTTAAAATCCCAGTTAAGAAAGCTGAAACCAAGCATCTGTCACTGGCACTAAGATCTGACTTTAGAGTCATGAAAGCAACCTACAACTTTTCTGTCAACCATTGCTTCTGTGACCACTCTTGCTTACCGCTAAGCTCAGGCCTTGGACAGACTCTAGCAAAGCAATCCCAGCTGCTTCTCAGGCTTTGTCTTCCTCAGTAGCCATTTATTTCACTGTAGTTTCCGTATATCAGTTAGGGGTGATGTTTAACATACAGAGGATTGCTTGATTTCCATAGTTGTCATAAAGTATAATTGCAGAATCCAAATGAGGTATTTCAGTTCCTATTCAAGTTTGTAGGATACTCTGTGCTTAGTAACTTTGTGTTGAGTCATATAATATCATAGTATTCTATGTTAGAGTATTTTGTAGCTCATCACCCTAGATAAGCATTGGTCTAGAGAACAAAATACACATAAGTCATAAGGTACAGCCTCCACATGTATGCATATATATTTAAATGTGTATCTATATGTACCTGTGTATGCACATACACACAAAGTATATATACTACAAACTCCTATAAAACAAGTACTTAGACCAAATACATATGTAGATACATGAAAAATTGAGAAAGTAAAATGTGCTGTAAAAAACAGGTAATTCTGAAAATAACAAAACCTTAATAGAAAGAGAATATTGTGTAAAATAAGAAGCAAGGACTCTATGATAAACATTTCATTGATAACCCATTTGAAATTTTTATTCAATATATGTAGTAGGAGTTGCGGGCTGCATTCCTGCCACCCAGCTCCCGCCTGCCTGGCTAGCTTATGCCCCGAAATAACAACACACAAACTGTATTCTTTTAAACACTGCCTGGCCCATTATATCTAGCCTCTTCTATGCTAATTTTCATGTATTAATTTACCCCATTTCTAATAATCTGCGTAGCACCACTAGGTGTACTTACCGGGAAAAATTCAGCATGTCTGACCTGGTGGCTGGCTGCATCGCTTCTGGCTCTGAGAGGAGCTGCCATGCATCTGAGCTCACTTCCTCTTCCTCCCAGCATTATGTTCTGTTTACTCCACCCACTTATGTTCTAACCTATGAGGCCAAGCAGTTTCTGTATTAACCAATGACCTTACTCTATCATTTCCCCTTTTTCTTTTTAAACAAAAAGGAAAGGCATTCGCTTTAACATCAAAATTACATATAACAAAACAGTTATCAGGTAAGAATCACAGTTACAATATTTACATCTATTTTATCTTTTATCATAACAAAGGAAAACAGCTATAACTATCTATTCTTCAACTGCATCGAAGACTCCAGAAGGATATAATATTACCTAAGTAAACAAGAAGTAAGAAACTTCCAAAACTCTAGAAGTGACAGAGACATCTCACTGCCTGGACAGTCACCCAAAGTTCTTTTGTACTGCTTGGGCATCCATAATCGGCCTTCAGGCCCATAGTTTCCAGCAGACATTTCCATAAAGCAGGAAATTTCAAAGGCAGTTCAGTCACTATCTGCTGTGTCCTGCAGAATGTCTCGCAGACTCTTTCATGAATCAGGAACCCCAAAAGATCATCTCACCTTTAGGCAAGTTCAGTAGTCCTCTCTCTGCGGATTCTCTGTGTCCAGTTTATACAATAGTCCAGGCAAGAGCAGTTTCTTGCCCAAATGGCTATCAAACTCCATAACATGCATCTTTGATGCCCATCTTCTTTCTTCTTGAAGTAGATTGATGCTGCCAGGAGCAGACGTGTCTCATTATGAAAAACCCTAAGTTATTAAAACATTTAAAATGCAATATTCCATAATCTTTGAAAGATATGAAGAATGCCTATCTAAAATACATCTATGTACATCTAGAAAATCTTAACTAACATGACTACAAACTTGACTATTATGATTATCTATTAACAACCTATATACATTACATTTTTAAATGAACTACACAATCACAATACCTTAATCAAGGTCAGAAATACATATACCTATAACGAAATTGAACTTAAATTTAAATCACTAATGCAAAATCTTTATCAATGCAAACGATTCATATCTATATCATATCCCCCTTTAAATGTAAAAGAACATTTATAAACAATATTTGGGAAAATGGGCGCAGTTTTTTCTCTCCAAACTGCTTCCTGCTGAATGGGGGCACTGTTATTCAGGTCTTTTATGGGATAACCTGTCTGCTAGGTTCATCTCAGTCGGCAGTTGAGCAAAGTAATTTTTTGAGGGTGTTCACAGCAACCTTTTGGGAGGGCATGGTCTATCATACCATATTGTGATAGAAGTAATCCATAGAGTCTCATCCTCTGTGAAAACAAAAGAAGAAACTCTTTTCCAAAGTATCATATCCTTAGATCCAAATTCTGAAGTCAAGGTATTTTCAAAATATATATGTTGGATTAGTTCAGCAACATTTATAAACAAATATCTTTTAGCATCTGTTGCTCCTTCCTCAGCATTCAAACAATTCAAACAGAGCATAATAGCATATAGTATCAAGATTCTCAATGTATTTTCCATCTTTGTGTGGCTTTATTTTAACCTCTATTTTGTTAATTTTTACTTTTATTTTTTGCTTTTTGAGACAGGCTCTCTGTATATCTTTGACTTGGAATAACTCTGTAGACCAGGCTGTCCTGAACTCTCAGAGATCCTTCTGTCTCTACCTTCTAGGCATTGGGATTAAAGGTATGTGCTACCACACCTTGAAGTCACAGAGGTCAATCTCCCTCTGCCTCCCATGTGTGGGGATTAAAGGTGTGTACTACCACACCCAACTACTTTGTTTCTTCCTTTTTTTTACTTTTAAGAACTTTAACTTTTGCCTGCATATATTTTTAAACATACTGTAAATAATTTAAAGGTTTTCTTTGTCTTTGAATCTCTCTTTACTGTATATCTCTCTTTTTCTGACCACACGAGCCTTTAAATTACTGAGCAATATGGGTAGGATTAAAGCCCTGGTTTTGGCGGCTGCATCCAGTCCATTCCTTAGCTTTCCAGCCTCATGGCAGAGGTACCAGCTGTAACCATTTTTATGGCCACAACTCTGTGGAGTTTTGAGGTCCCTGCCAGCAAGCAAGCTGCAGCATTCTGCTCACAGACCACACTCGGCCTGGCTGTCTGAAAGAGTCAGAGTTTGCCCTGGCAGTACAGACCAGAATGCCAGCATTTTTAAAACAGCACAACTTTTTTTTCTGCTATGGCTGAAAACAAACAAGCATGCAGTCAACTTTTATCAATACCATCTAAGTGTTTTGTGGCAGGACCTCTTAATGAGCTGCAGGGTTTTGCAGCTAAAGCTGAGTCAGGAAGCCTCTCTTAGATGAGAGTGCTTGCTTGCCTCTAGCAAGCAGAGCAGACCCGAGAAATTGCTGCTACCAAGAAAACGTGCTTTACTCTATTCTTTCCCAAGCTTTCTCATGCTTTCTGTGGATGCAGTTGTCTACACATTGGGGCCCATTCTGTTGAAGGAGCTGCGGGCTGCATTCCTGCCACCCAGCTCCCGACCGCCTGGCTAGCTTATGTCCCGAAATAACGACACACAAACTGTGTTCTTTTTTTTTTTAAGTTTTTTTAAACTGTATTCTTTTAAACACTGCCTGGCCCATTATATCTAGCCTCTTCTAGGCTAATTCTCATGTATTAATTTAGCCCATTTCTAATAATCTGTGTAGCACCACTAGGTGCGCTTACCGGGAAGATTCAGCATGTCTGACCTGGCGGCTGGCTGAATCACGTCTGGCTCTGAGAGGAGCTGCCCTGCATCTGAGCTCACTTCCTCTTCCTCCCAGCATTCTGTCCTGTTTACTCCACCCACCTATGTTCTAACCTATGAGGCCAAGCAGTTTCTTGGTCATTAATTAACCAATGACCTTCCTCCATCAAATATAGCATTGAAAGTTCTAGAAAATAGTCATTGAGCATGAAAAACCAACAACTGCTATTGTGCTATTAAAATAGATATCTTGAAGGATGATTTCTCTTTAAAGAGGATATTGCCCTTTCTATCAAAATTCCAATGAACAAAATAAAATTCTATAATTAATACAAACATTAAAGAAACTATAAATATTAGCATTTA
Organism: Chionomys nivalis; assembly: GCF_950005125.1. NCBI lineage: Eukaryota > Metazoa > Chordata > Mammalia > Rodentia > Cricetidae > Chionomys > Chionomys nivalis. Next base: position 37,170,120 of record NC_080089.1, read on the forward strand.
ATTATCAATAGCATTTTAGTAAACTAACCATGAGTAGTATGAAGAGGAAATGAAGACAGTAAACATATATACTAATGCATCCTAATGCAGCCCAACAGAGAGCAGAAACAATAAAATCTACCAATCTTTTATGAAAGAAATTATTAAGACATAAATATACGGAAACATATCCTCATTAGGAAAGTGGAAAATAATATTTTTAAACAACAATTTCTAAATTAACCTCTACATGCTTAGCTGAGATAAACAAACAAGCAAACAGGAAACAAAATGTCACTTAAAAGATGTTCATGGGATGATTTTTGTTTGTTTGACTTTAGTAACATTGGACTTATAGCATTAATTTTGATGTTCTCACTTCTCTTTAACTTTTGGGAAGAGTTTGAAAAATATTGGTATTAACTATTTTATGGGCTTGAATATAGCATTCACTCTTGTTTTGTTTTGTCCTGAGTGGCTACCAGGTGTTCAAAATATGACAAACACAGTCAGTGCTCTGAAACCGCAGAGACTGAAACCAACTGCACAGCAGTATCAAAATAAGTTGCATTATGACGTTTCACATACTTTCTTCCACTCTGGGGAGATGCCAGGTGGTAGTGTGGCTAGGAGCTTTCATATCTTATGTCTTTGACACACATTGGGTAGGAGTGTGGTGATCATGAGTCCACATCCATATATCTAATCTTACTGGAACCGAAAACAAGACTATTGAATCTTAACTACCATCAATACTCAACTATAACCTAGCCTTCTAGATGGTAGCCAAATATCTGCTTTATTCAAGGATGTTTTTGTGCATTGGAAGTATCATGCACTTCTTTCTTCTATAGGCAGAAATCAGTAGGCAACAATTTTCAATATTTACCCCTATATTGACCTAAGAGTATTAAGTATGCAAACTGCCAATCTCAACCACCATACCTTTCTCAGTGGCATTTGAGATCAGAGTGGATACTGTGTTATCCTGAAAAGCCTATGAACAGGAGAGACAGAAAGTTATACTGTGGATAATCTGTGAACAAAATGTGGAATTGGATATGTATATGTACATCACATTCATTTCATAAGATTAAGTTTTCTTCCTTAGTTTGTAGTGCAATGTCAAGAACAGTGCATGGTTAGAAGCTAGCTTATTTTTCCCTATCAGATCCACAGACACTGATTTCATGGCAGGTCAGGATGAAGGGAACTCACACTTAATTTTCAGATTCCTCATAGTTCCTTAGAGATTTATGAGTTCATAACTGTTGTTTATTTTCTGTGTTAATGAACTAGGGTACTGCACTTCATTCTCAATCATCTTGATGAATTATAAAAAAATAATTTTCAATTTCTCTGGGGGATTTCCAATCCCTAAAGTGAAGGTAAACCTGAATAAAAATGAAAACCCTTAGGAAATGATGACAGACTAATGTCTAAAGAACAGTTGTAAACTACTTATCTCCATATTACACATAAAAATTATTCTCTTGAGAATTTTGTGATTATCTACCCTGTTTATAACTGAGTGTACTAAAGCATTAATTGCATATTAAAACTCTTACTTATCAAAGGTAAATGTGTGAAAAAATTTCTCCACTACTTGAGATGTCTGTAAGTTATGATAAGAAGTTATGAATTTTAGTTTGGAGACACTGACTAGATACATACTGTAAATACTGTAATTTCATTGCTCTTCCAGGATCATCCAAGTAAGTAAGCTTGAGGAAATACTGTATATTTTATTTAATAAATGGGAAGTTTATTTATTTTTTTAAGATTTATTTATTTATTATGTGTACAGCATTCCTTCCATGTGTGCCCGCATGCCAGAAGGGGGCACCAGGTCTCATTATAGATGGCTGTGAGCCAACATGTGGTTGATGGGAATTGAACTCAGGACCTCTGGAAGAGCAGTCAGTGCTCTTAACCACTGAGCCATCTCTCCAGCCCCTAAATGGGAAGTTTAGAAGTAAATTTACATTACTATTTTCTTTAAGACTAAATTCCAGAGATCTAGGATATAAGTCACTCTTTTTCTTAGTGTGGAACATTGAAACTCAAGTGAGAATGATGTAAGTATCCACTCAAAGTGGGTCATGGAGAGTGTGAAGATACACTGACGATTTTAAGAAAGGTTGAAGATTTATGTTGTTCCTCCTCTTTGGACAGAACCAAGCTATTCTACTTTCATAGTTTTACTATCTTTGACATTGAATTAGCTAAACTACTTCTGATTTTTCAGAACAATGTACTAATCTCAGTTTTCAAGGTCTAGCCTGTGTTAGAGGCCAGCACATGTTGCCAGGGTATATACTTCCAATATCAGCAGTGAGGGGACAATTCAAGACATGGAAAAACTGATGCTGAGGATGATGAGTCTCTCTTGGTTCTGCTCTCACATTTCATATTCCTTGGCTTTCGGGAGTCACCTTTTCATATAAAAGTATTGATAGTCATCTGTGGGAAGCGTTTAATATTGTACTTTGTTATTTTTCTTGTTGATAATTGAGGGCAGAAAGAGTCTAAGAGCCAGAAGATAGATGAATATAAAGATAACATGTTTTCTGAACACAGAAGGGTAGTTACATATACAAGCTTTCAGTAGTTGTAAAAACTTTCACAAGATCTCTCCAAGTCCATTACAAGCCAACCTTAGCATTTAAAAAGGAGAGGGATGAGAAGTCACAACCTTAGCTAGGAGTTATTGGCAGTTTTCAGGTTCGGGGAGAGGAAGAGTCAGGCTTCTCTAAGAGAATACCCTCTGGTAAGTCAGCTCTCCTAGTGAAAGGCTACATTCTCAAGAATATATGAACAGCACAAATTAGCCTGATGAATAAAAGAGGATAATATAGTATGGTAGGTAGTGAAGAAGGATGAATCTGTAAATAGTTGGGAAAGAAGAGTGAATATGAAATAATATTATATACGTGTGTATATGCCAAAAGAATTTGAATGAGAAAAAGATAACTATTAGGTAAGTTCTGTAGGTGTTAATTTATGTTACATGCAAGGCTGTTGTGGGAATGGCTGCATTTTCCTCTAACACGATTCTTCTTGACTATGTGCATAGATTCACTTAAAGAAGAATGGTTCCTGTAAATAGCTCTTCAGTGACTGAATTTTTTCTGGTGGGATTAACAGAGGAGCCTGATCTCCAGTGTCCACTCTTCATCCTTTTTCTGGTGATGTATGTGGTCACTGTGTTGGGAAATCTCGGATTGATCATCTTGATTGCACTGAATTCTCACCTTCACACCCCAATGTACTACTTCCTCTTTAACTTGTCCTTTGTTGACCTCTGGTATTCATCTGTGTTCTCACCCAAAATGTTAATGAGCTTTATATCAGAGCAAAACATTATTTCTTATAGTGGATGCATGACCCAGCTTTTCTTTTTCAGCTTTTTCTCCATTTCTGAGTGTTATGTGCTAACCTCAATGGCCTATGATCGCTATGTGGCCATCTGTAATCCACTCTTGTATAATATTATCATGTCTCCTAATTTATGTTTGAACCTTATGCTTGGTTCATATTTGATGGCATTTTCTGGTGCCATGGCTCACACTGGATGCATGTTGAGACTGATTTTCTGTGATGCAAACACCATCAATCACTACTTTTGTGACATCCTCCCTTTGCTTCAGCTCTCCTGTACCAGTACTTACATCAATGAGCTGGAGGTTTTTGTTGTTGTGGGTATCAACATCATTGTGCCCAGCATTACTGTCTTTATTTCTTATGGTTTCATTCTCTCCAATATTTTCCATATAAACTCCACTGAAAACAGGTTCAAGGCCTTCAACACCTGCAGTTCCCACATAATAGCTGTTTCTCTATTCTTTGGATCAGGTGCATTTATGTATCTCAAACCTTCCTCTGCCATGTCAATGGATAAAGGTAAAATATCTTCTGTTTTTTATACCAATACAGTTCCTCTGCTGAATCCTTTAATATACAGCTTGAGGAACAAAGATGTTAAAATTGCCTTGAAAAAGACACTGACTAAAAGAAAGTATTGATCTGAAAGAGTGTCCAGTTGACAGAAATTTCTGTCTCACCACATTCCACAGCTGTTAAGTCCCAAAGATTAATACAGAGGTCTAAATCAATTATAAACGGATTAGCCCAGTATCTCAGGATCTTCCTATCAACTTATTCTTATAACTTATATTAGTTCATAATTCTTTTCTGCTAGCCATGTTGCTTGGTACCTTTTTAGGTGAGGCAGTCACATCTTTCTTCCTCTGCAGCTGGGTCATGGTCACGACTGCAGACCCAAACCTCCCTCTTCCCAGAATTCTTGTTGCCCCTCATATACTTCCTGCCTGGCTACTGGCAAATCTGCATTTTATTAAAAATAATAAAAGTAACAGGATAAAAGACAATTGTCCCACAACAGTGTCCTTTGTCACATAGTTACAAGACTGGAAAGTCAGTTTTGTTAGTTCCATTTGTGTGTCCATTATATTCCCCTATTTTTTTATTAATTGAGTGAAAACATTTGAATGCCCTTTCAATGTTTTTTCAATATCTGTTTTTTAAAGATATTGACTTCTACTGCCTGCCTTTGGCAGGATGAATTTCTCATTTTCTATCACATGTACTTTAAAAATTCTAGCAGGGAAATTTGTGTCTTTAAAATTATGATTACTTTTATCTTTTCTTCCCATGACAGAAGATCAATATCTGATAATGGCCACATCTCATAATGTTAGGTTAGAATTCTGACAAGTAATTGGAAGTACTCATCTGGCATGCCCTTTAGGAACATGCAGTTATGGATTTTTATATTCTGGGAGTTCTATATTCCATTAGAGAATGTCCCCGTTACAAATAAGAAATGACAGTTTCCATAGTAAATTAAATTTGTCCTCTCATATGTACAAGCGTTATGAACTAAACATCTTTCTGTAAGGAGTTCTCTTAGTTAATTTGCCAAGTTGAGTTTTGTAATTTTTTTTATAGAAGACATATTTTGAGTCTGAATTTGGAGATAATGACTGAACTGGAGAATTTAATCTTGAAAGAACTATTTGGAGAATAAGCTAAGTTATGATAAAGTTTTTAAGTAAATATGATGTTCAATTATGACTCTTTGATAAAAGGGCAAAAATGACAATCCTTAAGATACCAATTCAATAAAGAAGACCATCTATCATCAAAATTGTACATTTTAAAAGTTAAGGACAATGTTTTATTGTAAAAACTTATCTATATATAATCTGATAAGCATCAGTAGAGTTAGAACAGACATTTTGAAGCTATAAATCTTCACATTGGAGTTTATCCTTTTACTTTTGAATGTAGAAAGCTTTTATCTACTCATCCACCACCAAAAACATCCATAATAGAAATAGAAAAGATCTATAAAACCATTAAAATATACCAATTTTATATGGTATATGGAAATAAAGCTTATAGATTAATAAAATTATAAAAAATTTTATAGTTTCATAAACCAGAAAGTGAAAAATATTTAGATTACCAAACCCTTTTTCTGCATATTTAAAAATGCTAGTGACTGCCATTAACTGGGATGAAACAGAATCTCGTTGTAGCTTTTACCTGCATTTATTTGATGTCTAGTTGAAATGAATATTTTTTGTTTATCAAACATTTGCATTATGTCTTTTGATGAATGTTTTTTCATATCCCAGCACATTTATTAATTAGTTGTTTGATTTAATGTTGTTGTACTCTAATGTGTATATATTCCACACTTTCTTCATTAGTTATCCTATTTATCTTTCTTTGGGGGGTTGAGACAGGGTTTCTATGTAGCTTTGGAGCCTGTTCTGGAACTAGTTCTGGAAGACAAGCAGGCCTTAAACTCACTGAGATACACCAGCCTCTGCCTCCCAAGTGCTGAAATTAAAGGTGTGTGCCACCACTGCTTGGCTTCCTTTTCATATTTTTATAAACTAGATACCAAACTTATGTAAGATGATTAGTTATCAAAATCTACAAGCTCTCTATTTATTTGATTTATTCCTTTTCTTTGCTGATTTTAATTTCACAAGACTTTAGTTTTTAATTGTTGGTATTAACCTGAGTGACCAGATGGTATTCAGAAATACCAACTCTAATTTTTGCTATAGCAGCTTCAATTTTTTAGGCCTTACCTTCAGGCAGTGGTTGTCAAACTTGCTCACGCTGCAACCCTTTCAAACAGTTCTTTATGGTACAGTGACCACAATCATAAAGTTATTTTCAATGCAACTTAATAATTGTAAATTTGCTACTATTAAAAATCAATTGTAAATATCTGTGTTTTCTTATGATCTTAGATGACCCCAGTGGAAGTGTCTTTTGACCTTCGCAAATGGGTCACAATTCACTGATTGAAAACGGCTGCTGTCTATTTGAAACTGATTTTTGTGAAAAATAGAGACCACTTCTTTATTATAATAGTGACTATCTAGTATTCCCAGAAGCATTTGTTGAATAGGCTATATTTCCTACAATGTATATTCTTGGTATGTTTGCCAAACTTTAGTTAGTTATAGCTTGATGAGTTTATGTCCATGTCCTAATTTAGTTCTATTGTTTTTACTCAAGTATTACACTATATTTTGTTACTATGGTATTCTCATGCACATTAGAATCAGGAATGGTGACATTGTTAGTATTGACTTTTTGCTCAGGATTGTTTTGACTGTCCAAGATATTTTGTGATCCCAGAGGAATTTCATAATGTGTTTCTATTTCTTTGAAGCTGGCATTGCAATTAGTTGGGAAGGTAAAGAATTTGTGATTTTGGAAGTGAGTTTTTGTAATATCAGTTTCCCAGTAATGAGTATGGAAAGTCTTCTTATCTTCTAGAATCAACCTCAATTTTTTTTGTATATTTTAAAGTTTTCAATGGTAAAGTTACATTCTGGTTTTACTGATTCCAGTTTTTTGTTGTTGTTGTTGTTAATCACTAATGGGTATATTTTCTTGATTTGACAGCATGTTAATATTGGGAAAGCTACTGATATTTGTGTTACTTTAGTGTACTGTCTGTTTACCAGACCTGAGCATTTATTTTTTTTTTTCAATTAAGCAATAACTTCTTGAAGGATTTTTTTTATTTTCTCTTTTGTATAGTATGGTATCATCTTCAAATGGAAAGAACACTGTTTTTTCCATATTATCTTTTTTATTTATTATTGTCTTGTCTTGTGGATTTTGATAAGCCTTCAAGCACTATGCTCACTAAGAATGAGCAAAGTGCTAACCCTACCCATCCTTATGACATCTCCACACTCAGATGCCTAGCTCCAATGGAGCAGCTCAAGCACTGACTATCTCTAGTTCTGATAACACATTCTGCATATGCTCAACCTAAAAGCCTAGATTCATGCATCAGACACAAAGCAAGAAAGGAAGTCACATGCCCAGGTCACAATGTAAAAACACAAATATTATGAAAGGTAAAGGCAGTATGCTCCACAATATACACACTAGTATTACAGAAATGATCTTCAATAGAAATTACATAAATGAACCTTAGAACAGAGAATTTTTTTAAAAAAGAAAACATTACCTTACCAAATAATTCAAAAACATTAAAAGTGAACTCTACATGGTAAATATAATTACTCGTGTAATATTCAAGAAAACACATGTATATTTCTAGCTGAAAGAGTGAAAGGGAGAAAGATGACACCAAGAAAACAAAGCCTTAAATCAACATGAGTTCATAGGAACTCAGAAATTGAGGCCTGTCCTTGACTGATTGATTTGAGGCAAGGACATATCCCGTAACTATTATACAGGTATACACATCAACAGCAGAAGTGGAAGAGGTTATCATCAAGAGTTTCTATATAGATCTCCAGAATGAGATCAGTAGGACACATAAGAACGACATACTAATTGATATGGGTGACATCAGTTCAAGAGTGTAATTCAGAGAATTGACTATGGTGTCAGACAAGGCAACCATAGAGGGGAATGACTGCTTCACCTCAGCTATAAAACTGATTTATACACATCCAGCATAAAATACAAGCATGTCAAACCATCAAGATGCTGGATGTGGGAATCACCTGGCAAATGCACATACAGCCAAATTTACTACATTTAGATTAGCAGGAAACTCTTATCTAAGATCTATAACACCTGTCCCAAAAAGCTGATGAAATTTGTCTATGAGAAGAATACTATCTCTTATGGAGGGTACATGACTCAGCTGTTTCTCTTTCTATTTTTTGTCATCTCTAAATGCTACATGTCAACCTCAGTAGCCTATGATCACTATTCAGCTATATGAAATCCACTACTGTATAAGGTTACCATGCCCTCTCAGGAATGTTCTATGCTATGTTTTGCTTCCTATAGGATGGTTACTCTCCTGAGTGCTGCAGCTGTTTAGGGACAGAAAGAGATGTTCTGCTCTTATGAGCTCAGGGCCAGCTCTCCCACATGCCACAGGTGGCAACTGGAGGGAGATATCTCTCCCTAACCCACACCACCATAATCGAAGATGAAGGGTGGGGCTAGATCTCCCATTCCTACATTCTCAGAGTAAGTTCAACTGCACTCTCATCAATAGGATTAGCTCTACTGTGCTCCAAGGCAAGATACAGGGCATAATTTCCTAAGTGCTACAATAAGTAAGCAGGAGTGTCAGCTCTCTTGCCTATCACAAGTGACTGGGACAAGCCCTCTTTCTCTTCCCCTCACCACCACATGTCAGATGAGTGGTTGTGGCCAGCTATCTCATTCTCACACCTTCAAGGCAAGCTCACCCATGCCTCTGCCTACAGGAACAACTCTTTTGCTGTCCAGTTGAGATGCAGGGTCCACTTTCCTGTGTGCTGATGATGCTAAGTGCGAGAGTCACCTCCTTCTTCCATTGTAGGTAATAAGGGGTTAGGAGTAAGAGGACATCTCTCCTCTGCCCATATCACTGTATGACAGATGGGTAGTAGGAAGAGCACTCCCACAGTCACAGCTTCGGGGTTGTATCTCTCACATTTCTACCAACAGGGCCAGTTCTATTTTGAAACCCAGGTGAGGTACAGGGCCTGCTCTCCTGAGTACTACTGCTTGTGAGGGACAGAAGAAGCTCTCACACCTTTATGACTTCAGGATCAGCTTTTCACCTGCCTCAGACATAGAGGCAGGGGACATCTCTTGCCCCTTTCCCATGTCACCATGTTGCAAGGAGGGCTGCTTGTTGATTTCTGGGCACCCGGCTAGCTTATACCTGAAATAATCACACAAAACTGTATTTATTAAAACATGCTTGGCCCATTTGCTCTAAATTCTTATTGGCTAACTCTTACATCTTAATTTAACCCATTTCTAGTAGTCTGTGCATCACCATGAGGTCATGAACTACCAGCAAATTTTCAGCACGTCTGTCTACATGATTGCATGGCTTCTCTTTAACTCCACCCTTCTTTTTTCCAGCATTCATTCTGTCTTTCCCTACCTACCTAAATTCTGCCTTTCCATTGGTCCAAAGCAGTTTCTTTATTCATTAATAGTAATCACAGCACACAGAGGGGACTCCCATATCACCTTCCCTTTTCTGTTTAAATAAAAAGTAAGGTTTAAACTTTAACATTGTAAAATTACATATAACAGAACAGTTATCATGCAAGAATTATATTTACAATATTTATATCTATTTTATCTTTTATTATTACTAAGAAAAACTTTAACTATAAATTCTTCAGCTTCATCAAAGACTCTAGAAGGATATATTAGCTAAGTAAAAAGGAAGTACATTGTAAGCTATTCCAAAACTCTAGAAATGACAGAGACATCTTGCTGCCTGGACAGTCACACAGAGTTCTTCTTTACTGTTGTGGCATCCAATCTTCAGCCCACAGACTCATAGTATCCAGGAATCTTTTCCATGAAGCAGCAAATTTCAAATACTTTTTGACCTATATTGGCAGCTTGTCCATCATATTTTTCTGTGTCCTGAAGAATGTTTGGCAGACTCTTCCATATATCAGGATCCTGAAAGAAGGTCACACCTTTAGGCAAGTTCAGCGTCATTTCTCTGTGGGTCCTGCTTGTTGGTTCAGCAGTACTGGTAGGAATAGTCTCTTGCCCAACTGGCAAGCAAACTTCATATGGAGCCTCTTTGATGCCCATCTTCCTCTTGAAGTAATTGGTGTTGCCAGGAACAGATGTGTCTCATTGCCATAAAATGTCCTAAGTTATTAAAACATTTTAAATGCCATATTCTGTAGTCTTTGAAAAGTTTGAAGAATCCCTATCCATCTGAAGTGCATCTCTGTACATTAGAAAATCTAGCTATCATGACTACAAGCTTGATTATATAGATGACTACCTATTACATTATGTTTTTAAATGAACTACACAAACACAATACCTTAATCAAGATCAGAAATACATATACATATAACAAAATCAACCTTAAATATGCATCAACAAACCAAAATCCATACCAATGTAAAGTTTCCATCTCTATAGCATATCCCCCTTTAAATGTAAAAAAAAAAATTACAAACAATATTTTGAACTATGGATGCAGTTCTGTCCAAACTTCCTCCTGCTGTTTATTGAGCAAAGTAATTTTTTGAGCATATTCATGGCAACCTTTCAGGGATTGTGATCTCTCAAACCACACCAGTCTGGCATCAATCCACAGGTTCTCATCCTCTCTGGAAATAAGTGAAGAACCTCTTTTCCAAAGCAACATATCCTTCAATCCAAATTTGGAAGTCATGATACCTTTATAATATACATGCTGGTTTAGCTGAGCAGCCCATACAATGGAATATCTTTCTGTATTAGCTCATTCACAATAAGAAAATTCAAAGATATCTACATAATCCAGACTCTCTGTGAATTTTTCCTTTTTACATGGCTTATATTTCTTTACTGCTTTCAATCTATGATAATCTGTATTCTGTCTTTTTAAAGACTTTACCAATTTTTATGACTCTCTATACTCTTTCTTCTCTCTTCCAAGCCTATGTACATTTATCCAACATTATGACTCATCTTGACTTGTCCTTATTGCATATCTGTAGTTCCTTACTGTCCAGGAGCACTATTTAAAATGCTAAGTGTTCCTTAAAACTTAAGCTGTGCCATTAATATGACATATACAGTACTTTCTGCTTGCCCGCCCAGTCCAGCTGGTGGAGCTGGCATAATCAGGAAAACCTCTCTCAAGGGAGCTGTGGCATGCCACCAGCAAACAGCAAGAAGCTGTGTCAAACTCTGTATTTTTGTGTCTATAATTCCTTTTCAAGCTTTTTCAGGTTTTACATGGATTTTAGTTGTTCACATGGGTGTCAATTTGTTTCAAGGACTTGCAAGGTTGCTTGTTGGTTCTGCCTGGCTAGCTTAGATCTATAATAATCACACAGAAACTGTATTTATTAAAAAACTGATTGACCCATTAGCTCTAACTTCTTATTGGCTAATTCTTACTTCTTAATTTAACCCATTTCTAGTAATCTGTGCATTACCACAAGGTCATGGCCTACCAGCAAAGTTTTTACCACATCTGTCTCCAGCAGCTCCATGGTTTCTCGCTGACTCCACCCTTTCTCCCAGCACTCACCCTAGCTTTCCCTGCCTTCTTAAGTTCTGCCTTGCTATAGGTCTGAAGCAGTTTTTTTATTCATTAATGGTAATCACAGAATACAGAGGGGACCTCCACATCAGGACCATATGGCATATGAAGATTGTGACCAGATCTTTTGTACTCATGTTCTTGGGGTTAGCTTACCTGTGCCCCTGTCAACAGGGTCAGCTATGCTATGCTACCAAGATGAGGTACAGGGCCCAATTTTATGAATGCTGCAGCTGGTTAAGGGAGGGTCAGTACCCTGGTCAGTTGGAGGTAGTAGGTGCAAGGAAATAGGGCTTTGTTTCCTCACCCCCACCATCATACTGTGCATGAAAGAGGCAATACCAGCTGTACCCATCTCATACCCTAAGGGCTGTCTCACCATGTCCGTATCTACAGTTTCAACTCTGCTGTCCTGTTCAGGTAAGGTGCAGAAACCATTCTCCCAATTACTGCATCTGGTGATGGGTTGGGTCAGGTCCCCTATCTGCTGCAGGTAGCTAGAGATAAAAAGAAGAGGCCATATTTCCATCACCCATGTCATCACATGGCAGATGAGGGGGGCATGGCCTGGTCTCCTATTCTCTCACCCTCAGGGCCAGCCTACCCATGATCCCATGAACAGTGTCAACTCTATTGTGTTGGCCAGATGAGGTATGGTATAGGACCCTCTCTTCTGAGTGCTTCAGCAGGTGAGTGGCAGGACCAGTTCTCCCTAGTTTTCACCCACAATGGGTAGGGAAACTTTCTATAGCCCTGTCCTCTAGACCTTCATGATATCAGGAGCCAAGAACACCAACACAGACTGTGGTTGCATCAATACCATGAACCCACACATAGGCAGCAGCAGCAACCCATGTGTAGACATCACCATAATCCTGAGTAGCAATAAAACCACCCATCTAAACCCTGTCTTTACCACTTTCACTTCATCAAATATGCCTCCTTCTGCAGGAAATGAACCATTCTCTCTCTCTCTCTCTCTCTCTCTCTCTCTCTTGCCCACAACATAACATACATTTGTTTTCCATAATAGTGCTTATCCCCTTGTGGTGATGGGTCAGCCTCTGTTTTCAACTTGGAGACTGAAGTGGTTTTCCCACAGCCTGTGACTATACTTGTTTGTCCTGCTCATGAGATCATGGCCTACTCTTAGAATTAAAAAGGCTGGTTTTTCTTTGCTTTATGTCTAGAAGCCACTTATGAGTGATTAAATATTATATTTGTATTTCTGCATCTAGGTTACCTCACTCAATATGTTTTTTTCTTGATCCATCCATTTACCCGCAAATTTCAAGTAGTTATTGATGGGGCCACTAGGCAAGGAAAATACACAAAATACACCATACTAGAAAGTATGAAGAATAATGATATTTGTTATCAGAGAATGAGTATTATAGAGAAAATCGTAATGATTCAACAAAAATACATGTAATTAGAAAGGAAATTTCATAAAATATCTGTCAATAATAAAAATTGAATTTTCATGTATTAACAATGAATAGCCTAAAAGGAAATTAATAAAATAATCTAGAAAACAGAATATTAAAAACAATAAAATACTGGAGCCAGAGAGGTTAACTTTCAGTAATGTTTTAGTTCCCAACAATGGAGATCTGAGAAGGCACATTAAAGACAGTGAATAAAGAATCCCAACTGTGAAACTCTTCTTTGTGATTCTTGGATGTGGATTCTTTGTGAATTCACAAAAAAAGGTACCTGTTGTGATAGCTTTCTTACCATTATGGGATATATCCACAGGCAGTAATCCAAAATAAACCATTTTTTTTGATCTTCTTCTGTCAGGCCTTTAACACACCAACAAGAAAATAACTAATTTTGCATCCAACAGTGAAAGAATTTTTTTTTCAGAATGGCTGTATGCAAAAAATAAAAAAATAAGACTCATTGGCCTAACAGGATAATCAAATAGAAATTTCTAGTAAGTGTTTTATAAGTAACAATGACTCAAGACATATAAGTCATTAGAAGAATCTCCTGTTGTGTTTCATGTGACACAATACTGAAGGTGACATACTAAAACACTCTACCCCTACCAGATACAGAACTTGGTAAGCAGAGTACAGTGTAAACAATTCTCATTTAAATGCAGAAAGGAATCTAAGTCACAGATTCCCTACAGAGGCTGAGATAATTGGGGAGATGAGAATTTGTCTTTTTACATCCGCTAGGGAATGACACCACAGACTGAAGAGAAAATACAAGACTAATTTTGAATCCCTCAAGATCTAAAGACATATTATCATCTGGAGTGTTACATAATCCCCAAGTTCCTTATTAAATTAAATGCTAATCTTTGGGAAAGAGGCAGACACACTGCAACCCTGATTATAAGCAAAAATATTCTACAGGAAAGCTCACATGAAATCTTTAGAGCCTTCTCATCTGGCAGTGTGATGATAATAGTACAGATCAGTTTTTTTCTTCGAATAAAGACTTGAAGTATTAATCTGAAATAATTTTATTTTAAATTCAGAAATCATTTCAGAAAATTTCAGGCATTAAGTCTTGACTATATCTTCCTAGAATAACAAGATATGAATTCTTGGAACCTGAAATATTTCTACAAGATAAACAGGGATAAATTGGAACCCAAAAGATCTTCAAGGTTTGGACTGGGATTTCTAGCAAAGGGAATGGGGTTATCTCTGACTCTTTTGCCTACTCTTGGTTCTCTTTTCCACCTTTTGGGTTACCTTGTCCAGTTTCAATATGATGGCTTTTTGCCTAGTATCAATGAATCTTATTTTGTCATGTTTGTTTTTGTCTCTTCGAGGCTTACTCCTCTCTGAAGGTAAACACAGGGGACATAGATCAAGGGAAGAGAGGTGTAGGAAAGCTGGGAAGAGTAGAGGGAAGGGTTTTTATATGTGTTTCAGAGGCATTGCATGAGAGAATAAACAAAGAAGGAGAAAACAAGAGGAGGGAGAGAGAGAGAGAGAGAGAGAGAGAGAGTATGAATTCCAGGCATAGTAATAGGTCTTCTTTTGAAATGCTGTCTCTTCCCTATTCTACACACTTGAGGCTAAGTGAAAGTAGCAGAAGAAAGCATTTCCAAATCAGCGAGTGGTAAGAGGTGTTGATGGCTATTGGAATTGCAGCATCTCTATTAAGGTTCATTTGCATGGGCAGAACTCAAATCTTCAAGATTCATGACTCTGTGACATGTACAGAAAATATATCAATCTTGTTTTTATAGTTTTATTTTAGACACATGCTTATAATTCATGCCATAGAAGAGTAGAATCTGTAGCAGCAGAAGCCAACTCTGGCATGGCAAGACTTTTACTTCAGCGTACATTGATGTAAAGAGAGCTCTAGTAAAAAACAAATTAGGTGGATGAGGGTTGAATCTTTCTTATTCCTTTTCTCTTCTTCCTCCTCCTCCTCCTCCTCCTCCTCTTTTCTTCTTCTTCTTCTTCTTCTTCTTCTTCTTCTTCTTCTTCTTCTTCTTCTTCTTCTTCTTCTTCTTCTTCTTCTTCTTCTTCTTCTTCTTCTTCTTCTTCTTCATCATCCTTGGCATGCATTTTCTATTATCAAGAAATAATATTGAAATTTGATACTGCTGGCCTTAAGACTGTAAAATAATTAGCTTGTGATTTTAAAAATTGATTCTGCATACATACTTGGGTCTAGGAAAAACATTTCTGGAAAATAAATCACAGGAGATGAGGATCCATGTATAGTGTGGATCATCGCCTAATATATCTCTTTTTTGTGTGTATGTGTGTCTACAGATTGCCATAGAGAAGAATGGCTGCAGTAAATATCTCTTTGGTGACTGAATTCATTCTGGTAGGATTAACAGACCAGCCTGATCTCCAAATGCCACTGTTCTTTGTCTTTCTAGCAGTGTATATGGTCACTGCATTGGGAAATTTGGGTTTGATGATTCTAGTTTTGCTGAATTCACATCTTCACACACCTATGTATTTTTTTCTCTTTAACTTGTCCTTTATAGACTTTTGTTATTCTTCTGTGTTAACTCCAAAAATGTTGATGAACTTCATATTAAGGAGGAATGTCATTTCCTATATGCAATGTATGACTCAGCTCTATTTCTTCTGTTTTTTTGTTGTTTCTGAATGCTATGTGCTGACTTCAATGGCCTATGATCGCTATGTGGCTATCTGTAATCCACTTTTGTATAATGTTGTCATGTCCCCTCAAGTCTGTTTAAATCTAATGCTTGGTTCATATTTGATGGCATTTTCTGATGCTGTAGCTCACACTGTATGCATGCTGAGATTAACCTTCTGTAATGCAAACACAATTAATCACTATTTCTGTGACATCCTCCCATTGCTCCAGCTTTCCTGTACTAGCACCTATGTTAATCAGCTTGTAGCTTATGTTGTAGTCATCATCAACATCATTGTTCCCACTCCTATCATTTTTATCTCCTATTGTTTCATCCTTTCAAGCATCTTCCGCATCACTTCCTCTGAGGGCAGGTACAAAGCCTTTAGCACTTGCAGTTCCCATATCATTGCTCTTTCTCTGTTTTATGGTCCAGGTGCATTTATGTATTTCAAATCCTCCTCTGCTGAATCTGTGGATGGAGCAAAAATCTCTTCTGTTTTTTATACCAATGTAGTTCCTATGATGAATCCCTTAATCTACAGTTTGAGAAATAAAGATGTTAAAGTTGCCCTAAGACAAATCTTGGCAAGGTGGAAGGTTTGACTGGGTTCAGTGTCTTCATGGATGTACTTTTGAGTTCATGTATAGTTTTATTTTGTGAACACATTTGTTTGGCAGCTCTGTATTTCATGTTTCTTCTAAGAAAATGTTATTGTTTTTGACTAATTGAGCTGAATGAAAATATTACCAGTCAGAGAAACTTAAGATTCAGCATGATGTGCTGAAATGTGTATATATAATGATAAAACAAAAGCTATCTGTTTTCCATCAAATTATGAGACTGAAGTTAATTAATAGAAACCACAGAAAGAAACTATTTCCTGGTCTTAAGCAATGAAAACATACTTCTCTATTTTTCTGACAAAACACAGGAAAAAAGCAACTTGGAGGAGGGGAATGGTTTCTCTGTCATATAGCTTACAGTCTATCAGTTATTGAAGTGAAGGAAAGAATTTGGAAGTGGAGCTGAAGCAGAGAAAATGGAGGATGTTTCTCAGTGGTTTGTTTTCAGACGGTTATTTTGTTTACACCCGTCCAGGATTATTACATCTTACAATGGGCTTGACACTCTGATATAAATCATGTACAAAAAAGTTGCCTCCCAATTCACATTCATAGGCAAATCTAGAGGAAACAATCCCTCTATTGAGGTTCTGTCTTTCCAGGTGACTTGGTTTGTGTCAAGTTGGTAAAAGCTAATCAAAAAATATGAGTTACAAAATCATAGACTCTAGTCACTCAACCATGTACTAGATCAGAGATTCTTACACTTTTTCCTTTTACAAAGCAATGTTAATGAAGAACTTTTTACATAACCATAAACATATTAGTATATTACACATATTAACAACAAGGATACAATGTAATTACTGATAATTTAAATAAAATTATTTTAATACATATGTTGTTTCTAATATGTTTGAGTTAAGAGAGAGATGCTGAAAGACATTTGTGTCTTTGTGTGTGTTTGTGTGTGTGTGTGCCACAAAGAACAAATGGAGGTCTGTGGAAGGCTTGGATGTCAGTATTCTTTTTCCATCTTGTTTTGGGGATAGGTTTTTTTTGTTATTCAAAAACAGGTTTCCCCTGCTAGTACCACATTCACTTCTAAGCATTTGCCTCTCCTCTCAGTTTCAGAATATTGCTATGACAGTTTTGAGCCAGCACACAAAGCTTTGTGTGGATTTTGGTGATCTGAACCCACATTCCCACACTTAAGGCTCAAGGGCTTTACTCACTGAACCATTATCTCAGCCCCTGTAGCAGTTTTCTGAGAAATATATCAAACATATCAGCTCTAAAAGGGAAATTCCATGCATTATTAAGAATGAGGTGTTTATTTTTATTCACATATGAATTACATCTTGAGTTAATGATGAATATTCCATGACAAGGCCATCTTCAACACTTCAGAGTTTATAAATATTTTATTTTATAATAGTCACCTCTTTTTTGTAAATTACACTAATTTGTCAAAGTTTGTTTAGGGCAGCTTCAGAAGTTGTTCAAAATTCTACCCAAAACCGCAACCAACATTTATTTAAGTTATTTAACATAACCACATATGGAGAAGGTGTGTTCATGGGTTTTCAATTTCTATAAAAAATTGTAGTGGTGAATTTTGATGCAGATTTTATTGAATTGTGGATTGCTTTTAGTATTATGGCCATCTTCACAATATTAAAACTATGGATCCATGAACATTGGAAGTCTTCTTATCATGCTGTATCGTCTTTGTTTTTTGTCTTAAATTTCACAGCATCCTGGTGCACTGCACATACAGTTAGATATTATGAGTGCAATGTATGCTTGTATACTTGCATCCAGATACAAAAATTTGACCAAAAGAAACATAAGACATTACATAAAGGTGCAAAATGAGATATTTGCCATAGTTTTTAAGGAGTCTGATATATCTGTCAAATTGGCAATTAGAGGAGATATTTTTCTCACCAGGGAATGATGTAAAAAAGTTAATAGATGTTGTAAATTGCACTTTCAAAGACACAAAATAAGAATCTTCATGAACAATGGGAAAAGGCAATCCAAATCTGTATTTGAAGATCATTTGAAGAATGCTTTTCAATTATTTGACAAAAAAACCATATGAATATTTTTAATAAAAATAAGTAAAAATAGCCAAATATTTTAATTAGCATTATTTTTAAGTGCTACATAGGTTATATAGGATTGGAAACTGTGAAAATGAAAAATTTCTGTTGTAACCTTATTCAGTTGTATGACAGATTCTGTTTATACAGATTTGTCAATGTGTATGAGGTGCTAACGAAAGCTGATTCTTTTGAGACTTTTAGAGTGAATGAGCCTTTGCACATCTACACACAGAACACCTGAATTTATCGATTATAAACAAAGAAATTGAAAGAAAACAGTGTTTCAATATCACATTCCTCCGTTAAGTTAATGCAAAAGACAATGAAAGCAAGGAAAATCTTCTAACATTTTTCAGTTTTAGTAGGACAAACACATCCTCAATGAGAATGGTAGAAGTTGTTGAGTGAATGTTCTGAGGATATCACCAACCCTATCTTTCTTACATGGTGCAGTAGAAAATCCATCATTATTAACGGATCCCCATAAGTGAATATATTGGATTGCTTAAAGTTTTAAGATGGTGGTATCTTGACTAATCAATATTAATATCTTTCATACATTAAAATAAGTTTGAGAGATTCAAATAGCTACCGAGTTTCTTAAGTTTCAAAAAGAAACTAATTATTTTCAAATGGAAAAATTCAATTTAAGTTGAAATTACTAATTTTCCTGTAAGGAATAGAAGCATCTCATGTAGAATTTCAAGTGAATGCAAGAGTCATCTTTGGGGGTTAGTGGTACACCATCTAAAACGCAGCATTCGTTTAGGTGCAGTTATGGTAGAACCAGAAGGGATGCTTTTTTATTTTTTTTTCAAGACAGGGTTTCTTACTAGATTTGGAGCTTATCCAGGGACTAGATCTTGTAGACCAGGCTGGCCTCAAACTAACAGAGATCTGCCTGGGGATTAAAGGAGTGCGTCATCGTGGCCTGGCCTAAGATCCTACTTTGAAAGTAGCAACACGATTTTCTTGGAATATCTAAATAAACTACAAGGGGTTAAGCTTTTATTTAAAGTGTTTCATCCAAATGTGTGTGCCACTGGGAGCACATCAGATATTCTTTAGAATTAATGGAGTTCAACGTGTGTTGTACCCTCTCAACTTTGATCCAATCTCAGTTGGATGAACCAAAACCAATCTGTCCAGCTAGTATCCAGGGTGTAAACTTTATACAAAAATGAATGAGAATATGATACAGAGTTTATTAAAGAGGCAAAGAATATTCCATAATGAGCAAACAATCTGCCAATTTTACCTCCCAGTAGAAAGATCAATTTTACGTGAAAGTTTTGTTGATTCTGCAGAGACAAAACAAAATGTCCTTCAGTTACCAAACACAAGCACTTGTATATCCTGATTGGTTAATTAATTAATATACTTTTTGTATTGTATGAGTTATATAAATTCAAATATGTCTTGTCTGTATTTGCTTCCGAGAGTATAATGTTTGTCTGTAGTCTTCCTAATAGAATATATAGTTTTTGTAAATCTTTACTTTTTCAAATGTTAAAAGGCCTATTTTTGAAAACTAAGATATTTCACATTGAATACAAAATGCTTAAAGCTGTTAGATGTAAATTTTACATGCAAATCTGTTAAATATATAACATCAGGTAGAAAGTATTAATCTTTAAAGTTGGCACTGTATAGTAATATATGATAGAATAAGTTTTTCATATAAAGCCTGAGACTCCCTGAACATATTTCATCCAGACCTGTTCATCAGACCATTTTTCATCTCAGCCTGCTAGTATCTATTATGTCTGTTTGTTTCCCTACATTCCTATCAACTGTACATATATAATTGTATGTATCTATATAAAATATTAAGAATGGAAGAGGAATAACATGATATTTATCTTTCTAAGACTGGATTAATTTATACCTATGGAATATATATTTATATTATATGATTTACAGTCTATTTTATAATTAACATTGTAATAAAATGCAAATTATTATTACTAATATAATAATATAAACACACAAAAATATATTACATAATGTGTATTATATTATATAATTAGTTACATATTATTAACAAAATAAGTCAAAGAAAAGCAAAGAGAAAGATCGTTTATTTGGGAGGAAGATAAAGTATGAGCATGGGAGAGGCTGGAGGAAGAAAAAGTGCTTGATACAATTATATTTTATTTTTCTAAAACATTTGTTTTGGATGAGTCGATGAAAAGAGAAAAGATTTGTGATTTAGAAATCGACAAATATTATAGGATATAAAAAGAAAAACTTATAGGAGAAAAATATCTCAATTGAATTTCATGAAATAAAAATATTTTCTTCTAAAATATAGTATTGAGATAATAAAATTATAAGCCCCACTACTGACTGAACATGGTTCTCAGAAGTGTCCAGTGGGTTTTAAAAGTAACAACTTCTTTAAATTCTTTTAAAATATGTTATCATTGGCATTCTGTAGGTTATAAGACTTGAACTCATTTACTCAAATCCTTAAAATTTTTCAGAGAAAGTAATTAGGAGGCTTAGAGTATATTCACCTAGAAATTCTTAAAGTGAATGAAGAGGCAATTAATCCAACAACATATTCCTCTATAGAGATCAAGATAATTGGGTAAATTAAAATTTGTATTTCCATCTCTTCAGGAGGGAATATTTTCCCAACAGAGAA
Source organism: Chionomys nivalis (assembly GCF_950005125.1). Taxonomy (NCBI): domain Eukaryota; kingdom Metazoa; phylum Chordata; class Mammalia; order Rodentia; family Cricetidae; genus Chionomys; species Chionomys nivalis. Next base: position 37,191,085 of record NC_080089.1, read on the forward strand.
ACTTGTATAAAATTTTGAGTCTATTAGAAACCAAAGGCATATTATATACAAGGTATAAATGCAACCCCCTCAATTCCTTTCTATATTCAAATGCTATTCGTTTGCAAAGGGAGTAACTATACTTCTACCTTACTTATAAGGAAATGGATTAAGCCAGTCCTGTCACATTAAAAACCTAGCTTTATCTAGCAGTGTGAGGATCATAAAGTTATTTCCTATGCTGTTGGAGAACACTCAAATGACTAATCACAAAATATCATCTGTACTTCAGAAGTATTTCTAGAGTATATCAGGTATTAAGTCTTAACTACGTTTTATGATTAGAAACAAAGAACCAATACTTTTGAATTCAAAATAGCTCTTCTATAGACACTGAAAAGCAAAGGTAAGGAATCTCTGAAATTTGCTGATTTGTTGATTTTCTTCATATATGAACATCGTCCTTAATATGAGATGGATTGCAACATACCATTTTTTCCCTGTCTTGTGTGGTTCAGGGATTTAAGTGAAATTATGCAAGAAAATGTTTATGGAGAATGTTAAAAATTGTAGTGGTTATCCAAGTTGCAGGATACCTCTCCATGGACAGGACTTAAACTTTTGTATGTTCATGATTTTCTGTGTCTTTGAGTACTTAAAAAAATTCTCTTAGCTCTCTCCCTAGATATAGCACAGACAAATTTGTATCTATGTTCAGCTTTAGTTGCCAGCACATAGGCCTCCATATTTGCTTGTGTGGGGAAGAATCTCATGAAGGAATTAATTATATGATATAGAATGTTTCTCTTCTCATCTATTCTCATTCATCAATTTTTCTACAAATTATATTTACTTTTTTTACAACTGTCCTTACATGTGTATGGTAATTTGGCTATACTCCATACAACTTATGTGTTCAGGAGTGGTCATTCTAACAGATTTCCAACCCACACATCAAGAATTATGATAGAAAGAGGGCATCATTTTCTAATGGGATCATTTTTTCTGTTTCTGCAGATTCATTTGGAGAAACATGGCTTCTGAAAATGTTTCTTTGGTGACTGAATTCATTCTGGTAGGATTAACAGACCAGAGTGATCTCCAAATACCCCTGTTCTTTGTGTTTTTAGCAATGTATATCGTTACTGTATTTGGGAATTTGTGTTTGATAATTCTAATTGTACTAAATTCACATCTTCACACCCCAATGTACTTTTTTCTCTTTAACTTGTCTTTCATAGATCTCTGTTATTCTACTGTGTTCACGCCAAAAATGTTGATGAACTTTATATTAAGTAAGAATGTCATTTCTTATATGGGATGTTTGACCCAGCTCTATTTCTTTTGTTTCTTCGTCATATCTGAATGTTATGTCCTGACAACAATGGCCTATGATCGCTATGTGGCTATCTGTAACCCACTCTTGTATGCTGTTGCCATGTCCCCTAAATTATGTTTGAACCTTATGCTTTGTACATACGCAGTGGCATTTTCTGGTGCCATGGCTCACACAGGATGTATGATGAGGCTGACCTTCTGTGATGCAAACACTATCAACCATTACTTCTGTGACATCCTCCCTGTGATGCAGCTCTCCTGCACCAGCACCTATGTTAATGAGCTTGTAGTATTAATTGTGGTGGGCATAAACATTATTGTGCCCAGCATCACTATCTTTATCTCTTATGGCTTCATTCTCTCCAGTATCTTCCGTATTAACTCTGCTGAGGGTAGGTCCAAGGCCTTCAGTACCTGCAGTTCCCACATAATTGCTGTTTCTATGTTCTTTGGATCAGGGGCATTCATGTATCTTAAACCATCTTCCTCTTCATCTATGGATCAAGGAAAAACCTCTTCTGTCTTTTACACCAATGTGGTTCCCATGATGAACCCCTTAATCTACAGTTTGAGGAACAAAGATGTAAAAATGGCCCTGAGAAAAACTCTGAGAAGATGGAAATTTTGAATGGAGAATACATGATTCTGCCTGTGGCTACACAGAATGTGGGTACTTTATAGTTACTTAAAATGCTCCCTGGAATAGTATTGAGAATACTTTTCTCCCTAGGCATTATCCTATTTTAAATGTAGTGTTAAACTCACCATATGATATCTTGGAATATAGATGTATTCTATCTTAATCAATGCAACTCATTTATTTCATATTCTAATAAAGAAAATTTGAATTATTTTAAAATTTGTTTTTAGTATTTTTAGAGTAAGTCTTTTTCCTTTTTTTTTTACCATTTCCAAGATTGTTCAAGAGTTTTGTTTTACATTTAATTAAGCTTATTATTAAGGAATACTTTTTTTTCACTTTTCCATTTTAATTTTGAAGTCCTAGTGCTTTCAGAAAAAGAGAACAGTTTGTCAATTGATCAAGTAGAGTAACACAAGTCTGATCTTTGGTCAGTGGTTTTGAGTTTTTCATATATGCTCATAATGTGTCTTTGGGAATGTAAGTCAGAATAATGCCTTGACTCTTTTCTGTAGATTCTCCTTTGTAGTGTATATAACTTCTTTTTTTTCTCATTTTTTTTATTCTTTTTTAATTAAAATTTCCAACGGCTCCCCGTTTCCCATTTCCCTCCCCCTCCTCCCACATATTGCCCCCTCCCCCCGCTCCCCTCCCCAAACCCCACTCCTCTTCTCCTCCCCCCAGTCCATTCCCCCTCCCTCTCGATACTGAAGAGCAGTCCAAATTCCCTGCCCTACAGGAAGACCAAGGTCCTCCCACTTCTATCTAGGTCCAGGAAGGTGAGCATCCAAACAGGCTAAGCTCCCACAAAGCCAGTTCATGTATTAGGATCGAAACCTAGTGCCATTGTCCTTGGCTTCTCATCAGCCTTCATTGTCCGCCATGTTCAGAGAGTCCAGTTTCAACCCATGCTTATTCAGTCCCAGTCCAGCTGGCCTTGGAGAGCTCCCAATAGATCAGTTCCACTGGCACAGTGGGTGGGTGCACGCCTCGTGGTCCTGATTTCCTTGCTTATGTTCTCCCTCCTTCTGCTCCTCATTTGGACCTTAAGAGCTCAGACCTTTGCTCCAAATTGGGTCTCTGTCTCTCTCTCGATCCATCGCCAGATGAAGGTTCCCATGCCATTCTCCTTGGCCTCTCGTCAGCTCTCATTGTCCGCCGCATTCAGAGAGTCCGGTTTTATCCCATGTTTTTTCAGTAGCAGTCCAGCTGGCCTTGGTAAGCTCCCAATAGATCGGCCCCACTGTCTCAGTGGTTGGGTGCACCCCTCATGGTCCTGACTTCCTTGTTCATGTTCTCTCTCCTTCTGCTCCTCATTATAACCTTGGGAGCTCAGTCCGGTGTTCCAGTGTGGGTCTCTATCTCCATCCATCGCTAGATGAAGGTTCTATGGCGATATGCAAGATATTCATCAGTATGATTATAGGATAGGTTCATTTCAGGTTCCCTATCCTCAGGTGACCCAATGAACTAACTGGGGACATTGCCCTGGGCATCTGGTAGCCATTCCAAGTTCAAGTCTCTTGCCAACCCTTAGGTGGCTCCCTTAACTAAGGTATGAGTTTCCCTGCTCCCCTATCCAACCTTCCTTTATCCCCAATCACCCCGATTCCCCCAGTTCCCCTCATCCTCTCCTTCACACTTTTCTCTCCCCATATCCCCTCATCCCCATCCCACCCCACCCCCAAGATTCCCATTTTTTGCCCATCAATCTTGTCTATTTCCCATAGCTGGGAGGATATCTATATGTTTTTCCTTGGGTTTACCCTCTTGTTTAGCTTCTTTAGGATCACAAATTATAGACTCAGTGGCCCCTATCCATGGCTAGAAACCAATTATGAGTGAGTACATCCCATGATCTTCTTTTTGGGTCTGGGTTACCTCACTCAGGATCGTATTTTCTATTTCCATCCATTTGCATGCAAAATTCGAGAAGTCATTGTTTTTTACCGCAGAGTAGTACTCTAATGTGTATATATTCCACACTTTCTTCATCCATTCTTCCATTGAAGGGCATCTAGGTTGCTTCCAGGTTCTGGCTATTACAAATAATGCTGCTATGAACATAGTTGGACAAATGCTTTTGTCATATGATAGGGCATCTCATGGGTATATTCCCAAGAGTGCTATTGCTGGGTCCCAGGGGTAGGTTGATCCCAATTTTTCTGAGAAACTGCCACACTGATTTCCAAAGTGGTTGCGCAAGTTTGCAGTCCCACCAGCAATGGATGAGGGTACCCCTTTCTCCACAACCTCTCCAGCAAAGACTATCCTTGGTGTTTTTGATTTTAGCCATTCTGACAGGTGTAAGATGGTATCACAAAGTTGTTTTGATTTGCATTTCTCTGATCGCTAAGGAGGTTGAGCATGACCTTAAGTATCTTTTGGCCATTTGAACTTCATCTGTTGAGAATTCTCTGTTCAGTTCAGTGCCCCATTTTTTAATTGGGTTAATTATCCTTTTAAAGTCTAGTTTCTTGAGTTCTTTATATATTTTGGAGATCAGACCTTTGTCTGTTGCGGGGTTGGTGAAGATCTTCTCCCAGTCAGTAGGCTGCCTTTTTGTCTTAATGACAGTGTCCTTTGCTTTACAGAAGCTTCTCAGTTTCAGGAGGTCCCATTTATTCAATGTTGCCCTTAATGTCTGTGCTGCTGGGGTTATACATAGGAAGCGATCTCCTGTGCCCATATGTTGTAGGGTACTTCCCATTTTCTCTTCTATCAGGTTCAGTGTGTTCAGATTGATATTGAGGTCTTTGATCCATTTGGAGTTGAGTTTTGTGCATGGTGATAGATATGGGTCTATTTTCATTCTTCTACAGGTTGACATCCAATTGTGCCAGCACCATTTGTTGAAGATGCTTTCTTTCTTCCATTGTATACTTTTAGCTCCTTTATCGAAAATCAGTTGTTCATAGGTTTGTGGGTTAAAATCCGGGTCTTCTATATGATTCCATTGGTCGACTTCTCTGTTTTTATGCCAGTACCATGCTGTTTTCATTACTGTAGCTCTGTAATAGGATTTGAAGTCAGGGATGGTAATGCCTCCAGAAGTTCCTTTATTGTATAAGATTGTTTTGGCTATCCTGGGTTTTTTTGTTTCTCCATATAAAGTTGATTATTGTCCTTTCAAGATCTGTGAAGAATTTTGATGGGATTTTAATGGGGATTGCATTGAATCTATAAATTGCCTTTGGTAGAATTGCCATTTTTACTATGTTGATCCTCCCAATCCAAGAGCAAGGGAGATCCTTCCATTTTCTGGTATCCTCTTCAATTTCTTTCTTCAATGCCTTGAAGTTCTTGTCAAATAGATCTTTCACTTCCTAGGTTAGAGTTACCCCAAGATATTTTATGCTGTTTGTGGCTATCGTGAAAGGTGATGATTCTCTTATTTCCCTCTCTGCTTCCATATCCTTTGTGTATAAGAGGGTGACTGATTTTTTGGAGTTGATCTTGTATCCTGCCACATTACTAAAGGCGTTTATCAGCTGTAGGAGTTCTTTGGTGGAGTTTTTGGGGTCGCTAATGTACACTATCATATCATCTGCAAATAATGCAAGTTTAACTTCTTCCTTTCCAATTTGAATCCCCTTTTTCCCCTTATGTTGTCTTATTGCTATTGCTAAAACTTCGAGAACTATATTGAAGAGGTATGGAGAGAGTGGACAGCCTTGGCGTGTTCCTGATTTTAGTGGGATGGCTTTAAGTTTCTCTCCATTTAATTTGATATTAGCTGTCGGCTTGCTGTATATAGCTTTAATTAAATTTAGGTATGACCCTTGTATCCCTAATCTCTCCAAGACTTTTATCATAAAGGGATGTTGAATTATGTCAAATGCTTTTTCAGCATCTAATGAAACGATCATATGGTTTTTTTCTTTCAGTTTATTTATATGATGGATTACATTGATAGATTTGCGTATGTTAAAGCAGCCCTGCATCTCTGGTATGAAGCCTACTTGATCATAATGGATAATTTTTTTAATGTGTTCTTGGATTCGGTTTGCCAGAATTTTGTTGAGGATTTTTGCGTCGATGTTCATGAGTGAGATTGGCCTGTAATTCTCTTTCTTGGTTGGGTCTTTGTGTGGTTTTGGTATCAGAGTTACTGTAGCTTCATAAAAGGAATTTGGCAATGACTCTTCTGTTTCTATATTGTGAAATACATTAAGGAGTATAGGTATTAGCTCTTCTTGGAAGTTCTGGTAGAATTCTGCATTGAAACCATCTGGTCCTGGACTTTTTTTGGAAGGGACGTTTTTGATAACAGCTTCTAATTCTTCACGACTAACAGGTCTATTTAGGTTGTTCACCTGGTCCTGGTTTAACTTTGGTTTATGGTATTTATCTAAAAAAGTGTCCATTTCTTTTACATTTTAAAGTTTTGTGGCATACAGGCTTTTGTAGTAAGATCTAATGATTCTCTGAATTTCCTCTGTGTCTGTGGTTATGTCCCCCTTTTCATTTCTGATCTTATTAATTTGCAAATTCTCTCTCTGCCGTTTGATTAGTTTGGATAGGGGTTTATCAGTCTTGTTGATTTTCTCCAGGAACCAACTTTTTGATTCATTGATTCTTTCAATTGTTTTCTGTGTTTCTATTTTGTTGATTTCAGCCCTCAGTTTGATTATTTTCAGTCTTCTACTCCTTCTAGGTGAGTCTGCTTCTTTTTTTCTAGAGCTTTCAGGTGGGCTGTTAATTCTCCAATGTGTGCTTTCTCTGTTTTCTTTAAGTGGGCAGTTAGTGCTATGAACTTTCCTCTCAGGACTACTTTCATAGTGTCCCATAGGTTTGAGTATGTTGTTTCTTTATTTTCATTGTCTTCAAGGAAGACTTTAATTTCTTTCTTTATTTCTTCCTTAATCCAGGTATGGTTTAGTAGTTGACTATTCAGTTTCCATGAGTTTGTAGGCTGTCTGGGGGTAGCATTGTTGCTGAATTCTAGCTTTAATCCATGGTGATCTGATAAGATACAGGTGGTTATTAATATATTTTTGTAACTGTGGATGTTTGCTTTGCTACCGAGTATGTGGTCGATTTTTGAGAAGGTTCCATGAGCTGCAGAGAAGAAGGTATATTCTTTCCTATTTGGGTGGAATATTCTATAGATGTCTGTTAAGTCCATTTGATTCACTACCTCCATTAATTCTCTTATTTCTCTGTTAGGTTTCTGTCTAATTGACCTGTCCATTGGTGAGAGAGGAGTATTAAAGTCTCCTACTATTAATGTGTGCGGTTTGATGGCTGCCTTGAGTTTTAACAATGTTTCTTTTACGTACGTGGGTGCTTTTATATTAGGGGCATAGATATTCAGGATTGAGACTTCATCCTGATGAATTGTTCCTGTTATGAGTAGAAAATGTCCCTCTCCATCTCTTCTGATTGATTTAAGTTTGAAGTCAACTTTGTTAGAAATTAGTATGGCCACACCTGCTTGTTTCTTAGGTCCATTTACTTGATAAGCCTTATCCCAACCCTTTACTCTGAGTAGGTGCCTGTCTTTGTGGTTGAGGTGTGTTTCTTGTAAACAGCAGAATGTTGGATCCTGTTTCATATCCAGTCTCTTAGTCTTTGCCTTTTTATAGGTGAGTTGAGTCCATTGACATTAAGTGATATTAATGACCAGTGGTTGTTAACTCCAGTCACTTTTTTAGTAGTAGATTTTGTGTGTTTCCCTTCTTTGAGTTGCACTGGTAAAGGGTCTCTAGTTGTCTGAGTTATTGTGGTCATTGTTGGACTCCTTGATTAGTGATTTTCCTTCTATTACTTTCTGTAAGGCTGGATTTGTGGCTACGTATTGTTTAAATTTGTTTTTATCCTGGAAAATTTTTTTTTCTCCATTTATAGTGAACGAAAGCTTGGCTGGGTATAGTAGTCTGAGCTTGCATCCATGGACTCTTAGTTTCTGCAGTACATCTATCCAGGACCTTCTGGTTTTCATGGTTTCCATAGAGAAGTCAGGTGTAAGTCTGATAGGTTTACCTTTATAAGTAACTTGGTTTTTTTCCTTTGCTGCTCTTAGTATTCTTTTTTTATTCTGTATGCTTTGTGTTTTGATTATTATATGATGAGAGGATTTTTTTTTTTGATCCAGCCTATTTGGTGTTCTGTATGCTTTTTGAACCTTCATAGGTATATCTTTCTTTAGGTTGGGAAAGTTTTCTTCTATAATTTTATTAAATATATTTTCTGGACCCTTGAGCTGCGCTTCTTCTCCTTCTTCTATTCCTATTATTCTTAGGTTTGGTCTTTTTATTGTGTCCTATATTTCCTGAATGTTTTGTGATGAGAACTTGTTGGCCTTGCTGTTTTCTTTGATCAGCGTGTTTATTTTCTCTATGGTATCTTCATAATCCGAGATTCTTTCTTCTATCTCTTGTATTCTGTTGGTTATGCTTGCTTCTGTAGTCTCTATTCGTTTACCTAGATTTTCCCTGTCCAGCTGGCCTTCTGTTTGTGTTTTCTTCTTTGCCTCCATTTCGGTTTTTAAGTCTTGAACTGTTTCCATTATCTGTTTGATTGTTTTTCCTTGGTCTCCTAGGGTATCATTCACTGATTTACTCAATTCTTCAAACTTTCTGTTATACTTCTCATCCATTTCTATAAGGGCATTTTTTACATGCTGTTTAAGGGCGTCAATCACTTTCATAAAGTCAATTTTATCTACTTCATGATTAAGGTGTTCATGTCCTCCTGTTGTGAGGTCGCTGGGTTCTGGTGGTTTCATATAGTTTTTCAGATTGTTGGGTGAATTCTTGCATTGGTGCCTGCCCATCTCTTTCTCCGAATACTCCCCTCTGGATCTTCTTTTACCGGATCAGGTCTCCTTGCCTACTGATGTACCTTCCCAGTGATGGCACTCTGCAGTGATAGCTCTCCTGGTGCTCCAGTGATGTCTCTCCTGGTACCAATATCAGATCTCTGTGCCCAAAGACGGCTCTCCTGGTACCAAGATTAGCTCTCCCACTGATGGCTCTCCTGGTGCCAAGATCAAATCTCCCTGCAGGTTGGGTAGTTCGTAAACAAAGCGCCTACCTTGCTTGGTGCAGGCAGGCCAGTGAAACAAAGGAAGTCTCTCTTGCCTACTTGCCCTGAGGATTTGCCCCCAGCGCCAGACAGACTGAGCTGGATGGTGTTATGTGCCCAAAGAGGAAAGGGGGCAGAAGGAAGAAGGGTTCTGGATGCAAGCTGGGTGGGACAAGAAGAGAAAGGCAGTATGCGGGGTGTAGAGCCCCTGCAGGGAGCCCAGGGAGTATAGGGTGGGGGATGAGGAACTTCAGAGTTCCCTGTCCAGGGCTGCTTTCGCCGCCGGTCACAAACTCACCCCACTGCTTTCTCTCCTGGTGCCGAGATCAGATCTCCGTGCAGGTTGGGTAGTTGGTAAACAAAGCGCCTACCTTGCTTGGTGCAGGCAGGCCAGTGAAACAAAGGAAGTCTCGCCTGCCTACTTGCCCTGAGGATTTGCCCCCAGCCTGTATATAACTTCTTAAACCATCTGTCAGATCCGTTACAATTTGTACCTGCTCCCTCTGTTTTATGCTTGTATTGGGAAGCATAAAAGACTCCATCAGTCTTTCCTATTTGCTACGATTCACTTTCTGTGTATAACAGATATTGATGTCCAGAGATTAATAAATCAAAGGGATTCATTATAATCCCATAGATTAAATTGTAAAGTTTCTTATTTTCCACAATTTCAAGTGAACTGTTAGTACATATTTGTATTCTGAATTTATGTTACTTTTATTTAAGGAGTTAAAACTATGTGGCAATAGTTTCATTTTCAAATTTGACTATGGTTTATTTTTGTGTGGTATGTATCTTTTTGTCTATGGTTACAGTTTTAATTTTTTGAAGATTATTGTTTTGTAGCAGCTGACAAACCCTTTTGGAATAGAGAGTTGAGTTTATCTATAATATTATGAAAAAAATATATAAGTATTTTCTTTGCTCTGTAATACAAAAGAACAAAATAGATGATAGGATAAATAAACAACCCTCCTCCCCAAAATAGGTCTTAAACCAGGAATAAAATAGGCTAGATATTCAGATCCTGTGATTGCAGATATTGTTTAAGGAAGATTTGAAGATCATCAACGTCCTGAGTGCCACATAACACCAGCTATCACCAATGCCTGCACATCAGCAGACTTTTGGGTAATAGGAACTCTTACACTGGGAGATGGATATTGGCTGCATTTATAGGAAATAGAGCACAGTAAAGACAGTTCAAGAGAGCATGTGGCCCTGGAGACTCTTGGAAGAAAGACAGAGTTTTTTTGTCCTTCGTGCCTTGATGTGTACCAGGATTGTTCTAGACATTGCAGATACCATTCCAGGACAAATTTGACACCCGCCCACATTTCTAGGCCATTTTCTTGGCAGGGTGGAGATAATGAAGTCTCACTTAAGTTCTTGATCTATAATGCAAAGTTCAGAAAATTATCACAACACAATCAGAGAGATAAGGCATACATGGATTAAGTTTCTCTCAGGAAGGATTACAAAGACATTGGCTAATGAGGCCTACTGGCCATCCCTTTTATTCATGAAACTGAGCTAAAATGATGGTAAAGTTGAGGCCTACCTGAGGTGTTGATCAGAACCAGTCTAACCAGAGCAATTTAGGAAAAAATTCTGAAAATTAAAATTGGCAGAGAGGCTAGAAGGAGGGAGAGATGAGGCAAGCTAGATTAAAACTCAGTGGTAAAGTATTTACTTAATGTGTGAATTACTCAGTTTGATCATCAGTAAGATGCTTAAACAGTAGTGCATGAAAGGATCAGGTATATTGTAAAACCTCCATTTATAACAACACATAATCATAATAAGTTGTTCATTTTATAGAACTGTGCTGTGGATTCTTTACTCAAACGAATTAATACCAATTTTCTTAGTAAAATGTTATAAAACTTTAATTAGATTGTGATTTATGTGATTAATAACATGTTCAAGAAAACACCCCAGTATAAAAGATTCACCTACCTGGAAATAATCTAGCAGAATCAAATCAAAAGAAGCAATGGGACATATACTTATATATTCTCTGCAGATCTGCAGGTCCAAACATTGACTTTATATCTAATTTACAGTCTAGATTTTTTTTATTTCATCAGTTAAACTGTTCTATCTCAATAAAGCTTTGCCTTGATGAACTTTTTCAAATATGTGTTTATTTTAAAATTCTCTCTCTCTCTCTCTCTCTCTCTCTCTCTCTCTCTCTCTCTCTCTGTGTGTGTGTGTGTACGCACACGTATGTATGTGTGAAGATATCCAGGAAGTCTGTTGTAATATGAGCGGCGGGGCTGCATCCCCGGCACCCGGCTGCCTGCATGGCTTTACCCAAAATAATTACATGGAAACTGTATTCTTTTAATCACTGCCTGGCCCATTAGTTTCAGCCTCTTATTGGCTAGCTCTTACATATTGATCTAACCCATTTCTAATATTCTGTGTAGTACCACGAGCTGGCTTACCAGGAAAGATCTTAACCTGCGTCTGTCTGGAGTGGGAGAATCATGGCGACTCCCTGACTTGGCTTCTTTCTCCCAGCATTCTGTTCTGTTTACTCCACCCACCTAAGGGTTGGACTATCAAATGGGCCTAGCAGTTTCTTTATTAATTAACCAATGAAAGCAACAGATTAATACAAGACCCACCTCCATCAGTCTGGAAGAGGACTCTGGATTCCCTAGAGCAGGAAAACATGATTGTGAGTTACTTGTGATGGGAGTTGGGGGCCAAATGAATGTTATATATGCAAGTAGGAAGAGCCCTTAATCATTTAAGCATCTTCCCATTCACTCAAGTATGTGCTATTATTATCACTGTTTTACACTGCTGGATATAGAACTTAGGGATTCACATGTACTAGGTAAGTATGACACTTTAGAGGACCATTGACAGCACATTAAATTTTTCATTTTTGAATGTGCTTGTTTCTAGATTTCTGTGGGAGAAATATGGCTGGCATTTCTCAGGTCCAGATTGTTATTTATTCAAAGAGTTATGTGCTGTGCTAGGAAATAAATGTGACAGTTTTAGTTGTGGATCAGTGTAAATGTGATGTGGGTAGCTCAGGTAATATTCACAGGGCTTCCACTGTTTCTTTAATATCACAATTAAGAAAGCTGGAATCAGGTAGCTGTCACTGGCACTAAGATCTGACTTTGGAGTCATGAAAACAACTTACTCTTTCCTGTCAGCCATTACTTCTGTGACCACCCTTGCTTACCCGTAAGCTCAGGCTTTGGACAAACCCCAGCAAAGCAATCCCAGCTGCTTCTCAGGCTTTGTCTTCCTCAGCAGCCATTTATTTCACTGTAGCTTCCATATATCAGTTAGGGTTCATGCTTAACATACAAAGTATTGTTCAACTTCCATAAATGTCATAAAATATAATTACAGAATCCCATTGAGGTATTTCAGTTCCAATTCAAGTTTGTAGGATACTCTGTACTTAGTAACTTTGTGTTGAGTCATATAATACTGTGTTAGAACATTTTGTAGCTCACCCCCCTGGATAAGCATTGCTCTAGAGAACTAGATACAGATTAGTCAGAAGGTACAGCCTCCATATGCATGCGTACATATTTAAATGTGTGTCTATGTGCACCTGTGTATGCACATACACACAAAGTATATACACCACAAACTCCTATAAAACTAGTACATAAACCACATACATACATAGACACATGAAAAATTGAGAAAGTAAAATGTGTTGTAAAAAACAGGTAATTCTGAAAATAACAAAATCTTAGTAGAATTAGGGTATTATGTAGAGTAAGAAACAAGGACTCTATGATAAACATTTCATTGACAACCATTTAGAAATTTTTATTCACTACAGTAATGAAAGTTCTAGAAAAGAGTCATTGGGAAAGAAAAACCAACAACTGCTATTGTTCCATTAAAATAGATATCTTGAAGGATGATTTCTCTTTACAGATAATAAGTCCCTCTCCGTCCAAAGGTGTAATGAACCAAACGAAAATCCTATAATTAATACAAACATTAAACAATCTATAAATATTAACATTTAAATATCAATTGCATTTAAATAAACTAACCATGAGTAGTATGAAGAGAAAATGAAGACAATAAACATATATACTAATGAATCCTAATGCATCCCAACAGAGACTAAAAACCATAAAATCTACCAATCTTTTTGAACAAAATTAATAAGACATAAATATAAGGAAACGTATCATCTTAGTAGGTTGGAAAATAATATTTTAAGCATCAATGTGAAAATTAGCCTCTACATTCTTAGCTGAAATGAACTAACAAGCAAACAAGAAACAAGAATTCACTTAAAAGATGTCCATGGGATGATATTTTTTTGTTTGACTTTAGTAAAATTGGATAATAGCATTAATTTTGATGTTCTCACTTTTCTTTAACTTTTGGGAAGAGTTTGAAAAATATTGTTATTAACTATTTTATGGGCTTGAATATAGCATTCACTCTTGTTTTGTTTTGTTCTGAGTGTTCAAATATGTGAACCAGGTGTTCAAAATATGACAAACACAGTCAGTGCTCTGAAACCGCAGAGACTGAAACCAACTGCACAGCAGTACACAAATAAGTTGCATTATGACGTTTCACATACTTTCTTCCACTCTGGGGAGATGCTAGGTAGTAGTGTGGCTAGGGGCTTTCATATCTCCTGTATTTGAAACACATTGGGTAGGAGTGTGGTGATCATGGGTCCACATCCATATGTCTAATCTTACTGGGACTGAAAACAAGGCTACTGAATATTAATTACCATTAATACTCCAGCATAGTCTAGCATTCTAGATAGTAGCCAAATATCTGTTTTATCCAAGGATGATTTAGTGCATTGGAAGTATTATGCACTTCTTTCTTCTATAGGTAGAAATCAGTAGGTAAGAACTTTCAACTCTTTCCCCTACATTGACCTAAGAGTATTAAGTATGCAGAAGGCCAATCTCAACCACCATACCTTTCTCAGTGGCATTTGGCATCAGAGTATATACTGTATTTTTCTGAAAGACCTATGAACAGGCTAGACAAAAAAATATTTTCTGAATAATCTATAAACAAATGTTCATAGATTGGATGTGTATATGTGTATATTGGATGTGTATATGTGCATCACATTTATTTCCTAAGGTTAAGTTTTCATTTTTAGTCTGTGGTGCTATGTCAAGAACAGTGAACACTAAGTAGCCAGCTTATTTTCAGCTTCCAGGTGCAGAGTTGCTGCTTTCGTGTCAGTTCTGGATGAAGGGACCTCACGCTTAATTTTCAGATTCCTCGTAGTTTCTCACAGATTTAATGGTTTAATAACCGTTGTTTATTTTCTGTGTTAAAAATGTAGGGTACCTAACTTCATTCTCAATCATCTTGGTGAATTAGAAAAAAAATATTTTCATTTTCCCTGGGGGATTTCAAATCCCTAAAGTGAAGGGAAACTTGAATAAAATTCAAAACCCTTAGGAAATGATGACAGATTAATATCTAAGGAATAGTTGAAAACTTCTTATCTCCATATTCCACATAAAATTACTCTCTTGAGAAGTTTGTGTGATAATCTACTTTGTTTAAACTAAGTGTATTAGAACATTAATCAAATATTAAAACTCTTACTAATCAAAGGTAAATGTGATTTAAAAAAACTTTCTCTGCTACTTGAGACAGCTGTAAGTTATGATAACAAGTTATGACTTTTAGGTTCAAGACACTGACTAGATACATACTATAAATGTATCTGTGATTTCATTTCTCTTCCAGGATCATCCAAATAATGAGGAAACACTGTATATTTTTACTTAATAAATGGGAAGTTCAGAGGTAAATTTACATTATTGTCTTCTTTAAGACTAAATTTCACAGACCTAAGATGTAAGCCACTATTTTCCTTAGTGTGGAGTATTAAGACTCAAATGAGAGTGATGTAAATATCTACTCAAAGTGGATCATGGAGACTGTGAAGATACACTGACGACTTTAAGAAAGGCAAAAGATTTATGTGGTTCCTTTTCCTTGGACAGAACCAAACTACTCTATACCCATGGCTTTTTCTATGACATTGGATTAGCTAAACTACTTCTGATTATTTAGAACAATGTACTGATCTCAGTTCATCAAAGTCTATCCTGTGTCAGAGGTCAGCACATGTGGCCAGGGTATATACTTCCAATATGAGCAGTGAGGCACAATTCAAGACATGGAAAAACTGATGCTGAGGATGATGAGTCTCTCTTGGTTCTGCTCTCACATTTCATATTCCTTGGGTTTCAGGAGTCACCTTTTCATATAAAAGTATTGATAGTCATCTGTGGGATGGGCTTGATATTGTACATTGTTATTTTTCTTGTTGATAATTGAGGGCAGAAAGAGTCTAAGAGCCAGGGCATAGATGAATATAAAGAAAAAATGTTTTCTAGACACAGAATGGTAGTTACATATACAGGCTTACAGTAGTTAAAAAAGCTTTCACAAGATATCTGCAAGTCCATTACAAGCCAACCTTTGCATTTAAAGAGGAATGGGGTAAGAAGTCACAACCTTAGCTAAGAGCTATTGGCAGTTGTCAGGTTCTGGAAGAGGAAGAGTCAGTCTTCTCTAAGAAGGTATCTTGGTAAGTCAGCTGACTTTCTAGTGAAAAGCTATACTTTCAAGAATATATGGGCAACACAAATTAGCCTGATGAATAAAAAAGGATAATACAGTATGGTAGGTAGTGAAGTAGGATGGATTTATGAATAGTTGGGGGAGCGAGAGTGAATATGATCAAAGCAAATATGAAACAGTATTATATATGTGTGTGTATGAGAAAGAAATTGGATAAGAGAAACATAACTATTAAAGAAGTACATTCTTTCTTGAAATTAAAACAAAATTCACATTTTATTTAGAATGAAATAAACTGTACAAAATTGATTTTATTCACCAAATGATGGAGGAAGGTCATTGGTTAATTAATAAAGAAACTGGTTGGCCCTGATAGGTTAGAACATAGGTGGGTGGAGTAAACAGAACAGAATGCTGGGAGGAAGAGGAAGTGAGCTCAGATGCAGGGCAGCTCCCCTCAGAGCCAGATGCAATGCCAGCCACCAGGTCAGACATGCTGAATCTTTCACGGTAAGCGCACCTAGTGGTACTACGCAGATTATTAGAAATGGGCTAAATTAATACATGAGAATTAGTTTAGAAGAGGCTAGATATAATGGGCCAGGCAGTGTTTAAAAGAATATAGTTTGTGTGTTGTTATTTCGGGGCATAAGCTAGCCAGGCGGCCGGGAGCTGGGTGGCAGAAACACAGCCCGCAGCTCCCTTCAACAACCAAAAATAAGAGTAATATTTTCTGTATTACTTTTTGCATGAACCAAAAATCATTTATTTTTGTAGGTTTTGCTTATAAATCAAGACACGGCGGTAGACATAATCACGAAGGACAAGAAATCAGACAAGTCGGTTGCCTGTATGGGTGGGCCTTTGCCTGTCTTCACTGCTTAGCAGAAGTGAATTTACCTGTGAAAAGGGCTGTGGAATGGTGGGCTCAACAAAGGAATGTAAACAGCAACCAAATGGGAAGTGACTGTGCCTGGCTCTGCCATTCACTTGTTCCTCGGAGTTCCATCCTGAACAAACTATGCTGAAACCTGCTTGCTGAGCTCACAGACTTCTTTTGTAATTCCTGGGACTGATCATCATGCAGTTGGATTCTGTTGTTTTCTTTTTCCTTTCTTTTCTGCTCTTGCAGTCCTGAGGCTTGAACTAGCACATGCTGGGCATATGCTACACCCCAGTGTCACTATGTAGTCCAGGCTGGTCTGAAACTTGTGATTCTCATGCCTCTGCCTTCCAAGTGTTGCTACCACAAAATTTAAACACCTACCGATAACTCCTATAGGCCAAAAGTCAATGGTGTACCTCATCATACTGCATTATAAAATGTATCTCTCACAAAATTTATTTTTCAACGGCCCGATAGCGCAACACCTGACAACTGAATCCACAATGATAATATTTAAAATAACTTTAATTAAAATAATTCCCAAGTACCACTAGCAGGTGGGCATTCTGACATTCCCAATACCAACTTCTAGAAGAACAGACAGGTGCTGAAAGCATGAGAGTTCAATCAGGGGCCAATCTGTGGATTACCAACAGGTAGTGATGCATTCAACTGGAGGTCTCTCAGCAACTTATGCAGCAATTAACTGACCTGCTATACCTACCACTTTTCTTCCAAACAACAAACACAAAAACAATAGTCATTTTAGAAATCTTTTAGGCATTTTCAATGGTTTCTGAATTATTTGTAGGAAGCTCTGGTTTATTTGTATAGAGTTTGATGTATGTGTTCACCATTAAGTCCAGATCATGTTTTATATCAAAATTTATGTTAAACAAAGCCAAATTACTTGACTTCTGGTCTGTCAATGTGTTCCACAGATATGCCTTGAGATGCTTTCATCCATCTTCATAGTGCTCATTCTCAACATTCATCACAGGGAGAATACACAGGACCTTCAGCAAGGCATACACATTGGGGAAAAACTTGATGTCAGGAAGATAGGGGGCTTTGTAGATGGTGGACGGAGCTCGATATCTTCTCCTATATGTTTCCACTTGATTCTCCACCAGTGAAGCTCAGCTGAGAGCGTGTCAGGATTGGGCAGGTCACTTCTGTACACATCGGCATGGTGCTCTCCTGATGTGTTTGAGCTGCCCCGTCACTGAGGGTACCAGGAATAGGCATTTCAGAGCTTTGAGGTGCTGCTCAGAAAATATATCTTTAAGCTCCTGAATAATGTGCTCCACTGTAGGAACACTGAGGGTGTCTTTATAGTAACTCTCAGAGGTTAGCTGAGATTCCAGGTCACCTTGCTGGGCCCTCTGGAATTTCCTGGGAGTTTTATTTGAATCTCAAGTTTGGTTGCTAAGTCTGTGGCTTCCTCAAACCAAACTCGTGATAAACTTCGATATTCTCCATCATCTCGTTAAGTGAATGAGGTACTGCAGTCAAGCTTCTGCCTGCAAAGAAGACATCCAAGGTTTGTCCCTGGAGATTTTTCCCAAAGGCTCTCATAAAAGATAACACATTGTTAAGAACAACAATGTTAACAATGAAATCAAAATCTGTCACCGCGCTTCAGAGTACAAATGCTCGAAATATATACATATACATACAGTTATTCCACCAGATATTTGTGTCGCTGTTTATGCCACCTAAACATAAAACAAGTGCTTACAGGAGATCCACTAAGATCTCAAAGGTGTCATACCCGCCTGTCGACTGGGAATGGCAAATCTCCTTCAGTTTTTTGCCTCGCTCTTCACTGTTCTGGAAAAGAACAGAGATTACATTGTCAAGTTCTAAGAGAAGCTGTGGTGATCGGTGGAAAAAAGAACAGACTTCCTCGATTGTCCCTAAAACCACGGACACCCCAATCACAGGGACAGACTTTGGCAGCCACACATTTAAGGCACAGGAAGAGCAGAGGGTATAAACGGCCTGGGGTATTTTTCTAATAGTCTGGAAGCAACAACTTTCATTTTGGAAGAAACCCCACTAGACACAATGTAGGGCTGACCACGGCAATAGTCCATATTCAACCCCCACTTCTCAGTTATCGTAGTGTGAAATTTCACAACCAAAATCTCTGCATTGGTTTTATATGGCAGGAAGACCTCAAACTCCTCTCTCAGGTTGTGAGCTTCATCGACAAATGTCACCAGCAGGGGTACCTGCTCCTTTCCTGCTATATCCACCACGTCGTCTGTGACGATAGAAAAGAAGTATGTCTCTCACTTCCGTGAGTGTCTCCTCCCGGATGCAGCTCTTGCAGATCGCCAGCATCTGTCTCTGCTGAGCTTTGGAGCAGAATACCGTGTTCACCTGTTCACCTGTTCACCGCTGTGATTTCAAATCGCTTCCACAGCACCTCTTCTCTAGAATTTATCTGGCACTCCAGCAGGGCCTGAAAGTTGTCTGGAGCAAAGAGGCCTTCTGGGACCTCATCAGCCTCATGCCCATCCAAGGGTATGTTCTGTTTCCCCATTAGGATCAGGATCTCAAACAACAACTTGAGGTATTCTTTGTTCTCCTTCTCTTCAAGGGTGAGAGGTAACACGCTTCCATCCTGCTGGTGTCCCTGCTTCTGCACTGGGGTTCTGCGCAGCCCTCCTCCACGTTCGCACCCTGGCAGAGCCGGCCAGCCCAGTTACCCTCCCCTGGCCTGTGGGGTGGCCTTGCTGCCCTGACGAGGCGGGGAGGGCTGGACCAGCTGGTGGCTGGACGACCATGCCGAACTTTTGTGCTGCCCCGAACTGCACATGGAAGAGCACGCAGTCGGACTAGGCCTTCTTCAGGTTCCCTCGGGATCAGGCCAGATGCCAGAATTGGGTTGAAAAATGTAGGAGAGCAGACTTAGAAGACAAACACCCAATCAGCTAAATAAGCATCATCGACTGTGTGCCAAATACGTTGAGACCTATATAACTGTAGAACTAGTCCTTATGTTACAGTCGAGATAATGCACCAACAATATTTGATCTCACTAGTCATTTGAACAATCCACATAGCAGACACAGAAAATGAATAAAAGAGTTGAGTGATGAAATCAGAACACTGAAATAGAAAAAAAAAAGAGGAAACTTGTGAACAAGAACAGAAAACTAACAGCACTGCTCAGAATCCTAGTGAAAAGAAGCAAATTCGGTAGGTGTTATTTTATGTTACATGCAAAGCTGTTGTGGGAATGGCTGCATTTTCCTCTAACACAGTCAAGAAGAATCATGTGGATGCATGACCCAGCTTTTCTTTTTCAGCTTTTTCTCCATTTCTGACTGTTATGTGCTAACATCAATGGCCTATGATTACTATGATTGCTATGTGGCCATCTGTAATCCACTCTTGTATGATATTATCATGTCTCCTAATTTATGTTTGAACCTTATGCATGGTTCATATTTGATGGCATTTTCTGGTGCCATGGCTCACCCTGGATGCATGTTGAGACTGATTTTCTGTGATGCAAACACCATCAATCACTACTTTTGTGACATCCTCCCTTTGCTTCAGCTCTCTTGTACCAGTACTTACATCAATGAGCTGGAGGTTTTTGTTGTTGTGGGTATCAACATCATTGTGCCTAGCATCACCATCTTTATTTCTTACGGTTTCATCCTCTCCAATATTTTCCATTTAACTCCACTGAAAACAGGTTCAAGGCCGTCAACACCTGCAGTTCCCACATAATTGCTGTTTCTCTATTCTTTGGGTCAGGTGCATTTATGTATCTCAAACCTTCCTCTGCCATGTCAATGGATAAAGGTAAAATATCTTCTGTCTTTTATGCCAATACAGTTCCTCTGATGAATCCTTTAATAAACATCTTGAAGAAAAAAAAGTTGACTGGAAAAAGACACTGACTAAAAGAAAGTATTGATCTGAAAGTGTCTTTGTCACATAGTTACAGGATTTGGAAAGTCAGTTTCATTAGTTCCATTGTGTGTCCATTATCTTTCCTTAATTTTTTGATAATTAAGTGAAAACATTTGAATGCCCTTTCAACAATGTATTTCTAGTTTTTAAAGTAATTGACTTCTACTGCCTACCTTTGGCATGATCAATTTCTCATTTTCTTTCACATGTACATTAAAAACTCTAGCAGGGAAATTTGTGTATTTAAAATTATGGTCACTTTCATCTTTTCTTCCCATGACAGAAGATCAATGTCTGATAATGGCCTCATCTCACAATGTTTTGTTATAACTCTGGCAAGTAATTGGAATTACTTGTCTGGAATTGTCTTTAGAAACATGCAGTTATGGTGTGTTTCTATGATGTGCATTCTGTCTTCCCACTGGAGAATGTCCCCTTTACAAATCAGAAATGAAAGGTTCCATAACAAACCATAACAAATTACATTTGCCCACTCATATACACAAGCACTATGAACTAAATATTTTTTTTTTTTTTTGATTTTCGAGACAGGGTTTCTCTGTAGCTTTGGTGCCTGTCCTGGAACTAGCTCTTGTAGACCAGGCTGGCCTCGAACTCACAGAGATCCGCCTGCCTCTGCCTCCTGAGTGCTGGGATTAAAGGCGTGCGCCACCACCGCTCGGCTGAACTAAATATCTTTAAGCAAGGAGTTCTCTTAGTTAATTTGCCATGCTGAGTTTTGTATTTTTTTCTGAAATAGAGGATATATTTTGAGTCAGATTAATTTGGAAATGATGGATGAACTGAGGAATTTAAACTTGAAAGAACTATTTAGAGATTAAGCTAAGTTATGATAAAGTTTTTCATAAAATATGATGTTCAATTATGACTTTTTGATAAAGGGGCAAAAATGACCATCTGTAAGATACTAATTCAATAAAAGAAGGCTACTACAAAATGAAGAAAGGATTTGAAATCACATTATTAAAGCACAGCTTATACATTTTAAAGATACCCTGTAAATATTTTGTTATTATTTCATTTTTACAAGCATCATTACATACTTTTTCATTTTAAAGTGTAGCATAAGCAGTCCACTTGTCTATTATGTTAGTCTCTTGTTATAATTAAATCTTGAGCTATAGTTCAGAAAGACCATCAATTTATTAATCTTAAACAAATATTCCCCTGCTGGAATTTTCCTTAAATTTCATTTATATATTTACATATATTAAATATATAATAGTTATATAAATATTGCAAAGTATTACATGTTCTTTTATTTCTGGTCAACTATCTCATTAAAAGTGATTTTTGAGAATCAGGCAGTGATGACTCGTGCTTTTAATTCCATCACTCAGGAGGCAGAGGCAGATGAATCTCTGTGAGTTCGAGGCCAACCTAGTCTACAAGAGCTAGTTTCAGAACAGGCTCCAAAGCTATAGAAAAACTGTCTTGAGAGAGGCAATACATTTTATAGGATAGTAGCCATAAACAAAGGACAATGAATGTATATTTCATGATCCTAGAGAAGCTAAGTAATAAGGTGAACCTAAAGAAAAACATATATAGACGCACCTCGAAATTGGAAACAGACAAGATCGCCTGACAAAAAATGGGGACATGAGGGCAGAGGGTAGAGGGAAGGAGAGAAGGAGAAGAGAAGGGGACAAGTGGAGGGTTGGGAAGAACTTGAGGAAATGAGATAGTTAAGATGGAGGAACGACAGATATGAGAGGAAGGAAAGAAATATGAAGTTCTTGTCTTATTAATACATACTAGATAAGATAATTTCTTTGAGTTTTATAGTAATCATAAAATGAAAAATCCATAGCAAATGTAAAAAAATGGAAAAGATTAAAATATAATCATCTCTAAAAACTATATTACCATAACATACCAGTTTATAGAAGATAGCAAAAGGGAAAAAACTTTCCTAAAACAACAAAATAATTTAGTAAAATAGCATTACTACATCTTCAACTATTAGTGATCATATAGAAAATAATCAACAAATCCTTATGTAAAAGATATAGCATGTTTCAATATAGCAAAGCAAGATATATACATATTATGTCTACATATGATTCACTTTTATTTTAAAGAAATGTATAGAATGAAAGCGAGTGAGGTAACACAGACACAGAAAGACAAACATAGTATGTATTCACTCATAAGCGGATATTAGATATAAAGCAAAGGATAATCAAACTACAACCAACAATCACAGAGAAGCTAATTAAAAAAGGGGACCCTAAGTAGGACACATATGGAGGGCTCCAGAAGGAAAATAGCTACAATCTCCTTGGTAAACCAGAAGAGGGGTAGATGGGTTGATATGTAGGTGGAGAGGATAGAGAGTGGAAACATGGGGATCAAGAAGACCCAGTTGGGGGACAGATGGAGAGAGGAGCAATGAAAGAGATATCTTGATAGATGAAGCCATTTTGGAGTTAGGGTAAAACCTAAAGTTCTAGGAAAATTCCCAGTTATTTGCAAGGATGACCCCAACCAAGACTTTTAGCAATAGTGGAGAGTGTGCCTATACTGGCCTTCCCCTAGAATCAGATTAGTGATCACCATACTGGTCCTCAATGAACTTATATCTAGTTACTAATGGATGCAGATGCAATGATTCACAGTCAAACATTGGGCTGAGCTCCTAGAATTAGTTGAAGAGAGGGAGGAGGAATCATATGAGCAAGGGGGTCAGGATCATTATTAGGAAAACCACAGAGACATATGACCCAAGCAAGTCGGAGCTCACAGCCTATGGAGTGACAGCTGGGGGACCTGCATGGGACCAAAGTTGATTCTGTGAATGTGAATAACAGTTATGTAGTTTGATTTGTTCGATAGGCTGTCAGTGGCAGCAGGACCTGTCCCAGATGCATAAATTGGAGTTTTGGATCCATTCACTATGGTGGGATACCTTGCTCAGTCTTCACTCTCAAGTTGGTATGCCAGATCTTGTTGGTTCCCCAAGGCAGGCCTTACCCCCTCTGAGGACTGGGTGAGGAATGAAAAGTGGGAGAGATAAGGGGTGGAAAAGGGGAAGGAGGGGGAAGTCATGTTGGTCTGCAAAACAAAAAATAATTTTATTAATAAGAAAAGAAAAAAAGAAAGTGGTGAATGGACAAACAAATTCTGTGTAAATATAATATGAATGAGAATAGTTACATCTGGTAAAAATGGATGCTAGGTCAAAATATATAAATTGAAACAATAAAAATGCCATATAGTGAAAAACTGTCAATTCATCAAGATTTTATATTAAGAAAGAAATTTGAGAGGGAGTTGTAGGGGAGGTGCTCAGTGGCAGCTTTGACAGGGAGTGGAAATGCATATTTCCATGATACACTGTATATATGTATAAATGTTTTAACAATTTTATTGAAATACTTATTTAGAATTTGATACATGAATACTTCCACCCACAACCTTTCCCTTCTAACTATCTCTCAAGTAATGACCTTTTGATATTCATTGGTGTTACACACAAACACACACAGAATCATATACATGCACATACACACATCCCTTAATGAGTACAATTAGTGATTCTTATGTTCATGCATTTGGGGATAACCATTTAAGATAGACTATCACTTGCAATAATTCTTTATTATATTGTGGGAGTATAAAATTTTAAAAATAGGCAATTTAACTAGACTTGGATATAAGAAATTGCATTTTGCCGGGTGGTGGTGGCACACGCCTTTAATCCCAGCACTTGGGAGGCAGAGGCAGGCGGATCTCTGTGAGTTCGAGACCAGCCTGGTCTACAAGAGGACAGGCTCCAAAACCACAGAGAAACCCTGTCTCGAAAAAAACCAAAAAAAAAAAAAAAAAGAAATTGCATTTTCAGTTAAATATTTAATATTAAAGAAACTATAGACATGGACAAGTTGGTTGTAAACTTTACCAAAAGTTTTCAGTTCTCAAACTGTCACCTAAAATAAATAGCAACAAAAATATTATAATCTTTGTGTAAGTGAAATATTCCCTGGATTCTAAACCCAGCAGAAAAATTGTAAGAAGAAACTGGACATCAACACACTTTTTAAATGATGACATATTCTTTTCTTAAAATTTTGGCACATTTCATAAATGTAAATGTTAAGGATATTACTTAAAACTTAAAAGAACAGCTAAATGATTTTAGGGATCTATGAAAGTCCTAAAGAATAGTTAAGTGATTGAATTAAATTATATAAACAAAAATTCAGACTAATGGGACTATGATTGTGAAAAAGTTCCAAATAACTCAGACATAAGATTTATGTCTCATTATTTTTAGTCTCTAACTTTGTGGATCGGTCAGTATCTATATCCATGTACACATTTGAATATGCATTAAATCTGTTCACAGTCTGTACAGTCAATAGAAGTTACCAACCTGTAGGGAATATTATGGTCTCTTTGTTTCGATATATCCTTCTTTGAGAATTACATACATTTATAATATATTCTGGTGATTTTCACTGTCATCACCCACTCTTCTTCCACTTCTAGTTCTACTGAAAAGTTATTGTACCCAACAAATCCCTGTCCTACTTCCATGTTATTTTTCCTCTTGACTTCAGGTTTGCTTGCATCTCACTATGATTAGTTAGGGTTTTTTATATTAGCAAATTTAGGGTTTGTTATTAAAAGATGGAAAACTTACCAGCAGCTATCCACTGGAAGACATGACTCCTTTATCAGTCAATAACTGTCAATAATTCTTCAGGAAGTGGTAGGTTCTCATAATATCCCTACTATCCATGACATGGTGATGATAGGGCAGTCTTGTGATGGTCATATGGGGGTCACCATATTTATTGTAAGCTCATGAGTGCAATGGTTATGTCATGTTCCAATGACACTCAATATTTCACCTCCTATCCTTTGGTCTTGCATGTTTTCTTGACTCTCTTCAGTGATGTTTTTGAGACATGGGAGTAATACAGATGTCCCCTATAGAGATACACACTCAACTCTCAACTATTACCACTCTTACGGGTCTCAGCATTAACTCTGCTACTCACTACTAATCAAAACTTCTCTACCTAAGATTAGGGAAATCTAATATATGAATAGAAGCATGCATTTAAAAATCCAATATAACATCATGCTAATTAGTAAAACAAATTTAGTAGGTTTCCTGCCAAAGCTTATGGCCATCCTTTCCATGGCCCTCTAAGGAGGGTTAGAATACACCCAGAATTCCCTCCTGTGGAGTGAATCTCAAATAATTAATGATTGTATACTCTTAGAACAGTTACACTAATATTGGTCTAATGAGTACATCATGATGTCAGGAGGATTTTACAGGTTCTAGAGTTCATGTTTGGGTAATAATGTTGATAACTTTTCTCCCCCAGCATCCTGCATGGTATATTCTGCAATGACAAAAAATAGCCAACAAAGTAGATGCTTTCAGTTCAATTCTAGTTCGATTTCTCTGTGTCCTGTCATTAAAATTGATGGTGCCTTCAGCAATAGAATCTATTCTTAGTTGGCAATCAAGACCCACAGCAATGCCCTTTATTGCATATATAACCACAAATCACAAGGAGGTATTGCACAACTGGCAACCATATGTAGTTTTCTGGGAGTTGGGTTGTCCACTACTGCATGGTACTTTACTGAGCTTCTTTGGGTTTGGTAGAACACTAAGATTAAAGAACATTTGAGGGGGGGAAAGCGTTATTCAGTCTGCATCTCTACAACACAGTCAATCATCAAAGAGAATCAGGGCAATAACTCAAGGCAAAAACCTGGGAGTAGGAACAGAAGTAGAGGCCATGGAGTAAAATTGTTTACTGGCTTCCTTCTCTGGGCTTGCTCATTCTATTTTGTTATATAGCTCAGAACCTGCCCATGGGTGGTCTCATCCCATTGTGGGCTAGGCCCTTCAATAACAATCATCAATCACAAAAATGTCCCACAGAGCAATTTTATGAAACCATTTTCTCAACTGAGGATTTCTTTTCCCAGATGACCCAAGCCTATGTCAAAGTTACATAAAAATTAGTCAACATGAATGTTGTCCCCATTAAAATTTTCTTGAAATTACACTTACAATTTATCTTCCTGTTTAGCATACAGAGAATCAGTGAAACTGTCACTATTTAAGAAGAGTAGCAATAATGTAGCCATTAAAGTGCCTTCAGCCATAATAATGCATATTTTTATTAGTTTTCAAGAAAGGTATAGATTCTCTTAAAGACAAGTATACACTCAGATTAATCAGATATGGTGTATTCATTAATGCAAATTGTATGCACTGACCAAATCTAATTTCTAGTTATCCATTCAATCCCATGCATCCCATGGGAAACCAATAGGCGCAGACATGATTAACAACAAAACGGAGGTTCTTCCAAAACTAAAAGTGTGTGTATCAAGTGCTATAGCTGCTTCATTTCTGGGTGCATAGTCCAGGAGTAATGATTTTTAAACTGTAGTATATGAAAGAAACTCTGTCTTCAAGAACATATTGTTCTATGAAAACAAAATGAGTTTCCATTATTTTTAAAACACCATTGAACATATGTCAGAGATGCTGACATGCTTCCATGAGACCGTCTTTGCTCCTTCAAATGACTAGTCTGTGGGAGGCTTGTGACCTCCCCTTTCCTGCTAAGCAGAAAAAAATAATAATATACTTTTTGAAAATTTCCTTAGGCAAAACAGATCAGCAAATCTAAATAAAATTGCATTAAAATCTTAGAAATTCTCTTTACAAAATGCCATCAGCTTCTAGTCAGTATTCCTGTGTCAATAACTGATGGTGAATAATTTGCATAAAATATGTCTCACTAGCTAGAGTTTATATATATATATATATATATATATTAGGAGTTTTGATCTCTTTCAATCAATTAATGCTCCGTTAAAAACTGCCTTTTTCCCTTATCATCCTCATTGCAAGGATGATAGCGCCTTTATCTCTTGCAGGAAGGAAAGTTGATGTTATTAGAGCAGATGGCTGGCAGTAGACTCTGCCTTCTGCTGTTCTTGAGCACAAACCAAAATCATGTGTATTCAAAGAGAGCTGGGGCTCTTCCCAAAGTTTGTGGAGTGTGTCTTCAGTGGGATTCCCAAGTTTACATTTCTAAATGGTTCAAATCTACTGTCGCTACTGTTGTTGCTTCTGTGCAGATCTCCTTTAAGGATGCCCTCTTCTGATTCATTGAGAGGTGCCACAGAAAGTGCAAGCAGGCAGTGCAATGAGTAGTGACACTAACTTTACATCCTCCAGTGGATTGTATCCTGCAGTCGGTTGGAAAATATTTTTATTTTCTTAGAGTATTTTGTCTACTACTGTTAAACTTATAGGATACTCACTTTTTCTCAAGCTGATTTTGTTATAAATGCCACCAAAACCAAATATGGGATGGGGAATATAAAAGAAGGAACTTTAAAAAAGTTTATGAAAATGAAACAAATTTGACATGCTTTACGTGTTGCTCATAACCATGTACAATGAAACAGAAACTTTGTTTAATAGTCCAGAATCACAGTTTAAAAAGAAACAGTTGCTATGGGTGATACCAATTCTATCTCTAAATATATACTAAGTGAAATTAAAAATAAATGTCCACACAATAAACTTGGTTATAGGTTAATCTATGTATTCATAAAGAAATTATTTATGTCACTACATACTTGGTTTTATACTTTTAATAAAAATATTTCATGAAAATATTTTCCATGAATTTTATTTTCATCATCATTTTACCTACCAACTCCTTCCAGATCTCCCCAATTCTTTATTCAGTCAACTTTATATTCTTTCTCCCAATGAAACAAAAACAAACAAAACAAAAACCAATAAAATAGTAAATCCCAAAACAAAACAAAATTAAATAAAAACCCCATAAAAACATGGGGTTCATTTAATGTAAATTTAACTCTGATATATATTAACTAATGAATGGATATACAAACTGTGGTATAACCCTTTTCCAAATATTATTTATTCACAGAAAGGAATGAATCAGAGATTCATACTAAAGTTTGGATAACCTTGCAAACATATACATGAACTGCAAGAAGACAATTAGAAAGAACAATATAGTATGCACTTTTACTTTATTAATTGTCTAGAACAGAGAAATCCATAGAAGTAGATTAGAATATTTATGTAAGTTGGAGAGATAAAAGTCATGAGAAGAAGAAGATAATTAAAGGAAGGAGAAAAACTTGTGCCATTCTTCCGAGATGCTACCAAGGTTCCTCCATAGATGGACAATCACCACTGAACATGCCAATGAACTTCTCCCATGAATGAACTTCAGGTCCCTCATGAGTCTTTTTTGCCACCACTGCAGCTACTGCCAAAGCACAACCTCCTCCAGTCACCTCACTGACCACAATTAATTATCATCAGTAGTAAACTGCTTACAGAATCAACACGAGGAGAATAATAAAGAGAAGATCCTGGTGGTTTAAAAGCAAGCATGGACATCGAACAGGAACAGTTCAAATGACAGAGTATGTAGCCGAGGTGTAACCTGGTGATGTGAACCCGAGACAGCCACATAGGGAAAACGGGTGTTACTGGATGCAAGCTGCACATGGGAAGCATCCTTGGTTTTAGAACATTCTCTGCAAGCACAGAGTTACTAGATATGCAATATCAAACACCATCAGTTCCTGAGCCACAGAAAGTCTTGCCAGTTTAGTGTTCATTTTCTGTTCACTGTGGACCAGTTGTAACTTGCTTGGAAGTAGTGAGATACTGGTCAGGAATTCTGGCCCAAAGTAGTCTACACTCTGAGAAATACTTCTCCTGAAAGGCACGGCTGACTTAGCACAGTAGTCCTCCCTCCCCTTGTGGATGCTGCAATCAATGACAGTCGAGGGCTGAAAAATAGTACCATCCCATCACTGAAGAAAAACTGACATAATGTCTAATGTCTTCTATCTCATGATATTACTATTTTTTGTCCACTTTGAAACTACTTATACTAAGATTCTTCTTTATTTTTCAATAAAACTATTTGCATTTTATATAATTAGTAAGTTACTGTGTTTTAATATTTATATGAGAAGAAATGACTGTTGTAACTAACTTTCTATACCAAAATATTCTTTTATAGGTTTCTGCACCTACAATAGTCTCTCTACATGTACTTTCTGTCTTTCATAATACATGCTCTGATCTCCCTTTCCCTGACTACATTTTCCTTCAATCAAAGTCTAAAGCCTTTATGTTCAGCGAGACCGGTTTTGTCCCATGCTTTTTCAGACCCCGGCCAGCTGGCCTTGGTGAGTTCCCGATAGAACATCCCCATTGCCTCAGTGTGTGGGTGCACCCCTGGCGGTCCTGAGTTCCTTGCTCGTGCTCTCTCTCCTTCTGCTCCTCCTTTGGATCGTGAAACTTCAGTCCAGTGCTCCAATGTTGGTCTCTGTCTCTGTCTTCTTTCATCGCCTGATGAAGGTTAATATTCAGGAGGATGCTTATATGTTTTTCTTTGGGTTCACCTTCTTATTTAGCTTCTCAAGAATCACGAATTATAGTCTCAATGTCCTTTATTTATGGCTAGAAACCAAATATGAGTGAGTACATCCCATGTTCCTCTTTTTTGGTCTGGCTTAACTCACTCAGGATAGTGTTTTCAATTTCCGTCCATTTGTATGCAAAATTCAAGAAGTCGTTTTTTACTGCTGAGTAGTACTCTAATATGTATATATACCATACTTTCTTCATCCATTCTTCCATTGAAGGGCATCTAGATTGTTTCCAGGTTCTGGCTACTGAGAACTGAAGAACAATGGCAATGGGTTTTTGATCCTATTGCACGTAATGGCTTTGTGGGAGCCTAGGTAGTTTGGATGCTCACCTTAATAGACCTGGATGGAGGTGGGTGGTCCTTGGACCTCCCACAGGGCAGGGAAACCTGCTTGCTCTTTGGGCTGAGGAGGGAGGAAGACTTGATTGGGGGAGGGGGGAATGGGAGGTGGTGGCGGGGAAGAGGCAGAAATCTTTAATAATTAAATAAATTAATTAATTAATAAAAAAAAGTCTAAAGCCTTTATACCTGAGTCTTAGCAGAGACACAAGTGATGTGTGCAAGTGTTTCCTACTTCAGGTCTACCTCAGGACTATAGGAGACACATTCCAGGATATGCAGTCATTTCTCCTTCCCTGCTAAATAGCAGCAGAGAACAATTTCTAGTAAATAAGAAAGCTCCTATAAGAAGAATCTCAGAAAACATAGCAAAGTAAGCAAAGGGGAAAATTACAATGGAACAGACATCCATTCCATTATACACCCAACACACACACAACAACAACAAACCACAAAAATTGTTGGATATCATAGAGCCTATTCAAAAAAACAAAAACCAACCAAACAAACAAAAACAATGTTTGTATTCAAGAGAGAATAGCATGTCTGTCTTGGTTGGTGAATTAGTCAGAGTTATCTAGATTGAAAGAACTTATGGAATGAACTTCCCCCCATCTCTCCCTCCCTACCTCTTGCTATATATATGGAAATTTATTGGAATGACTACCAGGCTTCAAGTCCAAGAATCTAGTAGCTGCTTAGTCAGTCCCATGAGCCTGGATGTCCCTGCTGTTCACTTGTATATTGTGGGCCCCTTCAGAAGCAGGCTACAATACCAGTGAAGAAATGGATGTGTTGACAAGGTAAGGGCAGGTCGGCAAATAATGAACCTTTTCATATTTCATTGCCCTTATATAAGTTGAAAGGAGATTAAAGATGTGCCTTTCAACCTCACAGTCTGGATTAAAGGCTTCTAATCTCCAGTTCTGGATTATAAATGGATGTTTATAATCCTAGTCTCGAAACCCCCCCCCAAAAAAAACAAAAAAAAACAAAAAACAAAAACAGAAGGAAGAAAAGCTATCACAGTTAGTCCAGGTCAGTCACCTGGCCAAGAGATAATTCTAGGAAGGCGGTCCATCTTATGCTATGGTTAAAAAAAATAGGTAATTGGTCCTTTAATGAGATACTAGCCTAGACTATCCCAGATTCTTACTCATATTATAGTAGCTTACTGGCTCATAGCCATGAAGATATATGAGTCTGTCAAATTTTTAATGTTATTTAGAAAATATTTTATTCTTTCTGTTTTCCCAAGCACACATTGTTTTACTTTCCAAAATTTTTTGAGCTTATTTTTATTTATTTCTTTTACTCTTTCTCTGGAGCTCCCTCTCTGCCGTGTGACTGCTAGACTGCCATGTGTCTGAACTTCATCCTCATTTAAACAGTATGGCTTATTTTCCTTTTCTTCTCCATTCTTCTTTGCCAGGCAGCTGCTGAGATTTACAGTTTGTCATCTCTGTTTTTTTTTTTTGCCTTTTAAATTCGAATAAAACTGTCTTCCAAATGTTCTGTGAGTCTATCCTTCAATTATTTTATGAGACTAAAACCATAAGAATGGGTTTCAACCTCCCCTGAATCACCATGACACATCCACAACAGCCCCAGAAAAAAAAAAAAAAAAAAGACACTGAGGTAGCTGCAATGTCAGAAAGAATTCAACAGTCTTTCTTTACAAAGGGAGCAGTGACCACACAGAGGACTCAACTATGTATATTCATAAAGTAAGGAAGTCACTTTACGATCCAGACAGAGAAGAAATTGAAAGCATAGAGGAAAATTTCTGCAAAGAAACTAAGACACTGCAAAGATTCTACTAGAAACACTGGAAATGAGATGATCAATCATTCAAGTAGAAATCACAGCAAAAAGCCTTGTTAATAGATAGACAAGTTTCTGAAATCATTTAAAAATCTTTTGATAAGAAACACCTGTTACAAATTTCATCCAATTGTTTCCCAGTTTAACTGGCAGAAGATACATCCTTCTGCTCAAAAAGAGAAATATTCGCTTGTTTTCCTAAATAAAAGGGATACAAGAAAGAAGAGAAACAAATGTTGTATTCAGAATGAAATCACAACCTGATTTAAAAGGGAACTGTTAACCCATATTTTGTTTTACTTAAAAAATATTTTCAAAATGCAATGGATTTAAATGTTAAAAAACACTTGATTTGAAATTTTATAAGCTTTTTAGTCTAAGGAGTAATACTCTCACTAAACTCTAGAATTTTGCTCATCATACACACAAACACACACACACACACACATCACCAAGCTGTGATGGTATATCTTTAAAATATGCATATGACTAATATGACAAAAGATGGTTTTGATAGTTATATTTAACCAATGGAGAAAGCACTGAATATGGAATCATCATTTCAAAGAGACATAATAAAACACCATTCTCCACCATCATGCTGAAACATCATTACCCCAGTATGATGAAGATGTGAGATAATGAAGCAAGCACCACACCTAGAAAATCTTGGATTTGTGGCTGTTTGTCACCAAGACAGAACGTTTCTTATCAAAACTTTCTTCTGTTTAGAGTTTTGCTAAGGGCAACTTTAACATCTTTGTTTCTCAAGCTATAGATTAAAGGATTCATCATGGGGACCACAATGTTATAGAAGACAGATGATACTTTTCCTTCATCTAAAGATCCAACTGAGGAGGGTTTTAGGTACATAAAAGCACATGATCCAAAGAATAGGGAAACAGCAATTATGTGGGAACTGCAGGTGCTGAAGGCTTTGGATCTTCCTGTAGTGGACCTTATCTGGAGGATACTAAAAAGGATGAAGCCATAAGATATAAAGATTACAATACTTGGTACAGTGATATCTTTACCCCCTACAATGAAAATCTCTATCTCATTGACGTAGGTGCTGGTGCAGGAGAGCTTCATCAAAGGCAGGAGGTCACAGAAGTAGTGGTTGATGATGTTTCCAGCACAGAAGGTCAGTCTTAGGATGCATCCAGTGTGGATCATGGCATCAAAAATTCCCATCAAATATGAACCAAGCATAAGATAGGAACAGACCTTTGGGGACATGGCAACATTATACATTAGTGGGTTGCAAATAGCCACATAGCGATCATAGGCCATTGCTGTCAGGACATAACATTCAGAGATGACAAAAAAACAGAAGAAGTAGAGTTGAGTCATACATCCTGCAAAACCGATAATATTCTTCTTTAGTACAAAGTTCATTAACATTTTGGGTGTAACAACGGAAGAATAGCAGAGGTCTATGAAAGACAAATTAAAGAGGAAAAAGTACATGGGTGTATGAAGGTGAGGGTTCAGCACAATTAGAATGATCAAAGTCAAATTTCCCAAGGCAGTTATCAAATACATTACTAGAAAAACCAAGAACAGGGGAATCTGCAGCTCAGGGTTGTCTGTTAGTCCCAAGAGAATAAATTCTTTTACCAAAGAGCCATTTGTCAGTAACATTCTTCTATAACAGAATCTGTGAAGATATAACAGAAACAGTGGAAATAAAGTATCAGAGAGAAATTACAAATGTTTGTTTTCTCATACATGTGACACTTATGCTGGGAGTGACTGGGAATCACCCACAGGGTTGCTATAGTCGATGGGAAGCAAAGTCAAGAGATACTAACCAAATAATAGAATGATTCAGTCATAAAATACAATAAACTTCTGGATACTCAGAGGTCAGCATGTTAATAATACTTAATAAAACCTTGCTATATAAATGATTACATCTTACTATTGTCTTCTCACTTTATTTATGTTATGTTTGCTTTAAACACATAAAAGATAGTACATGTGGAGGGGTGGCCTATGTGACTTAGCTACATGTTGGGCATCTCACAATGAATAAATTTTTCCATACAAGGTGTAAATAATATATGATTTGCTCCAGATTTCAGGATACTAGAAATTTCTTACATAAAAGTTTGACATTGGCATAAATTTCAAAATATCTATTCAAATAACATATAGACGGATCAAATTGTGCATATATATATACACATATGTGCACACACATATATTTTATTTATTTATATTTAATTAAATATGTATATATGTAGTTAATGAAAAGAGGCCAAGAACTTGACAGAGAACATAGACTTCCTTTTTATCACTTTAAACTATCCCATGAAAAGTTTAGATAATCTTAAAAAAATTGAAGCAAAAAATTTAAATATTAATTTGTATAATTAAAGGGCTCTGTTATGTCAAAGAATAATATCTAAAGACAAGATTCAGTGTTTCTTGGATTCTAAGAATCTGAGAACATAAAAATCTTTTGTCATATTTCATGGAAATCTTTCTGAAATGCGGCTCATAAAGTGTAATGTAAACCCTTAATCCTCTGAAGCACTAGACAAAAAGTAAGTCACTTTTCCTGTGTTCACTATTGGCATTGGATAAAACAGAAGAAGATTTTATGTATTTTACCACTATTTTATGTATTTTTCTGTACTTGCCTGTTAACACACAGTAGAATCTTCCTCAGTCTATTTCCAGAGCACAGATACCAGTCATAAAAATGAAAGGAGGTGATTTCTTCTGCATGCTAGACCATGATATATCTTTATGTCCTAAGGGAATCAGGTGTGACCTTCTCTTAGGGATTGGTACATCTTCCATACTTATGCCAATATTGAACTCCCATATCTCATTGACCTTCATCTCATAAGGGAAAACTTTTGTTTTGGTTACTTTTTGCTTTGTTTTTGAATACTGTATAGTTATATTCCATAGGGTTCCAATAACATTTTCTTACATTTTTTTCAAAGTTTTCAAAAATTTGAGAATGTTTTTAATGTATCACCTCTCGTGAGGTTATCCAAAGCACTTTTTAGAAATTTTTTTTACTGCATTTATTTTCAATGACCTGAACCAAACTCACAAAATGAACCCTGCTCCTGAGTAAGTACTCTGTCTTGAATCAGCATTCCTATCCTCCAGAATCACTTTTGCCATGTTTAATTTTGTCTTAGTTAGTGTTCCTACTGCTGTGATGAACAACCATGACCAAGTCACTTTGTAAGGTGAAGGCATTTTACTGGGGACTTCTTACTCTTTCAATGCACCAGTTAGTCCAAGCACAACATGATAGAGAACACTTGGGAGGCAGGCATGGGCCAGAGCAACATCTTAGAGATCATATTTAATCCACAAGTTGTAGGCAAGGCAGGGCCTGGATTTTTTTTTTTTTTTTGAAACTCCAAGTCCACACCCAGTAACAGAGCTCTTCCAGAAAGACCACAACTACTCCATCAAGACAATCTCTCTTAATCCCTTCAAAAAGTTCTACTAAATGGGGACTAAGTATTCAAACCTATGATCCTATGACGGCCATTCTCATTCAAACCACTACACACCCCAAGTAAACATCTAAAATAAATACTGAAATACTTAAAGTAAGTACACTGCTCAGTCATTAAATGTAATAGAATATTAATGAGGCCAATGATTATTTTACACTCATCATAATAAGAATAGAGGATATGTAGCTAGATAGACAATTTACTAAACAGTTCTGTTTCCCTGGTTATTTGTGTAAAATCGGAATGGTTAAACTTCTGGGGGATATTTTGATTGCATTCTGATACCTCTGAGACTGCCCGTAAAGTTTGCTTTGAATCAGAGGGTGTAGCTAGCTACCAGCTAACCAAAAATTAGTCATAGAACCTTTGGAAGGCCAAGGACAGATAGAGACTGAAGAGACAGACAGAGAAATAGTAGGGCAAGGCTTAGAGAGAGTCTTGGCCCCTTTCGATCAAGGACAAGAGTGAGGGGAGGTCATTGGTGACTGTTCTGATGCTTCTCTGATCATTGAAGTTCTTACCCTGATATTTCCAAGTATTCTAAAGAATAATTAGATAAACACTTCATTAAGCTATCATTTATTTTTTTTCTGATCACTTTTGATTACATAAAAATATTTTAAAGCCAATTGCTCAATGGCATTTAAAAAACATCATACAACATAATCAAGTTAATTTGCATAAGGCTGTTCATCATACACAGTCAGTATTAGAATATTGAAAAACATGAAGCTAAAGCAATGTGGTGATTTCAGCAAATGTAGAAATATTTTAACAATGTTATAAATACCCTCTTAAGATATTGATTAACTGAAAAAAATTAGACATCACACATCAAAGTAGTAAAGGCTATGTATGACATAGGCAGTGTCACTCTGAACAGAGAAAACCTGAAAGAATTCTCTCTAAAACAAGGAGGATTCTATATTATTACATAATACTTATATTCCTCATCTGCTGGTTAATAATTGTGAAATAAATATAACACAGTTGATTGACCAAAGAAGGTCAGATACATATTATTTATAGTGGTAATGTTAATTGTAAAAAAATGGTCAATTAAAACACCCAGATCATGAAAGCACTGGAATTTCCAAGGGGCAAATTGATGCGCAAGAAAGAGTAAAAGACAATCTGGGGAAGACAAGGTAAGCTTCCCAAAATCTTTCTCTACTCTCTTTGTTTCTGCGATCCTATCCCTCGGACTTCTCTCTAGCACTGCCACAGAACAAAAGCTTCAGCCTCTCTTCCTCCCTTCCTCCCTGACTCTTTCTTCTGTGGAATGCACAAACCATCTCTTCTTGGCCTCCGTTCCATCCTCATCATTGTATACCTGGCTCCAGTTCAGGGAGACATCTCCTGCTAAACCACACATAACATATGTGAGAAGATTAAATAAGCTACCTTCAGATCCTTTCCACACTCTATGTTCATCCAGATCCAATGTCCCTGGCTACTTTCTAGCCCTGTAACAGGTTAACACCTAATTTATTTCCCTCTGCTCCTGCCCATGTCTCCTGTTGA